>NC_086286.1:79310546-79933141 GCF_963924245.1 Chroicocephalus ridibundus | reverse complement strand
GCATCGATTGCCAATTTGCTTGTCACCCTCTTCTCCCCCTCACAACTTACAGCAAGCATTTTGCTTTATGTTTTGCGTCATTTTAAAGGCATTTGCCAACTTGCTATAAGAATTTTAGCTTAATGGCTACTTTCTCTCAGGTTTAGAAAAACAGGTTTACCTTAAAAGAGAAACACGTGAATGCTCATTTTAGGGATTGGTTTTTGAAAGAAAAAAAAAGATAATTTAATGCAAAGACCGTCAGAAAGATGACTTCCAAAACTGGAAATATTCTTTCCTTTGAACTGCTTTGAGAGACTGAAAAGCTTTAGCTCTTTATTTTTCATAAGACACTGTGCAGGTAAAAGTACTTTGAAGACTACAAAGAATAAAAAAAAAAGTTCGGTGCCTCACTTTTCTGTGCAACTAAAGTAGTTGATGAGAGCAGTGACAGCTACTTATCTGACCCAGAAGCTACTTCCTTGATAAATCAGCAGTGTGACACAGTTGCTTGAGTTAGCCTTTTGCATCTATGAAAATTCAAACCCTATCTGCTCAGAAGAAAAAGCAATGGAGAGATTTCACCGGCAGGTTTACCCCTGAGGAAGCTGGTCTGGCATCTTTAACACTGCTTGGGGCAAGGAGCCCTCCCCAGCCACTCCAGAGAATGCTTCCGTCATGTTTCCATTAAACTGAAAAGAGCTTTTCAGTCTTTTAGCAACTTTTATCGAGTTGGATGCTAAGTCAAATATGGACCACTCGCGCACTGTTTATTGCAAATAAGGCAAGGCATGTGCTGGGTTACATTAGAAGCACAGTCGGCTGATGGGGTGTGCAAGGCCACCAAATCCAGCCAGTCCAATAAACCTGGTTGTCCCTTTCCTCTGCCTGGGCGGAGGCAGGGCCCCTCAATTCCTGCTCGGAGTATTCATTACCTGATTCTTGAAACTGCAAACCAGAAGTTCGTTATTTGGGTCATTGGATCAGCCCTTCTACTCTGCCTGGCAAAGCAACTGGAGCAGTAATTTTCCTGTATGGACCCTTTTTGGGCACTGTTTTTCCTCACAATTCACATACCCCAGCTTCTAGGTTTGAGGTGGGTTCACCATCCCACCTATTCATGTCCTCCTCGTGGTTGTATGGACAGAACCACAAGGTGGCACGCAAATGTGCCCACTGTACCCTTCCCCTTGAGCAGAGAACAGTTGACTTGATAGTTGAGATGATGGCTGGCATGGGCGAGGAGGAGGACATGCTGTCTTTGAATAGCAGGAACTGTTGGGACAGTTTCTCCCCAGCTGAGACACAGGCCTGGATGAGAGATTCTCAATCTACCCACAGCTGGGGCCTTGATGTCTGGCCAACTCATTAGCACCAGGGTGCTGGCGCATGATGGCGGTGCACTCCATACAAAATTCCACCGCACAGACCGCATGCACTGGACTTCATCCGTGTCTTTAGATGCCTGGTTGTCGTCCAGGCTGCTGTAGATTACCTCTCCCACTGCTAAGTCCCTCGGATACTGGATACCATTCTCAGTGGTTGTCCACTTGCTTTGACAGTTTATAAGATCTTCCTTGAGGGGATACCCTTCCTTCGTGCTTGACAAGACCTGCTGATTGTTGCTCTTTTCCAATCCCTTCACTGATGCCCCAGTCTGTTGTGAGGGATCCTAGCTGCTGGGCTTCCTTGCCCTCTAATCCCTAACTGTTGGTCCCAATATCCCAACACTGGAGCAACTAGTGGATAATTAGCTCACCCGGTTGATGGCTATAATCTTTGCGCGTATCTCACAGCTCACTTAGAGAGGGAGCGGGTGGTTTCTGGCTCGTTCATGATTTCTGTATCTTTCCCCTCCCGTTATTGTGACTGCTCTGCTGCACAACCGGCTGCCTCTCCAACTCCTCATCTTGCTCCCTCTTAGGAAAAGCTTCTTCTTCCCTGACTGAACAAGTTGACTTCTCCTTCCATTGTTTCTTCTCAACTATAGGACCAACTGATATAGTTGAGAGTTAGGTGTCTGGCTTAGCCACAGTACCTGTTTGCGTCTTCAGATCCAGAGGCCACCCCCTCTCCCCCTTGAGGGTGCAGCACAATGCTCGGTAGGCACAGGACAGGCTGAGCATGGTGTGAGAAGTTGTGTCCCTTTAGCATGGCCAGGGGATCCTTTTCTCAAATGTTCTGTCACTTTATAAGGATCCTGCACTTCTCTGGGGGTCAAGTCCCACACCATTGGAGGTGAAAACTCTTCTAGGTACCTGCCCATATTCTCCCACACACCTTGCCACCCATGACCACGCTGCCTCAGGGCACGCCCCTGTGTGACATTCCTAAATAGTTAACCTTAGGAAAAGCTGCATACAGATTCTTGAGACACACCGACATAAGCATTCCAATTACCCAGGGATGTTCATTGTAACAAGGTGGAAAGCAACTGCCCTGCAGGAGGTGAAGGCGAAGGTGCCGTTCTTTGTTTCCTCCACAAATTTGCTCTCAGAGGAAAAGAAGGAAAAGGTGTAATTGTTAATTGTCTCCACGAGATGGTTCCCGAAGTACTGGGACGGCAGCAATGCAAGGCCCAAATACCAGATTAGGCTCAGGGCCAGTGCTTTCATCATAGTTCTCCCGGGCAAAACAACCGAGGGCTACACGGCACAGCAAACTGCAAAACCAAACCCAGCCTTTAACAAGCTGTCAGATTTGATGTACAGCAAGAGAGGGAGCATGACACGGAGCGTGGGTAACGGAAAAAATGAACCTGCGTCGAGAACAAGTAAGTCAACATCACGACCAGCAACACCTAACCAGGTACAACAAGTTCCCTCTATCACATTCTGGTCAAATGTCTCATTCTTTTGAGCCCTACCTGTCCCACACTGGGTGCTAAAAAGGACCGTGGTGGACTCACCTTGGATGGCAGCTAAGCACCTCACAGCTGCTCACTCACTGCCCCCCACAGGGGGATGGGGGAGAGAATCAGGAGGGCAACAGTGAGAAAATTCATGGGTTGAGTTTAATAAGTGAAGGTGGGGGGGAAAGAAAAGGAAAAAAACAAACCAAAGTAAAACACGGAACGCAAAAGCAATCACCACCAGACAACTTACGCCCAGACAGTCCCTGAGCAACAGACCTCCTGGAACGCTCCCACACCTATCCCGTTTTCATTGCTGAGCGCGACATTCCATGGTGTGGAATTATCTCTGTGGCCAGTCCAGGTCAGCTGTCCCTGTCATGCTCCCCCCCAGCCCCTTGCCCACCCCCAGCCCACTTGCTGGGTGTCAGAGCGAGGAGCAGAGAAAGCCTTGGCGCCAAGCAAGCCCTGTTGGGCGATAGCTAAAACAGTGGTGTGCTAGCAATGCTGTTTTGGTCACAAATCCAAAACACAGCACGATATGGGATGCTATGAAGAAAATTAACAGGAAGACCCAGTTCATCCAGGTAATTTTTTGTTCTCTTCCTCAGCAGGCTGCTCCTGAACTGTCCTGTTTTGGGCTTGCAGCCCAACAGGGATGATTTGAAAGTCATGCAGGTCACAGGAGGGCAACCCCGTTAGTCAGGGCCCAGCACACATGGCCACCAGGAGAGACTGACAGAGCTGGGGCTGTTCTGGCCAGCAAGAGGAGGCTAACAGGCAATCAAACTGCAGCACACAGCTGCAGCATGGGGAATCAGCAAGGCTGCGGAGCCAAACAATTCTTGGCAGTGGCAGGTGGTAAATAATGGGCAATGGCCACCAGCTATGGTGAGGGAGGTTCATGCTGGACATCAGAAAATCTCCTTCACAAGGACAGTGGAGCAGCACTGGGACAGACTGCAAGGAGAACCTGTGGAAGCTCCATCCCTGGTGGCTTCCAAGACCAGACTTCATGTCGGCAACAGTCCACTTCAAATGGGAGACTCTACTAGATGTCTTTCAGCAGTCCCTTCCAGCCAACGTTTCTATTCTTCCACGTACCTCGACCTTTTCCAAACAACCTTCCTATACAGTGTTATCAAAACTGTGGAGCTGGAAATACTCGCCTGGCAGTTTAATGACTTTGCAGCACAGACCTATGAAACAGCCATTCTAGACGCTGCAGCTGTGCTCGTTGTAGGCGATGAATTTGTTTTAAAAAGCAGTTAGGACCTTGTCCTCTATTTTGTGCAGCCACAGAATCACAGAATGGTTTGGGTTGGAAGGGACCTTAAAGACCATTCAGTTCCAGCCTCCCTGCCATGGGCAGGGACACCTCCCACTAGACCAGGCTGCTCAAAGCCCCATCCAGCCTGGCCTTGAACACTTCCAGGGATGGGGCTTCCACCACCTCTCTGGGCTACCCATACAATCATCCAGCAGCACAATACCTGCGCTAAGTTCAGAGGAGCAGCTGACTGGTACGTCTGGTTGAGTAGCTGGATGACTAAAGTAAACGGTGCAAATGCCTTCCTCGGTCACCCCCCAGACCACAGGCCTCCCTCTCCCCGACCTCCTTATAGAGGTGGGTGGGGAAAAGGAATCAAGGACATAAAAATAAAACCAGAGCAGCCTTAAGGTTCCACCATTGATCAGAAACTGTATAAGGTGGATGGAGTATATGAATACACAGCAGTGATTAATTGGCCAAGAGTTTGATAGAGGGGTATAATATTTTGCTTGTAATTTACCTGGAGGAAATGAGACAACAAAAATTTCTCAATAATTACAGGCAAATATCTTAAATATAAGATTACTTGATAATATTGGTAAGGGACTTTTTTTTTTTTAAATTCAGGTTAAAGAATAGTTTAAGAGCAATCAGAACTTTCTGGTGATAAAATACAAAAAAGGGTCATTAATTTTTGCTGATTTGCCTTTATTAGTAAAAAGTACAAATAAAAGAAATTGTACTTTCACGAAGAACTAAACCAGGCTTACACAGTTTTGCAATATGTTTGATATTTCTTTCGCACAACTGAGGTGACTGAGGGGAGATGGCTCAGAGTATCTCCAGCAGACTCAAGCTTCTTGCAGTCCTAAATCATTATGAACCCCTTAGCGTAGATGTAAGACAAAGAAAAGATGACGTATGGCTCCTAACCAGAGCCAAAAAAAGCTGAAATATGGCTCTGGTTGAATGTAGGTATTTCTTTCAAGCACATGTTTTACATTAGCAGAACTTCAGGGAACTTGCAGGTAAAAACGTACGGTGGTTAGCTAAGGCAGATCCCTCTGCCTGCCACTGCCTGGGCCACGCTTCGCCGTGCTCCTCTTCTGTCTCCAGCCTTCCTGCTGCAGCAACAGCGCGAGCTCAGGCAGGAGCGCCAGAGTCCTGGGAAGAGAGAAAACGCCAGGGCAGGCACAAGAAAGTGCGAGCAAGAAGCAGTCCGGCGTTGAAGCCATTCTCCATCCAGAACAAAGCCAGTCCTGACTTCTGGATGCTGCTCTCATACAAAGATTGTGTCTCAAGGGTGCTTATTATACATGTAATATTATGGTATAATATAGGCATATATTACACAGACTATTATGTACATTATGCAGGATGTATTTTCGGTATATTTTTAGAGGATAGAGTTTTTATTTATATTTTGCATTCGGTGGAATGCAACACGCTGGTCTATGACAAACAAGCTGTGTGACAGGGGGAAGGAGTGCAGGGGGAGAAGGAGGGAGGAGAGAATTTAACAGAAATAACTCCACTTAGTGTTTGAGCGAGCGCTGTAATGAAATCTGTTTGCTGTGCTAGCTGTCTCCAGATTGGGCTGTAATTACACCACAGAAGGAAGAAAGGTAGCTGAGTCTCAATCTAGATCATTTATGTAAACTCAGGCTTCTTGTCAACGGCGTTCTCAGATTGCATGCGTGCAAACCACAAAAATCATCTCCTATGAACAAAACAGAGACGGTCTCAAATTGCAGGCTTCTGATACACCTTATATGCTGTCTGTAATTGGACTTTAAAATTCAACACACCGAGGTTCAAAACTTCTCCAGGATTTTCTGCATTTTATTCAGCGCGGTGAAAGACTGTACTCACAGAAGAGCATTCCTTCTTCCTTTCTGCCAAAGGCCGATGTCTAGCCTTACAAATTAACATTTATTTGGCTTAAATGAACACAAGTGTCACAAACCTGGGAAATTCTTTTGTGTAAGACTGTGTTGAAACAAACGGCTTGATCTGAGGGAGAGATATTCCCTCCCCCAGGAGAGTTGGAAAAACCTCATTCTTTGACCCAGAGCAACATATTTTATACGCACAGTGTAAAACCCAGGCAGTCACTTCCCTTAACAGAGCCAAATTAATATTTGATTAAACATTTCAAAGCTCCTACTTACCATGCTTGACACATTTTCTCAGCAAGTTTCTCAAATACGGAAAGCATTAGGCACAGGGTAATTTTACATTTGAATACATAAAAACAGTGTGAGGAGACATGACTGCGTGCAGAGAGAGAGAGGATTTTTCCCCCATTAATCCCCCGAACTGCCCTTCCCCTTGATTAGCGGGTACGTTAATTCCCGGCTCCGGCAGCTGGCTCTCTCTGGGCAGGTTTGAGCGGGTTTCTTGTGACACCTGGATCTTCACACCCCTCCATCCCTCCCTCCATCCCTCCTTCGGGCAGGAAAACCACCGGCCTCCGCCCTGGCGCCGTCCCCGCCGGTGCCCAATCAATACCGACTTATTTCCTGTCCATTTGCTGAGGTCACGGAAACGGGACTCATTAATTATTTCTACCAGTGCAGCCTCAAGTGCGCTTCTGGCACGACAAGCGAAAGCCGGCTGTGACCTTTTTTTTCTTCCTCCTCCCGAATTTTGCTGGTGGCAGCGGCAGCTGGCGCGTGTTCCTCCGTCAGGATGGGACGGACGAGGTGACCAGCGGTGCGGGGCATCGTCAGCGGCATCGTCGGTGTCCCCACCAGGTTGCTCCCACCCGTGGAGGGAGAGCGGCTCCTCCCGGGGCGGCGGGTCAGGGAAACCTGGTCACGGCGTAGACGATGTTGGCCAAGGCAGCCCTGGCCTCGGAGGGAGGGAAGCGCTCCAGGGCCGCCAGCGCTCTGTTTCCGTGGCAGCGGCAGAGGTCGATGGCAGAAGTCACACCTTTGCCGGCCTTGATGGCTTCCTGCAGCTGTCAGAAAACACAGGCACAAGGGGGTGGGTTTCGGCAGTGCTGGCGCGCACAATTATCTCCGAGAGCACAGGGCTCCCGCCGCCCCTTCCCGAGGTAAAGGCAAGAACCGAAGCCGTCAGACAAAGCTCTCGAAATATTCTCTGCTGCTCCATTTTGGCTCCCTTCTACAACAGAACTGCAGGTAATTTAAACTGCATCAAACATTACTTCATCACCTGAAAGATGCCGGCTCTCCAAAGGGCACACATAATTTAAAATTAAAAAAAAAAAAAAAAAAAAAAAAAAAAAAAAAAAAAAAAAGACTGTTGAAATATCTGGGCATTTCATACCTAGGCCACTGCCTGAGAGCTTTTGTGCAGAACTGGCAGACCAGCAGCTCACTCGCTCCCTCGTTTTCTGCAGTAAAAAAACCTGGATTTTATGAATACCGATTCCATCCCCTGTTTTTGGAAACAGGCACAGGGTGACACACGTTGAACTCTATTTATATACCATATGATTACATTTGCTACAGTGGACAAAAGCAAATTCTGTCAGTAAAATGGGATGTGTTAAACTTTATCGTACTGAGCTATATCCACGCAAACTCAATCTTCTCAGTAAGGCTAGGGAATTTGACAATGGCTCAGAGATACCTCATATGAGAAAGAAAATATTTTCATGGAATAAGAAATATTTCATAGCAAGCTGCTGGCAAGATTTGGCACCTAAAAAACTTGGGTAAATGACAGGTTAAATCGCTATGAAATAATACAAACAAATATGTCAAACAAAACATGTTGTTTTTTCCCAGTACCTCGATTTAGCTGAAGCTCTAAATAATAATCACATTTATTAAGGACTTTTAAAAAATTACTATTTTTTCCTGGACAGCATCATGAGACTGTCATGAAACAAACACAGGTGTCCCCAGACCAACTCCAGCCTGATGCCTCACGCCAGAGCCTGGGAACCAAGGCCAGGTGGATCTTTGGGATTTGATTATCCCAAAAAGCATGACAGCATTTCATCATCTTTAATGTGTCCCACCTGGCTTTCATAGATGGGTTACATCGCCGTATTGGCTTTTTAAAAAAGGGCTTTTCTTGAACACAGATTATCTACTGTAACTAATTATACAGTGGTTTATAAATGATGTTTTCCTCCAATACACAGCCCAATGCCCCAATTCATTTACAAAAGCCTCAGTATAACCTTATCTATCTAGTTTAAATCACGTAAAAATATCTAAGCCATGACCAAATTGTTAGTCACCCATTTTTACAGATACTTGCATTCACCCAGAATGAATGACATTTCTTATCTGAATACAAACCGAAGTGGGCTCATTATTTGTATTTAAAGATGAAATTAGCTGAAAGCATATTACAGCACTTGAGTGTTCCAGTCCCAGTTCATAAAAATTTTATTCTCCACTTCAGTTAGAATCTTCCCGCACTGTGCGCTGGAAAGGAACTTGCCCGGAGGCATAAATGCATTGCACAGTTAATTCAACACGTCTTCTAACGAATGGGAATCAGCCGTACAACCACAGCTCTACAGCAAAGGCGGGGACAGGCGAGGTGAGGTACGGCACGCTGCCAGCGTGAAAAGGTGTTTCTTCCCCCTTCCCTGAGGCACACCTTTGCGAGATGGTAGAACCCACGCACCTCGAAGCAAGCTCTGCCGATTTGCTAAAGCTCATTAAAAAGGTTTCACGTACCTGGTAATACTCATGCAAGTATATACTGAGACGTAAACAGGAAAGAAAATAGCTCCTAAATAGTCTTCAAACTGGTCAAAGATGGGAGGAGCTTAGCTTAAGTATATATGATTGCATAGATGTACTCTGACTTACTTGTAACACCAAAATCTGGAAAGGGGGAGAATTCTAATGCAGGGACACAATCCATTTACACGCTTGTCTTGTGTAAGCCCTTAGACAGACGTAGCGCCTTGAAGCCAAAACAATTGCAAAGCTCGTGTCAAACTATGTGCAGAGGAGTCACTATACAAAAATCCAACTAATCCGCTACTCAATGTTTCCAAGCAAAAGTTCAAGAAACCTCAAAATGAGAAATTATTGCTCATAGGGCAATCTCCTTCCTCAGCTCTTCAGTTAGAGATCATCCTACGTAATGAACGATTTACAGTCCTTAAAACCTTCTGTGGTTTATATTCCATTTGCAGAATCAGCTGGGCAATTCAAATAAGCGTACACTGAGGGCAAACCAGTCCAGATTAACCAGACGGCACGCGACCTCTACCTCAGCTGGGGTTGTAAAAGAAGGTTTTGGGGGAAGAGTACAAACTGGGCTTCTTGTAGTCGGACAATTATTAGAGAAATACAGGATATAACTCCACAGGAAACCAGGCTTCAGTAGCGCTGCTGTATGCAAACCCCCCTAATTTAAGCCTTTAGCTGTACTGTCAGTTGTATCACACAGTTACACTTTCACGCTCGTTCTCAATTTTTGAGCTTCAATGATTTTTTGTAATGAACTTCACAAACGAAGTACGTTAAAAAAAAATAATCCATGTATCCAGTTTAGATGCTTATTTTTTAATTTCGTTTGGATAGGAGCTGCTAATTTTTGAGGCAAATAGAGAAAAGCAAAATGAGCTGCTTCTATTTGTTACTTTATAAACTTTAACTACACTCCCTCATTAATTTCTTCTAAATAAAGGAATCTGCTCTTCTGGTCTCTACTTATATGGCATCATTTTGTGCAAACGTATTTCCACTTGTAGAAACAATTTGATCCATCATTAAAACACAAACTTCTTCAGAGTGGCATTCAATAATTAAAACCGAATACAAGTCAAAAATACAGATTGCTTCGACACACTTTTCTTCAGTTGAACCGCTAGATGCGCTGGAATACTGCGTTTTCATCTTTTGTTCAGACCATTGGCGCTCGAGCCCTACTTGATTCTAAAGGTACCAAGAATCTGACAAATCACCAACTGGGTTTTGGTTATTTAAATTTAGCTTAAAGAACAGTCTTGCAATAGTGCAGCCAAGTTAAGAGTTGGATGGGAAGTGATGCCTCCCCCCCGGCTAACATACCAACACTGTTTTCCTTCAGCACCTTCCGTCTTCCTCAATAAATTCAGATATTGACCAGGCTCGACAGCTTTGCCTGGTACACGTGAAGCTCAGAACCCCAAAGTTTTATGTCTCAAGGTTGCTCTATGAATCTAAGAAAAAGCAACAACATCATCATCTGGGAAAAATGGATACCTGGCTGAGCATGGAGGACAGAGCACACCCAGAGCCTTGCTCCATTCAGCTGCTCTATCTGCGCTAAGCCCAGCCTCATCCATCTGACGTGCAATGAATTTGTTTTCATTTCTTCTCGTTCCCTACTCTTTGGCTGGAAGGAGGGATGGCTCTGATCAAGAGTTACAGAAGGAGCGAAAGAAAAAACAGGGAGAAAAGAAAGGAGGGAAGCACTGAGGCCTTCTCATTCTGAATGCTTTGAACATACACAGGAGGACAAATTGCTGGGTGAGAGACTGGGCTCTTATTTCTCCAGCTTCCTCCTTCCCTTCTTGTCACTTTCATCTCTTCAGTCACCTTATAGCAGTAAACCAAGAGGAGGAGAAAGGGATGCTTTCTGAGCCCTTCCAACTTTAAGGCTGCTTTCCACCATCTCCCTCTGCACCTACATGCTCTAGGCATGTCCTGCAAATAGATGGCAAGAAGCTATTGATTGTTCCTTGAAGATTGCCTCTTGGAAAAGAGATTGCCCACCAGAAAGGAGAGTTTTATATCAGCACCTTGGTTTCAAGCTTCCATTTCCTGTCCTTCAGGAGACAACCACAAGCACCAAACAGCTGGAATTGGGACATCTTCCACCCAACCCTCTGAGATTTGCTGGGCCAAGAACAGAATCAAAAACCAGAACAGCAACCACTTTCTATGAAATCTTGGCCTGAGTTCAAGACTGATCTCTGGACTACTTCCATCTCTCACGTTAAAAGCTATTGAACAAAATACAGAGAGAGTTTTGGAGCAAGGACCATGTAACCATATACAGTCTATTCATGGTTCTGGACCTACATGTGGGAACAGAAGGATGCTTACGGATATGAACTTTATTTCTCTGTTCACTGACTGACCCTTCTAACTCCACCATAAAACCAAAAAAGTATATTTGTGTGTCCCATCTCCCTGCTTATAAGCTAGTAAGACATTAAAACTAAGAAATTATTGTCTGCAGTAGAGCATAAGTGAATAATAAAGAGAAACCCTGCGTTGTCTAGGTCTATGGTCTAACCCATACCATATATAAAGTTATAGTGAATTCGCATTCCTGCTCATGCTTCATAGCATTAACGTTTGGGCTTTTTTATTAAGTATTTAGGCACATTAATACGTAAGGGGCAGTCTACATTTGGATTAACAACCTTAATAGGGTCTACACAGCTTTTAGATTCTACGGATTTGTTATAAACATACAAAGAGTAATGAAATGGTGATGATGGTGAATCTCAAACCAACTGCTAGTTTCACATATGGTACTAAATGGTCATCCAACAGAAGTTGCCTCTAACCAGATTTGACTATATTCAACTAGATTCAAATCAATGACCAACAGGCCGAGAGGTCCACATCCTGTTTTTCTGATGTTTCAACTATATTCTTTTTCCTTCATAGTTATACACATGCATATTTTTTTCTTGAAGCAGTGTGTCCTTGCAGCAAAGATCATCAACCACTTCTTGGGCTGTGTTAACAAGTGTATTCAGCAAGAAGTTACTGCCCCCTATTTGGGGCTTGTGGGACCATGTCTGGAGTGTTGTGCCCAATTTGGGGCTCCCCAGTAAGTGAAAGCCATTGCCATACTGCAGCAAATGCAGTGGGAGGCTACCCAGATGATACGGGGCCAGAGCGGCACATGGTCTACAAGGAAACGCTGGGAATTGCTTAGTTCAGCCTTAAGAAGAGAAGGCTGGTTTTGCTGTCCCAACCATCTCATGGGCAAGTGCAGAGGAGTCAGAACTGGACTCTTCTCAGAGGTGTACCTGGAAGAGATGAGAGGCAAAGGGCACAGGTTGCAGCATGGGAAATGCTGATAAGACCCAAGGAAATTCTTTTCCGCTGGGAGGGAGGTCAAGCACTGGAACAGGTTGCTGGGGTCGGCTGTGAAATCTCTGTCCTTGCAGATACTCAAAACTCAACTGAGCAAACCCATACCAGCTCTGCACTGAGTGAGAGGTGGGAACAGACATGCCCCAGAGGTCCCGTCCAACTTAAATTATCGTATGATTCTGTGAATAAAGTAGAGTTCAAACTACTATGTTTCCTAGTCTCTTCGTTTTAAAAAGGCGAAGAGAAAATTTCTCATCCATACCACAGCAGTTAATTATTTGCCTTTCAGACCAACTCTTCTGGATTGCGGTTGGACAAAATGGATTGTCTGAGGGCAGCGAGAGGTCAAAGAGGCAAGCTAGGGACCGCTGGATTTTGGAGACTGAAGAATTAAAGCAGACAAAAATTAAGCAGGTGTTCAAGTACAAAGACAACTAACTTCAAATCTTCCCTGCTGAGATATTTCTGCCTTATTTCCAAGCCAAAGGAGAGAAGATTCCTTTCAGAGAGCTCTACCTGTAGGGAGCAACAAATTTTTGGGGGGAAGGCACCCTGAAAACGTGGTGAATATTTTGGCTGTACTAGACTTCATGCACAAAGGGAGAATGAGAACACTGAAATTCTTAATTATTTTTTTTCCCCAACGGTCAAACTTAGGATTAATTAACAAGTAAATTCAGATTTTTTTTGGTTGTTTTAGAAGAAAATCCCAAGCAGCTAGATTTCTTATATACTGAAATCTTCATTCTCTCTGATCTTGAAGCGAGTTAAAACATCCTGTATTTCTGAAGTGCACAGCACTCATTGAAACAAAAAGAAAGTCCAAACCACAAAATTTAAATCGATCCGTGACTGAAAAATGCTCTGTTTGCAGTGTTCTGCATTAGCTTTTCTAAATTTGTTTTCTCTTTTGTGGAAACACTGTGTTCAATAAGCACCGATGTTTGAGACTGCTGAAATGCTACCTTGAAAAGGCACCAACATGTTTCACAGCTAGTAGATCAACTTTGTCAATTTTTTCCTTTGTTTTTTTTCAAGTACCTTGGAACGTCTCAGCATCCGCTCTCGCAGTTTTTATGGCGGGACACAGGGTTATGCTCTTCCTTCTCAAAATGGGCTGGACAATCATTTAAATGCATCACTTCCTAACGTCGTAAGATACATTTACTTTTTAAAAATCTTTGTTGGCTATGTATGTAGAATGATACACCGCTCGAAACTGCAGCAGTAAAAGTATTTAGCCAATATTTTCTTAGAAACTTTTTCTATATAAAAGGTAAAGAAATGCATCTTTAAAGGGCATAAACACCCTGTAGAAACTTCCATGAGTAGTACCACTCATTTGACAAACAGAAAAATTCTCTTTTTCCTTAAACTCAAAACCACCCTACCTAGGAAGAGACCAAATCCGGAGAGAGTCACCCCCGGCAGCAGAGGAAAGATGGCTGCTTACGGCAAACGCTGCTACTCCAGCTGTTATGCAGTTCTTGTAGTGCACTGTGCCAAAAAAATTACAAGTCATCCCGAGACACTGATTGATTGTACGGACCCTTTAATATTTTAGAAGAGACATCAACTCGTCCTCCTTACGCCTTTCCATGTCTTTCACAATGAACTTAACAAGGCCCACTAGCTTTTAAAGCTAAAAGATGGTAGTTAAGTGATGCCTTTTTACCAAAAAGTATGACTTTCTTAAATCACATTAATGCAAATAGTGATTGTTAACTGTCATCTTAGAATACACAAGCAATTAACTTGATATTTATGTTAAAAGATGTGACAGTTGTTTGCTTTAACAAAACAATAGTTGTGCTGGATTCTCACCTCAAAGCAGCCACGGAAAATACCCACTCATTTAAAACAAAGATGCAAGTGATTATTGGTACCGGATGTACACTTTTGATTACTCAGATATGGTTAATTCCAACAGAGGAGAAAATTGCTTCTTCTGAATGGTTTTGGCAACTTTTGTAGTATTACTAACACGGCAAGAAAAATCCCACCTATATTCATTAAATCTCTGACCATTCCTTTTTTTTTAATACAGATAACAAAAGGAACTAATGGCAGTGGCTGCTCCAAAACAAAGAAGACACATTTTCACGGAAACCCGCCACATCTACACATCATAAACATCTACAAACAACAAACCTCTGATTTTAACTCTTTGCTGCATTTCAGGAGCCAGGCAACTCTTGCTAATGCGTGGCACTGTGTTATTGTCATTTATCAGTTGCATGACAGTAGGCTACCACCGAGAAACCCCCTTGTTTCCAGATGTGACCTTTCCCATTATTCTTCTCTCTTGCCAACCATATCGGAAGTCAAGACATTAGTGCCGTGCAGCATATGAATGGCTGGACCTACCACTTCTTGACTCATGTGAGTTCCAGTTCTGTACAAAACCTGCTCCCTGCGTTAACATCACGCACGGTGTTTCATGCACAAACCAACAAAGTCAGTCACGACATACTACGCTCATGTACCAAGTTTCCCATGTCAGTTTGGATGAAAGGCCTCTATAACACACAGCAGAACAAATGGACAGGGTGACAGTGAAAAAAAACCAAACCAAAAAACTTTTGCTACATTCTCTTTCACTTGACTTAATTTGTCTTTTCTAAATATTGCATTTAGAAAAAACAAAAAATCCTTGCAGTAGCATACTCGTCGGCTGCAAAATACAGGATTTATTTCTTTATTTAGCCTTATCTTACAATTTTTCTAGAGCTTTAGCTAGAAAACAAAAATTATTCCTAGTTTACTTGTGTTACTAGTTGTGCCTTCGTTACACTCATTTAACAAGTCCGTATAATGCCAAGCACCATTAAGGCCTCGACTTCAGTGGAGAGTTTTTAATCAATATTATAAAATAGGAACAATTAAATTGAGAATCTCAACTTGTTGTTTTAGAATTGCACAGCTTATCTTGCATGCAAAGTAGATGTAAGATGGATAAAAGCTTTTTGATTTTAAAAAGTCTGAGATTTTTGCCAAAATTTCACATGAAAATGAAGGTGACAGGAAAGTTACTGTCTCTTTTAATGACATATGTGAATTTTGTCCCTGCCATATATTTGTACTTTCTCTTTTGTCACCTGAGAAACACCATTAAAACAGAGCTGAAACCTCATCTTCATCTCTGGAAGAGACTTTCAAACACCACACTGATGGATCAATAGTTTGTCTGGTTGCGGTGTGATGGTGTAGGAAAAAAAGAGCGAAACATTCAGATACCAATGTGAGAAAAATATATTCAGAAACACAGACCTTAAAATAAACCTTTTGTGATATCGAAGTCCTTTAGATAAAAAGATTGAGAAAAGCTGGGAGAAAAAAAAAAACTAAAAAATTTTGCAGAACATAGTGACCTTATTGACATGACAGTCTCAGACCTCATTAAATTAATAGAAAGTTTTTCACGACTATTTTTATGTCAGAGCCCTCACTAAATTTACTAGTACCATCTTGATATATTTTTGTCAGTGAAAAACATCAGGGATACCATTCGAATATTACATGCATCAAAGGAACAATTCAAAATTCTTGAGCAGTCTCAAAACTGAAATAAAATAAGAGCCCTGCCTTTTAAGCAGGCATGTTAAATGGGTGGATCTCAATTTCTCAAATTTACTTTCAGTCATTATTTTAATTGAAAGCCACAGTGAGTAAGGTAAAATATTCTTAAGCAGGCTAAACAGCTAACAATTTTTGTATACGTGTATTTATGCATTCAACTAAAGTAACAACATTTTAATCTCAATTAAGCGGCACACTGAAGTTCACAACAAAAATTAAGAGAACAACAATAATACAAATTTTCAGAAGTTCTACAGCCAGTTTTGGTGACCTTGGCTTTTACAAAATTAAAGAGGAGATGTTTCAGAGACTCCATGAGAAGCAAGTCCCCAGATTTGATTAGGAATGTTAAAGTAATTCTAGCAACTGAATAGAAAGATGAGAGGGGACCTTGACGCTGGGAAGAAGAGACTGAACAAATGTGCAAAGCGCTGACTCTGGTGGAGTAGAAATAAAGACCACACAGCAAAGGGCAAAAACCGAAACAGTAATTTGTACTGCACAACGTGTCTTCTAATTGGCTGTGTGCACGTACCGTGTCCAAGCTACTGTGAAGGGACGAGCTACAGGTTACCGGGTTCATTTAGCATGGATGTAACTAACAACCACTTTTATTTTAAATGAAGAAACATAGAAGAGAGGGACATGACATCCCAGTTTTGAGACGGATTTCTACAAAAACCCAAAGTTGATTATAGTTTGAGCTCACAAAAACCACGGAGAATTTTTCACTATCATTACTAAACTCATAATATCTTGCTTATGTAAGAGATGACTACTTGGAGCTAGTAAAATGACATGCTTCCTGGCTGAAGTCAACTGCACAAAATACAACACTTGAAGAAGGGCTTTTCCCCTTCCTTTCCTTTTATAGTGTGCCTAGCCAACTTGGACACTTGAGTAACTTTTTCAATTTAATCAGAAGGATCCAAATTTAAGTCAAAATACAGAATACACTGATAAATATTTAATTCGGTAAAACAATTTTAGATTTTTTTTTCCTTTTTTTTTTTTTAATTATGGAAATTACATTGGGCAGATCACAATTGTAACAATTAAAAGGAGAAAATCCATTCTGGACTTACAAAAGCACGTAGCCTAACTTAAACATTCACAGAAGTGTCTCGCATACTCAGACATATTTGAAGAAGAAAATTAGTGCTCTCAGTGGTGATTTAGAAAGTCACAGCTGTATCAGATTCTTCTATTGTAGAAAAAAAACGAAAAGCACTGATTTTAAATAGCATGCTAAGGTTGAGACCTTTTTTATGGTCTAACAGAAAGGAAGGACAGGGAGCTTTTTTAATAATCCAAATTACAAATTTTTTTAATACAGTATAATTATAATAAAAAAGTTTGACCTGTACCTGTGTGTTAGCCTTACGTACTAGCAGCAATCAGTCATAGCTGTAACACTCTTCAGGCCCCAGTTCAAGAAGCAATTCTCAATCACGTGTGTGGCTCAATTTATGTATTATTTCCCATTGACGCTGGAGATGACTAACTGGTCCCTCATGATCTACTTAAGACTCGGAACAAGTCAGGCTCGTGCTCAGTGAGCGAGCTGGGGACATAACCTCATCCTCTGTCTCCACCACAAGAAAGCTGTGCTCCAGTATTTAACCAGGGGAACCTTCTCAGCCATCTCCTGCAGCTCTCCAAGAGCTTTATGGTGTCCCAGCTACTTTCAGCAGCTAAGCTAATTAGTTCAGGTCTGCCTTTACTATAGAGCAGTCCCAGTAGCAAATGCAGTGGTGACTTCGCTAAAAGCTGTAACGGGGACTGGAAGAAACACAAATTACTATTAAACGTGTGTGTGCATGTTTTTTAATAGATGGCACGGCATTAAGGTGAGATAAAAAAATGTACCGGCATACTCGATCAATATAGAGAGACCACTGATAGGAGCTAACCTGCAAATGACTGCAGGAAAAAGACAACAGCAAAAGCCATCAGAAGTCTGGTTTCAAAACCAAGTTTGGGTAATTAAATGGAATGAATAATGGCAAAAATTATTATTAAATAGCTACATTTGATACTTACAGTACAGCTGGCTGTTACTAGCTTTTTAACATCAAGGAATTGCACAAGCCATTCTCTCTGTCTCTCCATATACACATGCACAAATTATAACTTGACTTTAATAAGGAAGTTTCTCTCAACTGTCAAGAATATCCTTGAAAATATTACAAGAAACATTAAAAATAATAAGCAGACTTAAATATAATTTACCAACCTTCTTGTAGTCCATTTTATTTCCTTTTCCTTGTGCCTTAAAGAGAAAGAGAAATTTTATATAAGACATTACACACTGCAAAGAGTTGCAAGAATAGAGAATGCAATTAAGGTAGCTACTACTTTAAACATAACCAACTTTCATTAGGAATCCGATATAGAAAAACCTAAAATACAACCAAACGTGTTACCAGCTTATACAACATGGTTCTTCTGGTTCAGGTAAGAGCTACGGATACTCAATGTAATTTTTAGGATTTTTATTAACTTGTAGTTAAACATTTGTTGAATCCAAAATTATTTTGTCTTAAGAAATCTTGCTGTTTTCATCAATTAATCTCTCCCATGAGATTCTGAAATAAACTATGTTTCGTATCAGTAATAACAGGATTTAACGTCTTAAAAAGAGAAACCTCCCTGTATCTATAGTGATTTGCACGCAGTTAATAGTCTAGAGCTCTCAAAAGCGGATGTCAGGACCATGTCAGCACTATTAGACCTAGGTTAGATATGCTAATTGTGCCTTTGGTTTAGAATTGTATTTAAGCATAGAGCACCACCCTTTACTTAGGCAGCAGATACATACAACCTATGACTCCAAGCACATTCAGAAAGAAGCATGAATAAATTTCAAATTTCTTGTTGCCCAGATGCAGAAAGTATGTAGACCAAATTCCTCAATTTTGTCACAGAGTGATGCAGAAAAGAAGATGTCTATGTCTTTCTCACCCAGAGACCCAGAGCATTCCCGCTTAACCAACGTGAAGCCCTTTTCTCAGGTCAAATCTAGCTGTGTCATTATCACCTCGTCCAAATCCAGCTCATCTCTTTTCAGGCCCGTTGAGAAAAAAATCTCTACTGTTTCTTTCCCTCTAGCCTCCACAAGGGAGGACCACAAACCCCAGTTCTTCTGTAATGCAGTCTCCTCAAAGGATGTAGATTAGCACCACTACCTCTCCGGGTCCTCTGTGGGGACTTCAGAGTCCAGCCAAGAGGAGCAGCCCAACTGGAATAAGGAGAAGAGCTGAGGCCTGCACTGAAGAGGAATGAACACTACGTGGCAAGCACAACTTTGAAGAGATGTTGCCAAGACGGCATGGATTTGGAAAATAAATTAATTTTTGTAAGGGAGAAAAAATAAAATAGAGAAAAGAACTGACAAGAGACTAAGCAGGCAGAACAGGAAAGAAAACAGTAGATAACAAAACTGATTTCACTGAAGGAGAAAGGAGACTGATCCACAAAACCTCTCTACTACTCTCTTTAAGCTTCTTAAGAGTCAGCTTTTCTGGAATGCACATTAAGAAAACAGCCTGATAGCACTTGGGAGTAGCATAACCCCTGCCAATAACGGCTTCCTTATTTGTGTATTCCCATCTCTTTGATTTGCCAACTCCTATGCATACTGGTTGGATCTTACAGCTTCTTCAAGATAAATGTAGTAGTTATATTGTATATCAGAACATACCAGAAATATGTTCTTCAACAAATGGTTGCCTATATGCAGATTCACACTGCAGTGGAGAATTTGCCAACACGTTTGAGGAAGATGCTTTTTAGCCTTAGCAATAGCAGAAGAGGTGTGCTCAGCGTGCCTCCTCCTGCATATAATACGTTACAAACGGCAAGAATGCTTTCCCACGCTCTGTTCCTCTCAAGCATTCAAGTCAATGGCAGTTGTGCTTCTCCAAGCAGCAACCTTATCTCATCTGTTTCCTAAGCCTTCTTTACTACAACTGCATCTTTGCTTTTTTTCTTTCTTTTTATCCTCACAGTACTTTGGCTCTTTGACATTTACTGACCCTGATTGCCGACACACAGATTTTTTTTTTTTCCTTTTCCATCAGATTTCTGCATCTGGTTTAGCTTCCTCAAAGGTATTAAGCCTGATTTGCAAAAGGTGTGCACTCTTGTCAAACTTGGATAACTTTCTAGGTCTCACTGCTTGGCTGGGGAGCTCAGCCTCTGAATGTGGGGTCTCTGGGCCCTCAAAGAAAAGCATCTGCTTGCCTGCATATTAGAGACCTTAACGGGCAGCTCAGCTCAGCCTTCCTCCTGAACATCAAAGATCACTACGTGCCAGGAGCGAGGGACAATTATACCATGACATTCTTTATTAATAAATGAGGTGGCGTGAAATCAGCACACCTTGCCAGGAAGAAGGACCCCTGAATCCCCCATGAAATTACTCAAAATGCATCTGATAAGAAGACCACAAGCGGATGGTTTAAGACAATGCTTTTCGGAACACGTTTTCAGGATGTTTTCCAAGATTGACTTTTCTTTCTCAGATGAGATGGTCCCTTTTATGTGTCTTAAAAGCTATACTTGAGAAATGCTTGATAAAGCATTTGATAAGTGCTTTTCTTTCAGCCCTGCTTCTTCTGAGAAGGCTCAGAAAAATACGATGAAAGGTGCATGGATTACTCTGTCCTAGATGGGATGGTTCTAGTTTCTGACTTATTCTTTTCTAAAATTACAAATGTCATGAGCTAAGATGGATTCTAGATCTGTTCTTGAGGGATTCTGCTTAATTTCTTCACTCAAACTTTGATCTCGCTGCTTAGATCGTGGATGCCTGTTGAAGCCAGAGAATTTTTGCTCTAGTCTAGTGAGAGTTATCCACAAGTGGCTAAAAGTGACCAACTCTTCTGTCTTTTGATCCCTAGGAAATCCTCCATCCTATAATCCTGGAGGCTTTCCAAAAGCTCAGTGGACTGCAGTCAGCAACTATTACACCGTGTCATCTGAAGAAGAGCATTCAAGCATTTTTTTGTCTGCCTACCGCAGTGTTTCCTAGGAACCATTTAAGATTGAGTGGGTTTGTTTTGTTTTGTTTTTTAAAAACATTTCAGGACTCTACTCCAACCCATACTGTTTTTAAAATAGACACTTGACCAAACAGTTCATTGGGCATTTTAATTTTAAATGCACAAAGGTGGAGGGTGTTTGTGGTGAGGTCAGTGAGAACAGGAGAGACTTGGGTCTTTATGGATCATTCATTCATGCGTGTGTATACACACACAGGTACACAAACCTACACATTTTTTTCCTCCTATGAATGACACAGCTTCCCCCTATACACATCCCAAGTCCCTTTTTAGGCAGTCCCTAAATTTCATCAAAATCAGAATCTAATCTTCTCAAAACATATAATTTAGCATTGATGCAACCTTCTGCACCTGGATATCTGATGTGTTTTGCTCTTTCCAAATGAAGAGACAAGGGGGCTTTTGAAAGTTCTTCTGCTCAGCTGCAGAAAGGTGCACGTGGCTACCACCACTAAAAGGCTACCTTGGGAACAGCAACTGTACTCGGACCTCTGACAACAGAACTGTAGTGAGACAATCATTCAAGTTTTGGACACTTCACAGCAGTTTAGGCACCCTTCATGACCTCTCTGAAGACTGTTTTCATCCAAGATGGGCATGACAGGCACTGAGTCCCAGTCACAGCCTTTCTGAGCAGTATATCACTGTGGAGGCTACTAGGTGCAATGGAGCTCTCTACCTCCACTTTCCTAAACTCCAAGACCTTCCCGCTGACGGAAGCCGCCAAGGGGAGGTGCTGCCTTTAATCCACCACGAGGAGGTGCTGCCTTTAATCCACCACATGAATACTTACGTGGGCAAACAGTGAAAGAAAGTCAAATGACTTAGCAGTAACTGCAGGTCCATGATGTGATTTCCATATGCCTAGTCGTAACTCAGCTACTAAGAAAAATTCTACCTGACAGGGACTGAGTGCACGGTGCATGCTTTGCTTATTTAAACCATACAAATGACATTGCACAAGGGGGTGGCTTATGAGCATACTCTTACTAGTACTGCCAAGATGAGAAAGTCCCCGGTTTGAGTCTTGGCCTATCTTGAATGTCACATAGCGAATGTGACTATGGATGACATCTCAAAGAGCTTGTAGTTCACGAAAGGCAATTTTCCTTTCTAAATCACCACAAGCCAAGAAAGGCTCCTGGACTAGGTGTTGCCCTTTGTATTTAGCTAAAGTAGTAATTTTTTTTTTCTTTTTTCCCCTCCCTTCAGTGAGAACTGCTTCATTGTTTCTACAATGCCTATTTTTGGTATGAGAATTAGTAAGCAGACAGACGGCACTCCTGGAGTCCTGCAATCTCCTCTAGATTTTGCAGATGGGAAATTGTTTCAAAGCTTTTATAAACTGTGCTGTGGTAATACCATCATTCTCCAACTGCAATCATCCAAGTCCATTTATATTCAACTCACGTATGAGCCTTGTGTTGAGATTACAGAATTCCAAAATTCCTTGTCACACGTTGTAAACTACTGGCCTCTAATTTCAAAATGACAAAAAGTTTGCTTCGCTTTAAGATCCCCCAACTCCACACCACTGCAAGGTTGCAGATTCTGCATATACTTCCCAAAACTTCACCGCTGAAGAGACCATGCCTCTTGCTTGAGGTATGCGAACGCAGGCTGCAACCTGGCCATCATGAACGCACAACTAGGCAGAGGCTCAGACTCCATGCCCTCTGCCCGAAAGTCCTGCTTTCAAACCAGCATGGAAAGGAGCCGTCAGTAAGCACGTCTTGAAAGAATATGCTCGCACAGAGCTAGCTTCTTACTGAAGGCAGCAGCCTTTCTACTGAAGAATCTGTATAACAACTGCTGGAATTTTCAAACAGTACTCATCACAGCTGTTTAGACAAGCAAAACATGTCCGACTGATGCAGGAACTCAACAAAATGCTTAATTTTGGACGTTTTTGATGTTTCTCCCCCTCTGTCTTGTACAGTTATCTATTTGTGTTTCAACAACACACAGGAAGGTATTCACGGAACTGAACCCTGCTGCGCTACATGGTACATAAACCAGATCTACACCACACAGCTATCTTATTCATACCACCTTCTTCATCTAAGACTTAAAGACAGATGAATTAAGAGAACTGAGAATAAGGACATCAACCAGCTAGACCTCACAAATATTTTCTAGTGGTCAGGAAGCCAAGTTCCCCAGATCTTTTCCGCCCATCCAAAATTACTGCTTCCAGAGCCAAGTTGGCAGAAGGAAATGTGTGCCTACCTTTCAACCACTGTAATGCAAAGTTCTCCGCTTTAAGCTGCCAGTGAAAGTAGCTTTAAGCTAAGACGTGGGACTGCACAAGCAGTGCAGAGGAACAGACATATGCTCCACGCAAATGAATCCGCTTGTTACACTGACATACCAAAGTGTGACAGAGCTCGACTGTCAGGTCCCTAGTTGCCCCTCTTGAAAGCACGGAAGAGGGAGGTGTTAAGTATTGGAGAGCAGAGGTAACCTCTATATCATCTTGTCTGTTGCTAGTTTCTCTTTGCAGATTGAAAGTATAGCTAGGAAGAGAGATATAAATGGCAAAACTACGAAATTCTAAACAATGCTTTAATTTACCTCTCTGATCTGTTTAATCCATGCCTCCCTTCCAAGGAATTCTTGATGCAGGACTGCAGGAGCAGAATTCAAACTGAAGGCCATGGTGTCACTAGAACTTTCTTTAACAAATGGCTGAAGGTCCGAATGTAGCTGAAAGAGAAGAACATCTTACTTCAGTTCGCAGGAACAGTCTATACATATCCATTCACTGACCAAATCAAGGTCCATATCCTGATCGTATACCTACTTTGTCACTTTCTGCTTTGACACGTACTTTGGTTGCACTTTTTCAAGTTTTGGGGGAGGGAGAGGAAGGGGGGAAGCACTGCAGTGGCAGAAAGTTGTGGTAAAAAGAAACATACAGAGAATCTGCAAAGAAGTGCATAAAGGACAGCTTGCAGAGCTGGGCAAGTGATGGGACACAGCCAGGTGGGCAATTTTTGAGTGGCAGGAAACAGAAAAAAAATACAAAGGACAGAACAATCCAGTCTTTGGTGCGAAGACTTTCAGTTTTTTTTTTTTTTTTTTTTCAGGTGCATCAGTTTTTAATCTGCGAAGGGTAATACATTCTACTTTTCAGTACCCAAGGAAGCTGACGCAGTATGACCCTCTTTCTGACAAAGGAAACGTTACATAGCTAGGAGCTTTCCATGAAAATTATGCAATCCTTTCTACACAGCTGTATGTCAATGGTGAATGTATTAATATTAAAGCATACACAAAATATTAAGGCTATAGTCTGCACTAGAAGCCATTTACTGGTAGAGTTATACCTAGTAATAGTATACAGTGGCATTTCTACGGCAGTAAAGCTGTGCTTTGTAAAACCACTTCCTTCTCCTGGAGGAACTAGAAACTGTCTAAACCAACTGAGCTGAAGCGGATGGGAGGTCTGTCTGCCTGTCTCAACCTACGTCTATACTTGCAAGTAGTGCAATACAGTAGGAGCAGACCTTTAGGGCAAAAACAGAGTTCCAAGGACCCGAGTTCCACACTGTGTTTTCCTTTGGACTAACTCTAGCTGTGGACTTAAAGTCTTCTAATGGAGATAAGGGGCCTTCTGTGGGAAATCCTACTGCTGCAGAGGTGCGGGCTGCTCCGGTCTGTATCTGGTGACCTTCCTCCTTATCTCTCAACTACCTCCTCTGGAAGTTACCTCCACCGCAGATTATTCAGAAGGGAACATACGCAGGTCCTTCAGCCACCGCAGCTCATGCCTCAGCCCCGTGTGCTGCTGCAGGCAGTTGAGCCTCTCAGTGCAAACCTCTGCACGGTGGCAGCTGAGACCCGACACATGCTTTCTCCTGCAACTCCTGCTACTGGGACAGTGGCTTCAAGAAGAACAAAGGAGCAGAGAAAGTAAAGTTTTAAGCTGCTACAGAAAGATATGCTAGAGGGATGTTAACAGAGCCTTGAATGAAATAAGCTACACTGCCAGAATTGTGATTTTGCCAGTTCGTAAGCACTGTTCATACCAGCATTTTCTGCAAACATTTTCACACGAGGCAGCAGTCAAATCTCTCAACACCACTGACCAGCTGTCAAAAGTCTACAGCACAGTGGCAGTATACGACAGAGCTCAAGAGCAACATATCTTACAAGTTGTTCTGTTTTTAAGATCCCAGAACGAAAGGAAAAGGTGTACCTTATGACTCATAGACATGTGCTTTCCATACTGAAATGCCATGTCCTGAATCTCCGCGCTGTGCTTTGCTAGCTCCATTGCAGCCTGGCAGCTCTTTGCCAGCAAGGCACTATGTGACAGGAAAACCTGCTCCTTCCACGTAGATATGCCGATATCATCTGTAAGACAGTTCTCCTGAAAACGAAACAAAGGCTAACATGAAAACACTGAAACTGCAGCTCTGTCAGCTCACAGAAATTAACCGTGCGTGGTGATAACGCGACACGTGGTGAGTAACAAAACTCTGGGTGCCACAGTGCCAAATAAAGAAGGGCATTCTTTTGGGGATAAGTAGAAAGAAGTATCAGAATAAATATACTGGCAGCTTCAAACAACATTTTAATTTTCTGATCAAAAAGAACAAGGCAAAATACATGTAGCTGTCAACAGATTCAACATAGATCCTTTTCTTAATGACTGTATCATTACACTGAACATTAACAGCCCACTATATTCCTCATGAGGGACTGCGGAGAAGACAAAAAAAGACAACCCCCCCAAAAAAACCGCAGAGTACATCTGGGGTACAATCCCAAACAAACCCAAACAAACTTGAGAAGTCCCTGCAATTTCTCCTTTGCAGTCAAGAAAAAAATAATTATAAAAGCTATTAAAAAATCTTATAGAACTGCACTGGAAAAATGAAGGGCTTTGATGGAGGATTTGTACCTCTTCCACCCCTGTATTAAGGACGAGCAATGACTGAAAGTATTAAAAAACAAATAAGTAACGCTGTAATTTAGAAATGTCAATATTAACTTTCCCAGGGGACTGACAGAGATCCCAGTGATGCCTCTAGTGAACTTTATCACCTTGACTGTAAGGTCAGAGATGCTCAACACTTCTCAAAATCCTTTGTATCCAAAATATTAATTCGGATTACTTTCCACAAAGTGTTTTAATTAACCCAAATCCAATCCTTTCCCCCCAACCCCAAATTCAACTGCAGCTCCTTTGGTTCACAAGGTGTCAATATACCACTATTTTACTAACTGGTCTTCAAAGGTAGACATGACTTTGTAACCCTTCTCACATACGTATTACTGTCATGCCTTTAGGAACTCTCTAAAGAGGAAAAAAACCTCCCGGACCAGAAGAGACCACAGTTGCTTTGCTTAGAAAAAATTAAAATCAGTAATGAGAAGCCACAGAAAAAAATTTCAAGGATATAAATGTTAAAAAGTTTGTAATTTCTCAGTTCAGCCAAATCTGTAGTGAACACTAACCCAAAAGGTATTCTTTATTTTAAATATAAAAAGATTCTTATATAACAAGCCTTTTTCCTCAAAGTGACGTCAATTAAATTACTTAGAAACGAGCAAGAAGTAATTCTGTGTGACCCTATAGTTTTCTAGCGAGGTATTATCTGTCGTGAAATCGGCAACAAATGAAATAGAATCCATCCGTTCAGCTCTAATTTTCCTCCCTTATGGATATCACCCAGAAGTGCTGCGTTACAAGGGAGAGGATAATTTGAGACTAATGGAAAAAGTAGGAGAATTCTGCAATGCCAAGTAACACAGAGCTGTATCAAAATGTCTTTGCTTTCAGACATACTATTAACTTATACAAGGAAAGCGAAGAACAGAGAAACCACATGTTTGCTATTCTGCATATGATAACTTACAAAGTCAAGCCTAAACTTTCCTCGTGTTTCATTTTACTGTAGTATTTTTGTTTTAATATCTTAACTCAGCCCAGAGCATGTGCAAATTCCCATGACTGGCAAAATGTCAAAATGAGCATTTAATTCAAGTAGTTTCCTATATTTCGAGTCTTTTTTTCCTACTCAGATATAGATCAATTTATTTTAAATTTTAAATCAGGAGCTCTTGGAAGACGCAACACAATCTTTTCCTTAACAACCAATCTGCTCAGCGAAAAAACAGTATTTACTAAAATTTGCTGGATGATATTGAAAATTGGCAGTGATTTTTATAATTATTTGTTTTAAATCCAACCAAGACAAAAATATTCTAGAAAGGTATCCTGAAACAATATATGAAGTTAAAAAGTATTTCAGAAGACCCGTAAATTGAAAATGTTTGCTTGCTGGAACCTTTGAGCAGTAACAGAAATGCAGACATTATCAAATACCAACTGAAGGAACTGAAGAAGCTTAAAGAGTCACTGCAACTCAATGTACACAAGGAAATTAATTCTATGATTTGTTACAAAAATATATTCTTCTCATACAAGTTTGAATATCATCACAGGATTGAAAATGAAGGCACAACAAGTTACTGTCCACTACACAAACAGCATGCAGGAGCTTCAAGCGTCTAAAATGAACACCTAGCTTAAAAAAGAGACAAAAATTTGAGACATATTTCAAGATACGGTACTGAAATCTTAAAAACATAGGTATTGTGAATTTCTGGGTTACAGAAAGAAGCCAGTTGTAAAAAGGCGTTATGCCCATATGGATGTGCTTTAGCATATGAGCTTGCAAGCCAAGATATCGCTGATTTTAATCACAGAACGTCTTATGACCACATACCCCTAAAACTTCTGCTGCTTAAGACAGCAGAGGCAGACACAACCTTTCTTCAGCAAACTTCTCCAACAATCCAAAAGCCATTTTTCCCCAAGCTTAACTCTCATGTTATAAATAAAATGTCCACCAACCACACTGCATTCTTACAACAAGGGTACATGTGACAATATCTAAACACTCTTTTAAAATATCAAGGGAAAAATTAAGCTAGTTCTAGACTGCAAAGTCTGTAAAATCTGACATCATGACAGCACTTACTATTTTTAGAGAAATTTTCACTTTTTGGTAAACTTTGTTTTGTTTTGCCAGCAGTGAGTATGTCAAAGGATAAATATAAAAGTGAACATTAGCTGGCCCAGAAGACTCCTAGCAGCCTTTCATATAAAAGCCTTTTTAAACTCTAATTCTAGCTGTAATTGACAGCACTCAGACATTTGATTAACTAATGCCTATGGAGTGACCTCAATCACAAATTCTGTCACCAAGAAATGGGTCCTGATCACAAGCAACCTTGATGCTGCCTGGGTAGCAGAAGCTGGATGAAGAGAGCTGAACCCCTCACCACCCCTGGAAGAAAGCAGCCAACTCCAGATACAGTTTGGATAACGTCGGCATGGGAGTACCGACAAAATACCCGAATCCAGCTCTGTCGATCATGCTCTGTCGATCATCATTTCCTATGGGGCATTAAAAACACATTAAGGGAAATACGAATGAAAACTGTGTCTTAAAACCATTCGCAAAACCAGGAAGGAGTAGAAGTCAGAGACTTTTCAATGTAAGACTTCAGCCACAGCTTGTAAGGAAGCCTTTGTTTTATTTCCATACCATGGCAGCTCTTTCTTAGCCATCTGCTGTTGCACAAAACGATCGAGAAGTCTGAACCACTTACATCAAACTTTAGTTCAGTTCTCAATGGGCAAATAATCCACAGAAACACAGGGAAATATTTTTAAACAGCATTTTAAATTAGCTAGCTCAAGAACTTGTATTTTACATAAATAAAATTCAATGCAACTATGAATCTCTCTACCAGTAGCAAAACATCTTGCACATGGTTCACATCAGCCTTCAACAGATGCATTCCTGCTTGCTGAACATGACAGGGCATGCTTTATTGGTCTATTAATACGTGTCTTCACTGCTTTTGAAGGAACAACGGTGTCTGCAAATGGGTCAATAAAGCATGCCACCGACTACCTAATACTTTTACTGTAACACTGTAAAAGAAGCAACACAAGATTAAAAAAAAAGTTTGAAAAATTATAATAAATTTAAATATCTCTCCACATCTGTTACTTTTAAACCTCTCTGGAAAAGCTTAGTATTTAAAAGAACAAAAGCAGTAAACAAATAGCATTGGCCTTCTTTCTAGCTATGCTCTTTTTTTTTTTCCCCTCTGACACATTTACCCATTCTTTTCACAGATGCTCTTTACTCAAATTCCATATTTTATCCTCCCCTTTTGTCTTGCAACAGAGACATTTGTTTTTTAAAAAAAAAAAAAAAAGTGAAAGCTCTGACTGCTGCCCTGCTAAAAGGTTGTTTACATGACTCAAAGTACATTTCACTTACCTCCTGTGGTAAAATTTATAAGCATATCCTTTACTTATAACATAGACTCATAGTTGTTCAGTTGATGGACATGTGCGAGATCCAAAACATTACTCCTCAAAGCAGGACTGGTGACTAAACATCAAACACGAATAGGTACAACTCCCCCCACATAGTCTGTATTTTGCTGGAGAATCACCAATTATTTTTGTTAAAAACCCCTATATTTGTTCTAAAATAAATATTCACTAATCCACTATTTGGCACAATGAGTACTTGCCACTAATGTAATTCTTTTTTCAACTTGTTTCATATATTAGTTTGACACAATTTCCACACAATTGCATTGAAAATTTCACCTAACAGTCTTCCAGCCACCAGTGCAACATGTTGGAAATGGTCTTGTCTGACATAACAGTCCCATTCTGACACTAAAAATGAGTTTTGGTAATGCGCGTTGAGCATCAGCTACATATTCTGGAAGTGAGGAAAACAACAACTCAGGGCAGCTTCCCATGAAAATCTGGAACACTTCAAGATGACAAGAATGGTCTGGCAGGTAAAGCTCAAGAACCAACATACTCAAGTCCTGCTCTTCATTCTCTTTGACCTTCAGCTTCCCTGTATCTCTCGTCCCCGTTCCATGAACTGACAGGGATGTTAAGGCATTCTTCACTAGTATTTATTAAATCATCTGGAATATTAAGACAGAGGGTTTCTAAAAGCGTGACAGTATCCTGTGAGTTAGCAAACACTTTTAGAAGCCTTCAGTTTCCTAAAAGTAGGAAACAGAGACTCAGTGCAACGTTTTTCTGTTAAGAATAGATACCACGATCATGACTGAAGGCCAGATTAGACAACTTTCATCTTTGCACTCACTGAAAGCACAATTTTTTACTCCCAAATTAGACCTAGATTTTGGGAAGAAAGACAGGAACCGTGAATCGTGTCCTTCACTCACAGAATTTTGAGTTGCGAGGGGATTTGGCACACCAAGCTGCAAAGGTTTATCACATCACCCCTTTCTGCTCCAGCTTACAGTCCGAAATATTAGCTTAAGCCAGTAATGCAATGTCTTAAACCACAGCAGCTATTTGCTGCTTTGAACATGAGTGGCAGCCCTAACCTTCAGGCTGTCTTTGCAACCAAAGCCTACACTTTGCAGTTTGGATTGTCACTTCAAATAAAGACGAAAAGTTAAATACTATCTTTATTTTCCCCCGTTTCACACAGACCTAATGGACTCACTATGCAGACAAGATGAAGAATGACCAAAGAGAATGTACTAAAATGGGATGGCTGTAGGATTGCATGTGGTTTTACAGAGAAAAAAATGTGGTAATGAGAGCTGTCAAATAATTATATCCATTATATGTCTTCAGGAGTAAATAAGGTCAGTCTTGTTAGGTCAAATGATTCTTTCAATTTTCTTACTGGGTCATCCAAATGAATCAAACTGCAACTTTTTTTGGGGCTAAACGTGAACTCAGGGTCTCAGAGGAGAAAGGTGAATTTTGCAGAGTTATTTTTGTCTAAAATAAAAGATAAAACCATCTAGGTAGACATCTAGCAAAGCTCAAAACAACTTGGTGCTAAATTAGTGTATTTTATGGTACTGAGGAGCTTTATAACAACTGCATTAAAGACATTTAACGTATGAAGTACATTTTTCCTGCCTCAAAAAACAAAAAAAAAAAAAAGGTGAGAAGATATCCTTCTGCTTTTCCAAATTTGAGACATACCCAGCAATGAAAATGCCATTACTAACATCCCAATGCCCTATTCTTAAAAAGAAATAAAGTTTGACATTTGAGATTTAGTTGCAGAGTAGATTAAAGCATTTGTCTTACCTCTAGGAAAGGTAGTTCACATTTTTGTTTCAGTCAAATTGCAATTAGGGATGGAGGCAAGATGCACAAAGGATACAAATAAGATAGAGCAACAACTGATCTAGTCCATTTGGCAATCTTTGCTGAAGAGGCGTTCAGAACGGGAATGGGACACTGCCTCAGAAGAACAGTGTGAGGAAAGCAGCAGGGATGTGTCTCATACACAGCATGGAACCAAATTTCTCCGAGGACAAGATAAAAAAATAATTAAAGTCGATTCCACACTTGTTTGTTCTAGGTCTCATCAGAAGCCATGCACTACCCATTAAAAAGACTAAACTTCAGACACTACCATGTAATTTTCAGTATCTCTTATGCCACCATACTAATTGTGTTTTGAGTTAACTGGGCTCCCCTTAGGAAGGGTATACTGTACTTTCAACTCTCCTTAGACAGAAAAAGTCACTGAAACAAAATAAGTCTTTGTGATTTGTGATTGGGCCAGGGGAGTGTAAACACCGCGCAGCTGTGCTTAGTTTATCTCACACTTCCCTTGCAATCTACACGTGTGGAGTGCTTCAGTAATGCAACAGAAAACAAACAGAGAAAGAAAGACCAAGAAAAAGAAGATTAAGACCTTCTGCAGTGGCAGGAACCCAAAAGAGTCCGCAACATTTCTCATTTATGCAGGGGCCATGGTTAAAATAAAATGCAGTTTCATTGCTGAGGTGAACTTGTAGAGCTTTGCTTCTAACACACAAAAGAGTAGTGTTAAATGTGATGCTTCTGGAATCTACCTGTATTTAGAAACCTGCTTGAATATAAAAAAAATCCCTAATAAAAAATTAAACATTCTTTACAAAAATCTCAAATATGTCATCTATTTTTAGCACGTAACCCTGAGCACAGTAGGCTGCAGCCTGTTTATCCATGGGTTAAACTCAGCAGATGCAGAAGGACGCCAAGTTCTCAACATCGCATTGCTGCCACGCTTCCACCCCGGGTCCCCTCCTGAGAGGTGCCAGAGGACGTCTCTGCCATGCCACCTGGCGAGTCCGTGGCCCCAGGCGTCTCCCGAGCGTGCCATTATCGCTTTCCTGCTAGAGGCTCTCGCATCCTCCAAGGGGAGAGCTCAGCTCATCAGCATGATCGCTTCCTACCTAACTGGTTTCAATCAAAATGAGAGGGATAAGCTTAAATGAGGTTAGTTGTAGTAACATGTCTTCGCTGCTGCAGAGCAGGAGAGACAGATACTGACCAATGGAGCCACTGGGTGCAGCAGCACCCTCCTCTCCAGGGCCCAGCCACGGTTAGCTGGTGGCTCATCCACAGCTTGATAGTCTCTGCTTGCCCACTCTGGGTTGGCTGGTGCAAGGTCATCAGTGCAGGTATCTCCGGTAGCGGTAACCCATGCAATCAGCGCTTCCACTAAGGTATTAATTTTGCTGCATACTACAACACGGCAATAGTAAACCAGAGCTGCAATCTAAATACACAACCACAACATGGCAATAGTAAACCAGAGCTGCAATCTAAATACACAACAAATATAAATGAATTCATGTATTTCTGCAATCTTCAAGCCATTTCACCTACTGAATATTAAGATTCAGGTCTCTGAGGCAAACTAGGCACATGAGACAATGTTACTATAAGTAAATCTATCTACCTCGGTGGGTTTCAAGATAGATATTCACAAATACACACCGCTCATCATTCCCATACAGTGAAAACTTGCTATCATAAAACCTGTAGAGGTCATGGCAACTTTGAATTATCATTTTTTTGCATGTGTTAAGATACAGCCATAGCAAATGAAAGAAAGAACTCTTTTTTTGCTCCGACACCCTGCCCAAGCAAGCCTACTTCAAGAAGCGTCTCTACAAGTTTGCTTAAATACCCTAGTAAAGACAAAAATACCTAGATCTAATTTGACCAATTTTCATCACAATTCTTGCCAAACAATAGCACAGCACATCCGTAATTGCCCTTGAAGAAATACAAGACTATTTTGTGTGAAGGACTGGCAGCCGCTGTCTTTGCCCATGCTGACTCCTGTAACCTGTGCATGGTGATTTTTGGAGGAGAAGAGTACAGTGCTACACTCCTACTGATTCAGGACAAAACTCATGGTTATACGATCAAAAGGTGAACACTCAGAAGGAGAAAGGACCTGATGTAAACTTGGAATGAAGCATTTTGTACAAGTCTTTGGGTTTGGAAATGAGAGATTTAACATGAAAATATTAATGATGTTGACAACATTGTAATAAATGCCTCTAACAGAACCTTGACTAGAAAACTCTGAAACTGTTTGGAAAGCCCATAGCAAGACAAGTTTAGAGCTCCTAGTAATGACACATGATACTATTTTATTAGGCACTCACAGAAATAAAATAGTCCCCCCTCGAGCATTTCCAGAAACCTCCATCAGAGTTCAGGTGTCATAACGATGTTATTGCTAACACTCACTAGGACTGCAGCTAATTCTCTTCCTCCCTTCTCCCTCCTCCTTTTAAACAGATGAGAAAGTCAACACATTCATTGTAGTCACATTAATATCACCAAACTTCTTGGGTATGTAAAACTACTGAAATTCTTACCTCGGATGACTTTGAGTTTTCATAATATATACCTTGAACTAAGTCACCAATAGCACTTGAAATGAGTTCCACAACCTGTAAAAGACGAGGAGAAAAAGCCTTACATCTTTAATTATCAACAAGTTTACTAACAACATTTCCAGAGACAAGTGGTCATAACTATCCTTGCAGAAAGCTAGTTGTGAAAGACTGCAGGATTTACACGTATATATATCCTGCACAAGCACGATCCCGTCTCTCTGCTAAAACCTCTACTACAGTAACTCTTCTATCAAAGTTTTAAGTTAGTATAAATGAAAAACAAGACTTTTTTTTTCCTGAAGTGTGAACTATGGAGTGTATTCTCACAAGGACGTTCACAGAACTAATAAATCCCAGTTCATGAATATGAGACAGTACCTCATCTGGGCTTTGTTTTGTTTTGTTTTTTTCCTGCCAAGTAAATACTTCACAATACCTCTCAATGGGAGCTGTTAAAATTCTAATCTTCGTGGCTAATACAGAAAAGTCAGAATCCATAGAAAGGTAACCTTTCAAATGTGATCATTTGGTATTCGGGTGCCCTGGGAATGCACTGTGGATGTATTTAGTGCATGGCCTGAGGCTCAGCTGTACCACATACACTGAAAGTCTGCAACACGGGAATGTTTAAATCAGATTTATCAATCTGTATTATCTTCAGGGTTCAGACTTTTTATTTTATTCAAGCAAAGCCTAAAAATCTGAACTTGATCCAGAATGTAAAACAAGCAGTCCACGGTCTCCCTGGAACTACTGTACAATTTAGTGTCGTGCACATGAACTGTCTTAATTGGAACAAAATACTCAGATTTATTGTAAAATTAAATACAGGCATTTCAAATAAGCACACCTTAAGGCTACCCCTTTAGTTGCTCACAAAGTTTTACCTTCTTGAATGTTTAATTTCCTATGCATATGAGTCTATATCTGATCCCTCTTTATGCTTCCTACAATTCAACGCAGTTCTTATTGAATTAAAAGATTTAGTTTCAATTTTTATCATTCTTGTAACTGAAGACAAGAAGTCAAACGATAAAACCCCTGACAGAAAGATATTTTAACATTTAGGCATGCTTTATTTGATAATAAAAACACATTTGTATGCTAGTTTTGAGTACTAGCAGAAAGGTTGTATGTTTTCTTTTTTTTTAAACACTGGTTCATATACATATTCATATACACAGAGCAAGCGCTAACTTTAGAAATGGTGCTGATTAAAAGTCATGTTTTTTCTTGCAATGCATATGGGTTAATTTGCAAGACCTATAAAAACAGCCTAAAAAAAATTAAAAAAAATTACGTTGCCCTTTAGGAAACTAGATACCGAAGAAATATTGTAGCAATAAGAGCTGCAGAGGAACTGAAAGGACAATGATCCTACAGTGTTACCAGATGTGTTGAGTTATTTAAGTGGGGAACAGAGAAAATGAGGGGCTTTTTTTTTTTTCCATCTCCCTGCCCACCCACCCCCCCTTTTTTTTTTTTTTTTTTTTTTTTTTAAGGTATCAGATAAGCCCTATTCCCAAATCCAGGAGGATTGAGTATCGCCAATAGGTCTATGAAAGTCTGTAACTAAATGCCCAGGATCAGATTGAATTACAGTTTATACAAGCAACATCCCAAGATTCTTCTGATGGCTAGGACACATAATACAGATCAATCACTCACTAAAAAATGTTATGGTTTGTGAAATGGTCTGAGCTCAGAGACCTACACTGGTAATACGAAGAGGAATTTACAAAGACACTGAGTCCGACTCTAAATGTCAAAGTGATAGTATGAACTTTTAACAATGCATCTGGCTCTGGATAACTAGACCTTTTCCTCTCTCGCCTGAAACTCTAGACTGAGCAGGACCCTGTTTTGGGGTTTCTTTTTTCCATCTCTCCTCTCTCTTTTTAGTGCAACTCTACTCTCAAAGGCAATTCTGACTGACTTAAAACAATCTTGGTGAAACATTTGTGAACAATTGTACCCCTTCCTCTTATAGTTTATAAAACATCTTAGGAGAATTACACATCCACTATTTAGAAGAATCCACATATGAAATACCATTAGGCCTTTAGTGACATATTGAACACTATATGTTAGTGAGAATTTAGTATTAATATTACTTCCCTTCTTTCTAAATGTCTCCTCTTTTTTTTTTTTTAAACAATATTTTTCTGGGGTAAATGCAAGGCCATATAGATCACTACCAGGAATGAAATTCCAGTTTCAGGAGCACAGTGGGATACTTGCATGGGGCTCTGTTACTTCATCAACCCTTAATCCGATCTATGAAAAGCATCTGCTGCATAACATCAGTGGCCTGGGGTCCTGAGCACTGGGGAAAGCAATGAGAAATGAGGAAACCAGGTAATTTTCCTCTGTATCCCAAGCTGACATAGAGGAAGAAAAATTATTACAGATTCAGTAGTATTCACGCAGTCAATGATACATTGACTAGTTCTTATGCAGCACTTTTCATCAGAAAAATTTGAAAGCAATCAACACCCCCTGTGAAATTTATTCCTTCCTGTTTTATGTAAGGGGAAAACAGTGATAGGGAACTGATTTTTCCTAAAATGATGCAGCATGCCAGTGGAAGAGCAGAAAACAGTATACAAGTCATCTCTATTCTCATCGGTGCCTTTACGCCTGACCAGTGCCCCGTTCCACTCGCTCATGCTTCTGATAAGCAAGTTTGAAGAACAGGAAAGGTAGATGAAAAAATCAAGTGCTCTCAACTGCTTTTCTTCTCTTCTCCTTTGAAGGTTGAGCCCCATTTTAAACAAGTTCAAAGATGGGGAAAGAGAAGAAAGGATTGCCAGAATTAGTGCTTGAAAACAGCAGTGTCTCAAAAAGAGACCAAAGGCAGCCTATTCATAATCTCTCTTCCCACTATTTTTCCACCCCTCTACAAATTTTTTGAGAAGCCTGGTCCCTCTCAGGTACTCAAGATGAGCAGGAATAATGTCATATTGAGAGAAAACAAACTTCCACTCTATTTTTCATTTTCCACTCTGCATCAGCATCTTCCAAAGTGCTGTGTTTTCTGCTCCCCCGGAGCATCTGCAGGGCTAGGACCAGCCCAGGGGATGACCCGTTCCTTGCAGGTGACAAGTGGAATCACATGCAAATAATTTCACGCTCCTTAAACACATGTTCTTCAACAGTTCTTCCAGGGTTTTTTTGGTGTCCCACCCCCCAGGAGGTATTACTTCAACACCTTTTGTCAAGATGTGATCTCTTCTGCTTTTAAAAGGTCAACACAAAGGCCATCAATTCACAATGAAAACAGGGAAGAGATGGAGTGTTAAAGCTAAAATCTCTCCTACTATTTAGGCAGACTAAGTGTTTAACATGATGGAAGTTCTGGACACAAGCATGTGATGCCTGATTCCATAGCAAGATAGAGCTCATGCTCTGACCTCTCTGACTTATGCAAATAGGAAATAGTCCAGAAGCCTGTGCTACGTTTCAACGCCAGAACAGCTCTGTAGGTTTGAAGATGAGAAGTTTGGTGAAACTTAATTTGCCCTTTTCTGGTATAGTAACTTATTTGTCAAAAATGCACAGCTTTAGCCCTTCAAGATTTTCTCAATGTTGATTGAAGAAATAAAACAAAGCAGTGGTAGTTTTCTTACCAGTTCAGAAAATTACTCGGGACGTTCAACTAGCCACACATTGAATTTCCTCCCTCCTTTTCCTAAACTCAGACTAAATCTTTCAGGTAGTTTACTCAGGACCCATCTGCAAGACACTTCAGGGTTCAGAATTCCCAAAGCGTTCTGCGTACAAGACAACACAGAAGAGGGCCATGTGTTCACTGTCACGGGTACAGTGGCCTGGTTCTTGCCTACAGTTGCCCGCCCTGGGAAATCCAGCTCCGTCTATAAAAAATAGCCATGTATTTTAATTAAAGTGAAACTTTAAAGCTAGAAGGAAATCACAGAATATAAGATATTTTGGTAAAATGCTTTCTTTGCAGTTAGAGGATATGATTCAGATTGCTTCAAGCACAGTAATAAGAATGGATTCTGGGCCCCACTCATCCTTCATGAGATTTCTAAACACCCTGTATGAAAAGACGACATTGCTGCCATCAGTTTAGCAACTCAAGCACTTTGTTCCCTTTACTTGTCTTCGAAATATTTTGTTTAAAGTTCACTGCAACATAACACTGCATATGTATTTTTTGCTGTTTCTCATACTATTTTTAAAAAAAAGGAATGAATTTGAGCTCCATTCAATGTGTGGTGGTTTTATTTTAAATTCAGCAGTTGAAATGGAATTGATTACACAGACCACTATTTCAGAGTAGTAATACAGTGTGTCTCCAGACTCTACCAGATATTTTCAAGGGGAACATCAGGGAAAGCACGAAGCTCTTGCGGGAAGACAGGAAACGGCACTAGGAAGAACACAGCAATGGATATATCTTTGTTTCTCATCCTTCCCGATTTCTATTTGACAAACATCCTTAGCTTTGCCAATTCCTTTCAAGAAAGACCACAAGTAATTTCTTCCTTTCTTAGTCTTTCTCTTTCTGTCTCTTTGGGCTGCTGGTCTTGAAACAATATCCTTTCCTCACACAGCTGCTATGACAGACCCTACTCCACGCTGCTGATGCGTAGACTTGAAAACGTAGCAAGATTTCTCCATAGAAGTAAAGAAGAAAATTAGACAGTCAGGAAACATTAAATATACAGATAAAAGTTTCTTCGACTTGCATTTGACTCCCCCTCTCCCCCCCCCCCCCCCCAACAATTGTTAATTTTTGGAAATATTTCCACATCTAAAAATTCTGTGGAAAGTTATTAAAATTAAATATTCTCCTGCATTTGACACAGAAACATTGTAGCGCTAGAAAGCTAAAGACAAAACTCAGTAAACAGCTGAAATTGGATTTTGATTGTTCAATAATACCTAAAAAAAAAAAAAAGGGAGCAAAAACTCTAAGGAGTTCCAAGAACACTGGAATTCAATTTTCTTTCCTGGTAATCTCCTTAAACATCATTAGTCATACAGGTAACTAAGTGTGCCAGCCTGCAGAATTGTTTTTTAACGTAATGTTTATTGAATCCTATTGGATTTACTATTTGAGAGTATCTTGAGCTTTACTATTTTTAAGCTGTCTCTCTCTCAGTTGAAACACACAGGAAAGACTACTCACAGTGATTTGCTTTCTAGCAAGTTTTAAATTCTCTTGGAAAACGCATTTATGGTTTTCTTCACTCTGTTAATGACGAATTAGTAGCAAAATACAGCGTGCAATGTAAACACATCACCCAAATGCACTACTTGATAAAAAGGTACTTCCTAGACATAAAAAAAAATCTTTCAAAATAATCAGCTGCAGTCAATTTAAATATTGTTGGTATTGTCAGATATCTACCTAAGGTCAGTCTACCTTAAGGATTTTCAACAGTGTTAAGTTACCTTTTTATGCCGATGCAACACTACCCACAGAAGAGACTTGCACTAATATAAAGACTTTCAGTGCATAATTCAGTCATTTTCCTTAACGATAACTTAACCAACAGAAGAAATTTTTTCCCGTCTCTACCTCCACATGGTACCTTACACAGCGTACTAATATCTTTGCAGATCCAATGCAGCAGATCCTTGCTCTGAAGCACTCAATCAGCTGTTGATTGACTCAGTGACTCAGGTTAGAGAAATATGTGATTTCTTCAGCTTGACGCTTTTGGGCAGGGTAATTTCATTACATATCTTTCTTCTATATAAAATGGTGAACAAAGAAGGTATTGCGACTGCAGGGCCCTGTAGCTATAAACCCCTCCTCATCAATAAATGACACGGGAGAGCATGGCTATAAAACACTATTTCTAGTCATGCTGGTACAAACAACCATTAAACTGGGAGATGTTCACTAATGAATTGCGGATTAAACTGAATTAAAAAAAGCTGACCAGCTCCAAGTAGAGAGAAATTATACCTGCAAGTTGTATTAACTATTTTGCCTCGACTGTATCCAAATAAACGTGAATCAGAAGTAATACCATTTAGCATCTGACAGATGGAATCAAATAAATGAAGCTGCAAATGTTTGCTAAAACTATCAAATCAACAACCCACTGTATCAGGAGCAGCAGCAACCAGATTCTAGACTCCAAGGGAAATGCTGCTGAATTTCTAAACACTAATATTAACCAGTACTTCCAGTCCATCCAAAAATTCAATCTTCTTGCTAGCCAACAAGATGTGAAATACCGCAGTACAATTAACTCATCTACATTACTGCTATAATTTTATGCACTATACTGTATTATTGCACTGAAGCCACTCCAGATGTAAAGGAACTTTTACTAAAAGTTTGACCCTGGGAAGGTTCATTTTAAAGATGAACTTTATTGCAGTGCAAAGAGAGGGGAGGATAATCTATCACCCTATTTACAAGACACATATTTTAACCTCTCTTCGTAGTACAACTTGTGTAAACACCTGCTGGGAAGGAATGAAGAAGAGGGAGCCAAATTCTTGTCACTCCCACTGACAGGACGAGGCAATGGGCACAAATTATAGCATGAAATTCCATCTGGACAGATGTAAACACTTCACCGTGAGGGCATCAAACAATGGAACAGGTTCCTCAAAGGGGTTGTGAAGTCTCCATCTGCGGAGATATTCAACAGCCATCTGGACACGGTCCTGGGTAACCTGCTATAGCTGACCCTGCTCGAGCAGAGGGTTTGGACTAGATCATCTCAAGAGCTCCCTTCTAACCTCAGCCATTCTGTGACACTAGCAGCTGGTGGAGGAGGACCACAGTTGATTTTGCATGCTCACATCTGCAACACCATAACTTTTCTCCTCTTAGAAATAGTAAAACCAAGGCTACAAAGCTGGTGCCCAATACTCTCTTAGGGAAAGGTTAAGTTTACTGGGAACAGATATACCTACTACAAATAGTTAAATTCTTGGGAGACTAAGAAAAGCCATTGAGACAAATTTTAGATTCTTATCACTATTGCTAACAGCTTTGGATTGCAACTGAATCCTCACAAAAATCTATTTTCACACTTTAAAAGTGTATTCTCTGTTGAAGGTGTACTCCAGGTGGACAGCTGACTAAATACTAACCACTGTGACCTCCATCCCTTCTGCAATTTGTTTATTAACCACCTTGTCACAAAAATCCACTTCTAGAACCAAATATGTCCTAAGATCCCACCCACCCAAAGATGGATGTTAATATGTATTAAGTCCTCACTCAGAAAAAGAAAAAAAAAAAAAGAAAAAAAAAGGCTGTTTGAGATAATATTGTTCAGACAGTATTTCACCAGAAACAGATTTGATCACTTTTCATCCTACTACGCACTCTCAATATAAATCTTATTATGTTTAGGAAACAGACTTTAAATAAAGCCAAGAAAACAGACCTTGTGATCTTCCACTGCTTCAGCTATAAAAAGAATGAAGTTGGCATCACAAATGTCGCTCATGGAGGACATCACCTTCTGCAGCTTTATGACCATTAATTTTCATTTCATAATTTGTGTATGAACTAAAGCTATTTAGCAAAGAATTTCCCTGTGATAATTATTCACGGCTGTGACAGGAAGAGCTGTAATGAACATCTCTGCTTTGAGAAACATGGACAGTGGCAATACCTATTCTAAGTAGGTGGTGAATGAAGCCGCAGAACTGCTGGCTCTTGAGAGTCCTTTCTCACAGTGTGCATTTCATGCAGAATAAAACATCACATACCCACAAGTTTTTGTTACTTCAATTTCTTAGAATAAATTTTGTTTTCTTTTGAATATCCATTTCCTACATATTCTGGCAGAGAACAACATCTTGGATAGAGTTTCTTGTAACAGTTAAGGAAATATCAAACATAGGCACTTTTTAATGCTTGCCTCAAATCTTTGAAAGGCAATTTATTCTCCAAAAAGTGTGTGGGGGAGGTTGCTTTTTAAAAAAAGATATAATAAGAACTTTTCTTCTCTAATTTAGCCTTAACATACAATGAAATTGATTTTTTTTTATATATATGTGTGTGTATATATATATACACACACACAATATGCATGTATCTCAAAGCCTGCAAATATTTGCAATTTGACTTCACCACTAGACAGCTGCCAATTCAGTGTCATATACATTAAGGGAGCAAACAACAGAGGGACAGACGCTGCTACCCCAGCTATCCAGAACGCATTTCCCAGGTATAGCAATCACCACGAGATCTTGGATGACTTCTGACTTTCCTCTCAATGAAATCAGCTTTTTTTCAGTTTCTTCCAATTAGTTTTCACTTTCTTCTTCACTGATGCTCAACAACCATCTCTGAAAAGCCCCCTCTCTTTCATGTATAGATAGCATATTAATATTTTCCACACCATTCTGTTAATTAGAACAAGGCATAAACAAGTTCTATGAGCAAAAGAGCTACTTAACCAGGTGTTAGAAGTAGCTGTGTGCTTTACCTCTGAGGAAAAAGGGAATAATAACGTGTACTTGGTTCAGGAACTCAAGCGGTAAACATTGACTTTGGTCTGCTGGGCAGACCTGAGAAGCAGAAAGACATGTCCAATTGGTACTACGAGGAAGACAAATTCAGATGCAAGTTGAGGAAATTGTTAGTAAGATGATTCAGAGGCCAGAACATTAAATGTTCTGTGCAAAACTATGCAAACCAGTATGAGAATCTTCAGTATTCTATTGAAAAATTATCAGAACTGAGTAGATAACTTTTTCCTGAGAATGACAACATTTTCCTCAGTCAACATAGCATTGGGACAGAATCTCAAACACTCACAATTCTGTTCTTGATAGCTCCATGCCTCAATGCTTTCAAAATATTCCTGCAGTTTATTTTTGGGAAAGAGCTTCAATCTTAGACTTGATGATTCATAGTGATACCTATGACCACGAATTTTGGTATCAGCCTCCATTCTCAGTCCTTTCATGTTCTGCAGCAGTCATTCTGCTACAAGGCACTGGTTATAAGTCATACATGTCCATAATGAAGTGGTAGAAATCACTTTCCCCCCCCGCCCCTTTTTTCATGCAGAAGTGGGAGGACAGAAAACAGACTGAAATCTAAACATAAAATTTTCCAGCAGTGCCAAGTGCCAAGAACCACAGAAAAATAAACTCTCTCAATACAGACCCATACTAACCCCAGAGGAGTCTAGCTTTGGGAAAGCTTAACATAAGCATTAGCCTTAAAAAACCAGTACAGGTGCAAAAGGCCACTAAGGTAAAGGATGAGACTTATTTGAGGAATGCACCGATTAAGAATCAAAACAAAGTCAAGTGGTTGTAATCTCAAAACTGACGTTCACTGCAAAGCAATACAACTCCTACAGATAAAAAAGGAGACTGTTTCTAACCTATTACCACAATTACAGTTGTCTAATTTTTAGAATTCCAATTAAATTAATAAGTTAATAAGCTGTGTCACCTAATGCTCTAATTTAACTTCTCCAAAAGATTACTTTTCAAACACATAACCGCAGCCATTAAGGTGATGAAATTTTACAAATATTTAATTATATTGCCAGTTACAGTTAGCAAAAGTGGGGCTATAATTTTACTTCTTGAAAACAAAGGCAAACGATGCACTTGCTAAGGAATTGTTCCACTGGCACAAGTATTGAAAGGGGCAATGGGAAAACCACAATGCAATATTTAGGAGATTCAGTAGCATCGTTCTACAATTTTATCATCATCATCACAAGAACTGTTACCTCTAAACACAGCGGAAACGCTAGACAAGAGTTTCAAGGCAGTAGTGTGAGAAAAACTTGATTACCAAGTACTGATTCCAACAGATTTTCATCTTTTATCTCTAACATACAGTATTTTTTTTTCCCCTAATATTCTTTATAATAGTTGATGAAAGTATTTAACGGTCTTTTTGCTACCAAAGGAACTTCACATGACTGTCAACAAAAATTTAGTAAATAAATCTTCTTTATTTACAAATCCAGTGTTTGAGAACATTGTGCAGAAAAAACACGTCCATTAAATGGACATAAAGTTTGTTTGAATTACAATCTTTTATGTTTTACTTTAAGGTAAACTAAAACCAAATTTACATCTCAGAATTGGATGCAAATTAGAAAATTTTGGTGCACCCTAAAAATAACTATTCAAACAAGTAACAGTTTTCTTAAAAATTGATTCAATATTACATGTAAATCACAACGATGTAGTTCTCAGTACTGAAAGTGTGTTTGCATTCTCCAATAGAATCTACGCTTAGTTTTATGCCAATATTGAGTATGTATCTCAATATTTTAAAATACAGAACTGCTTTTTTAGGGTTGCCCAAAGAGGAGCTTTATTCTGTAATAATGAAAGGCTATGTTGTCTTATGTCTTCTCATATTAGGTTAAAGGTGCAAAAACTTTACGATTCTTCCTTGGTTTTTCTTTCATTACCCAGATAAAACAGTGTTCCTTTAGTGTACTTTTCCATAAATCAGTTCATAGCTCTTTAAACTCATCTATATTTTTCAGTAGTGTCTGGTTTTGAGACACTTCCCTTTGACACTCTAAAACAGTAAATTAGAATAAAAATACTCACCAATGCAGACACTATCCTACTCCCTATCTAGTCCAGCACGCCACCATCAAACAGTGCCTCAAGAGAAGGTACAGCAAGACAGACACGATAATGTACTTCAGAAAAGCTCTTCATCCTGCTCACTAGAAAAAATTCTGAAGGTTTCTTTTCTTCATATTTTTTTTTTCTCTTGAGAACTCAACTTCACTATCAAACTTCATAACCTGGGTCTCTTAATCCAATCTGATCTCTGTCTCTTACCAAATTTATGCCTCAGCGTCACCTACCTGCTCTGTGAGCTGATTGTTTTAAAGGTACTTATCTCTAACAGCAGCTTATATTGGGGAAGAAAAAGGAAGTAGATAAGTGAGCAGAGGTGAAGAGTTAAGAATAATTAAAAATATATACACAATTTGAAAATGGTTTTATCACCAGCTTTAGTTTTCTATATTAACACTGTAACTGGGAGCAAACAGATTACTTATGGTTCTCATCTTTTCTCCATGATTTTTTCATCCTGCCTTCTCTGATCAATACAGCTACTGAATCTCAGAAGGAAAATCCAGATTAAGGGTCTCTGCTTATTTTATGTAAAATATAACGGAAATATACTTACCGGGTATTTATTCCACCAGAAAAAACAATGAAGAGTAGTTCTTTCAAAACAACTTTCATTGCTCTGCAAATAGCTCATCTCACAACTACGTTTATCAAGAAGCACCTTCTACTCACCTCAAACAAAATGAAAAGCACTGGTCTGAAGGACAGTAATTCGGACCTGTTACAAATCAGTGGCTGCTAATGGCTGCCATTACATAAGCAACAAGACATTTCACAGAATCATAGAATTGTCTAAGTTGGAAGGGACCTTTCAGATCAAGTCCAAATATCAACCTAACACTGCCGAAACCATCGCTAAACGACGTCTCTCAGCACCACGTCTATCTTTTAAATACCCCCAGGGGTGGTGATTCCACCACTTCCCTAGGCAGCCTGTTTCAATGTTCGATAACCCTTTTGGTGAAGAAATTTTTCCTAATATCCATCCTAAACCTCTCCTGGCACAACTTGAGGACATTTCCTCTTGTCTTATCGCTTGTTACTTGGGAGAAGAGACTGAGTCCATTTCTTACAGGATTTTTGATGGTATGTGCTCTTCATGTTCTTTACACTGAGTTTTCAGTTTTGAAGAGAGGACCAGAAAACTGCCACCAATCCTAGGAATCATTTCTTTAGCCAATCCATGATTTTTAACTGTTTTAATACTTAAAATATTTTTTTTTTTAATTTTTTATGTTCTTCTCTTGACATCATTCAGGAAAAGAAAAAGCCTGATACAAGTACTACCTTTCTTACATGACGCTGGAAAATTAAAATTATAGAGTCTAGCTGACTCAATTCTCAAAAATGTCGATTTACATCAAAAGGGCAACTGGCATAATTCCAGAAAGGGAATACTCTCCATATCCTTCACTGGTCAGCAAGGAACTAAGTTGTTCAAGTTGAAAATGGAGCGTTCCCCATAGGGCCACAAATGATGCTACAGTAGTAGAAACCATAGTTCAAGATAAGCAGTTCTTTTACGAAGCACAGTGTACATTCAAGATTGTTGCAATAGGAAGACTTACATGAATAACTTGTTGATGTTTATGCAAACACAAGGCCTATTTTGTAAACAACACATTTATGCCTTTAGGAATACATAAACTTAACATAAGGAAATGCATCCACCACATAAGTACTACATCTGTGCTACTGTTTATTTATAAACAAATAATGCTTAATAGAACAATGCTCTATAATGTGGTCTTCTGGCAGAGCTCTGCATTGACAGACAAGATTCTTAAATTCAATTCCAAGCTTTCAGGCTATAGATTTTGAAGCGCTTCTGTGAACGGTTTAACATTCCAACAAAAGATCACGGAATTATAGTGGAGAAAAATAGAGTCATTCCTAAGATTTCAGAAAGAACTATGGAAAACACTACCGTTACATGTATTTCAGGTTTTTGTTCTAGGTTCTTCTCCCCCACCTCCCCTGCCTTTCTTTTTTCTGGGATTTTATTTTTTCTTTTGGATATGGGGTTTTTTTGTTCCTTTGTTTGTGGTGATTTTTTTTTAAATAAAAAGGGATGCCTTCCTATCTGTTTATGGAGCTACAAGCGATGCGTTTAAAGATTATTTTATAGTTTTCTTTAGTCATCAGCACATTACAGTAGGCATTGCACCAAAACGCATCATTTAATTCATCTGAAGATTTATGGATCAAAAGTGGTCACAATTACATCTTTTATGCACCCTCTCCAAAGTTTCATAAGACAACTGATGATATCCTGGGCTACATTAAAAGCAGTGTGGCCAGCCAGTCAAGGGAGGTGATTCTGCCCCTCTACTCCGCTCTCATGAGACCCCACCTGGAGTGCTGCAACCAACTCTGGAGTCCCCTACATAAGAAGGACATGGACCTGTTGGAGCGAGTCCAGAGGAGGGCCACAAAAATGATCAGAGGGCTGGAGTACCTCTCCTATAAAGACAGGTTCAGCCTGGAGAAGAGAAGGCTCCAGGGAGACCTTATTGCAGCCCTCAGTACCTAAAGGGGGCTTATAAGGAAGATAGGGACAAACTTGTTAACAGGCCCTGTTGTGATAAGACAAGGGGTAATGGTTTTGAACTAAAAGAGAGTAGATTTAGACTAGATATAAGGACAAAATTGTTTACAATGAGAGTGGTGAAACACTGGAACAGGCTGCCCAGGGAGGTGGTAGATGCCCCATCCCTGGAAACATTCAAGGCCAGGTTGGATGGGGCTCTGAACAACCTGATGTAGGTGAAGATGTCCCTGCTCATTGCAGGGAGATTGGACTAGATGACCTTTCAAGGTCCCTTCCAATCCAAATGGTTCTATGATTCTGTGATTTAGATGCTCTAGGAAGCTCCACCTATAATGCTGCACCAGGTTTTTTCCAACTTATCTCTGATATACCCTGCAAAAGCACATGATTTGATAATATTGCGGCCAATATTCACACATCATTTGCATTCAAATGTCCATATGACGTATCTGTCTGACAGGTGACAAAAATGTCAATTAATGTTTGTTACTTTTGCTATGTTTGTATCTGAACGCCACCCTAAAAATATTACGAGAGGTGAAGGCTACTTAAGCAGAAATCAAAGGCAAAACTAACTTTTTTTGCTACCAGAGTCAAAGAAGCGCTTCCATGCAATGAAACTTGCTGTTAGCAATTTCATCCCCACATCCTCGGCCAGGCAAAGCGAGAAAACAAATGTTAAAGATATGTTACCTTCAGATGGCAACAAAGAACCGACCCTTAAACATATCCTTTTACATTTCTTAATAATTTATTCATGTACTTATTTAAAACTGTATATGGTCACATATCCCACAACATAGGCACACATCATTTTACTTTTCCATCTCTCCCACCATCTACATGCTTATGATGATTTTTACAAATATCTTATTGCAATCCTAGTATCGAAACACTGCAACTTCAAAATGAGAAAGCCTAACAAAACAACCCCATCATGCCATATAAACACACCCCAGTCCAATAAATCAGCACATTACCAGGCATTACTGTGCTGTCATTTAAGGAGCAAAAACTAACCATGCCCTTCCTTGGCAAAGGCTTGCCACTCCTATACCCACTGCTGATGTACCAGTTACTAAAAGATTCCTCTTTGGGCTCAATTCTGTTCTAAAATCTATGGATTAGCAACGTCCAATCTACTACAGGATATGGTTCTGGAGTAAGGCTATACCCATATTATCTTCAATCAACGAAAGAATTTAGCCGAAGAAAAGCCACCATCCAAAATACAAAGCAGACAAAAAAAAAGGATAGTTTATATAAGGTGATTAAAAAGTTAACATGAATGTACAGAAAAATTTTAAATCCATGTGATCTGATCAATTTAATGCTTTGCAGCTGTAAACGTTTTTGAAGAAATTACTGTTCATTTTAAACAGTTTTTATTATCTAAATAAACTGCCACTGTTACAAAAATGCAGCATGCAGTTGCATCTGCCCTTCAGTACTTTATTTTAAGCCTCAGTCAATATCAACTTTGAAATCATAATTAATGTCTCAATTTCACAAAGTAGAAAATGAGAATGCTTCCTTCTGAATTATTATGTGTGTTCAAGCAACAAAATTTTAGATTATTTTATAATACCACAACAGCAGAATTCATCTTACCGGAGGCTTCCTAACTGCGATTTCAAGAAATTTTTAGTCCTTGTACCTCAGATATTTAAAAAAAACCCCAAAACATCGCCCCCAAGCCCTTCTTTTGCCTAACTTTAGCAAACGTATGAGAAGTATGAGCACTAGTTTAAAAGAAACCCCCCAAAACACAAGCCCTGAGCCTTGAATCTTGTTAACATTGTTGCAGCTATATTCTACAACAGTAGCAAGAAGAGGAAAATTACTACGAATTAACAACAATTCCTATATTTAATGTTATTTAAAAATCAAAGTGTTACCTAAGGCAATTACCTTGCAGCCTTTTAATATCTACAGGGAAAAGCCTAAGGGAAAATAATTGACTTTGCTAATTTTACCCTTGGCAATTATAAAATAGCTCTGCATTTCATTACGACTACAGAATTTCACATCTAATTGTCAGCCCCGAGAGAAGCAGAGAGATAAATGCATCATACACAAGCTTAGACAAGAGTTTAACAGCACAATAAAATTATCTTGGTAGCCGTGGTTTCGGTTAATGTTAAAGCCCCCTTTAGTTTAAATTGTGGTCTGTACAACAGCTATGCATGTCTACAGAGGTTATAGCCTACCGTGGTCCAGTCCCACGTACCATATAACGCTGCTCATTTCATTAGCCAATTTGCTGAGCTACCAAATAAATGCCACGATAAAAGCAGTACTGTGATTTTTACTTTTTACATCAAAGAAAACAAAACATTATGAAGGAAAAAAGTCACAGTTATTTCACACTGCTGAAAAACAGATGCCAGATTTGAAAATTCATCATTTACAAAAGAATAAATACAGTATGTTTAAATCATTGCACCTGTCAAGAGATTTCTATAGCTTGTACTTCAATTTTTCTAACTTTGCTAGTAGGGTTAGACGTATGAAAAAGAATAATTTACTAAGTCAATCAGTTTCCATAATGGCATCCCACTTATCGTATGTAGAAGCTATGAAAGTATTTAGATGTCAGAAAAATGAAAAAAAGTGCTAAAATGTTTTGGCAGAATTTTCCGACATGCAGTATAATGATGCTTTAAAAAAAAAAAAAAAGAAGTAAAAAAAAAAAAAAGAGTATTTCTCTGCACTTGTGCTTCATTTCACTGTAGGCTTGTTTCCTGGCAAGTCTTCAGGGATTATACGTTGCTGCTGCAATACGTAATGGTGTACTAAACACAAAGTAATAGGTGCTACATTTTATAAATGTTTCCTCTTACGTTGAAACAAAAAATGGATGTAGGGTTAAATCTTTTGGTCTGTCTTGAGAATCTTACTAAGTACTAAAAAAAATAAATAATGGATACAAATCAACAATAATTAGTAAAATCAAGTGCACCCCATTTTGGTTATGGCATGACTAAAATTTTGCACTATTTAAAACTTTTTTTTTAATACTTACTCCCAGTTATCGCCATACTGGCTTAATCCACTATTCCAGCAGATTGACATCTAATTTTCTGTCTCTTCTCCTGAATCTCTGTTCTATGTTACAAAATGACACCGCTTTTGAGAGAAACTGTCACACTCACAATCAAAGCAGTACAAAAATACCCAGCTACCATCACAAGGAGCTTTAGCACGAGAATCTAAAAACAATAGACTCTTTAAGTTCAGGATTAAAACTATGTTGGTTGTTGAGAACTGCACACACGACAAACATTTATTTTACATGACGATATGGCAGTGATCTTCAGATATATAAGAAGTACCCCTACAAAGAATTGTTCTCTGTTTCCACTGGAACGGCACACTTAGCTCTTCAGCCATACACGTAGTTAGGCGTTACACCAGACTGCACAGGGACGCCCAGGAATCTCTCTCCACCGCCAGAGATTTTAAGAACAAGCTAGACAAACACACGTCAAGAATGATTTGGTGTAGCTGATCCTGCCCGGGGAAAAGAAGAACCAACTGCAGAGATGATCTCTTAAGGTCTCCATCAGTCTCATTCATACATATATACAATTCGTTTGTCATGAAAAACGTTTCCCTGTAAAGTTTCAAACAGTTTGGGTGAGCAGCTGGATCGCAGCTGCCCTTTAGAAGCCAGTACATCCATGCTAATGGGGCAATGCAATACTCAGGGGAATCCAAATGCCTAACAAAATAATTTTATTAAGAGTAAAAAGTCACCTGAGCACTGTGTAGAAAAAGAAAGGAATTTCCTAAAACAGATAAACCTTTCACAAAATGCGAAGTAAAACAAAATAAGAAAGCAAACATGTCTCCAGCTGGCAGTCTGCCAGATGTGTTGTAGTCCGACATGTCATGAGGATGCCACTGCACATACGTTAAATTCACCAAATTAACCACTCATTCATTACTACCTATGGCTGCACTGCTTCAGAGTATATACTAGAGGCCTCAACACAGTAATTCTGTAAGACAGTGGTTAACATAGAATCATAGAATCATTTAGGTTGGAAAAGACCTTTGAGATCATCGAGTCCGACCGTTAACCTAATGCTGCCAAATCCACCACTAAACCATGTCCCTAAACATGTTTGCAGCAGTCTGTCAATCCATCTACAGCTATAATATAAGTATGCTGATTTTTAAAGGATGTTCCATATATACATACATACCATAACTGCTGATTTTTTAAAGGACCTCTTTTTCGGAAGACTCACTAATAGTTACTTGCTATGGCTGTAGAAGAATTGTTTTCTTTTTACCTTGGTATTCTGCAACTGCGCAAGGCTTGTGCAAGCATTTGCTAGAAGAAAATCTCCACTCAAAACAGCCATTTTATTTCCAAATTGCATATCCTTCAGTGGGCCATCGCAGGACTTGAGCTCACCAATATTTACTATCCCACGATGCACCAGAAAGGCAGTGTGGATCAGTTCTGTAATCTCGGCCAGACTTCTTTGACTGAAAGCAAAGAAAAAGTACAATTATTTTTGATGCTATGAATAAAACTTAGATTCTTAGGGGGGGAAAAACCCAACCACATACGCTAAACAGATATTAAATGAATTATCGTGTCCCTTCCATGTACTTTTAGAAGCCACAACCGGAAGGTGTTAAGCACAAAGAGCTTTCACTAAGTATTTCCAGGTAAGCTGCAGGTACCACAGGTTCCATTTGGAGGGACTCTGCCCTTTGTTTGAATTTTTTCACAAAATAAAGGTAAATAATCAATACAGTCCTCGTGGCGCTTTCTTTTTTTGTTTTGTCTTCTAGAAGCTTGAGGGACACTGACATGAAGAAAATGCCAAGCAGAAAGTACTGATGGGAAGGAACAAAGGACACATCAGCAGGGGAGTTGCGAGCAAGCCGGTCTGGACACCTTAAGAATGCTGCAGTCAATGACTGCTCAAACTGGAGTTAAACTAATAACAGGATACCTTGCAGTTCAATGATACCAAGGCGGGAGGGTGCAAGGCGGAGAGGGGAAACAGCTGAACATTTTAAAGCTGCGTACTAATGATCTTGCACTGGTTGTTTTAGACAGAAGAAGAAAAGGTCATTGTCCGGCAAAGGGGCAGACCCAATTTTATTTAGGTAGGTTTACAAATCACTTCTTATTCCAACAGACAGTGTGCTACATTCTGAATTTAGGGGTTTCAAATCCCTGTGAGAGCATGGCCACAGAGGTTATTGCATAGAGGCTTGCCCTCTACTTCTTTTCATTTTTTTGAAAAGGCATGAAAAGAGTCATTAGCACAGCCTTCTCTTCCCCTCCTCCTGCAGTTCAACCCTATAGCCCCCGACAGTTAGTGACTGTCACTCCAAGGAGCCCAGAGATGTCACCTTAGCTCAGAACTATGGCAGGGGGATGAACAGTAACAACTGAACAGGGACAACGGGAGTGGGGAACAGAGCAACGCACTGGAGCATCCTCTTAACACTGCAAACCTAGATACACACAGACCCCCCTCTCCTGAAATCTTCAGCACATTCACATCTTTTCTGACTCAAGCAGTTCCCCTCCTGTCATGGAGACTTCACATATGAGCAAAACTGCCCTCAACTAGACAGACGACTAAAAGGCCTCAAAGTTCAAATTAAATTGCGACCTAGTACAAAGGCACATTATGCTCCCTGAGCTTATTCGAAAGTGGCCAAGCACTGACTCACTGAGTACCTAAACTGCTCCATACTTTCATGTAACTGCTGATACACGCTCAGGTTAGATTCTGCCTCCATGCTGGCATAGTACTGAGTAAATTGTTTCCTCTGGACAGTGCACGTGTGTTGCAACTGCCCCCCGACGATATTAATCTAAAGTAACCTTCTGCCCCAGATCAGAACATTTGATCTGCGAAGAGCCCCAGCAGCAACTGTTTCAAGGCCAGTGATTCGTGCCAATTAGCAAGAGAGAAGAGCCAGTAGAGCCACACAGCCTGGGCAGGCATGCAAAAGGGAGATGAGATGGGGGGGGGAGAGGAAAAACAGAGCTTCCCAACGTATTTTGTCACACACACAAAACCTAAGCTGTTTTAAAAGTTGCCTTTATAAGTCACAATTTTTGCTCCATCCAGAGAAAAACAATCTGAAAACAAAACAGCTAGCCACTCTCCATGTAGACAACAAAACTGGAGGTTGATGCTGTTTTTCAAAGAGGTGAGGGAGAAACGCACAGAACCTACAGCCTCAGTATTGTAAGCACGCTTAGCTCAGCTCTAACAAAGGGTTAATAAAATTTCAAGCTCGGAGAAAAAGACTAACAAGACATCCCGATGCTCCTGCTGTCATTGTCAGGGCAGCCCTTGGAGGAAATGTCCATATCAATTCGGTTTATCAGATGGACAGCTGATCAACATTAAACAGACTTGCTCTGGGCAGATTGAGCCGAGCTACCTGTTATGAATAGCAATGAGAGCCCTCTGCTCCCCGCTGCCGAGCTCTGCCATTTCCGACTGCCGCAGATCCCAGGACATATGGGGATCCCTAGTGACGAGCACATAAAGCTGCAGCTAACTCAAGCGACGGCTCATTTCCCCCAGCTGAAAGCAGGCATTAATATCCCGAGGAGATCAGGCCCGCCTCTGTGACCCCCAACTATTGAAGCAAAACAACGACTGTCCTATTTCTTCATTTAATAAGCTTTTAATGAAGGAAATCAAAATCCCCTCTTTGACTTCAGCATCGCTCTTCATGAAAAGGTTACACAAATACATCAGTGTCGTGCTTTCCAAATGCTCAGGATCTGGATGTTTTCATTTCTTTTTCTATAATCTGTTTGTTCTCCAAACGGTATTCATATTATCCGTGCTAACGAGAGAACCATATTAGGCAGATAATCTGCGTCTAATTCTGATCTTATACACTATTCTTCCACCCTCTCTCTCTAGCAAACTAAAAATCTGAGAACCAAAGCTATTGCAGAAAACCCAGGCAATAGATTTCTTAATGCTTTTTGCGATAACCCCCATAATACCCAGGCACAACTAAGAAGTCCACAGTGCTGCTACGGATACAGGAGGGTTCTTTACATGACTTTGTAAAGCTAAAGCATACAGCAACCACCCCCCCGCCCACTGTTATGAAGTTGCTACTGAATGGCTAAAGCAATACTATATACAGCTTTCTCAATCTGAAACACAATTCAGTGATTAAATAATTCTGTATTTGAAAGCAGCTAATCCCAAAATGTAAAAAAAAATAATGTTTATGCAATGCTGGACTTACAACAGCATATGACAGAGTACAAAAGCAGAAACAACAGGGCAACAGGATTAGGAACTCCTACTGCTTCCATCCTGTTCTTGCTCCAGAGCTCACCTTCACACAACAAAGAAGCGGTTGCCACAAGAATTACTTACATAGCAAGGTAGTACTGAGAAAACAGTCAACATTTTCAAAACACACAAAGTCTCCAAATGGAAGCAGGCTAAAAATAAGGAATGCTTTTTCACCAAATGCCAAAATACTTCCATCTGTCTTTCACAGCCTTCACCACTGAAGCAAGAACTCCCTGCAAACTATCACCAACTGCCCCAGAGACTTCATGTACAGACATCATGTTTCAAGAGATGACACCAGTTTGAGCTCTACATGTCCCTTAATCTCCTTTCCTTTCTCCCCTTCCAAAAATCAACCTACATGCAGTAATGTCATTCCAAAGAGAGTGGTACAGAAGCTTGGACGGTACCAGGGAGACCTTACTAAAAACTTTCGATGGGTCACAATCAAACGGGTACAAGTTCCACTGTTAGGTGCATTATTTAAGCAAACTTAATTGTGAAATATAGCTCTCCTGCCTTCTACCCTCTCAACCAAGAGAATCCCAGAATCATTGAGGCTGGAAGGGCCCTCTGGAGGCCATCCAGTCCAACCCCTCTGCTCAAGCAGGGCCACCTAGAGACAGTTGCCCAGGACCATGTCTAGATGGCTTCTGGATATCTCCAGGGATGGAGACTCCACAATGTCTTTGGGCAGCCTGTAAACAGGACAACAGGACACATTGTCTCATTACCTTTTTGAGCCAATTACTATCTATGACTTCAGTGAATACTTTTCCCCCCTCTTCCAGCCTTTGATAAGATCCTCAGGCTTGTTCTTGGCTCTTTTCTTCTTTTGCTCTACTCCATGAAAAATCTGAATTTACAGACTTTTCTTGCCTGTGGCGTGTAACAGAGAGCAGCATGGAAGCAGCAGTGTTTTTCTGCGCTTGACTCCTTGTTCCTGCAAGTTTAGTACCAGTGTAACTAACCTAAATCTCTGTAAAATGCTTGCTATAAAGTATCCCTTAGGTTATGAGCTCCTCAAGCTGTAAATGTCATCCTGGAAAGTACAAAGAAAACACTAACTTCAGGAGTAATTAAAAAACTCTTCAGCAAGGTCAATTGGAGCTTTATTGACTCTAGGACTGTGAAACACCAGCTTGCAGGAAGGTACTAGACAAATGTAAAATTAAGTAATATAGACATCCTGCAACAAGAAAAACAAGTGCAATTTCTGTTCTTCCTCTTTGCTCCCCTCCCCCAATGAAGTCACACCGATCATTGACATTCAAGTATATTTTGGTGAACTTTGATAAACTGATGAGAATACTTCAAGAAATCTTTTATATCTGCCCTTATAAACTACTGCAGTAGCTGCAACATCCCGCTGCTGCGACAGCAAAGTAAGGAAAACAGGTTTTGCAGAAACCCCACACTCATACAGGCACCACATCTAGAGAGAAAAATAAAGAACTAACGAAGAAACTTTGTAAATATGCTTCTATCTCAAAACATGCATGTCACAATTTTGTTTTGGATTAAAATTTACTATTTGTCTGCCTGGGAGTCTGCCTCATCACAGCATCACTGTTACTAATGGTCTTATTATGGAGACGAACATCTCATGCAGAATTCAACACAAATTTTAAAGCCTACACAAAACTGTATGAAACGGTAAGGGGGACTGGCAAAATATTGAAACAAAATTCCATGGAAACAAAATAGGTTTTGATAGTAAGTTTCCTATGCAGCTTCTTAAAATTAATTTTGTAGTGTTCTCTCCTGGCATCCTGAATATCCTCTTTGTTGTTTGTGTTATCTTTAAGGACTTGCAGCAATGAAACATTAGCCAGCACAATCTCTTTAAGAGTTCTTAGAGGTGACTTCAGTCCCTAATTTCAAGTCCTACTCTAAAAAGAAATAATAGCATTTTGCAAAACATATGATCAAATAGAAACATTAAATAGCACAATTGTATTGCTGTGAACAAAAGAGTACTTCAGCTGAAAAACTCCTCTGCAATATTTGCGATGGAAACTCAAGCTCTCAGTAACCGCAAGAAAACTTGAGTCAGTTCACCTTTTCATTATCAGCTAACCGTCAGAAATATACTGACCCTCTCAAAGGATGATAGGTTATGCAAAGAACCATTTAATAATTTAAAATGTTAATAGTTGACATAATATTTCGCATTAATAGACCAAAGACTTAAGTGAGCTGCTAGAAACCATATTCTAAAATTTTCAGCAATGGAAGCAACTGCAATGAACAAAGACAACGGAACTGATAGATCAAAAATTCTTCAGGAACTTTTATCATTGACCCTTTAAAATGACTAACAGTATACACCCAAGATTTGAACATTTTCTCTGTGACTGTCAATCCATTAGTTTCCCTTCAATACACAAAGGATTAATTTGTAATTAGTTGTAAAGCCTTATATCAGGGATTTTTAAAAAAATAAATACATTAAAAAAATACCAGCATCCATTCAATTTTAGCGACAACTATAATAATCTACATATACCTATGAATCTGAAAAATGAAATAATTCCCTAGTGGAAAATTAATGTATGAAAAAGCATTAACTAAAGAATTAAGTAATAAAGCCTTAAGCGCTGACAATGTATTGGGCAGAACTTGCCCAATTTTTTTTTTTTGTGACCAATGAACAGAAAGAAAAGCCTTTGGAAAGACAAAGAGGTACATACACTAAATTCAAGTTCATCCAGCATGGTCGTAGTGCTGCCCCATGATAACCCACTTAGTTTCGCAGCAAGAAAGGGCTGGGATTTTTACAGTTCTTTTTTCCATTCACCTTGCAAAGTCAGTGCCATGGTTAATAAAACCACGATTAAAGGAACGCTGCAAAGTAAGTAACGAATAGCATCATGGTGATGGAAACTTGTTCTCATCTTCCGTATATAGTCTCTTTTATGAGAAGTTAAAGAGCGGGGAAGGTGTTTAAACTAGTCAACATGCATGGTAGGCGCTGCGGTTTCACTAACAGCAAACACATTCACCATCAAGCAGCAGACTTAAGCACAGCACCAATTATTCATTGCATGATCATGACTCGTGTTATCTGTTATCCAGCAGAAAATATCTACCCACTGTTATCCTTTAACAAGGTCAGAGACTAAGACTTCTGTAGTTCCTCCTCTCTTGGTCACTAAGCTACTATACAGGCATCTTCCACCTCACAGATAAATGAAGCTGAAAGACATCAGTTTATGAAGTTTACTGAGTATGCTGTTTAAATGCATTCCTGTCAATCAATTTATTTTTAAACTGGCTACATATCTTACCTCTTTCATCTCCTTCCCTTCTTAGCATCACAAAATTTTTCAAGTAAAACTTCTACCCATATTCCTTCATGTACTTTTCCTTCTTTATTCTTGAAAAGATCTTGCATTTTCGTTTATCTCCCCCACCACTGAATATCACTTAATTCCCCCCCCCCCCGCCCAATTTGTCTCAGTAAGCTCTTCCCTCAGCCCATTATAGGATTTGAAAATGTTTTTCGGTTTTTAGTTCACTTGAATTCAGCAAGCCAGTTTCCCTAAGTGTTGTGGGTGGTCAGTGGGGGGGAGAGGGGCACTAGAAGGCAGGCTCCTGTTCCTTTTATTAATGTAGGAATTATGAAGAAGAATTCTGTCAATCTTGGCTTCACTGATAATTTAGGTTTATCACAGAACCACCAATTCCCCCTTTGTACTCCAGACAGCAATGTGAAACTTAACCAATTTGTATCAGTTTCCAACTAGTGCCACTGATGTGCGGAGATGGCCACCACTGTGTCACTACAGTGTAGCCAGGAGCCCTCAGCCTTGGAGCCAGCTGCCTGCACTGAACTGCATCATCACCGGGCAAAACGAAGCCCTAGAACTGGAGAACTTCAGGGTCTGAAAGCTCTGCCTGCCCTACTCCTATATTTGGTGTCAGCGCCCAGCACAGTAACAGCGATCACAGCCTACAGCACAGCGCATCTTTCTTGTGCTGGATGGCACCATCACAGCAATTCACCTTTCAAAGTGCTCAGGCTAAAAGAAAAATATTCCCAGCCTGGAAGCAAAAGCATCAATTCTGGGAAGCAGGCAGGAGAATCTAGACAAAGACCTGGTAAGAATCACTACCCCACATTCAGTTTGGAAAAAAAGAAAAAAAAAGTGTTAATCAGAGAAGGCAGCAGAAGAATACCACCAGAATCAGTAAGTCAAACGGATGTTTTCCAGGACTGAGAGGCAGACGTGCAGGCTGGGACCAATAAAGAAGATACCATCAAGAGGAAGCCTTAACAGTAAGAAGTAGCTCGTCATTGCAAGATCTAGAAAATCAGTGATAATCCAGAGTGAACTGATGAGGAGCAGGTGGGCTGGGCTGACAAGGTAAGAATCCAGACACACTTGCCATAAAGACAGTTCTTGTCACATTAGGACTTTTATAGCAAGAAGAACTATGTTTATAGGAGGGCTAGCTAGCTTAACTAATCAAACCAGAGGAAAAAAACCCCAAGAGTATTCCTGAAGATATGAAGAAAAAAATTAACAAGATACCTGGAGAAAGAGATTTCTTGGATTACTTGAACACTGATGCTAAGAAACCAAGTAATAAAAACTGGAGCTACTCATTTATAAGCATATTGTCAAATTTATTAAAATTTGGCATTTTTAAAGTCACGTACCGTAATTCCCATTTTAAAAATCACTGGTTATCCCTATGGGAAGATTCACATTTCCCAAATGAAGTAAAGCTGTCAAATTCAATATTGTCTTTTTATAACGCAATTATAAAGACTTAAACTTCTAACAAATAAATACAAGTTTAAATTCTATTTGATGTTCACTATAGATTATATTAACAGCTATGTAGACCATATCAAATACTACATCAAATCATAGCAAGAGCTAAGATGTTTACTTCTTTAAAGAGTTACTTCTCTCATTTTGTAAATAACGATGCTGATATTACATGAGAATACTGAATACTCCGAATAATGCATATCAGCAATATAATGTATTGTCACTATCTTGAATTTCTAAAAGGAAATTTCCTACCTCAAGAAATGTAGCATGCAACTTGAATTCTCTAGCAAATTTTAATTTGTTACAAAAAGTTCATATCAGAACTAAAAATTTAGGTACAAGTGTTATATGAACACAATATAATCAAAACCATAGCACTATACAAACATTCTTTATAAATATGACGTATAATATTCAGAAGCATATAATATTATAGATAAGCAAAATTTATTATAGATAAGCGATACAATATTATAGATAAGCAATAAGCTGGAATCAGTTGGATAAATTAATCAGAAAAATGTGAATACTTTTTGGAAACTATTCAAGAATAGCCACAATTCACCTGCTAAAAAGACTAAGTTGATTAAAAGCAAAACAAAAAGACAAAAAAACATGGCTTAGACAACCGAATCAGCTATAATTCCTTCCCTCTCTAGCTCAAACAAATGGGAAAACTGATAGCAAAAAATGCAAATCAGAGAAACTAGGCAAGGAAGAAAACTGATAAAGGAACGAACGAGAAAACGCAGAGATGGACAGGAAGCTGAGCAAAGGCAATTTAAAAAGGACATACTAGAAAACCCTCAAAGCCAAAAAGAATTTTAAGAACTGCATCGGTCCATTAGGTTAAGGGTGAGCAGTATCATAACACCACAAAGGCAAAGGATTTTAGAAAGCCTGTTACGTTTTTAAGCAATATATTTACACAACCAGATATTAATATCTTTTAGCTCAGTAGTGAATAATAATGCTCGTGAACAGCAGTGGTGGTTAAGATTTTATAGTCAGTTGGTCCAGAGAACTTGCACTCAGGAGGGAAGGCAACAGAAAAGGAATGACACAGCTGATAAGCAGCAAAGAGGATGAATCATCCTCAATACAGAGTCAACTGAGCTGGTTCAATATGCTTTACTTAAGTAAAAATATGCATTGCAAAAAAAGATCAGTCAAAAGATCTCAGCTAGGATTACAGAAAGCAGACCATATACGCACAGGATTAGGGACTCTTTCAGGAAGAAAACACTGAAGGTTTGGAAAAGGGCGGAAGGAGGGTGAAGGAACAGATCATCCCAAATAATTAGTTAAAGTACAGGATACAACTGTCGTCAAAAAAGCTAACAGGATCCACTGATGATTTAAAGGAAGAATACCAGTAGTGTGTTCTGTCAACCCTGGGTTTCTGACGCCAGTAAAAATTATTACTGGTAAACTTCATTCAGGAAGAATTTGGCAAAGCAGGAAAAAGTTTAGAAAAGGGTCACACTAGCAATCAGAGTAAAATAAAACATACAAATTGAGAAACGAAACCTGTTTAATATACAGAGAAGGCTGATATTGAATCTGTAGATTGACTCAGTCACAGCCATTTAAAGAAGGTTTAAGTATCTACACTACAGGAAAAAAATAAAAATCAAGATAAGAAAACAGTGAGATTATCAAGCAAAGATAAAATAAAATCCAGTAGCTTGAACCTAAGCAAATCCAGAGAGGACTAAGGTGAAGGCACTTGCCAAAATCTATTATGAAGAGTAACGATGCATTCTCCAACAATGGCACAACTGAAGGCAATATCTGATGAAATCCTATTTAAGCAGAAGTATTAGACCTGATTAAAGTTGGGGAAATCCCGTGGCCTGTTTTATATTGCCAGCCAATCTGACTGTCAAAATGATGTCTCTTCGTTATTCATGTATTCATGAACCATAAAGCCAAGGGAAGGAAACTTTTCAGAAAATAAACAAAAGAACTTGGATTTGGCAGCAGTTAATGTCGGTCCCTGTATCTGAAAACTTACTATTGGCCAGCAGCCCGTTTTCTTTTAAGGAGGTATAGATGCTTTCAGCACTGGGATTTGCAAATGCATTTATTTCAGTCACCTTATTCGGGAGACATATCAAACCCACAGCCACTTTTGCCCATTACCATCAGCTCCCATTCCCAGCGCAGGAGCACCCAAAGCCACCAGCAGGCTGGAAATCACAGCTACAATGAATTTAATTCTATCTTACATCACGTAGAGCATAAACATTTCAAAATTCATTTTAAGCAAGTTTTGCAAGAGGAAACAACCTACATTCAGGATTCACGTCTGTCTACACATTTAGGTATCTACATTGGTAACGCAATGTATTTGGCGCTGTACTAACCCGGGAATACATACAAGTATTCCCACAAAAAACAGGAGATAAAGAAAAACAGTGACCATCTACAGAATTATTTTATGTATATAAGGGTGTGTATTTTACCTAAGTATACATATTTTCTTTAATTACAGTTTTCCATATAACCGTTAGGGGGTTCTAGCCATGCAAGTCACATTTAATAAAGGCAGCATGTCAAATAAGAGTTGACAATTACAGGCTATATCAATACACATTATGCCAGATGGTAATGAGCCATACACAAAGGGCCAGCCATCCAAAATAATCACACCATTTTCCACAGAAATGTTGAAGAGGTTATGGTTTATTACACAGTGCTCATTAGATATACAGTGGCAGCATTAGCAATTTTTCCTTCATTTGTGTCTCATTTAAGACTCTGCCCCCACAAGCTCATTCAAATTAGTACACAAGGTTAAAATCATTATGGTCAGAGGAAAAAAAAATTAAGTTGTATTTTTATTTTACAGTAATGGTGGATCAAAGGTCCCTGGAATCTATTATTCTCTCAACTATTATCTAACACAGGATACTAAAAAGAATGAAATTCACTGTCATTTGCCATGAAGAAAGATAGCCTATTTTAAATGAGCAAACTCTATATTATTTCATTAATAACACTAAGTGAAAACAACAGTTAGGCTGTGACACAAAGTGACAAAAGTCATAAAACTGGAAGTTGAAACTGAACTTTCAGCCTTGGCTTTGAACTTTCTCATCTGCTTTTCAATTTGCTGCTTTAACAGCACGGAAATATTTAAGTGTCCAAAAGGCAACTCATCCTTCACAGCAGGTTGGAAAAAGAGTTTTCTCAAATAACCAGGGTGCCATCTCTGAGAAAACACCTATAAGACATGATTTAAAGTACCTTTCTACCCAGCTGCATATGTTGACTTCCAGCTAGAAAATGCCTGTTGGAGACATTTATTTTCCTGCCTTTCTGTGTTTATAGGAGGTATGTGGGTGAAGAGATGTAACGGGGCAAGTGTGAGTATTTGTCAGCACAAGCAAGCATACGTTTATTGCTTAAAAACATGCCAATGTCCCCCAAACTCCAAGCAACGGTCAGCATTTGGAAGTCAAAAAGACTGCGAGAGAGGGGAAGGACTTGAGCACTGGACGTGCCACCTGACAACACGATGCAGAAAACTGGCTTTTCAGTCCAAGCTCCTCTTTTGAAGCATGCAGAGCATCACTTGGAAATCTGGGTCTTGCATCAGGCAACCAGCCGGCTCACGAGACCAGGGTGTCCTTACACCTCCTTCCCCGACCGCTCCTGCTGAGCTACTCTGCCGTTACACAAAATGCTGAATTATTCATTCAGCCAGATGGCAAGAGAGTGAAAAAGAAGTCAGTCAGTCTCCAGGAGATTACAGAAGAGAAAGGTGGGACACCTGGACTCCAGTTCCTGCTTCACAAACTTACTGGGAGGGAAACAACATTACATATTTGGGCACTCCTGACCTTGGCATCCTACATCCCTGTATGAAGAGAATTCTCCTGAAAATTCAGAGGAGTACTGGGTATTTGCATCCTTTCAAATACTTGAGGAAGTCAAGCCCGGACTTCCTGCAGCCTCGGTTAATGCTTAGTCAGTGGCCAAAGAACACGGAGCAGTGTTACCAGCACATCTCCAGCTTGGGAATCCCACCTAGATATTTTTCTAGTTAAACTAGCCAACAAATCTTATCTGTGTTGTGCAACTGTTTGAAAGATAAAAAGCATATTTAATAGGGTCTTTAAAAAAAAAAAGCTTACAAAATTAAGAATTCCACTAATTCCAGGCAATGCAAGTCTATGACAACTGAACAGGTACTCTGATAACTACAGAGAGCAAACAGTTTTCTATCAACGACAATATTTTGCATCAAGTTCGTTCTACTACCTGCCATTTGTACACTTCATTTTATTACTGACAAAAACTACTTATCCCAACAAGGTGGCACTTTTGCAGGCAGACACCAGCAAACATGAAACAAATACCAAACCTGCGCAATGTATCTGAGCAAGCCCACCTCTGCGCAACTACCAGAGGTTCTAGAAACAACAGAACCACCACTGTTTCCTTAAAACAGCAGTACTACATGTTTAAAAAAGGAAGGTGAAAATGAGACATTTGAACCTGGTTAGGGTGGAAGAAGAGCAAGCCAAAAGAAGAGTTTAAAATGGAGCTAGCATAAAGGTGGTCTTTTCGGCTTACTGAAGTGAGCAAGTTGCAGCTATTGTAAACAGGAGTCTAAAAAGGGCAAGACAGGAGGTGATCAAAAGCTTTGGCAACAGCTGCTGTAGCACGGCCTTGGAAAAATGGGATGGTAGGATATACAATGCAAAGGAAGACAGTAAGACGCAGAACTGAATAAGGCATGTTGATGAAAAAACTCAAAAGATGAGGTATGAACTAAAGGATTAATTTGTGGATTGGATGACAGCACTGTCACCAAAGCAGAAATCAAAAGGAACACGACGATGGAGAAAAATCACATATTTTGTTACGGAAATGACCAAGATTCATTCCCTTATGACAGCAGCGTGTGTCAGCCAGACTGCTTATGGAACAAGCAGACACCACGCAGGACACCCATCCATCCAGGATTACCCAGACTTGCTCTATATGCCCTCAACAATAAGTATCCTCCAATTATATCTCATGCATCTATTCCGTAACACATTTCACATCACGGTTTAAAAATCGTTTTGACTATTCTGTGTTTAATTTAAATATTAAATATTTAAATACTTGCACTGAAACCAACTGCAAGGATAGGAAGGGAAATAAAAGGTCTCACTTGCAGGTAAATAGAAGAAACAGGCTACTAGCAATTAATTTTATGGCCATACTTTCTCTTACCTTATATTAGTTGTTTCTCAGCCCTCCAAGACTTTGAAGCATGGCTATCATTTTATTTGCAATGACTATGGGAGACGGTTTGAACCAACATAACAGAAATTCCCATTACTGTGGACTGTCAACTATGCAGAGACCGCCAGCATGACTTATCACTCCAAGTGTTTCTCTGAAATATCTCTGAAGAGTTTGTCTATAATTGTATTCAATGTAGCTGAAAGTTAAGGTGCAGTAACCTTGACATTAAAGCTCTGCTACTAATGACACTTGAAATACACAGAACCTTTTTATGCGAGAGAAAAGAAGGTAACCTTTTTTATGCAGTGAAGAATGAACACCTGATAAATGAGCAGTCCTGTTACGAGAATAGATTGTTCATATGTCTAACTGCACAGGAAAAAGGCATTAAAAAATAAAATGTGAATCACCAGAATAAAGTGCACCAGATAGGGTAGTGGGTTTATTTTATGTATACAAATATATATATATATATTTATCATGCTTATATAAAACATACTGTATATTCCAAAATATCAATAAATATCCAACTCATAGAGGAAAAAAACCTCAAAAACATATACTGCTTGCACAACCACAGATCCCCCATACTACCAAGGAAACCTGCCTTATTCCTAACAGCTGTAACTGCATTTATGTTAGTCAGCAATTAAAAGTATGGTTAACACACCTGCTCTCCTTTCCCCTCCTGAACTTTCAGTGTTCAGAATTGGATAGGGACATTAATACCATATATTAAAATGGTTTATTATAGGAATGATTTTGCTTTTCGCAAAGCAGAAGTATGCAGCAGATGGATATTGCCTGACAAGTACAAGGAATGAGACTAATAGCTAAAGGGAGACGGCAGACTTCTCGGAGACCTTGCCCCTTACACCAGGTGTGTTGACAGAATTGCCAGCAGGGAAAGGATAATAAACCTTTTGGAGCAAGGCAACGACTGCTGCTTCTGGGACCATATCAGCATAGTAACAAGCATTTGGTGCTGTTGACGTCTGCAAAGTTTTATCGTTATTATTAGTATATATTTTATGCAAATGGAGTTATCGTGTGATATTGAGAAAACGTGCCTTTTGATGAAAAAAAACCCTACCTACTATTACACCATTGGCATCATTTTCATCTATTTTAACCTTATTTACATCAGTTCTACAAGGTATTTGAAAATCTCACGCTTTCATTTTTTTTGGTCCTTTCATCCCAGAATGACTCAATCTATACATTTTAATAAGGGATAAAATGACATCAACCAATTCAAGCAACATTAACCCCAAGTGAGTGATGGTGGAGAGACAGCAATATGCTAATAAACCACCTTCAAGAACAAACTTACTTTCTGCAGAGTTCCTACCTGAGTCCACAAAATAGGATCAGTTATCGATTGCAACCACTACTGTAGTTCTGCTAAAATTCAATTTGTTGACTGGAACAGCAAATGCATTTAGTTGAACTTTTTGTACTGGTTTTGTTGCATGGATATCAGAAGCCAGAATGAAGTTTCATCTATAAAAGACTGAAGTAAGCTTTCCATAGAAAACTGTTTTCATGAAACATAGTATTATGAGAAAGAAATCAGAAATGTTTTACAGTATCTGAAACTTTCTTACATTTCTTCTCTTTCAGGAAATATTAGACATATAATTTATTTGGCTGTACCTGCTCTCTCCACAAAAAATTCCACAAATTTGGCCAAGTCTTTGGAAAAATTAAAAACTACAACTACAAATACTTTAACGGACTTCAAGAGTTGGGGAATCAAGCTCCCAAAACCTCACGTGCACTGAACATGCTTCACAATCACGCTGTCAGTGCTGATCAGAAAATTTCAATCGCTGCAAACACTAGGAAAAAAAAAAAAAAAAAATCACCTTTCTGGTTTCTATTTTGACTACCTAAGCACCTTCTCAAATACAACATGGTTAGAACACCACGTTGCATTCATATTCTTGAAATCTTTACCCCTAATTCTCTAACTCATTATTCCTCTTCTCAAATCACTGATCACTATCATCATACATATTTCCAGCAATTTAAAGTCAGAATGCAACCATTACCTCCAAATCTGAACTTGCTAGTCTTGCAATTCATCCATATCTAAAACCTTTTAACTTCAGTAACAATTTAACTTTCCCCTTATTCCAATAGCCAAGGTGCTACATAACATGGACTAATATTCTCCATTCCAATCTACTGAAAAACCATCTCATGCCCATTGAAAATGTTTCTGCAAAGACGATTAATTTTTATTAATGAGTCATTTCCATCAGGTTAATTCTTGCTATTGTTCCTCAGTGATTTCTCTTCCACTACTGCATCAAATGAAAACACACTTTGCTTGTGAAGATGAAGATCTGCTACATGAAGATGTCAGCATGCACTTTTATTTCACGATGTCTACTTAAAAGAGAATCAGTCCAAAAATTTGTTTCTCCCAATCCAGCTGTCATCCCTTAAAGAAAATTCAGTTTCTGTTAGAAGGAGATGATTTGACATTCTTTACCAGGATTCAACTTAGAACCCTTTTTCCCCACCTTCAAAAAGAAAACAGGCCAACAAAACAATAACAAAAATGTTTTTTAGGCAATGTTCCCTTGCCTGTCCCTGTTTTTCATGCCAAAGAAAATTTCTTATTATCTTGAACAATCCTGGCTAGAGCACTACAATAAGTGGCAACTTCTTCCTCTTTCCTTGTATTTTCCTTATCTACCTGCTCAATGTATGTACTCACACGCCCACCTTTATGCTGGAATATATGACAAATAACCAGGCTTCTCCGTCCAGCAACATTATACCCTGTCTCCACCACCCGCAATAATATGCTGGGGTTTTTTATTTATTTAGTACTGTTTGCTTTAGAAGCATCTCAGAGCTGTCAAATTCCACATGAAAATCTACTGAAAGTTAAAGGCCAGATACCAGTGAAGTGATATTCACTGGTACCAGTGAAGTGATATTTGTTTACTTAATGTATAATGTGATCGGGGTCCAGAACATGCCATTATTTCAGGTGGAAGAGAATGGATGTTGTATGGTCTGTATAAAGTCTCATGAACTCTAGGCAAAAAAGGACAATTTCTGAGCTAGGAGGGAATTGTTCATTAGCAGTCAGACCCACTCTTATTTATACTCAACCCCAAAACAATCCGTTACCACCACAGAAACAACATATTCCCCATACGTATCCAAATATGCCAAAGATTAGTATATACATACACTTATGGAGTATAACGAAGAGCTTCTCCTAAGCTCCATCCCAGCAGATGAAAAAGTTTGTATCTTCAGTTGCATTATATCAGAGTACTGACTGAATCATATTAAGAAAATAAATTAATAGGTACAGCAAGCCTTGTAATACTTAACTTCATATTGCTACAATTTCCCAAGTATTACAGAAATTTGTACTGAAACAGCATAATTGCATTTTAAAATTTGTCAAGGGAGAAGTTAATAGGTTGTGCCTGGGAAGAGGACAGCTGGTACTTCAGCAGATGGGAAAGCATGGGAGGTATTTTGGGACTGTAGGACAAATAAATTACATAGATACACTTACTTAAGAACTTGCTGTGAAGCAATTGGTCATATTGACATCATAGTTCTGAGGGATAAGCAGTCCCCAGAGCTGTTGTGTGATTTCATCACAGCACTAGATTGCGCTTAGGTGATGCTTGGAAATTTCTCTTCACGAATACTATTTTTTTTTTTTTTTTTTTTTTTTTAAGAAAATGTGAAAGTTCTCAAGCAGAGATTTGTTGCAAGGGAAAGATTTTTACAGCAGACCGCCAAAGAACAGCTCTGGCAAAATTGCTCTGGTACACGGAGATGTCATGCCCCAGGAAGGCTGTGGTAGGTCTTGTTACCCACAGGTCACCTGGCCTTCCTTTGAGAAGTTCCCACTAGGGTGAAGGCAGGACTTTGCTGCTCCCACAGCCGCTCCTGACCCACGGCAGAATTTTCATCAGTGCTGCTCTGGTTTTGTATGCCGTGCTGCACGTTGTGGCAGTCCAGTACTCGCTTCACAAGCGGTCGGAGGAGGAAGCTCCAGGAAAAGGGTGGGCTGGACAGACAGACAGCAGGCAGCATTATGGTTTCTCCAAGGTAAGCTATCCCTACTGTGCTTTCTATGATACTGAAAATTACTTCCTTTTTAAAAAACAAAACAAAACCCCCTTGTAATGTAAATTCTGAGTTTACCTTGCTCAGCTATGTAGTGCTAAACAGACTTATTTTGAACAAGATTTGAGTCCATATCTCTGCGGAGTCTTTGATTAGCTTTAATGCAGCGCCTTTTGATTTATTCTACAGCGTAAGGAGAGGACCTTTTCTTATTCAACGCATAATTGCTGTATTTGCACATGCTGTGTATGCTGAAAACAATAAAAAGTTAATGAAGAAAAGTACTGGTTGTAATGAATTAGTAATATTGTTAGATTTGTATTTGGAGTTGATTTTTATTGTTGTGGGAGGAAGATGATCAATAGGAATATGTAATCAAGTTGTATGTGCTTTTTGTCTCCCGGGACTCGTCTTGTAAATGAGATGAAGAATCTCACAGGATTTATCCTGGAGAGCAAAAACTAAATAGAATAATTTAGAATAATCGCTTAGATTTCCTCTCACTAAAAGCTCCGGGAAAGCTACCAAGGACTGGGAAAGAAAATTTTATAATCTTTAAGAAATGTGTAAGACACCAAGGCTCATGTTTTGGCACACTTTTCCCATTATCTTTCAAACAAATAATTTATCAAGAGCATTGTACTTCTTAATGTACTTAGACATTGAATATTTTAGGACCATGCATTTTCTCTACCAGTTAATTAGCTAAGCTTCCAAAGTACATGCTAGTTGGGATACTGCACCTTCGCTGAAAGCCAGCCTTCCAGAAGATAGGAATAAGAACAGTAAGTCCCAAAGGAAATCATTTTTATGATAAAGAGTCCTAATGTGCCCCAGTAAAGGTGAGGATTGATTGTTATGGCCTATTGTTACTATAATTAGAAGTCAAACACCAATTAGCAGTTCCATTAATAAGATTAATCTCTGCAATATCTGCAGCTGAGACCCAGGGCTTGTGTGCAATAAGCCAGTGTGAATTTAAAGTGCAACACCTATTCTGCACTAAAACTCCCAATTTGAATACTTACACCAGACGAAAGAAAAAACCTCTGCCTTCTTTTGAGTTCCTACATACACTATTCGTCTTACTACATTTTTCTCATTTCTTGCTTTTTATTTTGTTTAAACACATTCTATCATGATTTACACCATTGATGGCAATAGGTGCAATGCAGCATGAAGTCTCACACACTCCGATTCGCAGCCACTCCCTCTGCATCACACCAGCTCAGAGTAAATATAATTTAGTTTTCCATTACTAGTAAACTCAGACAAGTAGTAATGGAAAAAAAAACCCCAACTTCTTACAAGTATGGAAGTTATATGTTAGGCATCATTTATTTACTTCAAAATAAGAAGGGAAGAAACAACCAAATCCAATCTCCCAAGTTAATACACCACACAGTTCAGAGAGTGAAAGAAGGGCAAGGTCTGAAGATGAGGTGAAAAGTCACACACTCACGCTCTTTATATTTTTCTAGGTACCAAAATCACCGTTTGTATGGTTATTCTTTGACTTTATTTCACCTGAGTGTTGCCTTTTACAGACAAACAGAATGTAAGTCTCAAAGAGAATTTGTCCACAGATAAACGTACACTATGCAAGGTAAAAAGAAGTTTTATAAAATATAGTACCAAGACAACCTCTAAGTGTTGCTTTTACTGGAACCATACAATTAGTCTCACCTTCAACAAAATTTCCTCATGTTTGACATGGCTTACGAGCCAAGAGGCTTTGTAATAAGTGGATTTGCATTTTCCTTTCTTCCTTTTAAAGGGAGACTATCTGATTTCTTTGCGTCAGACTATTAATTAATCAAATATAGATTTATGTGGAGACACATTTCAGTTGGAAACCATTTAAACAATTACTAAAAATTACAAACATCTTGAAGCTTGTCTACAGTAGAAACAACTTGCTGGCAAAACTCTACTGGTGAGCTGAGCAAGCGAAGGTACAGCTTACACAGTGCAAGACCCCCTTTGCCAGAGTAGCATTTACCTGATCCTGAACCAGAAGGCAGCCCTTTGCTACTGTAGTCACCTACTCCAATTGGAGATGTGACAGTCTTCTGAGTCAAGAAGAGCATTATCATCTCTCAGCTGTTTGGCTGCATTCACACAGAAAGGACAGAAGCTACTTGCCAATAACTGGAGCTCTCAGGGAACGCAGAGCCCAAGGTACACATCCTCGTGGAGTATTTATTCTGTTTATCACTCAAAGTTGAACACATTTTACATTTTCTCAACTTCCAGAGAAGTTGTGCCCACACCTCGTCCGCTACTACAATAAATACACAAAGCAGAGTATTGCCATTTCAGATCCCTCTCAACCATTAAATCCCAGTTCAAAAGTAGTCCAGGACACATACAGCAGTAGTCAACAAACCAATGCCCATTTGTGTAAATTTGTGCAGACTGCAAGTTTCAAAAGCATACTATAACAAGCATATAACCTCTACACTTTTGACTATACTAGTCCATATCTACCTTTACAGACTGAAGTTGTCCAACGATCATCATTCACGTAGCTTAAATTCCCTGGAGGCAGCCTGATTGCCTTTCATGCATACAGTAATTAAAGACTGCTCTAACAAGCACAGCATCACCTCTGTTACGCCTGCCATGGCATGGGTTTTGGAGAAAGAACAGAGAGAGTTGCAGATGGTGAGCTGTCACCTATGAGAAATGGAAGAAATTTCTAGTGTCCCCACTAATACACAGCAATTTTTGGTGGCATATCCCTAAGACAGAGAAGACTTTATGCTTGTGTTCTCATAGTAGGCCTTGACACAGCCCATGCTACTGATTTTGAAAATCTTATGATGGAAAGCCCTTTGGATATTTCAGCTCTGAAATGACCTTAAGGACACCAAACAGGCTAGATTATGCCAACATCAGTCTGGTTTCTTGTGAGCTACATATTCATGGATGCACACCAACTACAGCGTTAAACACAGAGCATGAGGCTAAAGGCAGGGGACAGAAAGTTCACACATCTGTTTAAAACACATTTTGATTATCACCTTGTGAAGATGACCATGTTCTTGAAACACCTGACCTTCATGACCTCATTGCTGACTCTGCTTTGAGCAGGAGGCTGGTCTACAGACCTCCTGAGATTCCTTCCTATTTGAATTATCCTGTGAACCCAGATGTACTATGAGCAGCATCTGGTTTACCCTGAAAGGAGGGTAATGGAAGGTTTAACCTTCTCTGAAGATGGCGTAAAGCTCTTTCTTTGGAATCCAGGGGAAGAAAATTAAGTTAAGGCAAAGCTTTGTTTTCCTATCTCCAAAGAAAAGCTAGGAGTAAGCTAGATAGAACTGCAAAGGGACAGAGCAGTATGTCTTCTGTCCTTAGAATGACACCTACCCTCTCCTGACTTCTTTGCAATCAAAGAAACTTCCAGAGGAAAAGCAACCAATGGGTGAATGAACCCTCTGTTAAGCTCCGGTATTTCTTGAAGACCTTTAAGTTGCAAATCAACATTCATTTAGAGAAGGTGAGAACAAGATGATGTTGGCAATGCTGCAATGACAAAGAGCACATGAAATCAGACTGTGTGAACTGTGTGTGTCTGTCTCCAAAAAAGGGTACGCAGGGCACTTAGTAAGAATTACTACTGGAACCTGATGAGCAAAAGACCCATCACCACAACAACAAGGATTTGGCATCTGCTGCTAACTTCCACTTAAATTGGGCTTTTGTTGGAAGCAGAATCCATGCTGGTTCCAAAATCATTACTAAAACACTAAGTAAAAGAAGTGTATGTTCATGATCACTGTCACTACAGTATTACCACCACTCTTCCAAGCAGCAGTAAGAATTCTGATTCAGAGACAAGTTTATCCAGTGAATACCTTCATCTTGTAGGAAAGCACATTCATCTTGCAAGAGATGAATTCCTGGAGCTTTAAAGACCATTGCATCATTCTGAGGGAGAAGAGGCAGGGACAGAGCCCAGTATTGATACTACCAATCCAGCAATCTGTTTGCTGTATTTACCAAGTTTTAGTACAGATCTGAAATAGTATTTTCTATATTTCACTCTACACACGCGTAGACACACACCGGCTGAGTCTGGTAGAATAGAAAGGTCTGCTTGTCAATGACCATAGAATTCACCAGTGTGAATGTACAGGCAGATTTGACTGAAAAAAGGATTTTTTTTTTTTTTTTTAAAACCTTTGACAAGCATCCAAGGAAATCTGCAGAGCTGACTCAATGGATGTCAGTGCTAGAGGGTATTTTTGAAACTGGCACTAATGGCAAAAAAAAAAAAAAAAAAAAAGGAAAAAGATGCAAAACATGAGAGAGAGAAGAAAATAACTTACTGTATTAGAGCGAAGGATACTGAGGCCTGAAGAGATGGCCTAAGTTCGTTCTTTGGTGTCACTTGTATTTTAAGCTACAATAGAGAGGCTAGGTGAGGAATTCATTACTCAATATAAAGCCAAGGAGATTCCTCAGTCCCCAGCCAGTAGTGTCTGGCAGTGCCATACACGAACAGAAAAAGACACCTCTTTGGGTATTTAGTGAGAGGACCCAAGCCAGTCTTGCCATCTTCGACTGTAAGAATCTAGCTCTGATTACGAAGCATAAAGCTGTAAGTGTTCAGAGACATGTGACCCTGGAGCTTCAATTAAAAGCCTCACTTCCAGCAGCAAAGTAAAAGAACAGCAAACTGCATACTCAACCATTCAAGTGAGTTTTGCTCTGAAAGAAGGCAACAGAGAGGAGTGTCAGACTGTAGTGTAATCACCAGTTAGGAAATGGATCTCAAAGCTCTTACAAAGCTCTAGGCTCCTGTGTCATGTCTAAGGTGTTCTCTGATACTATTAGCATGATAAATTATCATTATTCAGATTCTGCCTAAATCCAAATGTGAGTCCTACTTTCTCTTCGGCACAGGAGTAGGAAAGAGTTTCAAGGGAATCCGGGATGCACGCTTTGCTTGAGTACAGGCAATGACATCAACCCTTACATGATACTGCTTGCACATTCTGTAGCGAGCACTGCACTTCATCATTACATTTGCAATGCTTCTGTAGCCAAGGAAATATTTTCATAAAAGCTAAGAGACCAGCAGAATGTTTCAACTTTAGGAAATGCGTCCAACAGCTGAAATAGAGCTGTTTATCATGCTGCTGTTTCTCCTCTTCATCCTCTTTTGGGATCACTGGTGCTGAGCTGGAAGTAAAGCCAGGTTCTTCTCCCCACCAATAGGAATAAAGTCAGGTTGCTGGCAACATGATAGGGAGGCGGCTGTACAGAGTAAAGCATGCCAAGCGGACTTCTATAACACTTCCACCCTTATCTTCAGCATGGCTCATAAGGCAACCAGCAGCTACTATGATATCCTTGCATACAATGACCCCCACAGCCCCAGCTTAATGCGCGCAGGTCACGTCTCCCGCAAATTATGAAGTGCTAAAGCTGGAGGCAACGCCGGCCAGAGACAGCACCATATAACTACACTAGCCCTGTTCCTGTAACGACCTAAATTGTAATCCTCATTATTCTGGAGAAGATTGCTCTCTGGTAGCAGGCATCATTTTTGTTCCATTGTGTACCAGTAAAAAACAGATGCCAGCTAAGCAGCTAGCTAATCTATTTTTATAAGTTTAGGTCAATTGTCCCATGAACTGACATATCTAGAGATTAGAAGAACAGGATAAAAAAGTTTTTGGCTATTCCAAATTCAGCTCTCAGTGTCTTTCTGTTTTAGTTATAGTTATTGTATCGCTTGCTTATATTGTGATTCAAGAATATGAAATAAGGAGGAGAGGTTATGCAGAACATGACAGAGACTCCAGGATGAAAAAAGTCCACCATGCTTTTTTTGTGGTTTTCTAAGTTAAATAATTATTGTACTGTTACATCTTCCTGGTCACAGATTGTACGTTTACTGTAGTACCAGATATAGCAGACTGATGTAACGTAGCTATCCAACTGTGGGACTGAATATTTAAAGAGAGCACAAGAACTGGTTCCAACACAAACAGTGGGAAAAGAAAGATTGGGCTGGTGCAATCGCTGACAAGTACTGGAACAACTTAGCTCATGCTCAAATTTCAGGAATGCAATTAATTAATCACTACTAAGTACCCTAAAATCAAGTGAGCCATATCCCAGCTAATAGTCCACAATGTAACGTTCACAGCACGTATCAGGCAATGAAGATGCTCATTACAGTGCCAGGAATAATATTTCCAGCAAAATATTATATATAAAGATGAAGTAATTATATGGCATGGCAACAAAGAGCGCTGTATAGTTTACAGCTGAGCTTAAAATCTGTAAGAATCTATTTCCAAAAAATACTTTCCAAAGCTGGAGACATATATGAACAATAAAGGATTAAGCATACTTCTTCACTTCGTATCACTCAGGGATATACTTTGCCTTTGATACGTACGTCTAATATACACACCACATATAATTACACCGTAACCAAGACAGCAGACAAAAATGTACTATTGGAAAACAATGTCCTTTTGTTCTTATTCAGGAGAAAGCAGTTTGTAAGACGCTATTTGTAATACATAAAACAATCACAAAAGCCCTTTAAGTTCACAATTTTACAAGCTGTCTGTTCTCTTAGCTTTATACAATGGAGAAATCCAAACCAGAAATTAGACTCACATTTAAGAGTGTGTTTGGAAAAGTATTTGGAAAATAAAGGAGTCCAAAGTCAAAGGCAAAGCCCACAGTGACTTCAGCTAAGGGCAAGAACTGGACACAATCACATTACAAAATGAAACAACACATCGGCATTCTCCTCGCATTTACACCATGCTACAGATTTAAAGTGTCATTGAAAATCCATTTAAATTAACAACTCCATAGTTATCACTTTTGCAGACGGTAATCAACCTTAAGTGAACCTGTGTGGGTGTATTCAAAACTGCTTCATTTTTTGAGTATCTTTGTAACTCTGAACTAGATATTATAATGGCTATTGACTTGCTCAAACTTAGATTATTAGGCTAGATTTTCAGCTGGTTGAACTGGCATAGTTCCAATGATGTCCATTTACACCAACTGGCTCATTATTAATTCAAGGTCTTATTTGCTCCTTAATGAATACTTCCACTAGTCACCTTCCCAACGGCAGCTTTAAACGCTCAAACGTTACCTCCATGGTCAGAATCATCATACTCAAGAACTTAGTTATCAAAAAATAATGCTTTTTCTCTCCTTTCATGAGGCATACTTAAGGTAAACTTTTTTAATCATTTACAAAACAAACTAAAATACCTCCTGTGCCATAATTAACTAACTAGAATGATGCTTTCATACAACATCATTTGCATATAAATATAAAAATTTTACAACCCTAAGGGGACATTAAGGACAAAACAAAACAAGAATGGAATTAAGCAGCTAAAGGGACAACACAGCCCTCCATAACAAGCCACTTTTATAGCCTTGTTTTTTTTCTTACTTATTGTTATTTCTGTCTGTACCCATTCATACGTATTTTCCTTTTCTGTTATTTTAAGATACTACATATTTTTTAACGTCTTTATTTGTTTGGTCTTTTCAATTTTACAATGCTATCCCTGCACTTCTAAAACACATCAGGATACCAACACGCCACTAAGTTTGTGTGCTTTCACTTAATATAGCACAGTGGTCAGAAACACAATTAACTGAAAATACGGGAGTCTGTTTCCTCAACCAAGGAACATTCATAATTTTTCAAAAGGATTTCAAAATTTCATATATTACCGTTTTTCAACCAAATCTCACTTCAGTGGAACAGTTAACTGGCAAATACGCAAAGGAGAGCAACCACTATTTTTATCGCTGTTGTTACTGGCATTAAGCAATTTAGTTTAAATACGCAGAAAAATATTTAGGAACTTGATGAAGCTGAATTATCTCAGTGAGAGCCTGAGGAACCTTATTGGTAGGCTCAGTAATTCTGCAGTGACACGTGGGAGGTAAAAACTTTATTCTACACTGCTGTTTCATGAGAAAATATCCTTCAAGGGGACTATAGCAAAACTTACATGCTCAGTGAAACCAGCTGGTATTTCACAAGACTGGCAATCTGACTCTGAAATTTCTAGTAAGTAGGTGTACCCAAGTAACACTTGAATAACTCAAAATGAAAACGCTCTATTAAAAATATTTTCTAGCTTCTTTACTTTTTTTATTCCAACTGCCTCTTGACATAAACTTTCAAATAACTATCTTGATTCAAACGTTTTTAATTTGGTTGTGTCCAAAAGCCACAATGAAGATATAGGTGTGGATATTATAAGAGCTATACAAAGAGTAGGAAACGGTTTTCACTGTGGAAAGCTTATAATAAGCTTGAGGAACAAAGTTTTGTGATTAGGAAAGTACTGATTTTCCTTGACAGCTGAGCAGGCCACTTAAGATGCTTTGATACCACCATGAAGTTGCCCATCAAACGTACCTTGGTGCATCTTGCTAAAGAAACTTACTACGTACCTGGAATAAATTCCACTGACCATGTTGTGCTGGAAAGAGAGTTCTGCCGTGCTGGGTCCAGCAGCTTTGGAAATAAGCAGTATGACCAAACCTCGCATCTGTAAATTATTTCGGCTATCGTACACAAAACCCCTGCAAAAAGAAAAGAAAAAAACCCCATGTTTTCACAATCCATTTTCACTGGTCATACCAAAGTGGAAAGAAAGACTCGGAAATCAGGCTGCCATTATTTTGTCAAGTCTTTAATATTCACGTTTGCATGGAAATAAGCTGCAATTATTAATCATGATCTTTTGTCATCCTTTACATGACACAATTAAATACTACTATTGCAGTAGGCAGGTATTTCTGATTAAATCTTGTTTATTTCCAAGGAGCAGCTTATATCCTGCATTTCACGTCAGGAGTATTGCAGAATAATTCAATGTGATCTACTGTAACAGGAACATAAGAGCTTTCAGTTTGTTGTTTGAAGTATGAAAAAAAAGCCAAAAGAAGCCTGGTACTTCAAGAGAAGAAAGGGAAAGGTGGCAAGGTACAACCAGAATCTATAATCTGCTGGAAGAAAACAGAAAACTATAAACAGAAGACTATTTAGATCAGAGAGGTTAAGAACAGACCGCACAATACATACAACATGACTAAGCATATTAGGAAAAGACTTTGCAGAACTGATGAAAAACATGAAATAAGAGATATCTGAAGTAGTAACATGGGCTGTTTTAAACAACTGTTTCAAATGCTACACCTTTAAATTTGGGGTCAGAAGGAAACTGCCTCCAAAAACATACCTGTTGAAAGCAATGCTAAATGACCACTTAGATAAACCATCTCAGAAATTAACTTGTTTTAAAGCAAACTTAGCCTTCCTTTTTGACTCCAATGTCTCCAGTTGCATTCCTCCTGTCCTTGTTAAGCTGCCTTCCACTTCCTATGTTCAGGCTAAATAGGTAGAATAAAGGATAATATATTCCAGATGCTACTAAATTTGTAAACGAATTTCCAATAAATAAGACCCCACATCTCTGATATCATCTAGATATTTGTTAAATAAATCATATGAAGAACTACATCATTGATTACTAAGCACTTCAACTCATTTTATTCCAGAGTATCATTTTAGTCCTAATAACTGAAGGAAATCAAAATAGAACTGTCTTTAAAACATCTGAATGAAAGTCTACGATGTTGATCTTGGAAGTATGTTTGAATAGAGAACAGTAGATGCAACCTTAAAGTTTCATTTGAATTTTTTTCAATACATTTACACCACTTCACAACACAAGAATATCTTCAGTATGCTATTTCATTTACACAGACACATAAACATTAAAAAAAGAAAGCATTTAAATAGCACCCTTCTGTGTGAAAGGTCCTGTGCAAAAAAAAAATCTTGACTTCCTGAGTCTTTACAACCTTCCCTACAGTGATGGGGAAACGGCGCAAACGACATGTCTCAAAGGTCTAGGAGGAGAACGAGCAGGTTCTGGTGCTAGACAACTACTGGGCTTGACCTTCACACCTGCACTGCTTCCAGGCTGATACTTCCCCCTCCAGAGAAGCTCTGAGCTCACACTCAGTGTAGCTACAGCCTATAAACACCACTAACAATTAACATAAGAGGAGGCCAGTATGGCCAATACAGCTTTTTACCACAACCCACAACATTTCTAGCTCTGGTAGGGCCCGATGAGCCAAACAGGAACATGGCTTTTTGTTCTGTGTCCCTTCTAACACGCCCACATCCCATTTGCCACCCCTGCAGACCAGCTGGCCCCCCCAGGACAAGGTAGGGGTGGGGTGTACCGAGCCTGATGGCACTACACCCAACTCTCAGCAACGTGGGCAGCTGTGGTGTTAGAGAAGTTATCAACATCTGCTAAATTTTCAAAAGAGTGAACGAGTGTGCACGGCCTCAGCCAGTAACAGAGTTTGGTTAGCTGAACCAAAGTTGAGGTTTTAAGAACCAAGTGGGTACCAAACGATTACAATCAAAGCCGAAATTTAGCCAAAAGCAAGCACTATCCACCCATCTTAATCTGCAATAACGCAATTAAATGGTAGTCTCTCTTAACAGAGCAGTAAAATGCAAATAGCAATTAACACATTACCTTGCTGGCTATCTTAAAATAAACCAATTAAAACGTTTCTCAAAATTAAGAAAACATGAGGAATCAACATCTTCGTGGAAGAGACTCAGCACAGATTTTAGCACGTGAGATTCAAACATAACTTCTTGAGGAGAAACCATGCCACAGAGCCGCCAGCTCTCACTTCTTCCATCCTCAAAGAGCTTAAAAAACAATAATAAAAAAACCCCACCACAAAAAAAACCCACCAAACAATGCCCACAACACCACAATCCTGACTAAAACAGCATAAAAACCAGTGAAAGGAAGATATTATATAACTTCCCAGAGCAGATTTTTTTTTTTTTTTTTTTTTTTTTTAATATCAGTCCCCCAGTACTTCCCAACCGCTCAAATCCAGGAAAGATTGCACAGCTCAGATCTCTTCCCAAGAGCACACGCTGTGGGCCTGCAATGTGCACCTTTATTTTGTTTACCAGGTACATGTAAGTGAGGTATTTTAAGCATGAAGGGACAGCTGCTTGCCTTCAGCATTCTGTAAATTTATAACTTGCATACCTTTATTCTCACCAAGCACACAAAACCCCCCACTTCTCTTACCAGGTTCCAAAATACAGTTTACAGAATGCAGCCAAGACAGTTACAACTTAAATTAAAACTTAAAAAAAAATCCATAGATTTCCAAAGTCAGAGCCACAAAGAACATTAAACTGCCCAGGAAAAAACAGAAAATACATATGATTAATAATATATAGCGTGTATGCATCCTGTACACAGAATTCGTTAATTGTTTGTGGTGGTGTAAGTACTTATCTGGCTTGAACTTCAGTTGACCACATTACTCTCGACCACACGAGTTACACAGATGACGCAACTAAATACAACTATATTTCCTCAACACTATTTACAACTCCATCATTTTTAAAGAAAAGTGGTTTTAGGAAAAAAATTGTTTCTTTCCACATACATATGCTGTTAGAGTCAGAGTACCTTACTAAATGCAGGATCCCATAAGAAATTAATAACACCTTTTTAAAAAAAAACAAAAAAACCAAAATACTGCAAATTATGGCGATACTTTTAACAATCATGCCCTACTGTACTCTACAGCTTGCCAAGGGACAGGACATTACAGGAGTAGGAAGGTGTTCACCGGAGGATTATAAAGCACTGGCCTTTAAATAAGCCCCTGCCTAGACAGACACCAGTAGAAGTGAAGCACTACAGTACTTCTACCTGATTCAGACTAGGTGACGAACAGAAGCAGAAAATTACCCGTGCTGAAAATACTCCATCACTTTCGTAGCAATAACAAAAACAAGCGTTCAGTGCTGTTCAGGGGGGTTGCAACAGCACTAGCAACAGATGCCTTGCATTCTTAGCAGAAAACGATTAATGGGAAGTGCAGCTGTGGGTGGAGGGGGGAAGAACAGGACATAAAAATCAAATAGCGTAATAATAAGGAGCAACAGGTCTGTCATTTCTACACCTAATCATATAGCCTATATGTTACATATGGTTTGGATGTAATTTCAGACAGGATTTTCTATGAATTACCAAACCAGTAGTCAAAGTCTAATTCCATTCAAAACGTGACTGAAGTTGTGTTACTGACATGTAACATATCCAGGCTAAAGCAAACCGCATTAGACTTGAAACAAATAAAGCCTACGGTCATCATCCTTTAGACACTGGAAACTACTGCAGCTACTTGACATGGCTTCAGGGGTCACATTCACATTCTGAATTAAGCTCCCAAGAGATATTCCGCACAAGGAACAGCTACACAAAAGTCTTCCAGATGGTGCAATTAGTCTTGATGGGTATGTGGCAGGAGACAGGTGCCTCTAGGGAAAAAAGTGAACTAAAGCAACCCAAGTGAAATTGTGCATACAAAAAAAAAAAAAAAAAAAGATGCATCAAGCTGAAACTCTTTTGGAAAACCTCTGTTTTCCCAACACGTACACCACAAGTACACGCATAGGGTACCCAAGAAAGAAACATTAACATAATTTTCATTGCTCTAAGTTACAGGCTGGGTATCTCGCAAATTACATACTTCATCCTCAGGGGATTGCATAGCAAAAAAGGTAGGAAAGTCAAACACTTCCACAATTCACTTTTGCAAAACATTAAGAATTTGGGGAAGGGAGGGAAGGCATTTACTCTAGATATTATCTGTGTGACAGAAGAACCCATTTGAAAACTAGCAGATTCACGGTTTTAAACACAGAACAGCGTTCACAAAAAAATTCATCTTGGAGCACCGGGGAGAAGCGCCCAGCTCTGAGACATGCGCGGTACGACACTGTACAGGCACAAGAGACTCACACCACCCACTCAAGCAATGACACTGGCTAATAGCTAATGTGCTGCAAATTACACCTCCTACTACCAGAGTTCGGTTGCTGCAGAGAATAAATCAAGCAAACACGAGCATTTCACTTGAGGCTTTGTGTATTTCTCCACATGTGCAGCCATTTCAGTAGACGTTGCAGTTAAAATATTCACCTTCAATAATTGTCAGGTTTAACTCCATCGGTAATTTACACTTGCATTACAAAAAAAAAGTATAAAATCTACTATTTATTGCAAGCACCATTCGTAGTTTTGAGCAATCTTATTTACATACTGCAAAGATTTTAAATTATTCGCATAAGACAAAAATAGCTAATGTTCTCTACCACTTTTTTCATTAAATTAAACCCTGAAATTAAACAATAGAGAGGAAATATGGCAAATACAACAGTTACTGTAAGGAAGAGATGGACGTGAGGGAAATTTAATGGTACCAAATGGGAGTTTAAAAAAGAAAAAAAAAGCCCAGGCAGCTGTGAAGTCAACTGACTCTGCAAGTGGGTGTAGCAGAAGACAGTATACTTAAGGGTAGTAGTGCTAGTTCAAATTTAACCGCTAAGAATGCAGAACAAACTTCCCACCAAAGCAGATATGACAGGAACAGTGTGGTGAGTAGAAGCAGGGAAGCGATGGTCCTCCTGTATTCGGCACTGGTGAGGCCCCACCCTGAGTACTGTGTCCAGTTTTGGGCCCCTCACCACAAAAAAGACATTGAGGTGCTGGAGCGGGTCCACAGAAGGACAACAAACCTGGTGAGGGGTCTGGAGAACAAGTCTTATGAGGCGCAGCTGAGGGAACCGGGGTTGTTTATCCTGGAGAAGAGGAGGCTGAGGGGAGATCACATCTCTCTCTACAACTACCTGAAAAGAGGGTGTAGCGAGGTGGGACTCAGTCTCTTCTCCCAAGTACCAGGCAATAGGACAAGAGGAAAGGGCCTCAAGTTGCACCAGGGGAGGTTTAGGAAAAATTTTTATACTGAAAGGGTCATCAAGCATTAGAACAGGCTGCCCAGGGAAGTGGTTGAGTTAGAGATATGGTTTAGTGATGTTTTTTGTCAGAGTCAGGTTGATGGTTGGACTAGATGATCTGAAAGGTCCCTTCCAACCCAGGCAATTCTATGATTCTAAGGTATTTCAAAAGGGCCAAAAAGGGGTTGTTAAATGTTTAGTCAAATGGTTTTAGTATTTCCCAAAGGTTCTGCTCATGACTGAAGCAGACGAGAGCTGCTGGATTTGCAGCCCTTTCATCCATTACCCTGGCAGGCCAGCAGGAGCCCCTCCACCATTGCCCAGGTGTGTGCTCTACTAGCCACTGGCCTGCTGGCAGGGGCTGAAGTGAACAGACCACTGTGCTCCTCACCTCCACTGGTGATTTTGCATCCTTTCCATGCATTTTATTGAAGGTGTCCCACTGATAAGATCAATCATTTTGTTTCAGGTTATACACGAGCTCTGTTTAGCTACAAGGGGAAGGAAAGCAGGGAGAGATACGGGGTGGTGACTAGCCATTCCTCTGCCTTCCCACTTCAGATGTCAAACAAAAGGAGGGGAAAAAAAAAATAATCACCTGTTCACACAGCTCTAATAAAAAGCAGCTGGGAAAGTCTGTAACACAACCAAAATCAATTATGCTGATGAAGAAGATTTATAAGCCTAGGATAATGTCATTGAGAACACAGGCTAGTTTTAGGCTGAAATATAAACTGTTCTGAAAAAGAAACCCTTCTATTCAAACTGACAATCCCAGATGTGACAGTATAAACACAGTTTTAAAACTGTATCATCTCGGGAAAGTAACATCTATTTTGCTCAATGTAGAAGAGTGATCAGGATGCGCTCATGGTTACAGGTGCAGGTAGATTTGAAAAAAACCAACACTTTTTCAAAATTAATTATAACTGACAATTCTATATCTATCACTAGAGGTAAGGCATGGAGCTATTTGGCAACACTGTCGGCTTCCTTATTAGAAATGCAAGAGTTCTACCAGCCTCGGGGCTTTTATCCAATTTGCTTTATTAATGACTTGTCAGAAGTAAATAAGAGAAAACTCTCTGACATACTCATTTTTTAAATGGATGTTAAGCCACTATATTATGGATGCACTTAACTGAATCATAGGATTCACCATATGACCATATGATCACACTCAAACATGCATACATTTAAACACTCAGAGCATTCAATTTTATATATTTGGTGTATGCTATCTGTATGTATAGCAGTCTATAGTGACTTATTTTCACCTGCTACCCAAGTTTCAAGTATATCTTAAATACTCTTCTGCACAACGTATCTTCAAAACACATTAAAAACCCTGGTCCATTTCAACATCCATGGCCAGATTTGTAGCCGGGGCTCAGCCTTGTCATGACACGTGTTTTGAGCACAGTTCAGCAAGGGAGAAGATAAACTTACTTCACATGGGGAGAACAAAATTTAAAAATGGCATTCCAATTAAATATCCAGCTGACAGGAAATTACAGAAGGAGGGATGCTCTGAAATCCATGAGCGATCTCAACTTAAAAGCCCACTGGAGGCTGCAGATGAAAACACGTGCATTTCAGGAACTTATTCCTGGGCTTGGACAACTAAACATCTCTTTGGATACGGAAAATAAGTTTTGGGGCTGGGGGAACTTCTTTAGCTGAAAAACAGGGTTGTGATAATCACCATTATGTAGCTGTCTAGCAATTAAAGGGTTTATCCAGCAAGAGCAGACCTGGGTAATGGGAGAGGCCAGGCTGAGAGAATAGATGTTCCCATCTCACTTTGCAGGAAGGTGCTCTTTTGGCAGGTTACAGGAGAGGTCTTTCTAACAGCACTCCTGCTCCGCCTGCCTCTAAGCAAATGGCGGGGGGGTGTCTCAACCCAGTAGCTTTGTGAAGCCAACCACACAGAAACACAGGATTTCACAGACAAAACCCAAAAAGGACTGGTGTGAAGAAGACAGAGGCCTGTCACTGCACTGGCTCTTCATCCAAAGACCCCCAAAATAATAAAAAAGGCAATTTAGAAGTAGCATGGCCTTCACTTATGATACAAAGCAACTTTTGCATAACTTCAACCACCACATGGTGTGATGGTTGGATAGTTAAGGCTAAGCCAAGATGGTAATTTAATCATATGCAAAAGAAGAATGGTTGTGGCCTGCTAAGAAAGCACTTGCCTGAAAATTATGGGTTCACAGCTGCACCTCTATAGGCACAGTCGCCGAATAACTTATACAGACAATGTTGTATCTGTGCTTCCATTTGGCTAGCAGTCTTAAGAATACTTCACAAATCGCAACTGAGGCCTTCAGTGAAAAACAGACCACAAAATGCCCAGTTCCACAAAAGCCACAACATTTTTCGGGATGCAAAGGACTTTACAGATTTGGGTAACTTTTTTTGCGTTTATGAAGTTTCAGACACTTACTCATCTGGGGAGAGCAACTAAAGATCACTCAACCATACATTTAAAATATAGCTTGTATGAACCTAAGGTACTCAAGTGTCCCAGAAATCCACATAAGGTGTGTCTTAAAACTATTAAATATAGTCTTCACAAACTGAGTAGAAAAATAACAAAGAATATCTTAGTTGCTTTATCTGAGAAGAAGGTTGCAGGCGCATACCTTCTAGAGCAGGAAGCTCCTGGAGAACTCCTAAGGTCCTTTCCAACCTGAGCGTCTCCATGAGAATAGAAAATAGCTGTTTTTCTTAGAAGGAGAAATATTGCATGGAATTTTTGACTTTCAGTTAAGAAAAGTTCTATCACTCCATTGCTTATTAGATGTGATCTTCACAGGGACTGGGAGCTTAGAAAACTGCGCTTAGAATGTCAGGAGGCATGCAGAACTTGGGGTCAATCGCAACATTCCCAGAACTAATTTATTATAAGAGAAAGTCCTAAGACATAACTGTTTGAAGGATTTCTAGGAAAAGTCAGAGCACCCTTCAAGACCAGAAGAGAGACTGATCTCTTTCTGGAGTTGCTACACGTACCTATTTCTTCAGGCTTTAAGTATATATATCCCCCTATTGTAGTATTTTCAAGAAGAAAATTCCAACCGCCTTTTAAACACGGCAACGATCACAAAAGATCTCACAAAAAAATCAAATCTCATTATAAAGATGAAGTTTAAGAAACTTCAAGAAAGTTTTAAGAAACTTTAAGAAAGGTTTTTGGGCAGGTGCAAAGCAAATACTGATACATGGCCTTGGTTACTTGAAGTTCATTGTACTTGAGCATTTACAGCTCCTAGAAATCAAGACAGCCTTCAAATTCTTGAAAGAAAAAAAAAAAAATAATGAAGTTGTCCTTAGAGCCTGTAGAATCCCATTTAGACACTCATATCAGTCTACTATCTTACTACTACCAGATTTACTGGGTTTCCCAAAAGCAGAGGTTATTTGAACCGGGGTCATGAAGATCACCTACATAGTTGCACATTATTTTACACGTTTTTTGATGTACTTACTTCCTTTAGAACAGGTTATCCCCTAGGATCAATGGGAGGACCTGCTGTGAAAAAAAGAACAAACAAAAACATTCTAAATTCCCATTTTTCTGCAAAACTTATGACCAGCTGAGGACAAAGAGAAAAAAGCGTTGCTTGGTAAGAAGGGAACCACCAACTTTTTCACTTGAATGAAGACGCACAGCAACAGTTTGAAACTAAATTTTCAAAACAGCTTGGTTGCATGGTCATTTAAGATCTGAAAACAGCCTACTATGGACATGGAAAAAAAAAGCACTACAAAAATAAAGGGTAGCTATATTCAGACATCTCAAAGATATTGATTATTCAGAAATATATATTTTAATATATATTTTAATAATTCTCCCCTCCAGCCATCAGATCTCATGAGTGGTTGGGGCAGGGCAAAAAGGACTACCTTAAGGGTGACACTGAAGACACCACACAGAAAACAAACCACCAAAATGTATTTTTAAACCAACTGCCAGTCTCTGCTGTTTTTCCTGGTCAGTGTTTGACTTGATCTTGGAATGCAGCGTGGATAGCAGGCAAGCTAACACTAAAAAATGCAGTTAGTGTCTGAGTGCAATTACTTTGACCAGCAGTAGCTTTCAGGTCTGGCACCCTTATTTTTCTAACCACAAATACTTAGACAGAAGCCTAATTTTTGTATGTCTGATTTCTCCATCAATATTTACTTTATTTAAGCTTTGTGGGAGGTCTAGCACCCCACTGTCGACCAATATCAACAGGTCTACTGAAGCACAAGACTACCTTTTTGAAAACAGTCTCTCTCGGACGCAGGAATATTCTGCTAAGCAATACAAATATTTTTTGAAGAGTTCTGTGAATGACAGAAATATGATTAGCTTCACGAGGCTAACGAATTCAGACACCTCTGGAGGTCCAGTGTCACTTCAGCAATATTGTAATTGTAAAGCCTGTCATAAAAATGTATTTTGCATTAAATAAACTCTACTAGGGAAATGCAACAATGAAATAGGTCAACTCCTGGCCATTATCTCGTACTGAAAGTGCTCACAGCATGTTTTACAAATGGATGAAGCACAAAAAGGCAAAAATGTTAGGATATGTATTGTCATTACAGAATGATCTAAAAAGTTCTTTTAACCTTCTGTACTCAACAATATTTCTAAACAATAACTTAACTGATCTTCAGCATTATTCAGATTAATTTATTACAAATTTTTATTCCTTAAAAACATTGAAGGCTCTGTACTAGTAGTGAAAAAGGCCTTCCAAGTTCTGTGCTTCGATGAATTGTTTTCACTTAAAGTAAGTAGCTTAAGCCAAATACACACTAAAAGTCCTGTAAACACAGATTGTCCTTTTAAATAGAAAGAAAAAGAAATTGTTTTAAGTGGCTGAAAATCAACCAGCACCTTTAGTCCAAATGCAGCACCTCTTCTAAAGACTCTACAGATTTCTCACTACCTACTGAAGTTAAGTGGTTATACACAGCAGAAACCTTTCATAAACTGGTGAGGAAAAAAAAAATACCTTAAAACACAGTGGAGAATTAGGACAGAATGCAAGGCAGCAATATGTACATATGGTCACAAATGGGAAGAAATATAAATACTTCCAGACACTAAGACAAATGTATATACTTCTAAATACTACACACTGAGGGCCTTTCAAGGGTTTATTTCAAGGAAAAAAATCAATGTTAAGCCAATAATGGAGAATACAGACAAATCTAGACCATAACTCTTACCCGTATAATCTTCATTTTGATGTTTTTCTCTAGATTACTGATTCCAGAGAGTCTTTTCTCAGTGAAACCCAGGTGGCTGACACTGATAATTAAGATGAATCTGGGTTTATACTCAGGTAAGTTGAATTTTCAATGTGACCTCTGCCCAAATTCCATAGTTTTCGCTCCACTCTGTCAATATCACAATCAGGCAAGTTTCTCTAAACAGAAAAACCTCCTTTTACAAAGATAAATGCAAACCACAACAAATATCTTATCCCTTTTCCATTGCTAAGCATCAAATAAGCTCATTAAGTTACCGGAGGCATGCTTTAAATTTATGAAGTCATGAAACAAGATAGAGCGCAAAAATGCTGAAAGCATTTTACAGCGAAGCAACTGTTGGGGGGGAAAAAAAAAATCACTGGAAAACTTTAGAGATTTTCTATTCTTCTTCCCTCAGAAAAGACAAGACTTTAGAAGGCTTGAGATTTTAAGCAAACACTTGTGGTTTTGGAAATGCTAGTTTCCATGGCAACCAGTAAGGTCTTCTTTATATAGCATTATAAACAGATGGTAAAGACCGGTCATGTTTGCTTCTTTGCCAGCATATCAATAGAACTGCTGTACTGCTCTATCTCATGTATTAGAGTTATTAAGAAACTTAGGTATTTGAGCAACAAAATCTACAAATCAGACATGCTTAACTAGTACCTTTTTTTCCATAAACACATGAAGATTCTCAACAGTAAAGTCACTGTAGTCTATACAGTCAGATTTCTTTGGCAAAGCTTCTTATAAATGTTTTCTCAGCACTTGCCATGCAGGGTACATTACTACCACAAATATGAATCTGACAGGGATTAAAATAATGAATTCGAACAGGAAATAGAAATGTGACTATATTTACACCTACTGGTATTAAAATGTGCTTTAGAATTACGTTTTTGTTGTATTACATTTGGAATTATTCAGAGAAGATGCAGCACCCTGTAAACTCACCGTGATTATGTCATAATAAGCAAAGGCTACTCTTGCAGGTGATTTGTTGCATTTTAATCTTTCAATTGTAGCTATGTTACACCATGTGCAAGTGTTCTTGTTTTAAAGATGTCTGGAAGCATCGAGAGAATCTGATTTGGTACCTCCCTGGACAAGTTTGAAGCACTAACAACTAGCAGTACAAGCTAACATAGGTTCCTGACATTGCATTCAACTTATTCCTCCAGTGTTTCAGGTAATAGGTCTCATGACATAAATTGGAGAGGAAAAAAAAAAAAAAAAAAAGAAAGGCAGAAGAAAAACTCCCATTGGGTTTACTGACTGCATGTCGGGAGTCCAAATTACACATTTTAGATCAAAGCATCACCTGTATTCTAACAAGATTACAAATTACTTTATCAAACTATTAAAAATATCAGTAATTCTGATCCAACTCCCCTCCCACTGAAATTCATGCTATTTTCCAGTTTCAATCAATGCTTGCACATAAAGTCCCCACAAAATAGTTAAGAAAAATAAACTATGGAGAATTTGTAAAGTCTGGTGAGTTTTCCTCTGAACAATACCACCTCAAGGACAAACGTATTACCTAAAACAGTTATGTTTTCTTTCCCCCAAATACACATTTCCAGGTTTTCTCCTATCCAATCTGCTACCAGTATACACAGCAGTTACCATTAATCAGCATGGTAACTGATTAATCAGCAAAAATCAGCAAAAATCAGCAAAAATATCCCCACACAACCTAAAAATCTCTCAAACTTCATAAACCCACTCAACTTCATAAAATAACCAATAATACATTTAGGAAAAGTGTGAAGTAGTGAAGATGTGTATATGTTTGGCAAAGATAAAGAGGATAACAAGCATTCAATATACACAAAGGAGACAGAAATGTCATCTAGTGCAGCATCCCAGTCGCGTGAGTCATCCCACCACGTTTCAGTGATGAGGACTACATCACAGTTTTCTGCTCCTCATGCTGCAGAAGCACTTCAGCTGGGCTACTGGTCCTGCCACCTTTTATTTGGGAGAAGCCTTAACGTCCTTTCAACGCCGTCTCCAGTAACATCCCCGTAGACAAACTGATGAAGTATGAGTAAGTGGACAATGAGGTGGACTGGAAACCAGCTGAACAGATGGGTTCAAAGGTTTACAATCAGCTGCATGAAATCCAGCTGTAGGTCAGTGATTAGCGGTGTAGCCCAGAGGTTGATACTGGGGCTAATACTGTTTAATATCTTCATTAATGTCCTGGATGATAAAACAGAGTGCACGCTCAGCGAGTTTGCAGACAATACAAACCTGGGACCAGTGACTAACACACCAGAGGGTTGTTCTGCCATTCAAAGGGATGTGGACAGGCTGGAGAAATGATCAAACAGAAATCTCAGGAAATCCCACAAAGGTAAATGCAAAGTCCTGCACCTGGGGAGGAATAGCCCCAGGCACCAGTATAGAGGTTAGAGGAGCAAATAGCTTTGCAGAGAAGGACCTCTGGGGTCCCAGTGAACACCAAGATGAACATGAGCTGGCAAACGTGCCCTTGCAGAAAAGGTGGCCAACAGCCTCCTGGGCAGCATCGGGCAGAGCATTGCCAGCAGGCTGAGGGAGGTGATCCTTCCCCTCTACTCAGCCCTAGTGAGATCAGGTCTGGGGTCCCCAGTACAGCAGACACAGATACACTGGTGTGAGTGGCCACAAAGATGTTTAGTTGACTGAAATATTTCACATAGGGGAGAGGTTGAGAGAGCTGGGGCTGTTTAGCCTCAAGAAGAGAATGATCAGGGAAATCAATGTGCACAGACAACCGATGGAAGGGAATAAAGACGACACAATATTTAATCCCATTCTTCCTTGAATGAGTGCAACGCAGGTATCTGGGTTAAACTGCGCGGGAATGGCAGGTCCAGAGTGATTCAGTAAAGTGATCCTAAACAGGACGGCTATTGAGTTCAAGTTTGTTTTTTTTTTTTCCATCTTCTCTTTCACCGCCTATGGCTTACCTATTTATTTTTCTCTAAATGTTTTAAGATTGTTTTTGAAAAATCTAAAATTTATACAGCTGACAGAGGCTAAAAGAAGAAATTATTTGGACTTTAATATTAACAGGACTGCAGTAAGCATGGCCTCTCTTGCACAAGAAAAAAAAACACTTAAGAACAAACAGAAAATGGAACTAAAGCTAAAAAGGTAGCTGGAGGTACACAGGTAGGGGTAAAACCTTTAACTTGCATTCCAAACAAATGAGACTTCAATTTAAAAGATCCCTTTTAAAAGGGGTGGCAAACCAGAGCAAGCATTGTGTGAAGGTCCTGAACTTCAGTTTGGTGAATATACAGAAGAACACCAAATTTGGAATGGGGTGGGGAGTGAAAGGCAAAAACATGTTTTGTATCAGTCAAAAGGATTCTAGGCTTCACATGTAACGTAAGACAACCCAGCCCTCACACCGACTGCTTTATTTACATGAAACTTAATACGAAAAAGCAACCACAATTTCAAAACAGTACACCAACACAAATAAAGAAGAGATGGAGCTTCTGTACTAAAGTTATGTAGTTATTCAAGAAAGGCGTTGGTGGTACTGACCGCCTCAATTTTTCCTGGACTGCCTGGTGCCAGAATCTGCAGGGCAAAGTTAAGGAACGTAGCCTGTAGGAATTACTGGAGTCCACGAGAAAAACCTGGCAAGAGGAATCAATGCTGGAATGTGAAGCAGGAACCTCATTTGTCCCCAGTGGTGCAACCTTGACTGCACAGCAAGCAAGTGGAAAGCAGCACTGCTAACAGAGGGGGAAAAAAGTGTGACTCCAGAACAGCCAAAAAGGTGCCAGAAAGGAGGGCACCTTACTAAAAATGTCAGTCTTGGAGTAGAAACAAGAACGAAATGAAAAATGAATGACATGCCAGACTTGTCAATTTGCTTCAAAGAAACGTATCTACCACTTCAGGTGCCTACATACAAGGAAAACTGTTATTCACTCTACAAGTCAGGCAACTGTGGAAAAGTTTCCAAGACAAACATCATAATGGGAAAGGTGAAAATAGAGGAATCTTCTTCAGGCAATCTGAAAATAAATATTTTCCAAGGTCCCCCACCAAGGGAAACCTGAAGAGAGCTCAAGGCAAAGCTGCCAGTAGCAAAACTACCCCAGAATTAAGAGTCACAAGGAAAGAAATTTAAGTCACTGATCTGATCCTGACTCCAAGAGATACCGAGGCAAATAAAAATGAAATGCCAGGCTCTGACAAAGGAATACAGCACTGATATTAAACCTTGGCTGAGACAAAGTGGAGTGGGAATAAGAAGAAAGAAACCTTTGTCTGTGACATGCAAGCAGAGAACTAATGTGGTTTGTGGTTTTTGGTTATTGTTGTGTGTTTTGGGGGTTTTTTGTGTGTTGTCTTTGGTTGGTTTTTTGTTTGGTTGGGTTTTTTTGTTGGTTTTTTTTTTTTTTAACACGATTTATAAAACTATGTAGATTTTCCAGGTGTACCTGATATTTTATTCTAACCTGGCACACATCTTGCCACGTAGCTCACAACACTTAAAGTTTCCATTCACAGTAACTCATAACCAGAAACCAGACTGGCATTTTCAGCAGTAGCTTAATTTTAGACAAATTATGATAGAATTTGTGTTACATGCAAAATGTAAACTCAAATTGCTACAGGAAGTCCAGCTTATTTTGAAGAATACCTATTTCTTCTTTAAAAATATGAAAGAATGTTTCTGCTTAATATTTTCATTCATGCAAACTGCAATTCAACATTGCCATAAAAATATCTAAACGTTTGTCCTAAAAAAAGAAAAACGGTTTCTATATTGTCTGGAACAAAGATCAACAAAACGCTGTTTGCAGCCGTACAATGTAACAATATCCAAACCAACAACACTCTACTGACAAAAAATGTCAAATGCTTATGAAAGTAATTCTACATTTATTTCAAATATTCTTTAGTTACACCAAAAGCAAACTCTTACTATTGCTAATGGCCAAAGGAACCCATGTAAAGATATAACTCAGTGACAATTATGACAATTATGATTCCCAGGCTTTTTATTCTCTCAAGTGTACTGACATTCCAGGAGAAAAAAGATAAATTAAAAATCACCAGATAAAATTATGAAAAAACCACAAATTCCAGTATTTCATTATTTCATCTTTTATATTTTTGGTTATATAAGTCACCACTGGAATGAAATACAAATACCATTTCAGGATTATCTCTAACAATACATTCAAAAAGTTAAAACACAACATTCGGCGGGGGGGGGAAGCATCTCAGACAAATCACCACCACCTTCTGAAAAACCAAAAATGTTCCAGAAAACCTGGAATGACTATTGCACAGAACTGGCAGTGCTACATCTTGTCTGCAGAAAAAAATCACACAAAAATCAAATCTCACTTTTCAGGATCTTTTTAAACTTTCACCCTAAATTTAGCAGCTTCTATGAAACAGTTTTTCCCAAATGATACTCTGTCAATTTTAGTAGAGTGCTGACTTGCAGAAACAAGTTAACAAGTTACCTGTTAACATTGGTTTTCCCTTCTCCAGTTCTCCAGCTGTTACTTCAGCTAAACAACTACGCCTGACCTCATTTAGTTCACATGAGACAGTGGAAAAGAGAAAATCCAATGTACACATTGCCTGATGCGCCCTGATTAATCACTACTATGATGCTAACTACATTCTGCTTATGACGTGCAACTACAAATGTTCCTGTAAGTAAATCTGAATGATTTGAGGAGAGCTACCATCTCGGCACAACTGAACAGCCTTGAAACTCTCACTTCAATTTCTACATCACTCTATAAGATTTTAGAAATAGCCATTTTGTACTACGTACACATACAATCATCCGATTAATTAAGGAGCTTAAGCTTGATGTGATGAATGAAATACTCTCTACGCAATTTCACTCTGGGGGAAAAAAAAGCACTAAGATTGCATACTCAAGATTTTAAATTTATGATGAGTGCCAGTCTGCTCTATTCTTCTATTTGGCTGTCTTTAGTCAAAACAATACCGTGCATTCAAATAAAATTTTCTTACCACTACGCTGTATAAAATAGTGCTGTTTATTATCTCTAATGTATAGATATGTAATTATTAAGTTTCTTTTACAAGACAAATATTAGGGGAAATACTTCAGCAGAAAACGCTTCCAAGATACATGACTTACAAAAATAACGTATTTTTTAAAAAATTAAAAGACTGAGCATGACAAAAGAGATAAACAAAGAACTTTTTTTTTTCCTCCTGTATTATCTTACATCTGAAGGATAGAACTTTGGATCGTAGTCAAAGTACTTCTAGCAAGCTTGCTAAACTTTCACCAAAAATCCAATAGTCCAGTTATACTTTTACTGCAGTTTGCTGGCAAGTTCTCGAGTATTACAAACTATCTTCCCTACCATGCCAACAGCGGGATACATTTTAATACTTTGAGGAACCATATGCACTTTCCTTGGGATTTGTTAGCACAAGAAAAAAAGAAAAAGGTCGTTCTCATAAGTGAGCCTAATTTGCACATACAAGCTTGCAGCCAAGGAATATGTTTGTGTGCTATGGCTTTTTTTTTCCCCCATCCCACTAAACATTTTTTTTCTTCGTTACTCAAGTTAAGCACACTTCATCTGTGATTTCAATTTGCCATTGAAAAAAGCGTATGTAAGATGAGCTGTAAAATTACAGGATCATAATCCGATGTAAATTTAAATGTCAAAATGTAAATGAAAAATGTATAGATATCTAAGAAGCATGTCACTGGAATTACACACTAGAGCTTTAAAAAAAAAAAACCAAAAACAAACAAAAAACCAACAAACAAAAAACAACAGTACCACTACAATTCTAATACACAGTATTCTCAACAATTTTCTTTACCTATCAACTTTGCTTCTTCCAGTTGGCAAATACTGTTTTTAGCATTGTTAGGTGACATTCCAAAAAAAATTCAGAGACTTTAGTTTCTCTCTTCACCAGACTACAGGGTAGCCAGCTAGAACACTAGAACCTTTTGGTGCCTCTGTGTTTGTGCTCAGATGTCTCCTTTCCACGGATGAGGCCAGCCACAGTGGATCCCGAGGTTTCTCAAATTAAATGCAATTAGTATTGTGCTGCAATTAGTATCGCGGTGACGTGGCAATGGTAAGAAATAAAGAAAAGGTAGAAAACGAAGAAATTGGATTCTCCCCTAAAAACCAGTATTTGTTCCTGTGTTTTACTCTATCTTGGCTACTTGTTCCTCAAGAAAAAATAAAAATCATAGGGGTCTTCCCTCTCATGACAAATTTCTGCAGAGACATGCAACCCTGCTGTGAGGAAAATGAAAACACTTTGGAAAAAAAGTAGAAACTGTACAAAAATCTCCAGACACAATGAACAGTCTGACCCAGAGGGAAGACATAATTCAGAAAAAAAGTCTGTATATGCACTCCTGCCCATCTACACTGTTCCTTAATAGCCAAGCCTCAGGAGAGATGCCTATGTGCAAGACAATCCTGGATCCACCACCTCCTGCCACAAACATTATTCAACCTCTAAGAAGGAAAAAAACCACCCAAGAACACACATACTGTTTTTTATAACTTGGATAATTATCCAGATAAATCTGCAAAAGCCAGTGATGAAGAAAGGCCATCAATATGTATTGAGGCTAGTCTGACTTCTCCATCCAACCTGCTAGGCAAGCTTTCAGTTCAATCCCCAAAACACTAAAAAAGTACTGAAGTACAACTTTAATTATAGTCTGATAACACTACAGCAAACTTTCTTCTAGATTTTATGCTTACCAGCCTCCTTAATTTTCCCAAATTTTAAAAACTGAAAGAACAAAACAAGTTATTTGCACACTCCAAATGTGCTTCACTCCAAAAGCAAACTTGCAAGAGCTTTGCTGCGTCAGTAGAGCAGAGACCAGGCAGTGCCCTCCTCAGCATCAACAAGCTCCCCGACTTACTTCCACTTTCACCACATTATAAACTAGAGAAGGGCAGGCTCTTGCTAGCAAGCCACAACAAAAAAAAAAACCAAAACCCAAAAAAACCCCCCAAAAAAACCCCAAAAATAACCCCACAAAACAAACCCCAAAACTTTGAAATCAGTTATGAGTCTGGGTTCCTTTTCTTTCAGGACCAGGAGTAATAGAGTGAATGAAGCAGATAAAAATCAAATGTGATCCTTCAGGTCCACTTTGGGATTTGCACGCTTTTGGAAGACAACTGTCCTCTCTACAGAAATACACTTTTATGCTACAAAACAGAATGACAGTACCACGGTGACACTTCTCAATAAGCAGGATAACTCTCAACAATAACATCTTTGGTGAGAGCCTTAGTTTTGCCCATCTTGGACACAGAATAAACTTCAAATTACTGACAGCCTGCTATCTCACAGAGACGGCTACATGGTTTCACTAACTTACACAGAGCAAAAATACAGAGAGAATGATGTTTATAAGCAGAAGTATTTCACATTCTGAAACACTGCAAATACATACAGAAACACCCATTCACGAGAAGTCCTTTCTGTTCACATACTGAAATCACTGCTTTGAAAACACAGCAACTTCTGAGGGCACTTTAACACTATAGCAGGATCTAGAACGACGCATGCTAACTAAATTTAAAGACAACAGTAATTACTAGTCATATTCATTGAGCAGAACTTGAGATCAAATCAAGGTTTGTAGTCTTTAAGTAATCAGATTCTTATTCTCTAGATTTAATGACTGAAAATGATAATTCAACTGTCAAGGGTGCATCTGAAAGTTATAGATAAGTCAGAAATCTAAAAATAAGAACTTGTAAATGTTAATAGACTGTATATAGAAAATGTCAATCCTGGTGCAAACTCTCAACAAGTAAAGTTTAATTAGCTCCCCTTATTGACCTTTTTAGAATTGACTCCACGGAGCCTATTTTGATAAAAGAATAAAAACAGTGTATTCAGTCTTCATATTAGACAGAAATTTGGTGACTGTGTCAGAGGACATTGCTAATGCCATCTGGAGACTTGAATGACAATGTCGTGATTTAATGTAAATGCTTCTTCTAGGCAATAAAAGGGAGGACAGACATGCTAATTCTTAGTGTTTTATCTGCTAACTTTAATATTAAATTTACTAGAATGTACTGTCCTTGACCAGGGCTCCCATGCACATTCATGTATTATGACAATCACTCTTTCAAAGACTCCACATTAAAATAAGCCAAATATCCCACTGTCTTTAACTTATATTTGCAAGTTCTTTCTATCACATGTGACAACGATTTTGTAGTACTGGTGTTCTAGTCTTATCAGGCCTATTACGCTTGCAGAAGAATCAAAACACAACATTTTAAAACATTCTTTCTGTAAAATAATACAAGAAGTGTATCCGTGGGATAGCAGGCTGTCAGTAATTTGAAGTTTTTTCAAGCATTTATATAAGATAACACTTAAACATGGAACATCTACATTCTTTTTTGTCAGTCAATGATGCTGCATCTAATTTACCAAACATAACTTCAAAATCCACAAAAACAAAGACTTAGGAATTTGTAACACTTCAATTTAGCTCTAAGGAGAGCATTTGAGACACTGCATCAAGCAAAAAATCCAAGTTAGCTGGTATAAACGATAAGTAACATAAATAAACTGTAATTCCAGGTATATCCAAAGCTATCGAAATGTCAGACTCTGATGACTTAAACTATTCTTTTCAAATAATTTCCCTTTTTCATCGTACAGAAATTATGCAGTACTTTTATATCTACATAGATTATGCCTGTTATATTCAAATGCAATAGCACCCATGAACATATTCAGAATAGAGTTTTACTCTTGCATTATATTCTCTTATTCCCTGTAGTAAATATACAATGTGCTAATGCAAAAAGAACTTGTCCTGGGACTTTAATTCTTCCTTTGACCATGATATTCCATCAGTTTCATGTGAAAAATGGTTTGTAGTGAATACTAACTTCCCAGTTTTAGGACTGTGCAATTGAAGTTCTTCTGTCAGTCTCTTAGAATTATCTCTCCTTTTAGGGAAGTTTTCTATGTAACTTATGAGATGAACAGAGATGGGAACAAGCACTCCCTTGCTAACCTTGTATTTCCTTCCAATTTTGCTGAGTAGCTGCATCCTGTAACTCTAACAGAGTGCTGAAGGCTGTATGATTGTACTTCTTTGCAGGACTGATTTAACTAAAGGATAAAGTACCATTAATAAAAGAAAATGAGCTCTTATCTCAAATAGCATGGACATGGTGCTTCTGGTACACTCTCTTATTCTTGGGGATCTGCCACAATCCTACCATTAGTCTGCAGCTAAAAAGAAAACCAAAAACATCTGTTGCATTTTACTCTTTCATTTGAGAGGATACAATGAATACTCCAAGAATATATACACAAGACTACAAACACAACATCAGCATTTCCTGAATGGTGAAGGTCCAGCCACGTATCTTACTATTTACTCTTTTTTTTGTTTGTTTTTTTTTTTTTAAACAAAAAAAAATTCACACAGAGTTATCTTGAAAGGCGAAGTAGAGGGGAAGGGAGAGGAACAACTTATTTAACTAGACGTCACCAGGATACTGTCCTTGTAAATGATACATAGTAAAGCACACAGCAACTCAAATTAGATCTCTCCCAACACAATCTACACCTAATAAAAGAATCATAGCTAATGCAGCATCGTATACACAATGGAACATATATGTCTGGTGTGTAATAAAGGTAGCATTGCCATCAATACCAATAAGGTGTTCTGGGGAATGTGACTCAGTGCCTAATTGATTTTTTTAAAAATTATTATTACTGTTTTATTTTAGAAGTTAGAATTGTTTTCTGTCACCTCTATCCTCAATCCTTAAGAAAGAATACAATACAGTTTACAGTTAACAACTTCTTAATCTAGGCTACAGAGACTTCTTGGAGGGTGCTGTAAAACACAATCTTGGCAGTTTCTGTTGTTAGACCAGAGCTCTGGGCTACTCTCTCACTGACCTTTCTCCAGTGCATCCTGCAGCAGTGCTGGCTCCCAACATCCCCTTTTCTCGCCCACACCATGCTGCTATTAACCTTGCTCCTCCTCACTGCAGCAGTTCCTGCCACACATGCTAAAGCTCCTGTCCTTACTCTTACAGCCCAAGGAGGGGTGACAGGACTGAAAGGAAGGCAAAACATAGAGGACAGAACTACGCTGGCGGCTGTGCCACAGGTCACAGCACCCACTGAAGCTACTCTTGTGGCTGAGGTTACATGTAGGTGGATTAACAATCACCAACTCCTTCTCCAGAAACAGCCTAGCCCTGCATAAGCTGCGAATGGAGGAGGAGGAGGAGGAGGAGGAGGTTGGCTGCTGAAGCAGCACTGAAGAGGCAGGCTCCTATCTCATCTTGGAAAAGGTGGCAGTCATGCCAAACTGCATTAAGCCAATTAAGTTTTACAGTCAAAATGATTCCATCAAGCGCGCAGGGAAGGGAAAAAACATTGCACACTAGAAAATAGTGAAAGTAAGAAATGTTAATTAACTCTTAAAATTGCATTCTTTTCTTATAGTAACCCTGGGAAGTAACTGACTGAGGTCCATCACTACTTCTTGTGCCTCTCACATGAAATCAAAAGAAAAGTCCATATTTGGGCACATTCAGTCTCTGGCACCTGTTACGTTTTAGGGTAAAACTTAGCTTGAAAAAAAGCTTTGTTTTCCTTTTCTAATTAATATACCTTGCTTTCAACTGATTCAGAGGCATGTTTTCCCCCTTGGCTATTAAGGTTAACGAAAGACAACGGTTATTAATATTCTTTCAGTAGAAGGATCTTTCAACAGAGGTTTTTGCTATTACCTAGGAACAACGAAACTCCCTAAATCTTCTCTGGAATTGAAGTCCCAGAAGATGCAGAGCAAGAACACTTCAGCTAACAATACCTGGTTTCTACTTTCACATATGTCTCCAAGAAGCACATTATCCTGGAAGAGCTCAGAAGCTATCCTTGGGGTGCTCAGTGCAAGGGAATAACTGTTGTTAAGTCATTGTGCTGGGTTCTCATGAAGAAAGAAGATCAGGGCCATGACAGTGCTGGGTCACTCACTCCTACCATACCACTACAGGCAAGCTGAATAATCCTTCTCAAAGCTATGGATGTATATAAGCACTATAAGCACTGAGCTCTCGCATGATTTCATAACCATTTAATCATTTTGAATGCCTCTAGAAATGTGTCCTCATCTAAACCCAAGGGTCATGAATATCCAGCGATGTTGGCTAATGTTACATGCTACTGCAGGTCAATGATCAGCAATCCCATTTCTGTGCAAAATAATTACAATTTTAGAGACTGGGCAGCAGTCAAGTGTGTCCTTTGGCATTACTGGTGGCATGTGGGATGAGGTGATCTACTGCACTGTTCAAGGAATCAGGCAAATAGATTTTTTTCAGGGAAAGACCAAAATCTCCATTACCAGAGAGCACAGCTGATGTTCACTGGCTTTCCTTACTTTCTTCCTCAAGGAGTCTGAACACTGTTCACAGACTCCACCGTTCATCATGGTTTCTTGTACTCAAACATATGCAGAAAGCATAAATTCAGTTTGGTGTAGGGAACTACATACCACATCCTGAGCATCACCACGCATCAACTGAAACAACGACAACTGTTTTCTCTTTTACAAGAAAACAGAGCAAACTGAAGGATGAAGTTTATCAGCAACAGCTAGAGAGCAGCGATATAAAACATTTGCTGACCCAGGTAAGATGTTCAGCAAGCTGACCTATGAAGTGATATCCCCGTAACTTGCTCGCCACGTCAATATAGCAGTGGCAGCATTAGTTTTGATTTTTTCTTTCCCAAAGCTACAAAGAATCTCATAAACAAGATGTTGTTCACAAGATGCTGCTTGGGGACCACAGCTACAGGTCTTTAAAATACTCACGTCAGCAACTCTAGTTGAATACCACTTAAGAAAGCTATTTTAAATAATTGCACCATTCAGAAAAGGCCACAATTGTTCTGGAATAAAACCACTTCTATTCTGTAAGGGAGTCTACACCCTATTCCGGAATAGCTTCTTGTGCTATAGTTGTGCCAGTCAATTCTGTGTGTAGAAAAAGCACCATTGCTAGGTAGGTTGTTAAAAAAAAAAAAAAAAACACCACCAAAAATTCACCAACAACAAAACATGCACATGGTCTAGTGTGTTAGTTTTATGTAAGGAGCAGGCCTTGTGAACAGGTTAGCTTTCCATTCAAGCAATCAATAGGCTGATCCTTCTGTCTCCTAGGTCAATGGCAAAATACTGTATATGACTAGATGTACTATACATTGCTACGTTAATTGCCAAGTACAATTGAAATTTTTCCTGTCAAAAAGAATGAGCAGAATTTAGCTCAAAATTATTACTGAAAGTATCAATGAACGGGCTTATACTGTTTTTTTTTCTTCAGCTATAGACTCTACCTAAGTCTGAAGAGATGTTGAAAATACTTTAAAGTAAAGCTGTTTCAGATGAAAACAGAAGGCTGGTTTTTTGAATTAAAAGGAAAAAATGCAACAAAACTGTAAGTGTACCGTAATTTAGACCTCACCCTTTTTCCTACAGTCTTACAGAAACACTGTTCTTCAGGGTAAAACTGGTCATTTTCCAGACCAAAACTATTTTTTTCAAAGTAAAGTCAAGAAACAGGATAACATGGATGCTGGCCATAATCTTAACTAGAAAATAAAAAAAGACTACTGTTTCTTCAAAATAAAACTAGAATGTTTTTCTGAATCTTTTCAACAATTCCCCAGGGATGCTGTAGTTGCTGCACAAATGGCAAGGGTAGCAATTAATTGTTCATATCATGTTATGAAAGTCTCATATGTCCAGAGATACACAGCATTTTCAAAAAATTCATGGCAAAGTTGCTAACATAGTTCTGAAGTCAAATTCATCAGTCAAGACTTCCCTACCTCACTTCTCATTTTGCTATGGCTACATGAAAAGCTATGGTGTAAATCCATTCCCATTTGGAAGCTGCTTATTCGGTATATTTATGCCTAGCTACAAAAACTAGACTGAAGTGTTAGAGAATTTTGAACCACACTCAAAATAAAGGCACAAACACATTGAGAATACCTGGCACATTCCATCACTAGCGTTACTAAGTTATTTGTAAGTGTGGGGTTTTAAGCTTTACACAGTGAATTTTTTTGATAACTTGTGAAAGAGAATTTCACATTGAGCTGTATGGCACTTTGCAAATGTAGAATGTACCAGTATATTTCTCAGTTTTATGACCTTACACGTTAATTGCAACAAGGTAGTGAAATTCCTGGTTTTCAGCTACACTGGCACAAGTATGACCTTCAAAAATTCGCATGAACTTCTGGAAGTGACTTGCTAGTATAAGCTACAAATTGTTCAATTGGCATCTCAAGCTGCGATGACCAAGATCTCACTGCAGAACACCCAGCAAGGAAACCACTTACCATTCAAAAAAAGAAAAATGCTCCTACTGGCATTTTGAAAGGGAAAGTTCTGATAGTGCACTGGCACAACAGCTTCCTCAGCACATGCCCAAGAGCTTACTTCATTAACACTATCTAGAGGACTTTCAGAGCGAAGTAACAAATCTATGAATTCACAGGGCATCTCTTAAAGCTGGATATTTCTTTGTTCTAAACTTTAAATCTGGAGCACTGAGTCCCCAATTCAGTGGTCTCATTTGGAGTCTGTGAAGAAAACAGACTGATGAAATAAAACCACATTCATAATTGTAAATAAAAATTACACGTTTACAGAAATAGATGATACTTAAGATGTAGTTCCGCCAATACCACAAAGCCAAAACAAATTAAAACTGAAGAATTCACTTTAGACACCTGTGTAAGTTTTGACACTGCACATTTACAATTCAGCTTCATTTGCTCACAATGTAAAAAAGGCAAAAAAAATATGAAAAAAAATAACAGCGCTGCTGATACAAAGCTACTGATCCCTTTTTATTTTCAGGATTGGTTCTAAAGCTGTTTGGACTGCAAGTTACTGAAGACTGTAGCATAACACCCAGTAAGTGGGTCCTGAACATTAATTAAGATTTATAGTAGGTGACTACCACTGCTGCTACAAGCACTTTTGGTTTGTCCTCCCTTATTCTACTCCCAATTTCTTGTCTCCCCCCTAGTAGTACAGGATGTAAACACAAAAGCAAGTTACTAAGAGTTAAAAAGTTACTACTCAGCCAAGCTGTGATTCCTGTCCACTCTTAGCCTGAGGCAAATCCAAGATAATTAGACTCAGGTTAACCTGCAATGAGAAAAGGTCAAGCTACATTGCATTATTTTGCATTTGCTTTGGGCGAGGTGAATGCACATTATTCAGTGTTCACAGTTCATCTCACGAGCAGTAACCTGACTGCACACCCTTTATAAACAATTCTGTCTTTAAGACTCAATCACATGTGTTGAGATAATGTTGTACACTCACAGTATGCAACCACCGGCAACACAAAGGACAGATCCTGAAAATTTAGCACATGGTTTTACTTTTGTGATCCCCCCCGCAAAAAAAAAGTTGAAAAAAAAAAATCACTATTGTGCAGCTGAATATATGTTAAAAGCATGGAAGGAATTTACAGAATTTTCACTATAAAGGCCCCTGTGATTCTGTGTTTAATATCTGCCCACCTTTTCTCCTGTAGGATTTAAATTATTTTTTTTGTTAGATAGGATAGAAAAATGACACCATTTTTCTAAGTGTAGATCACCATTTAAAGTGAGATATTCCTACAACCTGCACCCAAATGAATACCCAAATTAATTTCATGACAGCATGTAAAGATCCAGTTACTTACAGAGAACAGAATTTTTTCCACAAAAGTATCTTTCAACTCTACCGGAGCCAAATGTCCATTTTATAAGTGTTTTAATCCCTATGGATCCATGCATGTCTTTGGACTTATCGAGATAAGCAAAGTAGTCCACAATAAGGAAAATCTCCTCTGGTCCTGGTCAGAGCTCTTCACTTTTCCCTTTTGGAAAGCTGTTGCAGAAGCCTTTTAAACAATGTGCAACTGTTGAACAGTGGAAGGTGCTGAATGGGAAGGGAAGATGAATGAAAGGAGAGAAAAAAAAAAAAAAAAGGTGAGAGAAGAAAAGATGTCCTAAAGGTGTTGATTCCTCCTCTCCAAAAGGCACTTGACTTCCCATGGAAGTTATCTCTTTTCTCAGAGATGCAGCAAAGCACCATCCCATCAGGTCACAGCTCTACGGTACAGGGTCTCCTGGAGGGTTCTGCAGAAAGTAAGAGGAAATGGGAGTGCCTCACTTTACATTTTAACTAGGAATCCATACAGGGAAAGCTCCCTGTTCTCTCTGGCTCCAGGGCTTTTCTTGACTCCCGGCCACAGAGCAATCTTCCACTTTTATCACCTGGTGCTTCTCAGCTTTGTGTCAGGAGAGTGGCCCTACACTAGAAAACCGAATTCATTTTCAGGACTTTCACTACCAGCAGGATTCCTGCAGCCATGAACTGAGTTAAAGTAACAAAAAAAAAAAAAAAAAAAAAGCAGCTAGTTAATTCTTTAACAAGAAAAGACAAAGAGGGGAGAAAAGGCTCAAGGAAGCTAGGAGATGAAACCAAAACCCCGAACACAGAATTTTTGTGGTCCAGGCAGGCTCTTGCACTGCCATGAAAGAAAGAATAATTGTTTTTTGTCAAATTATCTTAGGAGGGCTAAAGAGAAAAAGAAAATCTTCTGTCTCCTCCTATGCTCTTTCTTTTGAATAGAAATATCAAAATGTTGACTACTTAAGCCTCAAGGACATAAGCACCCTACTGTATGGATTTTTTTAAATGTCACTTTATTCACTGCAATCCAAGCACAGAACAAGAGATGACTATACATGCATAGCTCACTTACAAAACTAATTATCAGTCCTAATAACCTCTACAGCAACCCTCTGAAGCTCTTGCATATAAAGGGACATAGAAAGAAAAACATTCACACAAATAGCTTAGCATAAATTTGGTGCCCTGCTAATATAAAAGTTTTCAATAGCTGTAAAAATACTATCCTGAGAAGTGTTTTAAGTTTTGCTCTTTGCTTTGCCCAGTAGGTTCATATCTTAATAACTGACATGATGTGACAGACATTCAGCACGACGCGTGAGGATTTAACTACGCCATTCCCATTGTGAACAGGAACTCATTGTTGCACTCTTGCAGGCTGCACTGAAAACCTTCCCCACCGTGTCATTGTGAGGGACTAATCATGTCACTTAAAATCGAGAGGAAAGCTCTTCTAATCGAGGATCAACTTTGGCATCTGCTTTTACTCTTTCTTGCTAATGCTAACCTTGCTTTTCGTTGTACCCGTATTCATAGGCAAATTCTTTTTGAAGAAAATCATTCAAATTAGAGAACTTAGGCCAAAAGTACATATATTTTCGTTACAAGAATTTGCCTAATGGCATTATTCTCTTCTCCACAGGCCCTTGGAAATCAATTATTGAGAGAAAGCTTATATACATATACGTTCGGCTAAAGAACAGTACACAAGACTTCATTTAGCATCCACCTTTAAACAATGAAACATCATCTGCTCTGTCCAAACTGCTACACTGATCTCAAACTGTTTATGATTCCCACTTAGTTCTTAATAAGCAACAGGAAATAAATACTGATTAGAATTTTAAAAGACTTGAATGGACAACTTTTTTTATGAAGCAGAACTGATGTCACATACTACAGCCTGCTGTCTGAGACTTTCTTAACCCCTGCATGCTTTCTAAACACCAATAATATTCTAAACCCAGACAGAATCAAAACAAACAGGACACAAATGACAAGGCAAGCCAGCATTATCCTGCAGATTAAAATACTACTGTTACAAGAAATGGACTGATGCTTCTGTATGGAAACATCTCATTCCAGATGCTCTCATATGAGCAGACTCTTCCCTTCCGAATGTGAAAGTAAGTGCCCAATGGCAACCTTCCCATAATTTGTTCATTTAGCATCAGCGCCGTTTTGTACGTGCCCTCGCTTCTTGATAATGTCTGATCTACATCAGAAGTTCGTTTTCATATTTAATTTTTCATCAAAAAAACCAGCAGAATAAAAAGGCATAGCATTCCTAGGAGAACTGAAGGCCAGGAGTCTACTTGTTTAATGTGCATCTTGACAAAGACCGTGCACATGCAATACAGCTAAGTTTTTCTACTTGTTTTCTTTCCTCTGGTGACTTGTAGAAGCAATAATTCACTTTAGAACTTTAGTTTTGGTCTGGTCCAAACAAAGAACTGATTCAGAGTTGCAAACTTCTTACAATTCTGAAACATAATGCCAGGTTAATCAGGCCAGAGAGGCATAGTGTTTCAATCACATGCACATATAGTTCTACTACAGCTTTTTTCTTTTTTTAAACAAGCAAAGGCTTACTTTCAAAGAGAGTCCTTAAAGAAAGGCCTTTGCCTCCTCCTATCCCTGATCCTGCTGGAGTGCTTCTTTCTTGCTTTCAGAAGATCATCAGAACAGCCTCATGAGTAAAGACACTCTTTCAGTGCTGAAGCCACTTTACTAACCCACCTTCCAATGTGCAAGTCTTGGTGTCCCTTCTGTGGTACTGCAAGTATCTGGGGAAAAAAATCTGCTCTCCCAGGATTAAGAGAATCTCTCTTAATTCAGCTTTTCACAAGACAAAAGTACAGGACCAACCCTTTATGCCTGACTTACCATCGTATGTCTGATCTCCGCTTCTGCAAAGTCCTCAATGGACCTCTGATCGCCCTTTGAAATCTTTCCCTCCCATATCCACTTTCCTACACTGATCCAAGGACTTCTTCAAATAAAGTGAATTTTAGAGATTCACACAGTTTTAGCTGAAGCAGTGATCCCTGTAGACCTGAAACACTGTCAGCATGCATCATTCACTCCTCTCCTGCGTAGCTCCTCAAAAAGACATCCATCGAACTTACTTTAGTAACATAGCAGAGGATGCCACAGATTGTGCTTTCTGAAGCATTCACTTCCCTATGCTCATTATAAAGCCTGTCCACAGCAACGAGCTCAGATACAGACACGGACACAGTAAAAATTAACTCCTGCTAGACATGTAAACACACAGGCTGAAATTTTTGTCCTAAGTCCAAGACACTCCAAAAATTTACATTACTAACTTTCTGCGTACAACAGAGACCTATCACGTTGAAGAGGTCCTTAGTCCCAAAAGGAGCTACCTCTCCAGCGACAGACCAGAGGATGTTCTGCCACATATGATTTTCACCCCAAAGGGCTCTGGTATGCCAGAAAGCACAGCAAGCAGCCACAGCCTTCCCCTTGCAGCATCCTGCAGCTTTTCATGCATGCTGAACCCCAGCCAGCAAGCACACTGAAGATTATGGACCAATACCTTCGCTTGCTGTTCCACAGAAAGGAAGACCACGTTCAACTCCTGGCAGCCAGTGCTGTTGAGATGACACACAACAAGACCCTAAACCAGCTGGACCTTCTGAGGAACTGCAGCCTTCATGCCCAGGATTATCACATTACAATGGTCCGGAGGAAAGTGATGAGTAGGTAAGTAATTGAGGTCAGGTCAGCTTCTGACAAGGGAGAGCTTCCCCATCAGCAAGAGGCAAGAGAAAACGTTCTTTAGGAATGCTACGCTCACACAGAACAGATGGGAGCACTCCCAGATGTCTTGCTGAAGCCACAAGCCAAACAGTAAATGTGTACGCTTAACCAATGGCAACCTCCTGGGGCTTAGCAATATTCCAGATACCATCACCATTATCACCTCCATCTTACCCACATTTTGTTTCAGCTTATGCTCCTCCCTCCCACAGAACCCTAACTTTGATTCTTTGGTTGTTATTTATATCCTTTTCATGTATACGTCATTTGCCTACTCAACTTGCCTACTGGTCTGTGGAGAAAATAATTCTTTTCTTGTACCACAAAAGAAATAGACCTAGCAAGGGAGATGCAGATTTACATCATTATTTTTGATATGCACCTGTATATAAATGCCAATGGAAGGAATATTAGGTAAATATTTAGGGTCCATTACTCCTCTCTGAGGACACAGCTTTCAAAAATAAAGCAGAGCCAAAGGGCCAGTCACCCCCAAAATGGTTCATAGTGAATGTATGATTTTAGGTAATTGGTATCTCTTTCAAGAAGTCCAAAGAAAGCAAGCTTGGTTAAGCCACCTGCTATTGCAGAAGCAGAAAACAAAATGTGTGGAGAAACCTCAAGACGCAGTGTATTCCCTACCCAACAAACCTGATGCCACCCACAAACTGAAAACAAATTGACATATACATTGTTATGAAACCCAGCGTGACACAGAAATCGTGTTTCATCAGGTTTTGTTGGAGGTGACACTTTCTTGTTTTCTTATCAGACACTGCAAACTGCCACCCAAATCTCCATTCCTCTACTTTCCCTGCCAGTTCCAGTGGTAATCCTGCAGATGGCACTAGGGGCTAAGAAATTTCTTTCCTACTTTTCTTGTCGGAGGCCTTTTACACTTGGTTCTTTTCATGTTCACTGAACTGTACTATAGAACTCATCTTTTAAGCAACTTGATTATTTCAAATTTATAAAGTTTACGTTGTCCTCCTGCTGCACCATTCAGATCCCTTCAAAAACTTCAGCAAAAAAAATAATCTTCATTCATCAAATATAAGGCATTTGTAATAAAGAATGTAAAATAATGGATGGCTAACACCATTAACATAAATAAAATCGCACATTTTACAGAGGAAACAAAACCCATTATCTACATGCAAGGTTGAATAACAAATAAATTCATGTAGCAGACAAAAATGTGACTTTAAACTTAGGATGGTATCATGTTGCTCCTTTGAGATACCCAGAAGCTGAATTCATTCAATCTTCATCTTTCATGAGTTTTATGAAGCTATTCCTATAAAATTTAAAATTCACTGTTCCTGTAATCATCTGTGACTTGATTATCTCACAGGATGCAGTAGACTCATCTTAATTGGAAAGATGCTTTTCTTCTTGCTCAGTGCACCTTTTTTAGCTAGACAGATGGTACAGCAGTTTCAGAGCAGAGAGTTAAGTATCTGACAAACAGCTGGAAGATTTTAAGCATCCCACTTACCCTGTCTGGGAGGGTAGCCATTCTCATCTCAGCTTATCTGAGATTCTTCACACAAGGTATTTAAAAAAATAGCATTGAAACGCATTTAGTTCCTAAGGCAACTCAAACTTCAGAAAACATAGAGCTGACTGGGCGTGACCTTGGCTATACTTAAGAGGTAGAGAGACCTGTAATCTTCTCTTTTTACAGCTGAGACAAAACTAGCTAAAATATTCAAGGTATATTTGACACCTATTCACCTCACAAGGCTAGATAGCATATGAAATACAAATAAAACTTTTCCTATGCTGAGCTCTGTATTAAGATGAAATTGTCATGAAATAGAGACGGATCGCTCCTGACAGACACCTACAAGGAATGCCAACAGCTGTGCTCCCCTACTAACTCGATTCCGAAGTGAAGGGGCAAAAAAAGAAAATCTAGACGCATGCCTGAATTCATGGCTTGATACTACTCTTTCTGCCCATTTGTAGGACTACATTGATAAATGAAACCAACCTGTAGTAACAGCAAAGGAGAACTACAATATGCAATATTTTGGAATCAAGGAAGGAAACAGAGAATTGTTAAAGCTAAAGGAGAAATGGTAGAGAACTAGAGGAACCACATGATGTACTGCAGAATTTAGACGCTCAGATGCTACTTCAGACAACAGGGCAAGAGTGTCCTTACAGACTGCTGACACAAAAAGGTAGGCAATAACTTCTCCACAACAAAGCAGCCTCACTAAGGAACCTAAATGTCATTCATTGTGAGAGAGTACACTTTAAACTACCTCCATCAGTGAATCAGACCAGCCCAACAGAAAACAAATCCAAAATGACAACAACATCCATTTTCCTCTTTTCCTTAAACAAGATACAGTAGTTCACGGAATGGGAAACATCAACACTATTGCCAATGCACAGGAGGGGTAGACCTGCAGAGGCAAGAGCAGGGAAGAGAAGAGAGTGATCTCTCCCTTCCAACAGCAACAGCCATCAGATCAACTCAGCTGCTCATGAAACCACAAACCAAGACCTCTCTGGTCAATTCTGCCGCTTCCACTCAACACGATGAGCCTTAAGCCACACGGTCAAACTATCCTACTGCATCACTTAGCAGCCAACCAAAACAAAAAAGATTTCTTGCATGCTTTCTGAACTAAAAGACGCAATATATCCAGAAAGATTTTTAGTTAAGTTAATAAAGCTGTTTATCTGCAAGTTTTCCCTGAATCATTAAAAATTCAGGTATTTAGAAGCTCACAAAAGTATTAGTCATCTTCTTGTAGATGCAAAGATTTTTTTTCTTCCTTCCACCTTAAAAACTGTCTTCCCCAAAAGAGGCAATTAAAACTCAAATAACAAAATAATATGGCAATAATACATACATCTTATGTACTAATCCTATACAGAACAAATGTTCTTGATACTAAATTGAGAAAAGAAAAAACCCAACCATTTGGTTCGACTTATTTCTGAACTCTGGTGACCATATAAGTTTAAAATTTCTGACACGGTAGCCTGATACAAACCTCATTTTTCACAATATTCCTCAATTCCAGTACAGCTTTCATTTGTCCACCAGGAAAAAAGAGATTCACATTTCTTAGGGATTTTCTTGCTCTCTCTCATTTTGCTACAGGGATTTTTTCCTCCATAGAGCTCTTTTGAACCAGAAGACTCAGAAACAAGAATGCAATGACTAAGGCAACAGGAGTAAAACTTTCCAGAGTCCACTATAACTGAAACTTCCCTTGCCAAAGGAAAAGCTTTGCAGAGTTTTAATACCTCTATTACAGAGATTCAAATTGCAAGAGTTGTTGCAAGAGTCAATACAAGATTACAGATGAAGTATTAAATCCCTCAGCAAATCATGAAACTAAAATTAAAGTTACTTCACTACAAAATGGAAAGCTATTACCCTAAATTTTTGTAAGTCCCAACAGAATAGGAAAGCACTTCCTATTCCTGCATCCAAATACATCTGCAGTAAGCTAATGCTTGGTCACTTGCACCCTCAGACAGCACCATTTCTTCTGTATTATGTCAAAGGTTTAATTAGTAAAGGTTCTCCTTCCCTTTAGTTCTTCTAGTACATTATTCACATAACTCTTCAACTGAAAAAAGTCACTGAGTTTATGTTTTGTATGTTCGCTGAAGATTAGTATGAAAGATGCTAACTATTTCCAATTTTACTTGACAGGTACACACTGATGCCGAAAAAAGGCTGTCAGACCATATATGCACAATACAGGTGTGCACTGCAAGGAAAATAAAGTTCAAGAACTGCTGTCCATAAGGGGAGCTGCTAGTCCGCTGAACTATGTCCTTCTGTTGTTTTCAATCTAAAGTGATTAAAACATAAACAGTGCCTAGCTTTTAAAAGCACTACACAGCAGAAAACCTCTTCAAACTACTGGAATGCTCTGGATGCACACTGGAATCGTTTCCCACATATCTCCAACAACCTCACTGTGATCAGCCCTTAGAGCACACACACTCCACCTGACTCCTTTCATCTGACTTCTGTAATGTACTACTCTTACTTTTCCTTCTTGAAATCTGTGGGTTTCTTAGCCTTCTTGACTCCTTCCTCTCTCATTAGCTCTTTCTCTAGTAATTTAGCGGTAACACTCCTATTCCCCACTTGCTAGGAAATCTGTCAGGACCCTCATCCTCTGCTTCAAAAGCTACCTTGCCCCTGGCTTGGTACACTTGGTCCAAACTGCCTGGCATTCTTCTTGCCATTATTGAGCAATCAACCAAACCTTACTTTACCAAAATTGAGCTCCAAACTTCCCAGAAGCCCTTCCGCTTCTTTTCTTATTCTGTGTAAAATGTTTCAGATGTTACTTGAATGCAGTATAATTAACAGCAAACTAAAAAAGATAAATGTCACTTAAAAAAAAACCCCAAACACAAAAAACCCACCACAAAACAATGAATCCCAGCTCCTTTTCAACACTTCCATCAGCAAACAGAAGCCTGAATCTACTGCATTCAGATCATTTGCCTCAGGCAAGCAAGACCTCTGCATGGTATGTCATCATTATTTTGTGCTTTAAAAATCATCAGTAGGGCATACATCCTTAAAATAGCACAGACTATTGTTACCTGGAGATTACTTTCTGCCTCAGTCTAAAAATGTGTTAGGACCACTTGTGCATGAAGCAAAAAAATAAATAAATCAGGTTGGATGTAACTTTCTTTACATATGAAATAAACAAAACACAGAGAATTTTTTTTTTAGTATCAGAGGATGCCAATTAAAATTTCTCATTTACTTGGCATCATGAATTTCAACATTTTCTGTAAATAATTTTTTGCTATTTGACATCCCAAACTGCTACTGTATTTCAATATTAATAACTTGGAGTTATATTGAATTTGTAACACCCAAAGCAATCTTGCATCATTTGTACTAAAAAAAAAAACTAAAAAAGCATTTCCAAGTTAACTTCAAGCACTGTTTGAATGGAGGACTTCACAATAGCTGGTGATGGCAAAGATAAAAGATGGCAAAAATAAAATAAAACTTAAAAAAAAAAAATCAACAAAACTGAATTATTTCAATTGCAAAACTTCATGGACGAGTTCCAATCACTCGCCTCCTAGGATATCCAACTACACTAAAAAAAAAAAAAAAAAACAACCACAAAACCCAAACTTTACAAAATGCAGTTACCCACATTTAAATTTTTCACAAACTTTTCTGCTAATGTTCTAGCTCTTGCACCCTGGCGAGCAGTGGCCCCAGACCATTCTATGTTTTTCATGGAATCTAGGCTGGAAGGGACCTTTAAGATCATCAAGGCCAACCATCAACCTAACACTGCCAAAACCACCACCAAACCATGTCCCCCAGCATCACGTCTACCTGTCTTTAAAATACCTCCAGGGATGGAGATTCCACCACTTCCTGGGCAGCCTGTTCCAATGCTTGATAACCATTTTGGTGAAGAAATTTTTCCTAATGTCCGTTACACACATGTTCCAACCTCAAGGTATCTGGGGGTGTCTTCTTCAGACTGCCTTCCTCTACCTATACCGCCTTTGTGGGAGTGCGCATAGGCATAACCAGGTTAGCTCAGGAAAATACGGAGGTAACGTAAAGTTTGTAGACTGGGAGATAGGGATGTCAATATGTTTCTCCCAGGGTTCTGAGCCCCCACCCCTACATGGTGCCAATGTTTGCACAGAAAAGACTTGCTGACAGTCACAGAGGCAGAATGAAGAACCCAATCTCAGCCTCTTACGTGAGAGGCTAGTACCTTAACCATTGAATATTAGGGGGAGTAAGAAAAGAAAAGGAAAGAAAAAAAGTAGCCCAGAGACCACGCAAAACTCCATAACTAAATTCATCTTACTTAGTATCCTGTCCTCAACAGATACCAAAAGTCAAAATACATAGGAAAATTTTAATTACAGGCAAACACTCTATTCTCTACCATTGGCTGGAGGCATTGAAATATGGTATTCTGGAAGATTATTTGTAAACCAAATATGCTAAGATTTAAAAGAAGCATGAAGTGTTTGGGGGGGATTTTAAAAGCGACTGTTTTAGTGATGTCTCTCCCATAAGTTACTGTAAGAATGTTCTCACACAATAGTCTTCGCCTAAGGCAATTTCCCCTCCCCTTTGATTCTGTTCTTCAACTAGCTTCCAAGAAAATTCTTTGAAGTGATTAACTCAATTAAAGGCACAATGATGAAAGCTAACTTAAAAAAGGTTTAATGACTGAACTCTTTACCCTACTTTATTTTATGAATGTATCTTTTATCATAACTTCAGATACTACAAAATAAATAGCCACACAAGGGAAAACACAGTTTAGGTTTGCTATTCCTTCCTTTTCACGAGTCAGTTGCAGGCTCAGTTTAAACGTATGCCAAATATGAGCCAAATTTACCACACCTTCAACAAGTAATCATACTCAAGAAAGGAAAATAAGCATTGGTTCAATCCCCACAGTCCATAAGCAACTGATAAGCTTACCTTGTTGTATATAAATACATATATACACAAAAATAGTTAAAACAAGGGGAATACCTACTGAAATCAGGATACAACATTAACACCAATAAACCTGTCTCTGTATCTTGCCCATTGTCTAGAAAATTTTCATATATGCTGTTATCAGTGCCTCATCTAGTTTTACATTAAATTTCTGCGGTCCTCAACAACTTCCCAAAGCAATACATTTCAATGGCTCTTAATCTTCCTCTTCCACAGCTGAGAGGAAAATATGTTTCCGGTGATATCTTTCAATTGTCCAAGTTGTTCCCTGAAATGCTGGACACAGACCAGAAATCAAAAGCAGAACAGCAGTCCTGTTCAACGGAGCAGCATACAACAGCCCATTAGAGAATTATGCAGCAAATATTATCCTTCTCCACTGCTAACATAGTAAAATCTCCTCAGGGAAGAGCTTAACTCACCTGTAACTTAATTTAAAATGTAAAGATTTAAAGCCCCAAGTAATTAATTAAAATAATCTAGATCTCTCATGAAAGAATAATTCATCATTCACAGGGGAGGGAAGAATTTGAAACTATTCACATCAACAAATGATGACATTTTTGTCTAATGCAAAATTCCATTTTGAAAGAAAATAACATCAGGTATGGAAACACTTCCTTTCGCCATAACCAACCTGCAGGTTTCTGCCTTTTGTGTCCCAGTAGTAAAAATAAATAAATAAATAATCAATCAACGGTTTGTGAATTCATAAAAATCATAAATAGGGAATTTAGAGCTAAAAAAAGGGCTATCTCCACTTCTTCCTCTAACTCTCTTTCTAGAGCTAGACCAGCTCTGAAAGGTTTATTTATCACTCAGCGAAGAAGGAAAGGATTTCTCATTCTTGATATAGAAGTGTAAAAACATCTCCAAATTACTCATAATAAGGCAAGGGTTAAACATATATAAGGTTTGAGCATCTGCTGTCTTTAACAATACATGTTTGGAAGTAGAAAACAAATAAAACTTGCACATCAGCACTTCTCAAAGTGGGTTTTTTTGATTAGTTCGGTGGTTTTTTTTCAGTGTGAAGTGTACAACTACACTCTCTCAGTAACAAGCAACACCATTCACAGGCTTCATATGTTTGCATTACATTCTATAGCATGGCAAAAATAATTCCATGTAGATTTAAAGTATTAATGTCATCTTCAATCTTCTCCAATGTTTTTTCTTGCTTTCCTAATAATTTTAAGAAGGGCTCCTATTTGTTTTTCTTCAGATTTAACACATGGGGTACAAATCTTTAAAGCCTAAAGATATTATTTTATACAACATCAGAGACCTTTGCTTTCAAATTTCTTTGAAAAACAGATTGAACAATGTTTCCTGAGGTCTAGTGACAGTAGTTGGTAAGCATTTAAGTTATTTGTGAGCTTAAACGGATTTTCTTCACGTTCTCAGGACAATGCTTCTTCCTCTCAGTAACGCTCACTATTGTGGTTTCTTTTCTACCACTTCATTTATCATAGCCAGAGAAAATCAGGACAAAGGCTTAAATGGAAGATTTCCTAAGGCATACTGGTGTGTACATGCTTCCCAAACTGCTCAGTAAATAAGACTTGTTTACACAGAGCTTCACCACATGAGAACACGGAAACACCTTTCAATATTTAATACCTACATGCACACCAAGGTAATCTGAAGCAGTGGTACCAACCAGGGACAATATATTAGTCCAGATTTGATATTTCTAGCAAGTAAGTCACCTCGCAATTACAACAGAAGAGGGAAAAGAGAGGGGAACGATTCTAGTTGCGAAGACACCTCAACTTCCGGTTACAATGCGTGTTCAATTCTTAGCAGTTGTCTGAAAAAGTTTTTTTTAATAAATGAACTATTAGGAAGATGGTATATCTGAAAGAACGCTGTGGACTGAGGACGAGACCTGTCAAAATTAGAAAACGAAGTTCTCAAACGAAAATACATTTAAAGGAGCGAACTGCATGCACTAACCCTGTGAAGCCGAACACCTGCGCAAGTAGGGCAAGATATAACCCATTTCTGGGTCCACACAGAGCTATTCTGCCAACCATTTACATTCACGCAGTTATCTGACATGCACTGCGGTCGCAAGCTGAATCCTTACAATAGATCTCCATGGTCTCAACCGGCACTCGGGTGAGAAGACATGGGACGCGAGCCTGCCTCACTGCCCAGGCGGCTCCTCCCGGCTCGGGGCCCGGTGTGCGCGCCAGGCAGGAGAGGGATGCGCGTACACCCACAGCAAATCTCACACATCTTTAAATGCATCTGGGATGCACTTAAACTTCACACTGCAGGCTGGCACCCGTGTGTTAATTAAAAAAAACCCAAACAACACACCACATCACACAACCTCTTGAAGTTTGATTGATAATGTTCTGCTACTAAAGCTTAATCGTTCTCTGACAAGCTCTGGTAAAAGACCCGAAAGATTCAATGGGACTCCTAAAGAGTTAAAAGTAGAAAAACAAACGAGAAGATAAACATTTAGTTTGGTTTTTTGTTTTTTTAAAGAAAATCAAAACAGGAAAATCTAACAAAACTTCAGCTCTTTCAAAGTGTCACAGGAACAAGGATGGCCAAAAAAATATATTCTCCCCTCACACTTCCAAACATGCACTATCTGTTAGGACGTAAACTTCCACCTCCCCAAAATCCACAGGCAGCAATATGATCCCAAGTGATTCACAAGCAAAAAACAAGCCTACGTTTCTGTTGCTACAATATAACACATAATAGCCTTTTTTCCTCTGATGTCATTTTTATAACATTATTTTGGAATTTGACTATTTTAAAACTTGGTTGCTACAACACATTGTAGTCGTTACACGGATTCATTTCCTACTTTCCGACTGGCAAGACTATTTGTTTCACTTTTATGAAGTTATATTATGGACAAAAGACACATAAAATATACTGTAAATTCTAATAGTAGAAACTCCTTTAAAGCCTTCCATTCCTTGAATAAATGTGTATTGGAAGAAGGGCTTCCCCCACAATTACCCTAAAGGTCTGTATTGCCTGCTTCCTCGAGCCTTCTGAGCCTTATCTCTGAAAACAGTCTTTTTGCATTATTACTCCTACTGATAGATGACGTATGGTTTCTTGCAGAGCCTGTCAATGACTCCCATATTACCTAAACTTACAAATAATCAGAAAGTGGCAAATTCTTCCTGTGGACAATAAAACAAGAAGTATACGCCCTCCCCACTATTTCTGGCTCTAACAAGTGGGGATCAAGAACAGAAGATGAACTGATCTCTCAGCCCTTTACACTTCAGCTTCACCTGCGCAAGGCAACGTGGGTTTGGGAAAGACGTGTTTTTCCTGTATATTAATTTTTAATTACTGAAATACGTCATACCAGACAGATTCACATTCAGAAGTCAACTTCTAAAAGAACAATCCAAATATGAACTTCATATTGTAGCATTAACATCACTGAAATCCCTTTAAAATACGCACACGGTATTACCCTCATCTTCACAAACAACACTGATTCCCAACTGCTTTTCGTTTAGAGACGAGAAGGTTACCGGGATAAAAAACTTTCCCCTGTATAACAAACGTGCACACAGGCTGCACTGATATATCGTAGCAACCTGTATTTTCTAGCCTATGAAAATAGATGAATTTTCATAATATGAAAACATGGGGGCTCTGACATGTTCAGTCTCAAAGCTCAACACTAATTTGACATGAACACAATACACGTTTGGGGGAAAAAAGATCACTAACAAACATACATGCTAGCACAATCACTTTTAAAATAACATAAGAGAGATGATTTTCCACTTGTGATCACAAAGCTTTGCCTTGTGTATTTGACCTAACAAGTATTCCATTTAGCTCTTCACAACTTGAACTTTCTGTTAAGTTTGATTAAAAGCAGTCTTACCAAATCAACTCATTACCGTGCTTCTGCTACTGGCTAATCATTCAGATGACAACCAGACACAAAGCGTGTTGGCGCAGACCATTACCCTCAAATTGCCTTAATCAGGACTACGCATTTGCAGGACGGGTCTACACAAGCACATCCTGTTACAGACCCAGACCTACTTTGTGACTAAAATACAGATTTTTATTTTTTTTTTTCAAAGGTGCAATATGTAATCTATTTCAAGTACTAGTTGCAGCATATAGATGCATTAATTCTTTAACTACAACCATTTTGTTGGGTGTGATGAACAGGCAGTTAATGAAAAAGATATCTGTCATTCCAGCAAGTTCAGATGTTGAGTGTGAAAGTCCAGAAAAAAAAATAATGAAAGTTGTTAGGAAGAATGGCTTTGGGGTTTTTTTGAGTTTTTTTGTTTTTTAAATAGTTCAAATTCTATAATTTTGAATTAATTTTGAGCATATTAGTGGCAGCTATGAAGCCAATCAATTCATGTTTACAGGACTGTTTAAGTAACAAATAATAATAAAAAAAAAATCTTCTAAAGGGAGTACTTTTTGAAACAAATTCAGGGTGGAAGCTATAGGGCTTGCTCGTTCATGTTTTTTAACTAGAAAAATAAAAGCTGAATCAGTAGTTCCTAGGTATGACTTCTTTCCCTAGCTGGGAAGAAGTCAAGGGGAACAAAACAAACTAGATGTTTACTATACACCTTCATTCTATTAAGAAACAGAGGATTATCTGTAAGCCTTTCTTTGGTTTTCCCCAAAATGGAAGAGCGGCTACACAGAAGAACCAACTACTGCTATTCTGAAGAAAGGAACTGGAGGAACAAGAAAGCAAAATGTGAACAACCATCACGTGTAATTTAAGTGGAAAAAAAAAATGAGAAAGATGAATGTAGAAGCTGGAGCCCCTGATGGTTCTTTAGGAATAGCTGAGGATTGAAGAAAAGATGACTGTGGCTCACCTCCAGCAGGCTGAACAGGTCCTAGAGTTTCTCAGTTAAGTCAGGTATTGAGTCAAATTTCTAAGCCCTATCATTATTAGTAAAATCTAGCTAGTTCACAGCATGTGTTTGGTAAAAGCTCATGCATAATGAGTTTCCACAGTTTTCCTATATCATCAGTTTTTCTTTCCTTAAATGAATCTTTCCACACACAGCAAGAGAGAAGAAAAAAAAATTAAGCTAAAGTGATTGTCAATGCCAGAGAATTGGCAGGGACAATTCAAGGACAGCAAAGCAGCTGCTACAGATTTTAAACTTAATTTTTGTAATAGATCCAACTTTTAAATTCATGGTGTTCCTTTATAGTCCGTCAGGTTTGTCTCTAGCAGTAGTTCCTTTAGGGCAAGCACTGCAAGACAGTCTGCCTACCCTGAGGGAAACTAAGACACTCAGATGTGGGGTAAAGGAAAGATATTAATAATTTAAGACAATGGTCTGCCACCCCTAGGAGAAAGCAACAGTGTTAAGTACAGAGCTATCTGACTCCTGAGCTTAGGTTTGTCCTTTGTGAACTTTGTATTTTCCTGAGGAGATTTTCAAAGTGCTGTGGAAGACACAGTGGTACCCACGTTTTTTGGAGGAGTTCTGAAAATGCTCATGGTGACTTGTTAATGGGGTCTCCTGCCACTGCCAGGGCCTCCAAAGCAAGGAGAGAAGTCAACTGGGAGGCAGCATCAACAAAAAGGCAGCGGCAGGGGGAAATATCTCAAGTAGTGGAGAACACTTTTTGTAAGCTACAAAATACAGAAAGAGTAAAAGGCCTAGGAAAAGTATTTTTCTCCTTATTCTTGTAAGACAAGGAAGTTAACTTGTCATAGCCAAATAGAAGACTCACTGAATGAAAACAATTTCCAGTGACCCAAATATGAATTTTGATTACTCTATGACATCAGTTCTCACTTGCACTTTTTTTTTTTTATACATATACATATATATATATAGTAACCCTCTTCTGGGTTACAGAAATAATAATTTTGAAACTATTTCCACTTATTCAGTTACTCTTTTCCCATGTAGAGCAAACATTGACATAACAGCCATTCACTGGTACATTAAACTTGGTATTCTATATTCACATATTACAAATCAATTGTACTCGAAAGAAGAACAGATGTGAACTTTAAAAATTATCTGTATTTTAAAAAGATGCTTAGGCTACTGTGTGCCTAAAGTAAAATCAAGTTTGCTCTAGATGTAGTATACCATGTCCTTTCAAGACTGACTGGCCCTCAGATCTGTTCATTATACATTCTTTTTCAAGTGCTTGAAACCCAAGCTTAAGAAATCCCAAGGTCTTTCAACTAATCACAATGAGTTGCACGTGAAATTCTGCTAAAATCTTCAGACTCATATTCCCTATAAAACATACTAGAAATCATCAATGTCAGGACTGCATGTGAATTTTCCTTGTAAATAATTCTATCAGAAAAACCCAAACAGCATCATCACCTACTGAATATACTACATTTACTAAGACTTCATTTACTAAGACCACCCTACATGCTCAAATAATACATTCCTCAAAATGGAATGTATTCAATTCAATGCTGAATCCATGTTCTGGATTCAACATGGATATTTAAATGAGAATCGTTGCTAAAATCGCAAAAAAAAAAAAATTATTCCATTATTGGGGAGGGACACTTTATCAGGGAGTATAGCTCTAGGATGAGGGGTAATGGTTTTAAACTGAAAGAGCGGAGATTTAGATTAGATATTAGGAAGAAATTCTTAACTCCGAGGGTGATGAGACACTGGAACAGGTTGCCCAGGGAACCTGTAGATGTTTTGAAGTGGGAAAATTTTAGAGAAAGAACAAACAGCACACATTTATTCATCCCACTCCACCTTACTACAGCGTAAACAATGAGTGTGACCTACAAAAATGGACTGTCTCTTCCCCTTAACTGTACCAGACAGTATTAAGTAGTGGCTAACTGAAAACCACAGCCAAGGCCACAGGTACAAGGAAGAACATGGAAGGAATCATATACAGAAGGAAGTTTCAGTCCATATATGAACCTACAACAGTTTAATTTCCTCCGCGTCTTTTACCTGCCAAAGTTAACTTTTACGCTCTTTGCGAGTTCATTTAGCCAAAATACGTAAGAAACTGATTTCTGGTGTCTAAGAACCGTTTACTTGGTGGTGAGTATAGTAACAGAAACCCTTAGGGAGCATCAACATGTATAACTGTAGAATCATAGAATGGTTCGGGTTGGAAGGGACCATAAACATCACCTAGTTCCAACCCCCCTGCCATGGGCAGGGACACCTCCCACTAGACCAGGCTGCTCAAAGCCCCATCCAGCCTGGTCTTGAACACTTCCAGGGATGGGGCATCCACAGCCTCCCTGGGCAACCTGTGCCAGTGTCTCACCACCCTCACAGTAGAGAATTTTTTCCTAATATCTAATCTAAATCTACCCTCTTTCAGTTTAAAAATAAGACATACAACATGATGAAGGTTTTTGAAGTTACTACTCAAGACTATCAATCCAGACTGAAAAATATTCACAAAATCTAATTTAGCTAAGAGAGACCTGCCTTTCTTGAAAGAGAGAAGTTTCTTGATGGGGTGAGTCAAAGCCAGAATTTAACTCCAGTGCTTCACCTGCAGTTCTCCTTAGAGCACCTCTGTTTCCATCATCTATACAGAGTGCTTTGGTAAATAGTCTTCCCAAACAAAGGCAAATTTGTTATAATGACCAGTATTTCAGTAATTTTGCAAAAAGTATCTGACATATCAAGCAGGAAAAATATTTCTACATTTCAGACATCACTACTAAGATTTTCTGCAGAGGTGCCTCGCATGCTAGCTCTGGTGGCCTGTGCTTCCAGGAAGTCCAACAGATCTCTGCAGTAAACGTAGGAAATGACACAACTGCTACCTCATTGCTAACCTCACAGGCATTCTGACCACAATTATAAAAATCACATCTCTCTACCAAAAAAATATTTTTTACAAAGTGTTTCAGCAGGCTGAAAAAATAATAAAATTTAGTGAATGCAAACATGTTTTAACTTCTGATCCAGCAACAGCAGGAGAGGGACTTTATGCCCCCAAGTTCCGTTACAGATTGAGCAATTCAGTAAAACTTTAAAGACTGTAGTAAGTTTCAGTTTTAGAAGCTGTAAATTGACCAGACACTGCTTGTCACTAACTACTGGCTCTTTTCAGAGAAAGTTATCTCATTAGCCACTGCCAAGTAAACAGACACTTTAATTTTTCTAGCCCAGAAAAAAAAATAATTAACATTCAAAACAAGCTGCTGAGAAGCTACTCGCGCTCAAGCACAACATCTACAATTATAAGAGGGATAGTTTTGAGGTCACCATTCTGTTAAGGCAAAATAAAAATTGGCTGTAACAATTCCAGTAACACCAGGTTGGAACAAATCCCTAGGCCTACACTGAAATCAGTCACCAACGTAGGAGGGCAAATGCATGCCACATCTGAAGTTAGAAGACACGCGTTACTGAACTAAGCCATTTCAAGCTGACAGAGAAACAGGACTATTAGGAAACCAACGCTACCAGACATTTTAACCAAAAAGCTTATAATCTTGAAGCTACTCTGGATTGCATTTTATGTTCGGTGCTTAAAATGTCTAGAGATCTACACAGAGCAGGCTGCAACAGAACAAAACCTGGTCTATTGAGGCTTTTTATTTCTGTAATAATCCAGAAAAACTGCAGCTAAGTCTACTTAAGCATTTATCACCAACAAACAATTCTGACAGACTAAAATATAATCATTCCTCCCACGTGCTAATGACAGAATGGCTAGAGCTAAATGGTATCCCATAATAATTTTACGTGTATGAAATGTTCCATTTCATTTAGTGATATTATAAAAGTGATGCATTGGCCATAAAGTTTACTGTTTACAATCTGCAGCAAGCTATACCCTTCTCAAGGGAGATTAAATAATCAAGAAAACGTTATTCACACTATGTATTTGAGAAAAGTAGATCACTGTGCCAATTACAGATTCTTTCCTATATTAAGAAGGATGTATGCTAGCCTAGAAAGCAGGGGAAAGAGAAGAGAGAAGACTGGAGATTTGTTTGCTTCCCAACTGAAAAGGAGGTCATACGTTCGTGTGTTGAAAAAATTTTCCTTTAGTCCAACAAAGCCTGAAGAGCAAAAAAAATGTAAATGTTAGTTTTGAGTAGCTGCTGAAAACACTTAATTATAGGGAAAGAAAACTTAAAGCTCTGAAGAACCATACAGTGACTCACAGGAATACAAACAGAAAGATCCAGAAGCAGTCAGATTTCCAGATTATCCATTAGAGGTAAATATTTTAATGACAGCATTTGTTTAAAGTATTCTTTATTAATATTGCTTATGCACCATTTTCCACTCAAAGATCACAGTGATTGATACAGGCTGTAATGAATGAAGTGTAACACCTCCAGAAAACAGATGCTACATTATTCATTTTACAGATAAGTAAATGCAAGTATGAAAAATTAAGTGACTTGCCCCAGTCAGAGAGCCAAAAGCACAGCTGTGAATATAATCCAGATATCCCAGCTTCCAATGATCTGTTAACCACTAAACATTAGCCTTTCTAAAATGAAATGTGACCTTTCCCTCACATTTCACCCTCTTTCTAACAAGTCTGGCAAAGCTAGTACTGAGGATGTTCACTTAATGTGGCTGACTTTTAAGAAACCAAAAACTTAAAAAAAAAAAAAAAAAAAAAAAGAAAAAGATAAACTTGACTTTACCACAGGGATCACAGAACTCCAAATCCCTCACTGTAGGGCTCAGTTACCCGTCTCTGCCCTCACAAGAGCGGAGTCAGCAATAGCTCACAGATTTAAAGCTGCTGGCAGGGCACAGGCTTGGTAGGAGGCATCAGGGTCGCACATCATCCCAGAAGAACACCTGCTGCAGTCCTGATTCATGGCAGGCACTTACACCCAGGAGCTGCCACCGCCGCATCCAAACGAGAGGAAGAAATGGATGGGATCATCAGAGCAACGTATACTGCCCCAACAGCTGTTCCTCCACATGTCCTCGCTCACATAGACAGTTATCTCTAAGCTGCCTTCTTCAAGGCTCTCCGCACAGGCTACACGTTGCAACAGCCTAGTGACCCAAAGCTCAGCAAAAGGTTAAAAATGCTTACCAGTACTCCTGTTACACTAAAGGTTTTCAATGTGGTGGCAATTATGTCTTATGCTGTCTCAGCTCAGAACCTATTCTGCACAGATAAAGCAGAGGGGTTTCTGCCAACGCTTAAGTAACTCCTAATGGTCTAAGGAAGACTTCAAAGGCTAGCGAAGCATTTGGACAAGAGGGGAGGGTAGACACAAAAACACTGAGGACAAAATGCCACCAGTTAAAGAAGGTTAGAGAAAAAGTTAAAGAATCTCAGAGATGACAGCAAGCAATCATAATTTGATTGTCACCACTCATAACCTCAAAAATAAATGAGTAGAGACTTGAGAAACAGCACGTGCAATTAATCAATTTTACTGCACAGATTTTTCAGATGTTCCCACAAATAGAAAAATCTCCTTAAGTGCTGGAGTACTTAATAGATGCGTACAGTATTTATGCACTCACAGTCTGAAAGATTAGAGTTGCAGAACCTATCAATCACTTCAGTTTTTCAAAAAAATCACCAAAGAACATACTTTAGATACCCATGCTTTAAAATCTTTGCCTGAACACATAACAGGAAACTTATGTTATTTTATAAGTATGGGTAATGAGCCAGAGATTTAAAACACGTACCTAGTATTGAAAAATCAAGACCCGTTTCCCAAACTGCTATGCTAAGTCAGAGCATAGATCTCAGACCCATAACGAAAATCAATCACATTTACAGTCAAATATACAACAGTAAAATTTCAGAAAGAGATTATTAGGATAGCACAAGGTCAAAATTCACCTTATTGCAAAATCATACCATAAAACAAGGTGAGGTACAATTTGTGCATTGCTACAGGCGTACTAAAACTTGTCAGCAGGAAATTAACTCTTCTTATAATACAAAGGCCAAGGCCACTAGAAACGCATCTGCAACAAAGCCTTTGGAAATACCAGTGAAGCCAAATAAGAATATCCAAAATAAGGGTACACTGTTTCGGGTTTATGTGAGTAAATACTGACTTGTTTCCAGCAAGACACATCAGGTTAGTAGTGTAGTCCGAGATATACACAAATTAAAAAAATGAATGGATTCAATCCTGCTGACCCTGTGCATGATTATATTCCTTCTGGTGTTCCACAAGCCACAGGCTTGCACAGTCATGCCCGAAGCAGCCCACTTAAAGCAATAAAAGAAACCACCTCGCCACACATTACAGCTCTACCACAAAACCTCCAACCACGCCCCAAAATACTGTATTTAAACTTAATTCACAAATAAAGCAGCAACCACTACACATTGAACAAACTATCTAAAGCTAACGTTGAAGTCCCGCTTCAGCACTGCGGGTCTCTGATACTTCTATGACTGCAATGGAAGTTAAAGAGCCCAAATACATTGCACTTCAGTCCTCCTATTCCCTGTATTCCACTAGCTGACCTTAAAGTTGGATCCAAAGGCCAAAAAACATTTTCTTCTTGTCCCTCGTCTTAAAAAAGAAAATCAAAAATCTTGGCTAAGCTTACCATAATATCACAACCTGCATTTATAAACAGTTCAACAAAATCCCCTCCACCGGCATTTTCCAAAGTCAGGCATTTTCCATTTTTATTAGCAAATTGATTTATTTCTTCCAGAAAAGTCTATTAAAGCCAATATCTAAATCCCCCTCCCACAAAATTATGTTTCCTTAAAAAGCGATGTTTGTCCCCTTTTCTTCTGTTGTTCACTTAAGACAACCAGATTTAGAGACAGTCTGAAAAAGAAATCTTTTTATATCATTACACCAGAATTGCGGAGTTGCCAAGGACCACTATGCAGCTACAATTTTTATTCTTTAAAAGAAAAGCAGAAAATTTGTTTTGAACAAATGCTACTTTTTGTTTTACACCTGTGCAAATATACTGTGCATATTAAACTTGGATTCTATTAACATTGCTATATTTGTAGCTGTAGCAAACGCCGTTCAATCAAACAAAAACCATATGCACACACACCCACACACACCCCTCCCCCCCAAAAAAATTGCCCCAAAACCCCAAACCCACAACCCAATGCTCTTGGAAAATTGCACTATTTATTTATTTTGTTAACCCTCTGGTATTTCATTGTTTAAAAAAAACCACTGCCAATCAGTTCTTGTTTTACAGTCAAAGAAAACACTGATCAACAATCCAAACTTCTGCTTATTGGCAGGAATGCAAGTCTTCCATCAGTTTGCCTTAAAAACGAAGGAGTGGCTAATCAGCTTAGCAACCCTGAAAATCTCAGCAACATACAAAAACTCACAGCTCCCAGCTGGATATTCCAAAACAGAAAATGTTTTCTAAAGCCCTTAGTAACAAAACACACACTTCACAGCAGTGCCATTCTGAGCTTTTGAGTTGATTAGTTCCCCCGTTTTTTCCACTGGTTTCCTCACAATATAATCCTCAATATTAAAAAATATGTAACTGTTAGCGAGATGGCCATTCTTCTTCTATTATCAAGGAATATTTTTTTTTGCACATTGCATGGGGAAGGAAACTCATTCATCGCACGTGGCATTACGATGAAGTAACTTCCGAAATGACGGCGGATAACTGAAGGAAAAACCTGTTGCGGCAAGGAAATGAAGATCCTGGAGCGGAGAGCTGACCGCCCACGCAAAACCTCACGGCTCACCGCAGGGTTTCCCTAGGGACACGCCAGTCCTGTCACCTCCACGGCCGCTCCCCGCCACCCCACCTGCCACGGCCGAGTCGCCCACCCGTCCGGCGCCGACCCAACTCCCCGCAACCAACGGAGCCCCAAAACTTCCCACAAGTTCTGACGAGCCTCCCGAGGGCTGACAGCCGTTCCCACCGCGGAGGCCGGGGACGAGGCCCCAGCGCCCCCGGGAGCCCTCAGCCGGGCGGGCCGGGTGCTTACCGGGCGGTGTCGAGCAGCGGGTGCTTGGTGCCCACCAGCTTGCGGACCTGCATGGCGATGTTGCTGAGCTCGTCGCTCAGCAGGCACCGCAGGCTCATGAAGGACGTCGGGTACCCCACGATCTTCTCCGCCTCCGACACCACCTGGCTCCAGGGCGGACCGACCGACACCAGCCCCCGCAGGCTGCCGGCACCGCGGCCCCCGCGCCGCAGCAGGGCACCCCACATCCCCCGTCCCCCCGGGCGCCGGCTTCCTCGTCCGTTACGAGGGGTCCCACAGACTAAAACGTCCGCAGACGAGTTCCCCTCTCCTCGCTCGCTGCTCCACACCCCACCGTCAGCGGCCGGCTCAGCCCCGGGCGGCGGGTCCGCACGGCAGCCGCCCTGCCTGCCCGCCTCCCCTCCGGCGGCGCGGCGGCGGCCGAAGCGGGCTCATTGTGCCCTGGGGGCAGCCATCTTGGGCGTCGCAAAACACGGCGGGCCGTAAAGCGAGGTCTCTTTCTTCCCCCTCCCACCTGCCTTCCTCGCTTGACGGCCGCGGCGGTCGGGCGCTGGGGTGGGGGGGGACTGTGCGTGAGAGAGGTGGGCTGCGGGGGGAGGGGTTCTGTTGGCTATTGGGCACATTCCCTTCTTTTTCTTCACCCTTAGCCTTTGCCCTGGGCAAAGGGCTGCCGCCTCTACCCTCCTACTCTGTGCCTGTCGCCTCCCGGAGCGGCGTGCGTGGGCCGGCCTCGCCAGCCCGGCCGTGGCAGAGGGCCCAGCTGCAGGAGGAGCGCTCCCCCGGCGGGGCCAGGGCTCCGGGCTGGCTGGGGGTCCCCCACGGAACTCGATATGGGCTGTCTGCTCCCAATGGTGCATGCAGAGACCGACAGGGAAGAGAGTTCAAGTTCCCCCATAAAACATTCAACACATAGTCTTTAGCTACACAGTCGTGGTTTATAATTGCGGTGTTCTCTGCATGGGTGTTCTTTTTTTGTCTTTTCCCATCGTTGTTTGGGACATGGCACCAGCAAACCTTATTTACTGCATTCTCTACTTTTCCTTGTAGGTATGTCCTATGGTGACTCTCTGTGATGCAGCTGAGGGTTTATGAACAGCCTCCCTGTGAGCTGAAGTACTTTCTACCAAATGGTTAACATCAGAAGTGACAACCAGCTGAAGATGTCTGGGTCCTGCAATTCCACAGTGTGGTCTACTGTGTATCATGTAGTCTTTCATTTATTCTGAGCAGAGCTGTCACTAACCCCTCTTTGCAGCTACAAGCACCTAAAGCTTTTGTGAATTCAGATAATATATTTTCCGTACCCTGTAGAAGAGGAAAATTCACTGGCCATCTTCAGAAATGGGATTTAAGTGACTTGCTCAAATCCACAAGTACTTCAGCAAAAATGTGATCTATTCTGTCTTTGCAACCAGTTACATCCATTCCTCCTGTAACTTCCAGGCTTTGTTGTAACAAATCAGGCAGAGTTCTGTTGAGAAAACAGTCCCATTGACTACATTCACCTGAAAAATGAGTGTGTTACGTTTCTTATCTTTACAAATGCAAGATACAACTCACTTTATTTTGTTTGCATTATTCCACATGATTAAAAAGAGTTACATTGAAGGGTACTGTAAGAGAAGGTGCAAGCAGTAAACAAATCCAATGTGAAGGAAGACCAAGTGCAGTCCAGGAAAGCACAAATAACTCTTGAAGTTGCAAGGGGAGAGCTGCTAAAAAGGAATGCCCTTACCTGTTTCCAGTGACAATGACAAGGTGTTTATTGTTCTTACACCTGGGACAACTCAAAATGGGCACATAAAACGTTAGGTGTAATGTTACTGACTGAAGGAAGGGGTTTTGACTGTGGAGTTGACAACAGCTGGACAATGGCAGCATCTCATCAGGGGCTTCTCCCAAACTGGAGAGGGGAAAACTAGAATGAAGAGAAGCTGCGAAAACTAGAAAGATGACAGGAGAGTTAAGGTTCTGCTGTCAAATCTTTGCTTTCTGTGCTACCTGTCTCTGAGAGAATAAAGCTTTGCTTTGAAGGAGCTGCCACTGAGTCAGTTAGTTAGCTAGTGTCATAGAACAAACTGTTGCTAAATAGGGAGTTTCAGCTTATAAACACAGTCTAAAAATGACAGAATGCAATGGCATGTTTCTGTGCAGAAAAACTAAATTAATGAACATTGCCGGAGGGATGCACTTAAGAGGAGCTACCAAGGCACCTTATTCTGTAATGGTGACAGGTTCCTTGATTCATTTCCTGAGCCATATCCATTCTTGCACTTAATGTGGTAAGTGTTCTGTGAAAAACCAACACGATTATGCAATTAAAGTCTGCTTAAAATAATACATATAAACTGAGGAGAATTAGGGTTCCATGGGCGGTAAACCTACCATCTCCTAATGCGTGAGACTTTAGCTTTTCAAAATCATTGTTCTTTGTGTTACAGTCTAAGGAACTGAACACCTCTGCCCCTTTTATGTAGAATTCTTCTATGTCTAAACGGTTTAGAAGTAGGGCAAGACCCTTGATATCCACAACGCTGCATGCTGCCACTAGAGTTTCCTCAGAATTCACCAGCAGTAGGTTGGTGTTCTTTAAATGCAGCAGTTGCTGGAGAAATGAAGCATACATTTTGTCAGTGAGTTTCACAGCTATTTTTGACCACAGAGTCTCTTTGGAAGGATTATGCTGTAAAACCCAAGAACCCTCTGTCTTTCACTCTCAGCCTTCATCCCTTTCCCTTCTCTTAACAATGTAACGTTCTTACTTTGGTGGTTCATTTTTGACTCCTGCTCCAAGTTCATGGTTTCTTTCTCCCAGCCTCCTCACTTTTCCACTTGAGTCCTGCATGCCATCCTTAATGGCTACTGTTTTTTCATTCTTGTCCCAGCCTCCTCACCTTTTTCTTGTTAAGTTCCAATCATCCTCTTGTCTGCACAGCCTGCATCCTGATCGTGGACTCTTCTTTTCATACGTGTTTATGGGTGGGACTGTGGGGAGCAACAGCAGAACCCTCTCTCAGTTCTTGCGCTCACCTCCAGAAAGGCCTCTGTTGCTAGGAAAAGCCATTGCTGGAAAGTCTAGCCCATCCCCACTAAACCTACAGCAGATGTCCGTTACTGTTGGACTTTTCAGCCAGTAGAATGTGGAAAGCCCATTCTGTATTTACGTTTTTTAATGGAAACCGTCTGAGACATCCCCCACCCATCAAATCCCTGGCAAATCCTTTGCCAAATTTCAGTTTTAGAGCATGAAGATAGGAGAGTTTCTCAGTCATGCAGTCCAACAGTATTTTTTAACATGAGCAAAATGTATTTTTTGCCAACCTCATTTTGCAAACTGACTGAACTATTTTAAAGATCAGCTTCAGGCTGACATACCAATCGCAGAAAAAAATCATTGCAAATTAGTTAATATTTGACAGTTACAGGCATCAAAAGCCAGAGTCTTATAATGGGTAGTGATGGACCAACTTACCCATAGGCATTGCTGCTTGCACTGCCTGTAATTTAGAGTTTCTCAGTTTTTCTCTCAAAAAAACCCCACATCAGAAGCAAAAGTATGATGTACTTACCATATTTTAGGTTGTGGACAAAACAGCTTTTTTTTTCTTCTTTTTTTCCTTCTTTTTCCCCTTCTTAGCTCATTTCCCCTCCGGATTCAAGAGAAAAACCCACACTATTTCAAGAGCTTCAGTGACTGTACAATAGATGTGTCTATTTCTTTAGAGTCTTAAGTAGAGAAGAAAAATGAAGCTCTTTTTTTCTCTATCAGTTGTCTTTGTTAAGCCTCCCCAGGAGGAGAAAGCAGCCACTGCAGGAGGGCAGTATCAAAGTTGAAGAACAAAGATGAAAGGTGAAGACACACTTCTGTTTACAGCAGCATGCTCTGGACTAATATACTAGAGAATACATCAAAGGCACCACTAATGGCAGCTCTGGATATCTTTTCTAAGAAGTGAAATTTGGAGATATTTTCCCGACTACCATCTGAAGTAAAACAATTGCAAAGCTCTCTCATTTGATTGGGAACATTTGACCTTTCAAACTTTCATAGTTACTCTGGCCTTATCCAAAATAAATGATGTCCATAGGAGAATGAGACTAGCAATGTTAATATATTACACTAACTATATCCTGCCCATATAACCTGTTCTTCTAGATGTTGCTTAATTTTTTAATATGTTAAAGCTTAGGTGCACTCTAAGGCTGTTTACAAAACTGAAAGCTAACAGAAATATGTCTATTGCTTCCAAAGCATCCAGGTAGTTCCCCCTGCCCTATACATATAGAGAATTGATTTACTCCATAACATCCTGGGGAAGTAGACAGTTATGATCATTTGTATTTGGGAAATCAGGAAATTTAACAGCGATGTCCAAGGCTTCACAAAACCCCTAAGGTGAACTGAGAAAAGAATCCACTTCTCTTGACCTCGTTGTCTGTGTCTTGTCTGCAAGGCTGCCTGTCTTCCGACTAGCTGACAGACTACCAAGAAGGACGAAGGCTTTATTGATCCTATAGTTAGACACTGAAAAAACAGCATCGTTTAGCATCAGTTAATTTCAGTAGGAGTCACATCCCTTGGACAGAATTTGGCACTAAAGGGTATTAATTTTGAAGCCTAAATATACCTATTGAGCTATCAATGTCAGAACATGATGTGTTGCTGGTTAGTGAATGATAATAAATGCATAATTATTTTTATTTTATTTAACAAATAAATAGATACGGCTGCGATATGTAGGGATCCTTTGTATGGGTAGGTGTATGTTACCCCTTTCACTCTGCACACAACATGCAGCGATATAGTAGCTCATCAGTGCACGGCACAGATGAGAAGCCAAAGCTCCCGGTAGCTCTCGGCAGCGCTGCGCAGGCAGTGGGACGTGCCCCTCCTGCACCGCACGCTCGCAGAACACAGCTCCTTTCTCACTGGCTCGCCAGCTAGCACTGCAAAGAAAACAAAATCAATTGAAATCCCTCCATTTCAGCCAGCCGAGTAGGAACAGGAGCAGACGAGCGTGCAGCTGATAACGCCCCTCCTTCCTAGAGTCGCTGTATTTTCACCTCCCAACCCGATTTCACTTGTAAGACAGCCTCTTAGGCCGTCTCCTCTGATGGGCAGTGCTCCACTCAGGGGAATTTGGACAGAGATTCTCAAAACAGCAATGTTTTGGAGTTGAGTAATCTACAGAAGAAGGAGGAGGAAGATAAGCACAACATTAGTTTTGGTCATATGCAATCGAAACTGACAAAGCATCCATCATCCTGTACAAAATTATCCTTTAAATATTCAGCTTTATCAGTTCCCCTATTCCTAATCCATCATTAACCACCCCATGAAGCCTCAGCTGATTAGCCCCACCTCTGCAGCCTGGCAACCTATTAACTATTTATTATTTGTATTTAATTGGACTCTGGTAGCAGTGAAAAACTCCAACCAGACACATTTCAAAACTGGAACAAAGGAGATGGTCCCTCGCTGAAGGAGTTCATGGTCTGGGCAAGAGTGAAATGCAGCAAAAAGGAAATGACAGCCATGCTGAACAAAGGCTTGCTCGCATGCCCTCTGTTAAACTACCCACCCCACAAATCTATAGATTTTCTATGGATTTTTTTTTCCAGCAAGTTCCATCTCAGCATCCCTTAAAATCACAGAAGATGATGTGATTTGGGAGGGTCCAGCAGAAAAAAAATGGGATTTTGTATGTTATGTTAAAAATAGGTTGAAAAATTCTACCTAAATCATTCCACAATTACTGGGTAGTGACACAACCCAGGGATTAAAGTCATAGTGTAGGAAACTGGCAAACATATACGACATACATATTTTATATGGATTTAAATAAATAAACGGAAGCATTTCTGTTAAAATTCATATTTCTCAGGGACTAAATATATGTAATTTATGAAGTGTTATTTATATTTTGCTGCTTGCTATTCACATGCACAATCAAAACATAGATACAGTACGAACCGTTCTTTCTGCTAGTAATGCTGGGTTTGTGGGGAGAAGATCTGTACGCCTTTTTCTGTCTTTCTCTATTTTTTTGACTTTGTATTCCCCACCGAGGCCGGCTGTACATTTCCTCTGAAGTAAACTTTGCAGAAGTCACCGGTGCCTTTGTTACCTCCACCTGGGTTGCTGTACCTTTCTATTTATGAGTCCTCTTTGAAGCGTGCCTGAAGGATTCCAGTTCCTGAGCAAGCCACTGCCCCGCTCCCTGAGCAGTGCCGCACAGCACGAGCACTCCGCACCAGAGACTCGGCACTGGCTTGCTGTTTACTGATCGACTTTAAAGCCCAGAGCACTTGAAGAAATGGTTATTTTAGGGGCTCCTCTCACTCTGTGCCCGCTGGCTGCCTCGCTATCAGGTGGAGATTAATGTCTTTCCGGGAACTGTGTTTCAATATATGGAAGTCAACTGGGATGATAAAGAAACCGGTTTTAAAATTTGAGTTAGAAAACCCAAGTTAAGCAAAATCATTTGAATCCATCCTTGTAATTTTCTGTCTGAACAAAGTAATGTCTTTTAAACAGCACTGACTAAACGACTTTGGGGGAAATTAAAACAAGATAAACAAAGGTATTCATTATACTATACTATACTGTACTATCTATGCGTTTTCCCCCGGTCTAGGTAAACTCGTCTGTTCAATGTAGGTGTTTTTTGTTACAATTCCCTCTGCTTTTGAATCTGTTTTGATGTCAGTCTGTTGGAGACAGAGAGCGATGACCCTCAGGGTACAAGGGGCGATCCATTTATTTTTACCTAGCACTTGACTCGCATCTGTTCTCCTATTAATCCCTGCAATTAAAATGCCTGCCTGCCACTTCAGTACATGCTCTAAAATGATTAAAATTTGAACATTGTAGCAATCGCAGTTACTGCTGCTGTACAAGAGGAAGAACAATTGATCTAGGCCAACACATTTAAGCTCTAGAAGGGAAACCATAAGCTACTAATGCAAAATAAAATATTAGAGTATTGGGTCAGATGAAAGGAGCATCTAAGGTAGCGTACCCTGTCTCTGATAGGAGCCAGTATGAAATGCTTGAGGAAAGAGAATGAAAAATTGAGCAAGTATGGAGAAGTATGTCCTGCAGCATGTCCCCCCAACTTCTACCTGACCATACTTTAGAGACTTCTTGAGACCGATGCTTTATCAAGTCTGTCATGTTTAATAAACCAAAATGGATCTATGTTCCAGAATTTCCAAGTCTGGCTCTTCTGAGCTCTCCTTTGAAGCTATTTGGACTTTTGCTCCCCTGAACATCCTGTGGACATGTGTTCCACTGTTTTATTACGCATTATGTGGAAAAAAAAACACTTCACCATGTTTATTTTAAGGCCCCTAACTAACAGTTTGCATTCAGAGCCAATGAGGCATGTCCAAGCTAGTCTAAAAGAAGGCTTGAACAACATCTCCATCCCTTTCTGTTTTATTAATTCCCCCCATCTTCCTTTTTTTCTCTCTCATTCCCTCTCTCTTTTATCCTCGCATTATCTCTGGAGTGTGTTACAAGCTACACAGGCTTCTGATTTACAAATGCATGCCTATTATGTACCAAAATTCAAATGACCAAAAGCATGGCAGCCCGTCAGAGACACACTCTTCCACGATGGTGTCACTTGCTTGTAAGTTTAGTCTTAAAATTTGGCACCTCGGTTCCTTTCTGAGCTCCCAAGTGACGGTGACCTGGATTTCGGAGGTGCTGAGCACCCACCGCCTCCCGGGGGGAGCTGCAGGCACTCAGCGCGCACAAGAGAACACTTTTATGCAAAGCGTCTGCCTGGCTCTGGGCACTCAAGTATTAAATTGTTATTCTGGATTCAGCTTCACAGTGTAGTGACACAGGAAATCATCAGCCCCGGAGTGAAATTAAGAATGTTAGGACTGACGGTGCAACCCTCACTTATGGAGATTTAAGGTAAGCAGTCCTCTTGAATTAAATATTACTAAACGTGAATCTTCTTATTTTTTCAGGATCAGTGGCAAATGCTACAGACTATAATCATCTTACAGACTTTGTGTAGTATAAATATACAGATCGTGGCTACATGAGGAGGAACTCCTAGCTTGGACATCTGATTTTCAGCTTTGTATCTGTTTCCACAGTAAAACACACCAAAGCTTGAACTTACATGTTCACCTGCACAATCATCCAATAGATACACTTTCTATCTGCCCTATAATTTTTCCTTCTTTCTCTGCTCATCTCTCACTCTTGGAATTTGCTCAGACCTATTCTCTAGCCAAATGTCTTTTTTTTTCTTTCTTTCTTTTTTTCTTTCTTTCTTTTTTTTTCTTCAGTGTACTCCTCTCTGCATTTCTTTTTGCTTTCTTGCCACCTTTCTATGTGTCAGCCTTGTTCCAGTTCTTCTCCCCAATGGCATTCAGAACTCCTGCTACTTTCATACACTCTCACCATTTTAAGCCGCTTTCCCACATGCTCCCTTTCACGGAACACCTTCCTTCCACTGATTTCCAAAGCACAGATGCTTGTTCGCTTTCCATGATGGCAACAACAGCTCTAAAAGAAACATATCATTTCCCCTCCTGCAATTCATGCACAAATGCCTGGCATGTGCTGCCTGGAGAAAGCCTTTCGACTTTGAATTTCCTTGCCTTTGTGGAATCTGTGAAAAAGTCTGATAAATTACAGCTTTGGCAGTTATTTCAAATAACTTTATTTGCAGCCAACTGAGGCAAAATCTGTCAATGGTGCCATCCCTGTGTTCTTTCAAAGGTCGTTGGTGTTTCATGAGGGAGCTCAAAGTCAAGCTGGTTCAAAGGGAGGCTCACGTTTCATTTTTTTCCCAAGAAGGTTAGATTACGTGTTCTAATGGTGACAGGACTGTCCTACAAGACATAAGAGCTGGGTTCTGGTTGAGGCCGTGAGACTCTTCAAGTACATGTGTTTTGTCACTTTATCTCTCTCCCGATGATTTCTCATCTGCAAAATAACTGTAATATTAACTGGTAGTTGTAATATCAGTTAACAACAGATAAGAAGACCCTAACTAATCATATGGGTGGCTAGGTTTTGAAGTTGGTCTTGGACCGGGTTTTGGTGTTGGCAGTTCAAGCAAAGTCAGTAAAGCTCAGTCTACAGCTCCTCACGCCAAGACTTAAGAGGCATTAACTGTGACACCACCTACAATATGTGAGAGGCAATTTCTGACGTTGTCCCGGGGGGTGAGAGGAAGCAATAATATGGAGCCTTGGCTCTGCCAGCCAACTGAATTGCTGCCTGAACATGCAGGAATGATGGGGCGCTTGGGGACCTCTAGTGATACTCAGAATAAACCACAGCATGGCAAGGGTCGGCGTGTATGTGGGCGGGAGTTCAATGCATGCTAATCGAGATATGCACCGAGTTCCTGACCCTCGACTCCCTGAAGTTACCCAAAGCTGAAGCCTTGTGGCAAGCCCTCTCCACACCAGCTGGGTAGGATGGAAGTTGTATGTGACCATCTCCCATCAGCACCCTCTGGTGATCTGAAAGGGAGTAGTGAGGACGTGTCAATTCTGCTTTAACTAGTAGTGTTGTGAAAAGAAATTGATAACCACACGTGACTTCAAGAGTCTCAGATGGAGATGGTACATACATTGATCCTGTTTTAAGGCAAAAAATCCTATCTGTGTAGAGAAGGATTCTCACGACTGTCTTAAAGCAAAATCTATTTTTGGTTATGGCAGTAAGAGACATAGATTATTATCATTAATGTTACATGCATGATTTAATTAGGAAAAGCAACACAGTTCAGGAAAACAAAATCTTTCCAGATAATAGTTATACTAATTACCTAAAAGATCATAAATCAAAGCAAATTGAATAAATTACAGGAGAAATGGGCTGACAAGGATCTCATGAAGTTTAGCAATGAAATGTGAAGTCCTGCTCCTGGAGAGGAATATTATTTGTAGGAATACAGTTGGAGGACCGACTAGAAAGCAGCTTTGCAGAGAAGGCCCTGGAGTCCCTGATGACCCTGATGGGGATGGCGGGGGGTGTGTAGAGATGATGCAGCCAGGCTCTTCTCCCTGAAAGGATGAGGGGCACATGGGCACAAATTGAAATACAGCAAATTCCATTTAAACATAAGAAAAAGCTTTTTTGACTATGAAGGTTGTCAAACACTAGAACAGGTAGCCTGGAGATGCTCTGAAGTCTCCATCCTTGGAAATATTCAAAACAAGACTGGACACAGCGCCAACCTGCTCTGCTTTGAGCAGGGAGGTTGGACTATACGATCTCTACGTATAGTCCAAGGGCTACAAAGATGATTAGGGGACTGGAACACCTCTCTTATAAGGAAAGGCTGATGGATTTGGGTCTCTTCAGTCTGGAAAAAAGACGGCTGAGGGGGGACCTTATCAACACTTATAAATACTTAAAGGGTGGGTGTCAGGAGGATGGGGCCAGGCTCTTTTCAGTGGTGCCCAGTGACAGGACAAGAGGTAACGGGCACAAACTTGAGCATAGGAAGTTCCACCTAAACATGAGGAGGAACTTCTTTCCTTTGAGGGTGGCAGAGCACTGGCACAGGCTGCCCAGAGAGGTGGTGGAGTCTCCATCTCTGGAGACATTCCAAACCCGCCTGGACGCGTTCCTGTGCAACCTGCTCTGGGTGACCCTGCTCTGGCAGGGGGGTTGGACTAGATGATCTCCAGAGGTCCCTTCCGACCCTATGATTCTATGATTCTATGATCTCCAGAGGTCCCTTCCAATCTCAGCTGTTCTTTGATTTGTTGAATAAAGAACATTTTCCTACGCTGAAAATATGTGACACATCCTAGTCCTGAATATATTTCTGCTATGCATTCCAAAGATATGTTTGGGGTTTTTTTGACAGACTTTTTGCCACAGTGATGCGAATGCATTACTGCTGTATATTAGGATGTGTAAAATTCATGTAAATATAACTGAGAAGATCAAGAGATTGAATCACATGTCATGTAGGATTCTGGTGAGATGCTGGCAGGAAAGCAAGCATTGCAGTAGAAGAGTAATTGTCAAATAATGACATGTCAAAGCCCAACTTTACCCAAGTCTAAATCATTTAGTATATGTCACTGTAGATACTTTGACATGTTTCTTTGGGTCCAGGAAAGAAATGAATAACCCACTGTATCTTGTATATGCAATGCAGGGGGTAATTTGGACAAAATGATGTAATGTTTTTGAAAGCATGACAAGAAAATTAAGTATGAAGTAACTCCAGAATGACTTTTATGAATGAAAAGAACCTGTAATTGTTTTCCATCCCTTGACAGATGTTACTTAAACTGACATACTATATCATGCAACAAAGCTCACAGAGGGAATACAGGATTAGGAGAAAATGTATAAACCGCTGTCTTTATTGTAAAAAATTCTTTTATTCTTCGCAGAAAGACAAATAGAGGAGGGATTCCTTTTAGGAAGAACTTGATGTAGATTATTTTCAGGAATGTATCAGCACAATTGATCTATTAAAAAAAGAATTAGGTTAAAAAGAAGGAGAACTTTCTGCTGTATCCCAATCCCACACAACCTCTCTGTTTCTCTCCTGTCATTGTAGCTTCTGGGAGACTTACCCATTTCTTAAAGTGAGAACAAGAAGACTCTCTTCTGCTACCTCTGCATGGACAAGTAAAAGAATGGGAAGGGGGGGGTGCAAATGGCTGTTGTTGAGAAACGACACGTGGAGAAATGAGTCTGGCTTGGCTGTAAATATTCTCAGTGCACCTTGGAGGGAGCTTTACAGCTGTGGGGCAGCTGCAGAAGTTTCCACCCCTTATCAGTTTTGCTCTGGCTTTGACAGTTCCCTGCTTTCAAGGTATGTGAGAAACCGGGGCATAGAGAGTAGGAGGGTCTCTCAGGTACCTCAGACCTTCTCCAAAGTAGCCTTTGGAGGTCAGCATTTTGGGTGTCAGCTGCAAGGAAACAAGAAGGCCACAGGAAAGACTTGGTATATGCTCTTACCAACCTGTATGACAGAGCAAGTAGACCACTGTTGTGAACCAAATAAAACATTTTAAGTTTCGCAAGTTTCATTCTGAGGTACAGTCCTTAACCGTCATGAAGTCTAGAGGCTGCAAATGCATAGTTTGTCACAGCCAAGTTCTAGTCTGGTATAATGTGTCTAAGTTTCTTGCTCATCCAGAGGTCCTTCGTTTTCCTCTACCTGATCTTTGGCATTGTATTCAATATGAGAACGTCACAGCAGAGTCACTGAATAACCATAGTGGATAGATAGGGTGTAGCAGTAGACAGATGATAAAGATTTTTCCCCAAAGTCAATACTGGTGTCCGGGGCATATTTTACTAATTTGGTTTTTAATGCATTGCTGATGATACCTTTTTAAAGGTTTAATATTGATTGATTTTTAATGGTGTGGGTGTTCTCTGATGCTGAAGAAGGAAAAGACTTCTCCTTGCTTACTTTTGGTGTAGGGAACATGAGAAATAAAACAAGAAACAAAAAGGCATTTTAACAGAAAACTTTGAAGTATTTAACAAAGAATCACAGAAACAAGCTAACATTTTGTTCTGTTTATTAAATTATGTGATGTTTCAGGCAAGAAGAGCAATCATTAATTAATGATTTAATAACTTAAATGAAGTTTCTCTCTGTTTGCCAGAACTTTAAAAAACATTAACAGTATTAAAGCTCTATCTTGCCATTAATCTGTACAGATTTGACACTGATACCCTAAAGCGGCACAAAAATTGAAATATTCATCAATATTAAAATACCTCCAAGCATTTCCAGACTTTCGTATTTGGAAAGCCGCCACTACTCCCATTTCAACTGCCATACTGTGTCTGGTTTGGAGAGGCTACCTCTTGACGTTTTGCAGAACAGCCTCTAATCATCTAAGGAAACTCTGGATTGAGGTTAGTATCCACAGCAGAAAGAAATCTACAGACACTACTGTGTGTGAGTAATGCTGCGGGCGTTCCTCCAAGCTCAGGAACGCGTGGAATGTACGCCTTCTCAAAGGTATGGGTGGAATAACATCACTGAAGTGGAAGTGGGGATTGGGTGGAACTGAAGCAAGAGAGAAGTTCACATGCATGTTTTCCATGTGTATGAAAATGGCTGTCTGTACTAAAAAAAAAAATATATTAAAAATTGGGAGCTGATATTTTAATTATTCAGTGCATTTATTTGCTTCTAATGGCATAAATAATCTATCGCCTTAGCATGTCGTACAAAAAGTCAAAGGAACATTTCCACTTCAAGTCAAATGAAAAAGAAATATTTAAAAAATCAATGTAATGGTACTTTTCTATGAACACATATAATGAATTTCTTTGTTTAATTAAACACTTCATCAAACCAAATACCTGAATTTAAATTGCTGTTTATTGTGGTTTCCCCTTGGATACAGGTGAAATGAGAATAGTTTAGCTTGTGAAAGACTGCGTAGACATATGTTTCCCACCTTGACTGGCATTACTAAGCAACCTGATGGAGAGCTGACAACGTCTTGGCAAGCAGGGAACAATAAGGTAAATTATCGTCAATATTAAAAGAAACCAGTTAAGAGCCGCATCTTTACTTTGGCCTGCAACATCTGTGACTGTTATTTGGAAAAAACCCACAAGAGCCTCCCTTATTACCTTCAGCTTTCTCCCTACATGTGTGGGTGTACATGTGTGTTTATACGTGCATAAAGGCACGCAGACTTGTACTTGCACACATTTGGGTATCCGAGGTTCCATGATGCGTTTCCCACCGTGCCGAGAAGGAGAGAAACAGGAGGGGGAGCTCTCGCCGCAGCCGCCGCGGCGGCAACCCGGGCTGTGGCGGGCAGGGATGCTCCCCGAGGCAGGGATGCTCGTGGACAGGGATGCTCCCCGGGGCAGGGATGCTCATGGTCAGGGATGCTTCTCGGGACAGGGATGCTTCTGGACAGGGATGCTCGTGGACAGGGATGCTCCCCAGGACAGGGATGCTTCGGGACAGGGATGCTCCCCGGGACAGGGATGCTCCCCGGGACAGGGATGCTCGTGGACAGGGATGCTCCCCAGGGCTGGGGGTGGCAGGGCCTCAGCCCCCGCCTCCCACCTCTCACGGGGTAGCACAACTTCTGCAGTAATTACCCCAGTTGTCCCAATTTTGGGTCTGGAAAACCATCCCATCATTTTCAGTGTGCCCACAGAGTACCATTTGTTTGATACCGTTGCCTTTTAAAGCCTTTCGCTTTGAAGCCATCGTGCCCACTTACGTATTACCAGCTGGAAAATCAAGCCTGCTTGTTTATCTAATCCTCTTCAGTAGGCAATAATGAGAAGAAATAGCTCAATAATAATATTAAAGAGAGTTACACATTAATAAAGACCAAATTGAAGAACTTACAGCAAAGTGTTGCTTTTGTGCTATCTAGAAAGCAACTCCAGTAAGTGGATAGGCCCCCTTTTAAAACATGTAAATACTAATAAATAGGAATATGAATAATAGAATATAAATTAAACCTGGGGTGATTTATTTTAGGCAACTCATTTGCACCTGTTATTTTATGAAAAATATTTGTTTTTCAGAGGTCCAGATTACTGTGCTTGCAGAAATCCAAGCGCAAATTCAGAGCTGGAAATGCAAAACTGTGATAGAACAAAAATAGGGAGCTTGGCAAAGCACCTTAGGTGTAAAACATGTGCTTGGGCAATGGAAGGAAAAGTTCAGGTTCTTGCCGTCATTCAGATACAGCAGGGACCTGAACCTCAGTCTTGCAGGTGACTTAGCAACCACCAAAAGATGGACCATGTGGCTTTTTTCTCCCCAACTTTGAAAATAACCAATGAGCAAAGGAAAAAAACCCAACCCCAAACCCTTCGACAGGCAAGACAGGGAGTGACTTACTCTGTTGCAGTGTGGTTAGAGCATGCACTCATCATGGGGAGCCTCATATGCAGCTCCTACTCCTTTTCGAGATGAGTTACAATAAGGAGTATGAAACTTTTTTTCCCCTCAGATTGAAAAATCTCATTTTTGCTTGAATGAGAATGGAAACATATTTTGAAAACCCTGCTTTCTTTTTTTTTTCTTTTTTTTGATCTTTTAGAACATGGTGTTCTTGCTTTCCAATGCACACTGTATAATAAATTGATTTAAAATCACTTCGGAAATTTCTCAAGGAGTTTGGTCTCATTAAACTCAAATCTTCACTGTTTCCACAGGACCAGGATTTCATCTTTGGCTGGAAATGGCTTACTGATACCATGTACCCCAGTACCTAGTAGAATAAATGCGAGCAGCCCTGTTGATCCAATGCGAGCAGCCCTGTTGATCCAATCAGGCATCCGTATTCAACTTTTTAAGATGTCTGCAGAATCCGTATAGAGCACTGCTGAATCAGGTTTCTTTACGAAAAATACAGGTTTTCACACAAGAAATTTGTGCTGTCACAGTTCAGTAAATGTATTTAATGTTAGGGTCTCTGCAATGTAAATACCAGATTTATTTTCTCGTAACTTTTTGGAGACGTTCAGATCAATGCCATTGTGTGACTGACAAATTCATGGCTTCCATAGATTCTGATATTCTGCCTCCCCTTACAAGTTCACGAGCTACCATTAAAACCTGAAAGCGTTCCTTTTTGTTAGTCATTCGCTCCCCAGTAACAAGTGGAATAATTAGACAGTTTCCAAAACTTATTTCAGTAGCTACAATGTGTGTCAGATAACGTCTGAGCACTCTAAATGCATGAACTTCTGTGTTGACAGTTGATGGTCCTCCATATGCTATCACTAGAAGAACAACTTCCCAAGAATATGTAGTATAATAATATGCAATATGTAAAGGTAATAACAGCTCTAGAAAAATAGGAATCGTGACAGATGCAGACATAATCTGCTGTCAGATGAAGAGATATTATTAGGACACAGAGAGGTAGAACTTTTGTATCCATCCAAAGCCTGTATTAGGTACTGAGAAAAACAGGATATGCTTTAAGAACATGGCTCTCATCTGGTGGTTGACGAGGTTCTGGGGGACTGTAGGCTGTTTTTAAGGAGTTTACCAGAATTAGCTGAGAAAAGGGAGCCTACTGTCAGGAGGCATAAGTTCACATCTCCATTCAAAAGTATTTGGAGTGTGCAACTGGAAAAAAAAACCTGACTGAAAGCCACTGTTTTTGATGACCAAGAAGCGAGGATCAGAGTTCAGAATTGGCAGCGAGAGGGATGGGAAGTGCTTCAATTTACAACGAAACCTTCAGCCGTTAGTCAGGAAAACTGGAATGACAGATTTGATCCTGAAGACGTTCTTTTTGTTCTTCTCGCTGTAACCTGCTGAAGACAGCTTGCACCATTTGGGCTTGCAGATACCCTCTCCAAAGCCCCTTCCAATATTAAAAGAAATTCCATCTATGTTGGGAGTTCGGGATTCATCTTTTTGTCAGATTATCAATTCAGTCTATTACGTTTATGCAGAGAAACAGAGATTTATTACAATACGTATAGTAAGTGTTGAGAAGTAGTCTTCAGATGTTTCACTGAAGAACCATTTCAGGCAATAGTCTGTTTAGCAGAAGTTCTAAATATTTTCATTAAAACTTTGCTATCAGCTCTACAGAGAAACTTGTGATATGTCCCTAATGCAAGAATTAATTTTGCCTTTTTCATTAGAACGACTTCATGTATCAGCAAGGTGGTGGCAATTCAAAGCAGAGTAGTTGTCTGAGGTTGGCTTGCTTTTTCCAGCCAAAGGTTCCAAAGAGATCGAAGGCTACGTGAGATTGTGTTTATAAGCAACTTCCCCTTGCATTGCCTGTCTTATTCCTACTGGGTGAGAAAATGCATTGAGATTCTGGGATTATCTCCTGTACTTGATGAGAGATCAACCATACCGATTTGCTTTTAATAAAATATGGTGAACAAAACATAGAGATGAGGTTGCTGGTGGTGGTGGTGGGGCACAGAAGGCAGGAAACCTCCCTATTAAGCACCATGCTTTGGAAGTTACCCGTAGAGTCACAAGTTAGTTTCCCCCAAGTTTCAGAATCCACTGTGTTTTAAAATATTGCAGGCAAGAAAAAATATATCTGTAAATCTCGGTTCTTTCTCATGCTCGCTGCTGGTGAGTCTGAGGGCAGACCTTGTGTTCCTGGTGTGCGCAGAACAGACCGAGCCCACGGCACGACCCCTTCTGCGGCTTGTCTCCTGTAGCTCCTTGCTGCCGGCAGAGCCTTCTCCAGGGTCTCCGCGAGGTCCTGCCACTCTGCGAAAACAAACCCAGATCAGATCTGTTTTTTTTCCAACATCTGCCCGATTCTTGCAGGCAGCAAGGGGAGCGGCAGCACCTTTGCTTCACCACGGCCATGACCTTACCACTGCAGATGGGCTCTAGGATTTTACCAGACTGAGGTCTGGTTGCTGTCTCACCTTTTGATGATCACTTAGCTCTAACGGCGAAGGCTGTGCAAAATCCCAGTTTCTTCCCATTTTCAATGCCACAGGGGAGAATACGCTCCGTGTCTCTAATCACTCTGCCATCTGAAAGCAGGCGAGCAAGGCTCATTTTAGTCACAAAACGAGCAAAAAGGAGTTCTGCTCAACTTTTCATACTGAAAAAATGTCAGTGATTTAAGCTTCAGAAACAGAGAATGTAAATTAGACATTGTTGCACGCAAAACGAACTTATCTTTGACAGGCTAAACAGAGATTTTTATGGGGAGCCTACTCATACCCACACGGAAAGCAGTTTATCTTTCAACTGCGGGGTTTTTTTTTAAAAATAAGTGTAATTTTAAGGTGTACTGCAGTCATAATGAGAAGCCCCGTACAATTACAATTTTGACTAATGGAACAATGGACACCCCCGTACCGCACGGTATTGTATCGGGTAATTAGGGACTGCCAGGGAGCAGGAAAGCACAACCCAGGAATAATCAATGTATCCCCCCGCAGTGTGTACTGTAATCCAGCACCTCGTCCCACCAAACCATTCATCCTCCCTTCCCAGGCGCAGATAAAGGGGAAAAAAACAGGAGCAATCACACCTCGGAAAGAAAGGGGCCGGAGAGCCCCGGCTGACTGCGGCGGGGACGGGACGGCAGCGCTGGGGGGCGGTGGGGGGTGGCGGGGCCACCGGGCCGGCCACGCAGGGGGACACGGCGACGGCACCCCGGTGCGGGGGGTGGGGGGGGGAACGGACAGGCGGGGCCGACCCCCCGCGTATGCGTGGGGGGGGACACACACGTCCCCCCCTCCCCCATCCCGGGTGTGGGCGGGGGCGGGTGCGCGCCGCCCCCTCCCCTCCGCTCCGCCCGGTGCTCGCCGCCGCGTCTCCCCCCCCCCCCGCCTCCCCGGGCTCCCATGGCGGGCAGCGGCGGCCGATTCGGTGCCGGCAAGCCCCGCCCGCCGGCGGGCCGAGGCCGGCCCCCCCTTCCCTCCGCCGCCCCCTCCGCGGCAGCCCGCCAGCAGCGCCACAGCAGGCGCGGGGCCGGCTCGCTCCGCGCTGCCTCCTCGCCCGCTCGCCCGCCCGCTCGCCCCGCCGCCCCGCCGCTCCCATGCAGGCCGGCGGCGAGGCAGAAGATGGCTGACTCGCCGGGGCACCCGCGCCCCTGCCCGCCCGCGACCCCCGCCCGCCCGCCGCCGCCACCGCCACCGCCGCGCTCCCCCCGGGCCCTCCGCGGCGCCGCCTGCCACCACTGAGAGCCGCCGCCGCCGCCACCCCCCCCCCGCGCCCCTCCCGGCCCCCCCAAGAGCACCAGCAGCCATTTCATCTCCACCACCACCACCACCAAGTCGGCGCAAAAAATGGCAGAAATGGAGAAAGAAGGGAGACCTCCCGAAAATAAAAGGAGCAGGAAGCCGGCTCACCCGGTGAAGCGGGAGATCAACGAGGAGATGAAGGTAGGTGCCTGTGATGGGGAAGGGAGAGGGGGGCTTCCCCCCCCCCCGACCCCCCCCGCCTCCGTGCATGGAAATGAAATAAGAAAGGATCTCTTGTCATTTTTTTTTTTTTTGTAGGATGCACTGAATGTGTCTCAACTCCGCCTCCTGGGCTGAAAACAGAGACGAATTCACAGGCTGCAAATCCTGTTCATTGACCAGCTTTGATTTATTTATTTAAAAAAAACCAAACAAACAACTCTCCCTCGTTGGGCTTTTAAGCTCCTTGGGTGACAGTGATGAGCCTTTTTTTTTTAATTATTATGATTTTTTTATTCTTTGTATAGCCATCCCCTCAGGTAGCTGGGAAGCCCTAAAGTTAGGAAAGAAAGGGACCTCTTTTAAACACTGCCTTTCGCTCCTTTTTTTTCTTTTTTTTTTTTTTTTTTTCTTCCCAGTAGCCGGCTGCAACTGTGTAATTAAATTGTCAAAGTGAAATGTTAGGGGCTGAGCCGCGCATCGTCCTCGCACTTACAGCGCGGAGACCCCTCGTCTCTCCTTCCCCCTCTCGCCTCCTCCTCTGCTTTCCCTGCCCCGCTTCCCAGCCCGTGGCGGCGGCGGAGGCGATGCTGAAAAGGTGGCCGTCCCGGGGGCTGCCCCGGGGACGGATGGAAGTGTATTTATCCTGCGGAGGGAGGGCTGTCCTGCCTGATAGGGAGCGGTGCCAATCCAGCTGTGCTCTGGAGGTAGCGCTTGAGGCGGCCGCTCCAGATGTTAGGATGGCTGCGATCGCACAAAAACCCCCCGTTATTTCGGGACGTCTTTTATCATTAGGTCGCTGCTCCAGGCTTGACCGGTCCTATTTTTTGCGCCGGTTTTCCACGTCTGTTCTGCGTCTGTTTGTTTTACGTCTCTAATTCCCCAAAGTTGGGAACAATGTATTGCGAGACGTCGGTTGAACTTGCTGTTGTTGTTGTTTAATGCGCGGATAAAGTGACTAAAACGGTATAGTCTGGTTATGAGATAAAGCTGCTGTCATTTAAGTTGAATATGTCATTTATTAAAAGGCTGATTGTAAGTGGAGGACTGCCTGGAGTCGCATAGTATGTATACTATATAGGCAAGTATATAAATATGCATGCTGCCTAGTGAAAATATCTCTGCTTTCCGGAGCATTGATCTCCCTGTGTAAAATTAAACGGGAATGCACAATCCCCTCCCCTCTCCCCTCTTTCGCACACCACTCATTTGGGTTAGGTGCCCTTTCCTGCCTAAGGCAGGCGTTGTGGCTCCTGCTGCCTGCGCGATGAGCGTGTACACAGTCCTGCGTGCACATCAACTGGAAATGTGGACAAGAGTAGTATTAGGGGAACGCACAAAGTAATGTGTCGGTGCATCTCTTCAGGAACAAATCGTACCAGTTTCGAGTCCCGAGGAGCGGTATTATTCTTTGCGAGATATATGACACATCCTATTTCGGGAGAGGGCTCTGTGCAGGCACCGGAGAGTAAGAGTCATTGCTCATTGTAATCCCACATAGTTTTGAGGACTGCGGAGGTCTGTAGTACAGGGCATTGGCCCCTCAGAGCATCGCCTAATGCGATCTATATGGATTGCAGCTTTTAAGTTTCATAGGTTCTAGAATTACAAATTAGCTAATTTTAATCAAAACATGTGAAATGTTATCCTGGCTGGATATAAAGGCTGACTGTGCTGGATCCTCTGGGTTTGTTTTGTTTACTTTGGCTGCAGGCACACTCAGCGGTTTGGGAGATAGTTGTTCTTCTACAGTATAACAGATGTTTGTCTGAAAGGGTGAGGAAGAAACAAAAACAACATTGTGTGAAGGAGAAAAATTACACAATTTTAAACTAATGCTTTGGTATTAAGCACTGGCGTTAACCTTCACGTAGAGAGTTTCTCTTTTTTTAACCACGGGTAGCTGCTTAAGGTTGGAAACCTCAAGATTTCAGCTGACTTAAAAATGAAAGGCGCGTAGAAACAGTGTTTTGAACCGATGTGATTTGTGGTCGAGAGCAAGATAGCTGATGGCAGAACCTTTCACAAAATGCAGGCCACCTTTCGATGTAAAGTGTGCTATATGTGCTGTGCTGGGAGACGGCGTTTTTAGCAGGACGGTTGGGTGCTATCATCCAAGAAGCAGAAAAAGGGGGGGGCGGGGGGGGGGGGAAAAAAAGTGGTTTGAATTTTTGACTTGTTGAGGAAGTTTTAAAATCCTGCGGCGGTCGCTTACTGGTTTTCTTTGCTGATGAATTAAGATGTCTAGCTGTTCTTGGTAAACCCGAGGAATACAATAATGTAACAAATTGGTTACACTGTGCAAAATGTTTGCAGGGAAATGACAGAGGGAGCACAATGTGCCCTTGTGTGGGTTCATATCTGTAATGTTCAAACAGACTGACTGTTTCCCTTCATCTGAACTGCTTTCATCTGGACCAGTGTAAAATAAGCTCTGGTAAGTAATCACGGCGGAGCAGAAAGAAAGGAATGTATACAGCAATAGACAGCCTAAGCTGTAAAAACTGTAACCCGAGTATCAGCAGCAGATCAGATATCAAGGCTTTAAGGTAGGGGAAATGAAAGAGATGAAGGGGAGGAAAAGACGAGAGAGGGAATGGAAAAGTCAGCTTGGAAAGTGAAGGAGAAGTAGGAGGGCCCCCTCAGGGAAATTTGGCTCAGGGATTAGGGAATTTTATCATGGTGTACAGTGACCTACTCAGGTTTCAGCCCACATTGGATCAAATTGCCTCCCTTTGCTAGCAGAAAGAAAAAGGACTGGTGTATATGTGATTTTCTTTTTTTTTTTTTTTTTTTTTTTTCTTTCGGGTAATAAAAAGGCCATTGGTACAAGTGTCTATTTTAAGTACAGCAAATGCAGGGCACTATGAATGAGCAATAAAATTACCTCATCACAGAGACTTCCTTCAAGATTTGCTGTTTGATACAGCCAGATATTTACTCGAGAAGGATCACAACACCTAACTCCTTGGCTCCTTGTCTTCCGACAGTAGCGTCACAGCTCGGTTTTAAAGTGACCGGATGGATATTCAGGTTGCTTGCTCTTTCCTTATGCCAGATATTAAGTTACATTTTTGTTATCGCTAACCTAATGTACATGAGGGTTATAACAAATTTTAATTTGAAACAATGTTGTGTGCAAAAAGTACATGACTCTGCACAGTTTTCTCGTATTACATTTCAATGAAAAAATATATTCAGGAGGAATTGTTTTGTTTCACTGTGACCTTTACAGCCTCTCTTTCTTTTTTCTGATTATTGTTTTCTTTTGTCCCCCTTCCTCCTTCAGATGATACTTACCGTTTTTATTTCCAGGGGGTAGCACTGTTCACCTTGCTCAGCGCAGTGCCGTTTCTCACTCGCTGGTGAATAACAGAACACCGAAGAGATCCAAAGCTACTGTAATCAGGGAACCCGATGCTATTATAAGGCTGAAACGTTTTTTACGGTTTAATTGATGAAACTGCTCGTCAAGGCGCGGTGATGGCTTCCCCATCCATCCCTCCACAGCTTATTTCCCTTTGCCATCCCGCTCCTCAGGAGCAGCTAGGTGTTGTGCAATGAAGTTGCATCCAGTATGGATGGTACTGGAAGTTCTCCTGCACAAACAAGGCAATGTATCCGCACGTCTCTGTCAGTTGAAAGGCGAGCAATTAATTTGTGCTGTAATTTCACAGGGCTGCTCCGTGTGCCCAAGGAGTTTACCATCTATAAATATTCTCGATAACTAATTTGTATCTAAAATTGGGCTTCGTTCCCGATGCCTAGAGCTTAAGACAGCCCCATCTGTTATAGTTTAATAGTAAACTCATCAGAAGATCTTTCAGTTTAGTGTTTTAATATTCCCCATTTGGCATTTAAAAGTACTACTGTCGGAAGGAGGAAAGCGGTGAAGCAGGCGTAGCGGCGCTGCGCCTGGAGTGAGCCAGAGCGCTCGGAGCGCTCGGAAGATTCCAAGGAAACTCCTCCCTTCTCTCCTGAAAAGCGAAAAATGTCTTTGGGAAAGTGGAAAAGCAGACAGGCTTTATCAATTGTACTATTTCAGGAGACCAAGGTGGGGTTGGGTTTTTGGGGTTCTTTTTTTGCAGAGTCTGCATGGAAGGGGTTTTGTGGGATGGCTGCACAAGGGAGTTGTGTTGTCGGCGCAGGGCGCCTCACCTGCCTCTGCGTCGTAGAAATAGCGCTTCCCCAAACCACCTGGCTGTTACAGAACCAAACGTGTATGTACGTGGGAGGATGAAGGAAATGAAAGCATCAAGAAATTTTGCTTTCTGATAGCCTAAAGGTCTAACCATAAAATTCAATATGGCGACAACATAAATGAGCAAAGAAAGTGAGGGCTGGTAAAAAAAATAAAAAAAATAAAAGAAATCGAAGTTTGTATTGTGGCTATAGAAACATTTCTGTTTCCTCGGTGCGGTGAAAGCGAAAAGTGAATTTGTGGGGCTCTGCACCGAGTAGGTTATGCAGGCAAGGAAATGGAATGGAGCCACCGTGCTTCCTCCCAGATCTGAAATAAACATTCAGCAGTAAAACCTACAAGAAAATGAGTCTGACAGACTTGTTCTCCCCTGCGTTTCCTGCCTCCGTGTTTGCCAGGCCTCGTTCGGTGAAGCCAGGCCTTGCCCCCTGTGAATAAGGTTTGTAAAGAAGGAAAGGCAAGAGGTCTAAGATGGAAGGAGAAGCGTGGCTTAGCTTCAGTATGTATTAATTAGTGAAGATTTGGGAAAATGATGCATTGCAATGTAAGAAATCAAGCTGTAGGTGTACTGTTACGATGAAATGAATCCTAAAGCGGGAATAAAAGTGATTATATTTTTACTGCCTAGTGTATAAGTCAGTTTCACAAAGGAGAGAAACCACAGTCTGGCGAGTCAACACACTCTTCTTCATCTTTGCCATGAATAGGAAGCAAATTCAAGTCAAAATACCAACGAGCATAATAGTTAGTTAGTTATCCTGGCTCTTCCAGAAGAGAGGATATTTCTGTATAGTACAAGAATAGAGAAATCATACAGTTAAAACATGCAAATTACACATTGCCCTGCCGTGGTGATAAGTGGTTTGGGACTTAGCAGGGGGCGACGAAAGACTTGCCATCTATGAGTAAGGGAGGGCTTTGGCGGTGCTGTGTGACTGGGGCCACCGGAGCGTTTTGGGGCCGGTTTCCTTGGCAAGGATGAGCTGGTTGTGCTGCCATGGTCAGGCCGCTGCCATGATGCGCCGCTGGAGGAGCGCAGGAGATTTGGCTCCGGTGGGATGTCAACCCACTGCCTGGGCGCAGTCTGAAGAGGTTGCTGAAAAGGTTGTCGGTGTTTTCCGCCACAACCTTGGGACCTTGGCTGCCTGGTGCATGCACAAGAGCTTGGCATGGTGATGTGAGCACAGAATTTCTGTGCTTGTCTTCTCAGCTCCGACGCTGGCCCATGCCCTGAGCAGCACCGGGGCTCCGTCTCTTGGTTTCCCTGCGAGGGACTGAGCGTTGACTGCCCGTCAGCATGACGTTCGCGTCGGTGCTGTAATTTCACAATGAAATCCATGGATCCCTGCGGGACTCCTTTTGTGTTCAGTGGGTTTCGCTCTGGGCTCCAGGGTCCCAGCTTGGCAGTGTGATTGCTGACTTGGGGTTTTGTTGATGATGGGCAAGGTTTTCCCCAGTGCGCTGGTCTTTCATGTCATGCCAGCCCTCCGGCAGGGCTGTGGGGATGGGGTGGCAGCCGCGCCATCCTGCAGACCCTCCACGTGCTTTTGAGGAATGGGTCTGAAAGTAGGAGTGGCCTAGTGTGGTGCCTCTGCTGGCCTGTTCCTGCAAAAGCTTGGAATTGCAGCTCCTTGCACATCCTCCATCTGGTCACCCACGCTTGTTTTCTCCCTGGGCTTTGGCAGGCCCATTGTCTCTCAGTTCAGCTGATTCCTCTCTAGCCTGCTTCATCACTGCTGCTTCTGCTCTTCTGGTCCAGCATCAGATCCTGCGTTCTTTTTTTCTCAACCACCATGATTACAATCATCACCTTTCTTTTCTCTAAGCCTTTGAAGTTTGTACATCCTTCAGTGAGCTTCTGCTCGGCATGTACAGGTTATATATTAATTGGCTTGCTTCCTTTCCTTAACTCCATCAAGAACTGGGCTTTTTTTCCCTTTTTTCCCCCCGCATTCACACAGAGACAAATTGCCTCCTCTCATCTCACCAGTTCTATTTTGACTATTGCTGCCGCCCTGGTCTTTACATATCTCATCTTGTTACCTATCTTGAATCCACATAGACTGGGCCTACCATTGAAAAGGAAAGAAGGAAGAACACATGGAAACAACGAAATAATAGTGGTCAGCTCTAGGGCTGCAGCTTCAGCAAGCGCATGACGTGTGTGACCATCATCTCGATGGACAGGGTGTTAGACATAGCTGCAAACGAGTATTGTAGTCAGGAATGTGAGGGAAGGTGATGTTGTAGTTCTGTGGACACCCGTCTACGTGAGAGAGTTAGCGTGGAAGGAAACATTTCTCAGCTTTGACTGTCAGCTTGTTGAGGATGGGATCATCCTCTTGGTTTGTCGTGTACAATGTGCTGTGTAATGAAGCCCTGGCTGTTAGCCACTGGGAGAATAGTATTAAGAGTGATCACCATCATTGTAATACGTAAGATAAATTATGAAGGAGAATGGCTTAATTGTTTATTTCATCCGAGCATCCTTGTTGAGAAATCACTGCGCTTACTTGTGCTGCTGCTAGTATGCGACCTCATTCTACTCTCATTGAAGTTAATAGCAAAGACCCTAGTGATTTTTAATTATTTTTTAAAAGAGTCAAGTCTCTATTTTGAGTAATTTCAGAATCAAATGTATTTTTTTGTCATTACTACGGTTCGTTTTTGTGCATCACTCATCATGGGTGGTAAAACGAGGCTTGAAAGGTACTTAAACTTTGTGCTGTTACAAACCCAGTCATCACTTTGGAATCTGAGGAGACATATACATGTGTGAATTTCCAGGAAAAAACAAACATATATACAGCCTTGCTTGCGTATTCCTTGATGAGTAATTAGAAATTACTCATTGCCTGAGTTGATCAACAGTGCAAATAAAACACAAAGCATCCACAGGAGGCAAATTTAGAGCTACTCAATTAATTTGGTTGCTTGGGGTTTAAGTCAGGAAGGCTTTGGTCTCTAGCTTGCTAGATTAGTCTCTAGGGCTGCGTCTCCATAGTTGAAACTGGGCAAAGCAAGGGAATTTGGTGGAGCTTGCCTTCAGGCCTCCATGGGCCTGTTGGGTCATTCTGGGTGAGCTGCAGTGGCGAGGTTTCACTCCCAATCTCCAGGTCATTTCTTTGTTGGATTGCCGCGGGTTTAGAGACAGGGTTAGTGCGTGGGGACTTTCAGCGCTGTGAGGAAAATTTTCTAAAAAGCTAAAAACCAAAAAACTTTAAAAAAAAAGTCCCATTTTTGCTAGTATTTAAGACACGACCCTGCATCATTCAAATGAGAGATGAAATATATATTTTTAGAAATGAATGTAGGCATTAGCCACATTACGCTGCCTTGTACTCGCTGTTGCAAGCTGTAGTAGTGACATAGTTCAGATGTAAGGGGTTTTATACTTGTAGTGCTGACACTAGAGGTGGAGGGGGAATGATGCGATGTTTTTCCGGCAATTCGGGGCTGCAGACGACAGCCACGGCATTGAGACTCCCAGCAGGAGGTCAAGTGAAAATGAAAGGGGAAAAACCAGCGGGAAATTGGTGCTTCCAAGGGTCTGCTGTGGCATTTTGGTTTTTTTTTTTGTTTTTTTTGTTTGTTTGTTCGTTTTTTTTTTCTTTTCCCGGAACATGTGTTTGTAGCACAATTGCACAGAGGATACTCCTGGAGGAGTATAAATTGCTTGTGTTTATTGCTTATAGCTGCTTTACAGCGCTCCTTGAGTGACAGGAACACCTATGCAATCTGGTGTGATGAATGAGCCAGGAGCAGTGCAGCTCTCTGACGTTCCGGGGCAGAGTGCCTGCTGTAGCTTTGAATTCAGAAGCAATTATCATCTGATTAATTTTATTTATTTATTTAAATGACTGGAGAATTGCTGTGTTCTATCATTAGGCTTGCTCCCACTCAAAAATTAAGCTAGAGCAGTTACTAGACAAAATCTAGCAACCTGCAAATTTGACACGTACCATTTGTTTTGAATTGGTGTTGTATTCTCCTGATTCCTTCGCTGGTAGCCGGAGTCCCAGAAGACGGTGCTTATCAGGAACGTTATTTTAGATGTCAAGATCTTACAGGAAAATGAAGTTTGGAATTTGTTTTAAAAGAGCGATAATAAAAAAACTGCGGAGACCAAATGGAAAGGCTTTGTGTGTGGCTTTTTCGTTTCATTTTATAGTTGTCATACTACTTTAAACTGATCTTTGCCATCGCAATAATTCATTAGCTGGTTTCCTTTGGTAGTTTCCTAAATCCGTAAGCCCTAGAGCTCCATGGCACTATTTGGTTTCAGAAAGCTTTGTTGCCTGGCTGCAGATTTCTTAACTTGCTCCGCTAAATCTCCTGGCCCAGTAATGAGCGTTTTCTACAGAAATATTTTTGCCACATGACCTGGAGGATGTGTTTTTAATAGAATTTCAGAGTTACGACAGTCATGTTCCATATTTTGTGTTTCCATACAAACATAAAATGTAACCACACGGCTGCTTGGAAATCGGTCTGAAAATAAATATGGCAAAACTGAGAAAGGTTTTCTTAAACAAATGTAAGAGGTGTTTGTCTGAAGCGTTATGGCAAAATGCTTTCACGGTGAAGAGTTCTTTAAGTGGTTTGACTGTGCAAGGCCTTATAACTCTGAGGAAAGACATCTTCGCTGTGATTTTATTTGATTTGGTTCATGGGCAACTCAAGGAACTGTAATTGTGTCAGTGACCTGCTCCAGCTGAAAAGACTGTAGTGCAGTAAGATTGATTAACTGCCGGTCGAAAAAAAATATCCTAGTTTTCTGTTATTCTCTTGCTGCGGTCTTAAATATTTTATGGCAACACAGACAAGTTTGTGTGACGAATGTACGTTAAAATATTTCTGACATTGAATGCCAGAGCAGAAGTCATAAATATCTCTCCTTTTCATTTTCTTTAAATTACAGATGTATGAGTCTCTGTCATAATTACACGTGCCAGTCGGAGATTTAAATGCATTACACTTTATGCACTTGACTTATGAAACGAACATTAGTCTTTGAGGAGGTGGGCCAAACCTGACACTTCCTCGTGTAGCACAGATATGGTTCGATTTATGCAGTCCTCCCTTCCTTCCAAATGGTTATTGATTACATAAATAAGTAGGTAATTTTTCTCTTTCAGAACTTTGCAGAAAACACTATGAATGAGCTCCTTGGCTGGTACGGTTATGATAAGGTTGAATTGAAAGATGGAGAAGATATTGAATTCAGGAACTACTCGGCAGACGGGGAAAGCCGCCAGCACATTTCTGTTCTCAAAGGTAATGAGACTTAATGTTTCTGTGTTCGCGCAAAGAAGGATTAATATCTCAACCTGCCTGAATTGGCGTGGACTGGGAAGCGTGTTCTGCTGCTTGCTCCGTGGTTGGTTTAAATAAAAATATCGGAGAGTCCCTTCTAGTACGAGGAATCCAATAGAGTACGAGGAAAATCACTTAATAAAATTGCTGTTAGTAGGCACTTAGTAATCCGTCTTCACAAATAATGCCTTTTGTGAGTCAGCAGAAAGTCACGTACCTGTGGTACCAATAAACTGCTCACAACTGGAAAAAAAAAGAGAGAGCACTTTCCTAGCTGTGTGGCTTTAGGGAACCCTTTTGTTTTCAAAACTAAGACTTTTTGGGCTATGGCTTTTTTAAATGCTGAAAGATTTTGAGCTGGAATATGCACAACGCGCGTGGGATTCGGCGTGAATGTTCACAAAAGGCTCCTCAGGGATGTTTGTACTCTAGTGTCTGCTGCAAGTGCTGGAGAAGTTCCCCAGGGGTGTGGAATTTGTTTGGGACGCTGCTGGATCTTTGTGTACTGTAGTATGAGATAATTAAAAATGTGAAGGATGGGACCCGGTCTTTTTGTCCCGCCGTTCAGTTGCTGCCTTCTGACTCCTCAGCCAAGCGAATGGGTAGGGACTCGTGATCAGAGCGAAGCGAAGAGTAGGAGATTGCTGCATCTTGACTTATCCGACAAGAGTCCCTCAACAGCGAGGGAAAAAGAGGAAATTGCAGCTGCTTTTACAATTTTGGACTGCCACTTTTCACTGCGTTTGTGGCCAGCAGTGTTTGGGTTTTCTTTCTGATGGCCAGCAGCAGCACTGTATTCAGTGAGTGCTGCAACGAGTGCTGATACCAGAGAGGCCGGTTCTGAAGGCTAGAAAAAAGGTAGAAAACTTAGAGGTAAGGTGAAACAACCTAATCGTGTTAAAATTGAATGTTTGCAGCTTGTTAGCTCTATAGTGACATTGGTGATCAATATTTATTTTTCATTGAAAATGCAGTGTCATTAAGCCATCTTTGAAGAAACTTGTTCCTGTGCAGTAACGCGATTAATTCATTCATGTTTTAATAAATAGATCTTTTATTGAATGATTTGTGGCTCCAGTCTATGCCTGATGAAATTTGTGACATAATTTTTTTTGTAGACACATGATACAAACCATATGTTTTATGTACCAAACAAAGATGTCGAATACCCGTGCCAGGTAGAAACTTTTGGTGTATGCAGTCTGTGGGAGGGAAAAAAGTGTGTTTCTTTTTCTGAGAGATGGGAGGAGAGGGAATACTAAGAATTAAGTCCTGCCCCATAGCTGACTGAGGTGCATTAGAGAAATTCACACAATTAAGAATCCTGAGGTGATTTGGGATTAAAGAATTAGAATAATAACTGTCATCATTTCATGCACGCTTTGCTGTAATGTCAATATTTTATTCCTTTCTTTAAATCCTTTCCATGACTACTACTCCTCCACTTACTGACAGAGAATTAGGAATTCTTTCATTTTTCAGTTTATGCTTCTTGCATTGGTGAAGTCACAGTACACTGAGTGTGATGACCATGCAAACAGTGGAAATGAAGGATGTGAATAGGCTATCACTGATTAAATCAGGCGCACTAAGAATATGTATGACAAAATAATCTCACCTTAAAAAAAAAAAAAGAGGATAATTTTTTTAGTGTGAGTTTGTGTGAGTTTGATTTATTAAAACGGAGCATTTCTGCAGAATATTGGAAAGTATCCATTTTCTTAAAGGGAAAATATCTGGAGAGGGTTGTGCACTCTTCTTGTATTAGGGTAAGTAATTTAATGAACAGATTGGTGAAAGTACGTAGGGGCATTTAAGAAAGATATTTGTCATACTGTACAATGTGTTCTTTGTGTTTTACAGAAAATTCTTTGCCAAAACCAAAATTACCTGAGGACAGTGTTATTTCACCGTACAATATAAACCCAGGCTACCCAGGGCTTGCCACAGGAAATGGACTTTCAGACTCACCAGCAGGGTCGAAGGATCACGGGAATGTACCTATTATTGTCCCATTAATTCCACCACCTTTCATAAAGCCACCAGCAGGTAAATCCTAATGAACATTTAAAAGTGGTATCTGTCATAGACGTGTGTCCTGAGATTGCTAGATTATGATGTCTTTGTAAGAGAGCTGATTTCAAAATCTTTAAAAACTGGTCACAGGGAACTTTAAAACCATGGGAGAGTGACTATTCTTGAAAAACCTCTGCAAATGCGATGACAACAGACCTGTGCTGCTTGTGACACTCTGTGAGCTGGATTATACTCTCAGCACTTCAACAACCTCTGCTTTTTGGAAAAAAAAAAAAAAGTTTTTGTTTTGATGAATAAAGCCTTTAAATAAATTAACGGAAGATGATTAAGTTAAAAATAGGCTCCACGAAGGAAACAGCAAAGGAGACAAAGCTATCAAATCAATATCATATCTTTATATCAGGTTAACAAGCTTATCCTGGGAAAACTGTCTCTTGATTCTCATTGAAATCCCTGACCGTTGTCTCTTGAGGGTTTAATATGATCTTGACTCTACCCAGGAGACTGTACTGAGATGTTTTACATTTTCATTAGATTTTTATCAGGAGTGATTTTATAACATGCCATTCCTCAGAGTTTGCGTGAAAAATGATTTATTCCACACTGTGTGCTGCTTACCATAATCTGTGAAAGTAACTCTTACGGCTACACCAGGGTGATGAATTGCTGTGTTATTGCTTACTGCTGTATACGGTGCGATAATTGGTCAATGTAGATAGCAGCAGGCTCAGTCCTGCTTCCATGGATGTCCCTGGGTGTTGTTCTGGGTGCTCTTGGGTCACCGAGGCACTGGGGAGTACAGGGTGACCTCCAATACCTACCCAAGAACGAGAGCTCTCCTCACAGAGGGGGGCAGCTTGGCTAGAGTCCTCATGGGATGTGAGGACACTTCTGCAGAGGCAGAACAGCTTGTAGGATCAGATCCCAGGTGTTAGATGGTCACCTCTGCCCTCCGTTGCATTGACTAAAGGTAACTGCAAAATACCGATTGGTCCAACAAATTGTTTGCCTGTTGACAGTCATGCGAGAGACCACAGTTGCCCCTCCCAAATTATTTTTGTGCCATTGAGTTTTATCTCTAAAGAAATATACTAATATGCTATGAATAATTTTCAAATGTTACTCAATACGCATTCCCTGCCAAAGACTTTTCATCTATTTTATACGATATTTGCTAATTACCAAAGCTATTTGGGCCCATTCCTGCAGCCTTTACACAGCTAAAGATCTCGGGCCATATGGGCTGGATCCTCAGCTGTTGTTGATTTGGCCCTAAAGCTTTAATCAAGGGCTTGTGCCATCCCAAGCTATTTTCTCCTCCAATCTGAGTCATGAATGAATCCAGAATGCTGAATTTGTGGTACACGAACACAAGGCTATAACATGCATTGTGCAAACTGCCACAGTTGCTGGATTTTTATGACATCAAACAAGCAGGAGGAGATGGAACTATGAAGTAGAAAAACAAATTACCACAACAGTAGTTAAGTGGACACGGGGGAACCTTGGCCAAGTCAACTGCCTTCTGTTCTTTGCCCGTCCACCTACCACGTGTGGTCCTATGTTCAAATGCACTGCTAAGGGTAATGTGCAGAGAAGGCTTTTTGGAAGTATTTTCCAAGTTTAGATTTTTACTTCAATAATTCATAGTAGTTGTTTCACTCATACAGGGGATACGAACGCATAATCTCTGCCTCCTCTGACTTTATCCCATGATCAGTAATTGAATGCTAGGTTACCATAACTTCTGAGCGAATGAGCATATTTATCTTTGTTTTAGGGAGCAAAGTTTAGGAGGACCGGAGGGGGAGGAGAACAATTGTGGGATTTGCAATAAGCATCGGTAGTAATTGTTCTGTTTTATCTTAGGGCGTAGGTGCCCTAGTCATGATCACCCCAAAGAGCCTGGCAAGAAACAACTGGTGAATACAAGTAGAAAAGGGAGTACAAAGGAGCCAGGAGAGCCAGCGTGCAAGGCAGTGGTCTTGGCACTGCACTTTGACACCGTTTTGTGGGCACTACATCAAAGTAGGAAACTTCAGAGTCATGCAAAACCAGACGAGAGTAACTCTGGGGATGTTTTCTCGGAGCCCCTCACAGGCACAGGGGGTGACTTTGGAAAAAGCACAAAGGTACTTCTTTGAGTTGATCAGGCAAATGAAAAAGATTTACATCATTAATTGCTAAAGCTTAAAGTCAACATTCTCAACATGGGGGAGAGAGAGGCTATGACTGACCTGCCACAAGAACAAAAGCAGCTTACATTTGTTTGAGTTAATAAATGAAGAAAGGGGACAGGGTGGGAGAGGCAGAAAGAGTCCAAGAGAAAGCTTCAAGGTTAAAATCGTGGGCAGAGAAAGGGACCTTTGCAGCACATTTTGAATAGATGTGTGTAGGACAAGGCTACATTACAGGCCAGAGAGAAAACCAGGCTGCAGTGACTGAGATGCTGAGAAGCGGGATGAGTCCAGACTTTGTGCATGGGTAGGGAAAGCTTTTAGATATCGTACAGGAGAAGAATCTACAAGATTTAAATATAGCTCAAAAGAGAGTGCCCATAGATGAAAACGATATCTAGATCATGAACCTGAAGGACAGGAAAGATGATGGTGCGGTCTGCTGATATTGAACAAATAATATGGAGTGAGCACTCAGGGAGAAATTATTAAGACTTTAATTCTTGCTGTATTGATCTTGAACTGAAGGGTCAGTGCCAGTGAAGAAGTGTCAGAGAGACAGGCTGAGGTGTTCCTTTGGACAGGAGAGCAATGGTCTGGAGAGCATAAGCAGATCCAAGAAACAATCACAATGAATTATAAGTTGAATAATTTTTGCAGATAAGATTCTATGCAGATAAGAGGGAGAAGAGAAAGAGCAGGGCATGGGGGATGCTCACAGAAACCTGAAGGGAGAAGTAGGAAGGACACTCTGCAATGTGCAGTATGGAATAAGGGGTGGAATGTCCTGGTTTGAGGTAAAACAGAACCAATTTTCTGATTTGTAATTTCACTTTTTAGCTGGGCCTCTTCTAACTGACTGAAGTCTGAAATTAACAGCAAATTGTTCAGAAACTCTTCACTCCCAGAGTGATAAGACCTGATTGTACCAAGGAATGGTATGCACAGAGGCTCTTGCTCATACTTATTGCTATAACAACCAAGGTCAGCTCGCTTCGCTGTTTGCCCCGTTAGAGGGTCGGAAGCGGAGAAGCATAGAGGGGTCCCACCTGCAGGGAGGAGCAGACGGGACAGGTGACCCAAAACTGACCAACGGGGTATTCCATCCCATCTGCATCACGCTCAGTTTAAAAGCTGAGGGATCAAAGGGGCAAGGCTGCTCTGGCTCACTTTTTCTTCAGTGGCTGACGTCTGAGGAGGACCCTGTCTGTTTGTCTGCCTTTGATACCGATCCGAGCATTCCTGACTCTAGTTCCGGAATTCAGCTCCTGTCCATCGCTGACTCCAGTCTGGGACTTTCCCTGTGTCTGCTGGTGACGCGATCATCATCCTGGGAGCTGGATACGGTTTTGTATATATTGTATACTTTTTTTTTCTTTAATTGTTATTATCCTATTATTATTTACTATTCTCTTATTTATTATTATTTTCATTAAAGTAGTTTAGTTCTTTTTCTAAACTCGTAAATCTCCTTATCTCCTCTTCTCCTCTCTGAGGAGAGAGGGGGGGAGGGCCATCTGTCGTTCTGCTTGGCCAATCCGGCCAAAACCATGACACAGAGGCAGAAAAAGCACTGGGAGAAGACAGAGTCAGGAAGCCAAGGGAAACAGGATTTCCAGGGATGCAGATATAATACTTGGTATCAGAAACAGCTACCAGCTCGAGAAGGAGGAGGAAGGAGTACTGGTCCTGAACTATGTCTAGAAAGCAGTCATTGAAGATTTCAGCAGATTAGGTCTCCCTTGAGCATGCTGGAAAACTTTGAACAGTGTCCTATCTGCATTCATATTTTGTGTTGAACAGGCTAACTCTTTGAACAGTTAACAAAATTACCTTTTTTCCCCCTCATGCTTATTTTACACTAAAGTGTTTTTCTTCTTTCGAAAACCAAGTAATTTTGAGCAGTCTGACTAAAATTTTATCTCCAAGCTGTTCAGCTTTCTGTTTTAGTCAAATGAAATATTAGGTAAAAATTTCCGTATGCAATCCTGGAAAACATTAGACAGCTACATGGCCAAATATAAATGGCTCCAATAAAGGCACTCTCTCCTTGCCGTACCTCAAAATTACATCCGAAAAAGTGACTTAAACACATGGACCCTGTGTGGTGCCCTGACCGTCTACAGATTCTGGTAGCAGAGCACTGGAACAGGCTGCCCAGAGAGGTGGTGGAGTCTCCATCTCTGGAGACATTCCAAACCCGCCTGGATGCGTTCCTGTGCAACCTGCTCTGGGTGACCCTGCTCTGGCAGGGGGGTTGGACTAGATGATCTCCAGAGGTCCCTTCCAACCCTTACCATTCTGTGATTCTGTGAACAGCACGTCAGTGGAGGATACTAAATCCAGTCATGGGAAGCCTCCCGAAAAAGGATCCCTCTTTGGGATCCTGGGGACTGTTTGCCAGAGCGCTCCACTCACCTGCACCACTAGGCAGACAGACCGTGATCAGGCAGTGCCCAAATCAAAAGGGGCTTTGTCAGTCAACATCAGCCATCCGACCTGCATCTGGAAGCAAATAAGAAGTCAGTGTGGCCTCCAGAGAGTTGGCGTACTTGTCTCTTTGTGGCTGATAACCATCCTTGCCCAGCAGGCTGGTAGCTACGTTTAGTGTCAGCATAAGATTCTGAGTGATCTTCAGGGTTTGTCTCGGGTGCAACCTGTTGCGACAAACTGATACTAAGATTAGTTCTGCTTGGTGTTAGAACATTCTTTTTTTCTACACAGCAACGTAAAGTTAAGTATTTTTTTTTTTAAGTTAAAAAATTACATAGAAGTAGCCAGGAACAGAAAAGCAATAGCCAGGAGTGATCTAGAAATAAAAATCCCACCGCAGTTGTGCAGGTTGTATGGCCATAGTATGCAGCATGAAACTATCCTAACTGTTATTCTGCAGCCCTTAGTGATAGAGTAAATCTGAGAGGGCACTTAGGGTGACTCTGCCCTTTCGCTCAGACAAGTTTGGACGGCTGTTGTTAGATGGGATGAAGGAGGGCTAAAATCAAGGGTAGTCAAAGAAGAATGCAAAAAATTCTTTCAATGCAGGTGAGAACATGCTGCCTCCTTCCCCCTGCACCTGCTGGAGGCTATGGTGTCTCAGTTCCCCCCCCCCCCCCTTTTTTTTTTTTCCCTAAGAGTGCTCTTTGGTTTACTTTCTCTTGTGATCCCCGTGGCAGCGCCTCGGTAGGGGTGGTACAGCTGCTGGTTGGTCTAGCCTTTGAGCATGGGTGTCGGCAAAACCTTTCCCTTTCCCGCCTCCTTCTGTGTACGAGTGATGCACAGGCTACATCGGCCGATCTGAGCACCCCAAACAAGACCCAGCTCCCTGCCGTGCTGTACTGTGAGGGGAGGTCGCTGTCGGGGGATGCGGTGGAAGGGGAGGCAGAGGGGTTGACACCGTGCTGTTGACTGAGCTTTCCAAGGGGGAAAGAAGTACAAGGGGAAAACTAATGCTCCCTCCCAGGGTTTTCACAAGATAACGAGCACATTTGGGAAAGCAAAAGGGATTTAAATCCTCCGTCATGCAGATCAGTGCCTCTATGTGATGTTTGGTTCGGTGGTTTCCAAACGATAATGATTGGGGTTGTACCAAAAGTTATCAGAAACTTGTGAAAGTGAAGGAGGAATGGGCTGGAGGAACTGTGTCTGGTGAGGCAAAATGTCTTAAAGGAGGAACAGAAGCATTTCTATGACTGAGTACCTTGTAAGATAGGTCTGTGACATAAGCTGGCAACGAAATGTTGTATTCAAATATTAAACCGAGTTATTAGATATTTTATAGAAAGGAATGAGTGATTTTCTGTGTTACAGCTTAACATAACTTTAAAGTTTACGGGATTTTTTTTTTTTTGTAAGTATAAGTGCACACGAGTAACTTGGTGCAACGTGGGATTAAGCAGAGCCTCTGCCCTCTGAACACTCTGGAACTGCCCGCCATAACCTCTCTCAATATTTAAATTGTGTACGAGGAATCTGGAAGCATAAAAGATGTTTTAAATGGTAGTTAGCAGGGCAGTAAAAAATGATTTCCAAGATCATCTGTCTAAATTCACCGAGGAATTGGTTCTATGACTGCATTACCAAGAAGTCTGATTTCAGGCAGGACCCAGTGGCAATTTTCCCTAAATAAAGACCATATTATCAGGTCTAATTAAGCCTATGTATCGAGGAGACTTTCATTTTACTACGTCTGGATCCCGCTTCAGCATTTCCCAAATCTTATTGCAGTTGCTGAACAGCATTGCAATTTCTCTAACTGCAGGTTTAGCTCTATAATAAAGACCACCGCGACAAAACCTGTAGTCACTACTCTTCAAATTCTTTCTCTTGTTTTCAGTTTCAAACATCATCTCATTTACACTGATCGTAGGGTTATTAGTGCCTGTGTTCTAGAATGCCAGCCGTTGCCAGGATGCCTGCCCCATCTAGCCCGCTGTTGATGTCTTTTGCTCTCTGTGGAGGGCCAAGTGTTTCCTTTGTGCTAAAAAGAAAATCACAAAGTCCACGTATGCGCTTTAATAGCATATATTCAAAATACACAGGGAGTTCCCCCCCTATTAGCTGAAATAGGTGCTTTTTTGTTTGCATGTTTAAAACCTGCCTAAATGCCAGCTTCTATTTGTGTTGTGCGTTCAGTCCTCACTGAACTATGCATGGGAATGTGCCTCAACTCATGCATAGAAAACGTAGGCAAGCCGTGGTTCCCCAAAATGATTGTTTAAAAGCAGCCGGGACACTTTGCTTTATTGGCAGAGTAGTGAACTTCAAGAGACTGGCCCTTAAAAGGAAACACATTGTAGAGCCTCTGAGGTATTTCCATAGCAGTGGTTGCAGCAAGCTTTCTATTGTCAGCCCCGTTTTTTAATTTTCCTCTGGTAATTACTTTTTCCGAGGTTCTTTTTGTACCTTAAGTTTGTCACATGCCCCATCTATTTGTTTAGGGGATTGGCGCTTAAGTGCTATCGCAAGGGGGTCTGCAGGAATGTCTCAGGAGTTTTGTTTGTTCATTTTTCATTTTGCGATTAATCAGATAAAGCATCCTGGATGTAAGAAAAATGACTGTAATGGTGCTTCTGCCTTGCTTGGGATCATCAACCTCAGGAACTGCTTTGGGGTGAAAAGTCCAAACGCGCGCTACTTGGTTCTCTTCAATGGCAAGCTGGGGTTTCAGGAGCGGGAGGCGGCTAACTCGGAATTAACCGTTCTGAAATCCTGGCAGGTCCCAGTGGAAACAGTGAGCCCTTATTGTTAATGCTGCAGGTGCTAGACTCAAGTTAGGATCTAATGTCTTGAAAAAGGAAGCTTTGCAGCTTTTCATTAGCAAGTAGTAGTGAAAGCAGCTAAAATATTTAAAGAAAGATGTATGCCAGTGGGTTGAGCACAGTTCCCAGCACTGGGTAAAAGGGTTATTCTAGCTCCCCCCAAAACTCCTGAGATGCAAACTGCCTGGGTGAGGGGGCGGGACGCAGCAGCAAGGAGAAAAGAAAGGAGAACAGAAGAAGGTGGTAGTGGGGAGACGGGGCTGCTGATAGCTGTGGTGGAAGGAAACTCACATGCCAGGAAAGAGATGGGTGGTGGGGAGACACCGAGGAGGGATGGGGATGCCAAAATATTTTCTGTATCAGATCACAGATACCACCACAGCCAAGGTAAAGGTTTCCCACAGGCTCGCTCAGTCCAGGGGACGTACCCTTTGAGATCTCAGTCCCAAACCCTGTGCCCATGTTGTTTTTCCATCTGCACAAGAGACTTCTTCAGTACTGCAGTTGAGCACCTTCAAGAGCGATATTTTGTTTTTGCCAGAAGAGTTGAATATCTCCTGCTGAATTTCATGCAAGGAAATGTGGAAAGCAAAGTTTTGGGGTACTTGTCCAGGGATCATCATCATCATCTGCAGGATTAGAGCCGTAGCTGCGGTTAGTTTCACCCAAATTCCTGAAACTGGAGTTAAAGTTGAAAATGCATATTAGTTAGTTCAAAGGAGTACTAGTAGAATATTGCAGTCTAATATTAGGTAATATTATTATATATTATTAGATATTATTAGTTAGTTCAAAGGAGTACTAGTGTAATATTGCAGTTAGTAAACTGATCAGGATTTAACTCCAGAATTGTAGGGATTTTAGAGTCATCCAGCTAAACACTGTAGGCCATGCTGGTTTTCTTAGATAAAGGGACAGAGCTGTACATGATAGATTTACTCTGTTGTAGTCGTTGCCTTCCTTCTCTCCCCCAAACCTCTCCAAATTATGGTTCCAGATAAGATCGATTAGTCTAAACTGCTGCTCATTGGGTTTAAGAGGAACAATTTTCTGCAGCTCCTTCACGCTGGTTTGAAAGGGAAAAAAATTCCAAACATTCTGCTTAATTAAGACCTAAAGAGGCGGTGCAAACTTTTGATGATTAATTGAAGCATGCTTTAGACTGATGCATATTTAGTTATTATAATGTGATAATTTTATCTTGTTATACAAACTGCTCCCTTTGGGAACATGATTTAACACTGCAAACACTCCGTGTTTATTGCATTGTTCATTATGAAAAATACACAGGCTAAAAACCACAAGGAGATGTATCTGAACAGTATCCGTGCGGTGGGTGCAGGGAGTACTTCTTCAACCTGTAATGACACAACCCAGGGGCAGAGAAACACAGTACTGGAACTCCCACAATAGCTCTCCCTGTGAAGAGTTGAGAACTCAGGAAAGCAGAAGCTGGAAATTCAGATCTTGTACTGTATGCGGAAGGAATATGTCTTTCTATTACCTCATGTAATTATGGAAGACAGTGGTACGGATGTTCTGCTGAAAACTCTCCTGTGACTATTCAGTCGTCTCTGTGCCAGCTCCTCATTGTCTCACCTGTGGGAGTACCCACGCTACCTGCCGTAAGCCTGTCAGATCCGACAACACGCAAAGCATGTTGCAAGAGCAGGTTGCAAAGTCGCAAGCCCAGATGGAGAAAAAAAATACAGTTGTTAAAAAATATTTTCCTTTCACTTCTTCAAAATGATCTGTACCGGGACTTGCAAATGTTCTTTTCGTACTTTACAAACATGCGTCAGCCTGGCTGTGTGAGCCCTGAAAGTGGTGGTCAATGATCTTCATGAGAAGAGCGGCTCCAGCGAGGGCTCACATGATGGACGTAGGCATGCCGTCAGGGTGAGCTCATGTTACTCAAGCGGATATGCTAAGCGGGACTGCCAGCAAAAGTTTGTCTGTGAGCAAAGGAGAGCATTGCCGATGTAGTCTACTGATGTAATTATCGTGGAGAAGCTTTCTTAGTGCAGACCTAATCAGAAAAAGATTAGAATAAAGATTCGAGACAGATAAGCAGTCTCAAACTACTGGATTTGAAATTCCCCGCCTCCTTGCTTTCTTGTTGCAGTGGGTTCTTCTTGCTGAGTGCTCTAGGGATGGGGATTTGATACGTTTTCCTGAAAGGAGGAGAAGAGTCTGGTAAAGTGATTTTTAAAGAATTTGGCCTTACGAAACAAAGGTCTGTGAAAAAGTGAGAGGAATCTTGTCTTGAATGGAAGATTTGAATTACTGATTTTAGATTATTCTAGTTTGTATTTAGCAGAAGACAGTGATTAAATCACCAGCCTTTGGCCTTCCTTATTTCACAGTCTTAATTTTTTTTTTTTTTAAGTTATCGCTTCCCACTGCTGTAGATTGTAACGGTAGGAATACAGGTACTATTACTTTTCCATTAATGTTGCAGTCCTCTTTTTCGGTCACTGAGCTTAAAACGCTGTAATGAAACATTCCTATTAGTTATTTTTACAACTTCAGCTCCGATCTCTACTGCAAGCAGTGTCAAGAAGGAATGCACATGATCAGGTTTGGACCTTTATCATTGTCCCCAGCTGTCATCCATACCCATAAGCCGTAGGGCATGACTCGCTCTGGTCCTTTTCTTTGCCGTTCTTAGCTTCACTTGAAGTTAAGAGAAAGGGATTGGTTTTATAGGAAGTCTTCCTCCCACTGTGCTCCACAGGGCTCTTGGTGGTGGTCCACAGGGAATTATCGTGTGATATTGGGTGTTTTCCTTTTTTCACCTGATGAATTGCATTACAGGCGGTGAGAGTTGCTTGTAATCAAATCAAAAATTTACTTGGGCAAACCTGCACCTGATGGAACAAGGGTGACTTAAGAGAGACATATTAGTGTACTGTTCCAGGAAGCGCATGCTCTGAAATACTGTTGTTTCCTGGCTGCTTTACGTGGCTATACTCAGCTAATCCTTTTGTAGTCATGTTCCTGAGCCTTTTAAATGGAAGAGGCATCTAGTTTTATTATTACTGTTACTATTAAAAGGATTATATTGCATATGACCATTCTTTGATGACTGAGGGAGAAGGGAGTAGAAGAGAGAAATAATTCAATTCTCTGTATTTAGGCAGACTCTTTCTCTCCCTTTCTCCCTTCCTTCTTTCAAAATGATGAACATTTTGATTAATATTGATGATGCCTTCTGGATATCAGCTGTCTCTTCCTGGAGGTGCAGACACCAGCTGGAAGTAGTTTGTGGACCATTCGCTGCTGTTTTATTGACTATCAGATCCGTGTATCACAAGTAAAGCAATGCTAGCACAAAGGATTCCTTTTGAGATGGGGGTGAAGTTCTGCTGGTCAGGGCATGGGAAGATAACAACTTGACAGAGTAGGTGCCTCTGCCTCTCCTCTCCTTTTCTTGCCAGGGACTTAGAGAAGTCTTTGGCATAAGGAGGTGGATTGAGCCTTACTATCTTGCCTGACCTCCTGCAGAGACACGTGTAATGTGGCTTTTCCATGTAAACGGTTGTTGTTGCTGCTGCTGGGATGCTGCGTAATTGTAAACGGACACTTGGTGTGGTCTTCCTCATCGCCCATGGGAGACAGTTCGTGGGTGTTGGTGAACCGGGAATTGAATGGTAGCAGTGGTGCTTCCCCTATGAAGTCAGGCATGAAAGCCCCTGAGAATCCCAGTGGTGGAGCTCAGTACTTCTCCTTAAAAACTGCGTTCCAGACGAGCCAACCTGCTTCAAATAGAGATACTCCAGCACCTACTTTGCCAGTGAACTCTCTTAGCTCTGAAATTTTCTTTTTTCATTTATGACAGTTACTCTCACCAGAAATGAAGGCTATTGTAAAGGTATCACTGGTAGATCTTCTATTTTCCAGAGATAAAATACTTATCAGTAGGAGAATATATGTTGCTGTTATCTGAAACAAGAGGTTGCCGTCTGTTTCCTTTGGTTCATGGGACCTTCTGTTGTCCTGGTACATTCAAAGGGGCAAGTTCAGTCCGTAAGGAATCGTTTTACTATGGTGCAAAAGTAGCTGAATCAGGACACTTTTGTAAAAGCTTAGCACTTCAAATGGCTCAGGATAAAAATGGTGGGAAGAGCTTTTGGGCTGTGCTGGAGTAGTCAGCATCCTGGGCAAGACTGGTCCGGAGAGAAAGCTGTGCCAAGCACCACGCGGCACCACCATAACGGCACCCTGCGCTCCCACGCGTCTGGCTCAAGGGCAGGCTTCTTGACCCTATAGATGGCTAGAGATAATTTTGCCCAGACTGTTTTGATTTCCCTTGATGTTCAGTATGTGAAAGCATTTACAATATTGGCAAATCCCACTCTAAAGGGTAAGTGATGAAATACATTAAACACAAATCTGTGTTATAACCTAGCCTTAAATATAGGTTTAAAGGTAGACAGCCTGATTAAAACTAAAAGGTCGTTATTTTACATTGTACAATTTTATTTGTAGCTATAAATCAGAACACAATTTGTGGAAGGAAAAAAGTTATTAAACTGGCAATATTTATTCCGTTAAGGTGAATAAAATGCAGCACGTAGTTCTGAGTTATGAGAGTCGGGGAAAGGAGCCAAATCACTCTGCTAAAAATTAGTTTGCCAATAATTTTACAGAACGACGACAGCGTAGCTTCAAAAACAAATCCTTTATAGGGAAATGGGATGGCTGCATGACAGACTCTCTGAGCTATGAATTCTCCACAGCTCATGGACCAGGAACTGCTTTAACAATTAGTCTTCAGGGATCATTTTTTTTTTTCCAGAAGTTAGACAATGGCTGCTGTCTCTAACCGAAAGGTCACACTGTATTATAGACTGGACATAAGAACTGAAGAATTCTGAGTTTTAAGTCAGAAAGATTCCTGCTAACTTACTGTTTTGATCTGTTTAGGAGGCTTAACTATTCACTGCCCTCATCTGTGAAGTTGGGGTGGGAATGATGACCGACCGCACAAGGATATTGCTAGGATTTAGTAATAAGCCCTGTTTTTTTGTGGTTGGTTTGTTTGTTTGTTGGTTTTGGTTTTTTTTTTTTTTAATAAGGCAGAAGTCATACATGCCACATTCGTAACACACGTTAGAGAAGAGCTCGAAAGAGACTCGGGAACTCTGTCTGAATTGAAATTTGACTGATGAGCATAAAGACTGGAGAATTACCTGGCAGACTTTACCAAGTGCTGCACCTTCCTTCCTGCTCGAGTCTGTGTTTCTGTGACCGCTCTATTCACACAAAAGCTCCCCGTTTTGTACGCTAGTCATTATTTCGAAACAACACTGAAAAGGGGGTATTTCGTGGTTCTTCTTGTTTGGAAGAGGGCTCTTGTTGGAGACCTGCCTTGGTGCAGTACCTTCTGGGGGTGTTCTGTCATCAGCTTGCTGAGCAGAACATCTCAGGGGCTCACTACAACAGACTGTAAGTAACAAGAACAAAGCAGCAATACTCATTAAGCCTCTAGTCTTGGTTACTCGTTTAATAAAGAGTTGCGCACTCCTAAATGTGCTAAAGAGCTCTTGAGATTTCCAGAGCTTTTCAGCAATGCACCATTTTTTTAAGCTAATAACCTTTTCCAGCCATCTTAGAAGCTTTGCCAATCTGCTGAGCCTGGCTGGCACAGGTCACCGGCTGCCTGAGGACGAAGCTGGTGATCACAGGCATGCACAGTTCTGCTCTCAGACAGTGAGGATTTAGAAATAAGATGAGCCGGTGCTGGTTGTATCTAAGAGTAAGTGTGCAGATGTCTGAGGAAGGTGTTTTCATCTCGTGTAAACATTGTTCTTATATTTTTGTTGTAGAAGATGATGTGTCAAATGTACAAATAATGTGTGCCTGGTGCCAGAAAGTTGGAATCAAGCGCTATTCCCTGAGTATGGGAAGTGAAGTGAAATGCTTCTGCAGCGAGAAGTGCTTTGCAGCTTGCCGAAGAGCATATTTCAAGAGAAACAAGGTAAGAGAAATAAGGAAAGATGTAACCTACATAGACATAGCTTTAATCAAGCCCAACCTGGGTCTCATTTAGCATCTAATAGAAGCTCTTTTCTTTTGTTTTCTCTGTCTCACCTAGTCCCTCCGCTTTCCATCTGTATTGTCTGTTGGACTGTCAGCCCTTTACTAACCCTGTTTCTTTCAGTTTCCTTCAGCTCGATGCTTGGGTTTTGTGAGAGTCAGGGAATTTAAATACTAATAAGCAGCAATGTAAGAGTCCCAATTTGGCCTTAGAGTCTCAGGATGCTTGCTGCATATACACAACCAAGAGGAGGAATCATGAAAATAGACTAGAGGAGGGTTACATATGACAGTGTCACTAAGTTCCATGGCGTTGGGATCATGGCTAGTGGGTAAATGCTTTTAGGACCTAAGTCTGGGTCCTGTCACAGTAGCAGATATCTTCCCACTGCTGCTAGTGAGCTCTAGTTTCGTTCTTTTAAAGTGTATAATTACTAATAAATTACCATTGCTTTAAAATTCAGAGGCTATACAAGTTTTGGGTTGGGGTAAGCAATGTTAGAACATCTAGAGTCACGTGAAAACCCCTCCTACTCAATTTAAATTTAACTCTGTCTAAAATTAGAATGCAATCCTAATATTGAATGTCTACAAAAATTGCTGTAATCACTGAAGTACAGTGCCTGAAAATGCCCCCTAGGTTACTTCAGCAGCTGTTTCTGCAGCAGAATGTGCGATGTGTCATTTAAAGAAAAATAACGAAGGAATGCTCTGGCATTTTTAGTTGTTGAAAAAGTAACTGTGTCCTTTTGGTGCTTAATAGTGTGAGTCTTTGGGTAGCCTTTATTGTCTTAGAAATATCTATTATTCATAAAACCCTTTACATTTTGGTTTTGTAAATGATACTGTTTTCCCTCATGCTATGGAACGTTCAAAGGCTGTCAAGTTCAAACTGAATTCAGGTCTCTGAATCTGGTCTTTTACATCTGTGGTAATAACAAATAAGTACATATGGATCCTAGATTTAGGATGCAATGTTATAGCAAATTGCCCTGCTTTATAAATTTGGGTCACATCATCCTGCCAAAAAAAAAAAAGGAAAAAAAAGGAAAAAAAATGCCTGAAGAATTAGGTTGCAAAAATCAGTAGAGTGGAATTTTAGTGGCAGTCTTGGAGAATCAAGCTCATAATGTCTACTGAAGCAGACAGGCAAGTTAAAGTCACACGAGTCTTCTGCGAGGAGTGGTGTTTACATTCTTTTTTTCTAGAAAAAGTGTAAAGGAGGGAAATATATGCTCCTTAGATGCTCCCTATTTGAAAACAAGTTCTCACGGATGTATGTGTCTGTGCACATACGCACATTTATGCACATGTAGCTCAATGTGCCTTACAATGTGTAAGCCATTCTGGAGTGACAGGATCCAGATCACCGTCAGCTGATGCTCCTGTGACTTTCAGTCACAAACGTACATGGGTAAGATGGTTCATAGTAATGGAGGCATTGTCAGTGATCCTAGTTAGGTGGTCCTGTATGTCCAGCAGTGATGAGGACCAGATAATTTGGGAAACCTTGGGGAGGCAGATGAAAGAACAACCAGTTCATGGTGGATTCTCCATCTACAGCTTAGATCCTGAAATAGAAGGTTTAGATCCCTTACTAAATTAAAATAAATGCCTGTTAACCTAATGCATAGGTGTACTTCAACCTTCTACTAACCCACGAGTAGTAGGACTCAGTAGTAGTTTATGGTCATGAATTCAATCAGTTGGGCAATATATGCAAAAGTTCCCTTTTACCCGACTTACAATTTATTACCCATGTGCTTTGTTGGAGGCCTCCATGTCCATGTATTATGAGAAAGGATGAATGAGAGCATCTCATTGCCTCCTGCCTCATTTCCTACACCTCCGTTAAATTCTTCTGGATGCTAAAAGATGCTGAATATTTCCGTCCAGAAAGCTCTCTGTATTCATTATATTGCATATATCTAAATAACAACAGATTTTCCGAATCTTTTCATATCCCATCATATCCCAGTGAAGTGTCCTATTCTTCACTAAAGAGGTTGCAAATTAACAAAATGTCATATGGGAGGACTTGGCAAAACATGAGAAGATAACATATAATTGATAATGTGTTGGTTGCTACATTGGCTCTGCTTCAAAGCTAAGCGAGTGAGTCAGATTTTCTTCCTCTTTGCACCTGTGGAATCTGGAATTGCACAGGATCCGACCCAGCAGGGGAATTCTGGAGCTGCCCCTTGCATGTGCATTTGTGGCATTAGATGATCCGAGGACAGACTATTTAGAAAATTTCACTATTAAATTAAGACAGGTACAGTAGAATTCAGCAGACCCTCATGCTTCTTATGTTGCACTTCACCTGTTAGTAATAGAGTGGAGTCTTGAGGAGTAGGATCAAAGGAAAAGGCTGCAATAGTTTCAGATTTAACCACTGACCTTTAATCTGTTATTGCTAGTCCGACAGCATACCTGTCTTCTCCATGAGTCTAATGCTTATTTATGTATTTGAGAAGTTATGCCACTCTACACTTTCTCATTTTTCAAACAGAGACGTAAAATAGTCACGTTTCACCTGCCTTATGTATGTTTTTTTATGTATCTCAGCAACAATATAGTGTCGTATTACTTTAAATATGTACAGCTGCTGCATTTCTGGGAGCTGATTTTGTGGTCACTTCATTTCAGGCTTGAATTTCCTAATGGATCGTGTTAAGCACTCTTCCCTCCCTCCCCTAGATAAGAAGTGCTGTAATAAGCACTTGCTTAAAACGATAGGACTGTTTAAACAGTAAAGAATAAGTCATTGCTAATGTCTCTAAGTAATGCTGCAAATTATCCATCCCTGAATGCCAATTGCTGTGTTCAGAATTAGGATTTTTGTCGTCATCCTAATAACAAAATGCTCTCCCATACACAGGGCAGATGCGTGCTGAAGCGACGCATGCCCACAAGTTCCCAGCTGGGAAAAAGCTTGGCATGAGACCACCGGAGAGTGAAGAAAGTGCTCCAAAAAGCCCCAGGTTAGGCGGGCACTGACTGCTCTCAACCTCTAACTCCTTCCCAGCCCTCTCCTGCAATAGGTTTACCAAGACCTTGCTGGCCTCGGGAGTGTTTGAACCCAAGGATTTTAGTTGGAGGTGTACATCGGTCCTTCCTGCCTTTTATCCCAGGGGAGCTGTGGCCGTTTGTGCTCCAGAAGCTGTGCCCCTGCACCCCCTGCATCCATACATAGCCAAGGGTCATCAGGGACCTTCATGTCTGGGAAGGGGAAGTTTTAAGGAAAAAGACTTGCACGATTGTAAGTTGCTTTTCTCCTAAGGAACGCAAATTTTGCCCCAGGTATCCTGCAGTCACGACCATTTAAAGTTCTCTGTCTTAGCAACCATGCCTTGCAAGAATAGAAATACATAGATTTTGAAATTACCATGAGTCTCCCCAAAGAGTGTAATTTTATCTAAATTACTAGAAGTAAATGAAGGAAAAATGGGGGGTTTTACCCCTTTAGGCAAAGAGCGAAATGTTTAGACTATATCCAATTTAGAAAAAACCTAAAAATACACCACCCCACCCCCCAAACAAAAATAACCCAACTCTCTATTCCTGATCCTGTTTGGTCTAGTATGCATAGTCAAATACACATAATGAACTAGTGTATAATGATAACCTGTTGTGCATAATAATACCAATTAAAAGGAAGTGTAGCAGGAAAAGGGAGCATTTTGTACTAATGCTTGCAACTGAAGATTTAAGATTTGGACTTGTTCTGATGCTCCCTTCCTTAGAGATTTAATTTTACAGGCCAGCTAGTATGAAGTTAAGTACCAAAGAGGCACATAAGGGCAAAAAGCACTAGACCACCAAATTTCAGAATATTAAATTTAAAGGAAACGATTGGATTCATAATTGGATCCAGTGAGTTTGAAGCCTGAAAAGATTAAGTTTGAAATTAAGTTTATTGACTCAGTGGGTCAGAAACCAAATTTATTATGACCAAATAGCCAAACCTAGAATGAGGACTGAATTCATAGGGGTTGTAGGCTCTGTTCACATATATATTAAAGGATAATTTACTTGATTTGACTAAGACATGGGAGACGAAGTGACTGCAAGGTCGTCAGGCAGCATTTTATACTTGACCTTGTTCCTGTTTCACACTGCCTCCCAGTCAGGAAAAAAGATGATAGATGTTTTTGTTTACAGTGCAGTCAAATTTCATTTATACTAATAAACAAAAAGGCATCAATCAAAAAGTAAGAGTAAACTGCTGTTTAGCACCACGAAGAAGTAAACGATGATGGCTTTTCTCCCCGTACGGGACAGTGATGGGCAGCACTGTGTGCGAGTCGGTAGCGCAGATGGGCAGCGTGTTTTATGCCCTTTTGTCTCATCTGTGTAGCAAGAATGAATGTGAACAATCAAATGGGGCTGTAAGAAGTAGTCCGTGTTTATTTAGTTCTGAGTTCTACTGCATCAGAGAATTCCTTACATTTTCAAGTTATATTTAAAGACAATAAGGTGCACACAACATCTATACTCCTTAGTACACTGTAGTCCTCCTGCCTGAATAGTTTTTTGGTTGATTAACGTGTATCGCTCTGTGATTAATATGGACATGTATATACAAACACATACTAAAAACTGGGAGTAAACACAAGCTATCATTCCCCCAAATTATTACCAAGGGTTGTCAGAGAAAGTTCTCTTGATTTCAAGCTTAATTGTGCAGCCTAACAGCGCATATGAAACATTTAACAATCTCCCTGTTAAGTCAACGAGTAACAGCAAAAAAGCCACGTTACTTTCTTCTCTTTCTTATGCACCTGCAAAATTTATTTTGTAAAACGATCATCATTCATGGAAATTTGGAAAATTGCTTAAAGCAACTTGATGCAAATAATGCCCCTAAGGAAAAAAATAAAAAAGCTTAGCTGTTACATTTTCCTTTAGAGTCCCTTTCCATAATAAGTTTTGAAACACAAGGGGGTCTGAATAGAAAACCTATTTCTCCCAGAGATTTAGCTTGCGTTAGTTAGGTGTTCAGAAAGGTAGAAGGGTCAGTGTAGAGCAGGTGTCCTGCCTGGTTTGCGTGAAATCGCCTGTATTTGCTTCGGCAGAGCTGTAGAGAAGTAGGATTTAATAAACGGTTCACAAAGTTTCTTCTTCTGCTGTGGGTTTGCACAGAATGTGCGCAAGTGTATTTATGTGTGCTTGTGTGTGTATGTGCACACCTGCACGTGTGCGTACGCGTATTTGCCACAGAAGCCGATTAATGAGGCTTCTTGCGAATGCTTGAAGGTAGAAGGGGAAAAGACGGCAAGCATCTCCATAGCTATGATTGCTATGTTGAGATATAAATGAGCGCTGATGAGTGAATGCAGATGAGACGCTGAGTCTGCAGAGGAAATAGTTCAAGCGTGGCGCACAACTGCGAACTTCTTGAGGAACTATCTGGAGAAGGAGGGGGAAGGAAAATATCCTCCCTCAGAGGATGTTTTTAAAGTTTGTGGAGGGTAGAAGGCCGCAGACAGCGACCAAGAATCTGGAACAGGTACTGAGATATAAAGCAAATCCTGAGTTGTGAGAGAGGTGGGTGGCATCAGTCGGAAAGGAGAAGAGTCGGCATCATTGTCTAGCTGTCATCAGCTGGCCTTTTCACTTACTGGATACTAAACCCGGAAATCTCATAAAACTCCTTCCCAAAACCAGAGCTAGGATGTTTCATGATTAGAAGAAGCAAATGAAATTCCAAATTAACCTACTGAGACCATCAGGCAGAATATCTCATTGCTCACCCGCACCAAAGTAAAACGTATTAACATTGCAAACAATGAAATGCATCAGCACCTGACTGATGCCACCAATGACTTAATGAAGGGATCTGGCAAACCCAGGGTGCTTGTCAGTTTGCAAACTCAATGGACATTTTACTGTCCATCTGCTGCCATTTAATACTATAAATTTGAATCAAATTCCCATTGTCTGAATTGCTAGCAGGTATCCAATCCAATTAAAAGGCGTGTTCACTTTTAATTTTAACCACCATGTCACATTACATCAGTCGTGTTGCATTCTGGCTGCTTTGTTTACATCAAGATGAATACGCTAATTACAGCTTGAGAATCTGCTGCCTCTTGGACAGTGGGCATTTGATTCAAACGAAGTGACCAGTTTATGCGAGGTGTCCTCTCATCAGTTCTGGATGCTTCAGTGATTGCATCTCTCCTTCTTGCCAAAAGTAGGTTTTGTTTACGTACAGATGTTACAACAAAACGCCACTAATTGCATTAGGACTTGACTAGAAATGCTTTTAAGGTTTTCACGCACTAGGTTATACGCAGTTTAGACCAAAGATTTGGATGTAAGTAGATGTTATGACACCTTGATATTGGAGATGTGAAAGAAGTTGCTGCCTGCCAGAGTGACTGGGGAAGAAAGATGGCTGGTAGCTATTTTTGTGGAGGTTGCTAAGGTGCTTTGCTGAAGTCTTAAATCACTTAGGATGAATTTTTGAAGGGGAGGGGGAGACACTAGGGGAAAAGCAGACGTTTTGCACCATTAATAAGTTTGGCAAGATAGACTTCATGATCTGTATCCAGGACATTTTTACATCACCAAGGGATTTTTGATTAAAGAGTTTAGATGCATAACAATGACGCATTCAGAAAACGAGCAGATATAATACACATGGGTGCTTACTTTACCTCTGAACCCCTTTGGCTCCAACCTATGTGAGCTGCACGATCGCTCAAAAAAATATTGCTCTCGCTACGTTCCATGTCTCGGTTCAGGTTACGTTAGATTAGCCCACATTGCCTTGGCCTCTTACGAAATTAGGCACCTTCCTGCTTTGTTTCCATGCGATCAACACAAAATGAGCATCGAGAACAGTCTTTATGCTGAGGAAAACTTCGGGTAGGTCTCCAAAGTGAATCTAATTTGCACAGATTATATTTGGTGCCACTTTTCGCTTTCCTAACGAACACATCAATCATTAATACTAATATGAGCTGGGCAAATAATGAAATGCATATTAAATAATATGTTTGTTCAAAAATATCATGACATTTGAATAAATTATTGCCTTAATGCATCTGTTCACTTATCAGTCAGCTCATTAACTTAGGGAAATATTGAAAAAGGAGCTTGAGTATTTTTTTCACCCTATATATTTTTATTTAAAAACCAAAATTAAGCAAATATGGCTTTCAAAAATATGTTTGGGTTAGGAACAGTGTTGTGAACGACACCCTTCGTACACACTCCTGAAAGGACGTATGGAATATTACAATTAACTGCGTAGTTTAATGGGATGAAACTCTGCCCAGGCAGGGGACCATGGTGGGCAGCAGTAGAAAAACTGAGGGGCCCAGCTGAAGGTGGAAGGTCATTTCTAGTCCTGAATTTTCTTGGGAGCACAAGTTGCTGTCACACTTCGCTAGTGGCGAAGGAATTTGTGCAGGTGAGGCAGCAGGTCAATGGAGTTGCAGCATTTCTTGTCAGCTGACGGTCTGTATTTAATTACTCTCTTACTCTTCCGAAGCGGTGACTTCCCTCTCCATCATGCCTAGTAATCTTGGGACAAATTCAAGGATGAAACTCAGTCAGACCAAGGGAGTAAATCACATCGTATATCTTTTGGCCCTTCCTAGGTAGGAAAGTTTCATCCCTTTTAGGTTTGTTTGCAAACATTTGCTGGTTTATGGGAAGATCGAAGAAACCCTTACACACAGTAACCTTGAATCTGGCCTTGTGAGTCTAAATGAGGCTAGGAGAGGCCAAATGGATATAATTTATAAGCTGACGGATGAACAGGAAAAATCTACTACGGGGAATTGTTAGTTAAAGTCAGCTTCTCGCTGTATATCAAGCTGTGCTCGATGTGCAAGTGTTAAACTTGCTGGAAGAACGAGGTGGGTTTTATAGGGCAAAAAAAGTCCAAAAATGTCAAATACCTTTCCTGTAGAAAATTGTTTCTGCAATAATAAAAGAGTGTTTGCTGGCCAGCTAAGTTCAGTGGAGGGCTGCTGTCAAAAACCCCAAGCATTTACAACTCACCCATTTGAATTTAAATTGGGCTGGAAGTAAACATATGTTGCAAGTTGTCAGCCTGGATGCAATTTTGTATCTAAAGTAAATGTACTCATCTGTTTAATAATTTTTAGAAACGGTCATAAAGTGTGCGATGGGAGGGTTGTGTGTGTGTGTGGCTTCAGATGGTTTTGGTTTATTTAATCTCCTGCCTCCGTTGCATGGAGGGGCTGGTGGAGATGCTCAGGCAGGAGACGTGGCCCCGTGGCGGTCCATTTACTTTAAAACCAGAGCAGAGCGTCTCTCTGGCCCTTATCTGGGCTTTGCGAGGAGAAGGATCTTCAGTGGGGTATGGCAGCCCAGCACAGCTTTACCCAGGAGCGTGTGAGACCATCAAGGACTCAGCTTCCCCGTCAGCGCTGGCCAGATACAGTCATTTTCCCTGTATCGCATACAGGGATACAGTGGTGCCATGTCCCATACATCTGTGGCCCTTCCCTCCCCTGAAATTTGGACTGTCAAATCCAAGGGGAGACCTGTTGAGTTAGAAATCAAACAACAACCCCGTCTCAATTAGTCTTATTTTTAATCTAGCCCACAGGCTTTCGCAGTCGCAGTGCACAGTGCTACTACATCAGGTGGAAGAGAGCTCCTAGAACTACCTATAATCTTAAAAGCTTAATCTAGAGATTTACAGAATCACAGAATGGTTTGAGTTGGAAGGGACCTTAAAGATCATCCAGTTCCAACCCCCCTGCCCTGGGCAGGGACACCTCCCACTAGACCAGGCTGCTCAAAGCCCCATCCAGCCTGGCCTTGAACACTTCCAGGGATGGCGCATCCACAGCCTCCCTGGGTAACCCTTTGAGTGTGGCCATTTAGCCAGTTCCTTGTCCACCAAGTGGTCCATTTAGACAGAACACTGCCATTTAGATATTTATGAGGAGGTAGGTTTGAATAATTTCATGCTGTAGAAGTAATAATGGTCAACTTTGGCTGTTGTTGAAGGGTCCAGTCTCATGCCTCCATTTGCGGGAGCAATTAATTTATCAATACCAATGCCTTGATAAGTCAGCTCCCCACTGAGTTTTGTCAGGTGGCTGTGCTCCTAACTTCCGTATTGGAAGATAGTAACTTTTATCCTAAAGAAACGAAGGACCAGGAGCTCTGAAAGACAAGGCTCTAAAATACCAAGGAAAAGGGTTAACCAAGATAAAGTTGTTTGTTTTTTTTTTAAAAAAAAAAAAAGGGAAAGAAAGAAGCATTGAATCACTCTGGAGGCTATTTAAGAACACCATATTAGATGCACAGATGGTTCGTATACCTCTGAGCAAGGAAAAAGTAGAAAGGGGAGAGTAAATCTGGCATAGTTTAGTGAAGAAGTGCATAAGCTTAAAGGGACACTGTCAACTTAAAAATCACACTTTTATTGGAAAACTTGTTACCTACTACTGTTACAAACAACACCTATGATTACTGTAACCGAAAAATGAGACAAAAAACCTCGCTCTGTTTTTTGTTGTGCTTCCTTTGGGCCTGATCCAAATTCCATTGGCGTCAGTGGGTGATGTCCCGTTGCTCATGATGAGCTCCGGGATCAGGCCCCGTGCGTATTTGCCTGTACATTGTGTACGGGCAGTTTCACTATTTTGCATGTGGTCTGCTTTCTTATTGTTTCTGTGGTTTTTCGCACAGCAAGAGAGGAAAAAAAACCATTTTTTTCCAAATTGGAAGTGTGGTTGTTAAACTATGGAAATGCCAACGGGGTCCCAGGCACACTTGTGACAGAAATACCAACTGTTAGGCGTTTTTAAGACAAAACTCATTCTTCAAAAAATTTGAGAATGTGATCAAATCAGTTATAACCAAAGGTCTCTGAGAGAAAGTGCAGGAATAAAAAGACAAGGAAATTATCTGAAAGGCATGTGTACAAGGCAGTGTAGAAGGTATAGGAAAAACCACCTGTAAGTACCCCACTCCCACAGGCCAGCCAGCCGTGACTCTGGCCCCTTCTGAGAAAGCAGAACAGCAGAAAAATTAAATTAAATTTTCTGCGTCCATCCTCACTGCAGAGGATGATGAGGAAATTTCTGTTCCAAGGACACTTTTCACAGGAAATCAGAGTGTGGCCTTATAGCAAAAATTGAAGTCTCTTAGGAGGAAGTTACGGAGCAACTTCAGCAGCTCGAGAGCAGTAAATCACCAGGAGCAGATGGTACTCAGCCGAGTGTTCCTAAGGAAATAAAAGTGTGAAGCAGCAGAGATATTGACAAGGATCTGCAATGTATCATTAAAACCAGCAACTGTTCCTGAAAATTTGGAAGTCATTTGTATGGTGCTTAAAAAAAAAAAAAAAAGAGAGATAAGAAGGTTTCTTTCTTCTTGAGCATAGGAAACGAAACTGAGAGTTCCTGAATAATTTTTGTTTAATTTGCTTAATGGCAGAATAAAGCAACTTTCAGTTACGCATGACCTGTCAGGTCGTAACATTGAAAAGAAGAGTTGGGATATAATTTTTATACATAACATCTTTTAGAAAAAGATATTTAGGTGAACATAGTTTATTTGGACTCAGGATCACGTTTGCTGGATAAGGTTGTTTATTTTCGATGCGTTATTTCATGTCTATGGGTAGTTTAATGCCCTCCATGGAAAAAATGAACGCATTTTGGCACAGCTGCATACCTCGGTCCACGTTTTTGTAGCAAGTAAGTTGGCCATTTAAATAAAAAGCTGATGGCATTCCAAAGGACCTGAGTTCAGTGCCAGCCAAAAATTACTTTATAATGGTGAGGAATGTTGTTATTTGTGCTACAAAAGTTTTTAATTCAATTTGCTACAGAAAAATTAATTTTTTTTAGAAAAAAATCTGAGTTTTTCAACAAAAAGCAGATACTTCAAAGCACAAACACACTCAACTAAATCCCCATTTTCTGCAGTTATACCATATGGGCAAAGAGTAACAGAAGAGTACAGAGGTTTTGCCAAGCAAACACAGCCAGTATGTACACACACGCACGGAAATCATCTGAGGGAGGGAAATTAGAAGTTCTAATGGATTTGGAATTTAGTAAAGCACTTGAAATAGCATCTCATGAAATCTTACCCTCAGATTAATTCAAATTACTTTGGATATGAACACTGTCAAGTGGCCTGAAAATGAGCTCAAGGAATAAAGTAAAGGGTGGTGATAAAGAGCAGCATATCAGGTTGTGGATAGAGAAGTGCCGGAGGGACTTTCATGAGCTTGGTCTTGTTTCATATTGCGTTAATGGTCTCCAGGAGAGAACCGAGAGCAACTTCTCAAACTCTGCAGATGATGCTAAACTAAGGGGAAGTTGCCGATACCAGACAGGACAGAAAATAACTCTCTGGAGGAATTAGAAGTAATGGAAAAAAACAACTAAATTACTTGTACTTTGACAAAAGTGAGTTAATGTGTTGAGGGGGAAAAAAAAACCCAAACCTGAAAAAAATATCTTAGTGGAATGAGGATAGGTAAGGGCAACGAGTTGGACTGTGCAGATGTAATGGTAGTTAAACGACCATAGCTAGGGTCTGGAGCCTGGGGGTGTTGAGGATAGCTGAGTAGCTGCTGAAGCATGGGTACAACAAAGAGTGGCAGGATTTGGAGGGAGTTTGGGCGGGCAGGGTTAAGGGATGAGCAGAGCCAAAGATAATTTAGGGAATACAAAGGTGATAAGCCTGTGGAGAAGGAGGAGAAGGCTGGAAAGAAGTTAATCTTTTGCAGTTTTGATGTATAATACTTCAGTGTGTTAGCACTTGGAACCGTGGCCTGAAATCAGCCACTTTTCTGGGGACGGACTAAGCTGGGACGAGCAAACACTAGTAAATACAGAAGCTGGCACTGGCAGAGGGAATACATACACCGTCTTCTGTGTATTTTCCATCTCCGACTTCTGCAGAAATGAAAGGATAGCCTGCTCGGATTCAGCAGGCGGTATTACACTGCCCATTTTTAGACTGAGCTATCACAAATCATGGTTAAAAGCCTGAGCCACAAGCCGCTGAAGTAAAGAGGAGTGCTCTGTCCCCAGTAGCAGTTGAACTGGGCCTTAAATTCAATAGTATAGTTGCATAGGTTTGATAAAACTGATGATTATTAGCAAAACGTATAGCTAAGCCAAGTAAAAGAGCAACGGAAACCAAACCTCATTCATCAGAGAGATTGCCTGCCAGTGTAAGCCCCAGATGCATCCTATGACTGCGTAGATTATAAGATATTTTTCACTCCTTCCTTCAGGTATTGGCTATTGTCAGCTGCAATTTACCAGGCGAGATGAACAAATGGGCTGATCACTATGGCGAGACCCATCTTCCTAATCAGAGCGCTTGCACTGATGCCATAGCAAGCGTGAAGGGCTCCGTGACATAATCCAAATCCAAATTGACGTGTCCCATTTGGTCGGCCAAATTCATAACTGGTGTAAGCAGGCGTAGCTTTATTAAAATCAGTGGGGCTGTTTGCATCATCTGAGGCTTTGGCCCTGTGTGGGAATTGAAATAGCTCCATTTAGTTCTCTACTGGGTTTGGAGAAGCAATAGGTTTGCTATAGTGTCACTGGAAATTTTTTTTATTATTATCATTAAAATGAAAATGTTTTGTCTCACTTTCAATCATCCTCAAATCTCTCATAAAATGTTTCAACATTCATAAAGCAGTTATCAGTGTCACTACACTGCTCTTTTGAAGAATTTTGAAAATGTCAGTATTTTCTAGTATTTACTGTTGATGCAAATATAGAAAGCGTGGAAAACTTTTTATAACAAGGCTAAAGCAATATGTGAGATTGAACACAATCTCACATAGTGAGGGCTATTTTTAAAGAAGTGTCATGTAGAATTCTAAATCATTGTATCTGGCCTTTTCAGCATTGTGTAGCACCTTTGCTGTGCCTAACACAACCAGAGATATTAGAGCACGTTGCATAGTTTGTAAGATGTTTCCTAAAATTGGTTTCCTAAAGACAGCTAATCGCAGATGTGGTTATTTTGAGCTTTTTGTTTCTTTACCTTTGAACTTAGGTTTTAATAACTCAATATAAATTGCAGAACAGAATATGCAATGAGGTACTGACCACCGGTTTCAAAGCAAAGGAGGCATTTTGGTCCTGCGGATATCAGGGCCAACATTGCCACTCATGCCAGTAGGATGAAAACTGAATCCCAAGCTAAAGCCAGTGGTGTCATTTTAACAGGAAAAATGAGAAATTAGGTATTTGTCTGCGTACTTTGTGATCTACAACTAACACTTTTTGCTGATAAAGCTGTATAAGGTATATTAAATTTAACCTAACTCATGTTAAATAAAATAAAGCCCAGGTCTGCCACACTTCCTCAGTCTGGATAGCCCTTCATTCTCCAGTAGCCCAGAGCAGGGAGGTGATGCACATTTTTCCTCCTCCACCATTCTGCCTTATCCTTTCCCTTGCTTTATTAAGTGGAACCTTTCTCGCCTTTGCAATACAGCTGCCAAACTTTTAACCTCTTTCTGGCTGTGTCTTTCTACATTTCCTAACCTGTTTCTGCATTTTCACTGGCCAGGTTACAATAAGGTATGGCATGTGCTGTTCCGTGTTGTGTTCTGTGTTTGCAGCATGTCTTGTGTTGTCTTATGGATGTTTTCTTAGGTGGGTTTTTTTTTTTTTTGGTGAAAGGTACTGAGGAGATTCTCAGTTATTTTTCCTCTGTGCCCTTAACGGGGTTTAACTTACCACCCCATTAAACAGTCATTTCTTATGTGCAATTGTAATTGCTGGAATGTAGGTTGCTATTATTAATCATCTTTCCATTCGTACCGTTACATTAATCATGTGAGGAGACGCGGGTGTAAGTTTGGATCCAGCAGGATGACAACTTCTTATTCGCGGTGATCCGAAATTCAACCCGTGAAGCAAAGAATGACTTTTACAAGTCGTTTTCATGTTTGCCAATTTTGAAGGCGGCGCTGTGCCATTTTGCAGTGCTCCATGCTAATTGTGACCCGTGTGGATCTAGGGATTTCATGAATAATACAAGAGAGGCAGGAGCAGTTGGAAGAAACCAGTTTCGCGCGTTGTTTGTGTCAGGGCTCGGTAATGGATTTACCCTCAAACGCAGCCACTGCTAAGAAGCCATTCTGGTTTGCAGGGCCTCACACTGCGCAGGCAGGAGTCATTTCGGTTTTGCAGGCAGGGCTCTCTGGCTGCTCTCCCTTTGTTTCCAAATAGCGCGTGGCTCCGCCACGTACGTGTGCCTTCAGATATTCCTACAGGAAATCTACTTTCACGCCCAGGAGGGAGAAAGTCTAGCACGTTTTCTGCAAATCGGCGTATTCCTTTGGGAAGCGTGCTTGCGGAGGAGCAAAGAGGACAGTGCAGCTGTAAACATTCTGCTCGGAGATAATCAGCGCCCCAGCGGGAGCACCTTCCCCGCACAGCTGTACAATTCCCTTTGCTCTCTAGAAGGCACTGCACCCTACGTGCAGTTTCCAAGCTACATTTAACACAATTGCCCATCAGCACTTAGGAAGCAGTTACCACAGAAACCCAGCAGAGACCAATTAGTCACATGATTAAATTAATTAAAATAACCCAGGGTATCTGCCATCTTGCTTCTCTCTGCTACGCATAGCGCATGACCCAGGCGGAGCTGTAATTGGGTAGCATTATTGTGCCTTTTAATCCTAGAATCATCTTCATACTGTACTGGAGGTGGTCTTTGATTTTCCCTTTTCCACCGGTCTGTGTAAATCCCTTCCCAGAGATCCGCGTTATTCCCTTGCCGCAGAGACGCATTATTCCTTTTCTGGAGATCTGTGTTATTGCACAAAAAAACATTCTCCAGCCCCCTCAATAAGCCAAGTAGTATCAAATTTACAAAACATCAGATTTAACAACAGCGAGATTTGTTATGTTTGGGATAAGAGGATTTGGAAACATTTTCAATTGCGCAGCTAAGACTTTTGGAGGTCTTTAATGACAGCTCTAACAATACTTGCCAGAGAGAGCTCTGTAATATGTATTAGCACTTGACCCGAGAATTGTAAAGCACTAAGAAAAGACTGTATGTTGTGTCTTCATTTCCCAAGTAATACTATTATTGCAGTGGGGCGCGTTTAAGTGGAACAAGCTGTCTGCCTTGTAAGACTGCTTCCTAGGAAAGGCAGGCAGTTCGGTTTCCTCGCTTGCTTTTAAATCCTAGAAATGCACTGTCATATTCTAACTTAGTAAATCAGTCCTTTGTCCTTGGTCCTTTGGCTGCCGTGATAATGGCATCCCTGAATATCCATGTCAACTAGAAGGGTTTTCTTCTATTATATCAGTGTCATACTTCTGCATGCACGCAGATCATCTCTACCTGAAATGACATAAACCACGGAACAGTGCAATTTCCATCTCATCAAAGATTTGCTGGTGGCTGCTCTGAAGTTACCTTGATCCATGGCACCAAAGGAAAAAAAAAAATAAAAAAATTAATACTATTTCTGGCCCCAGAGTACAGAGCAGCTTGCCTCTCCGAAGCAGATTCCATACAAACAGACTTGACAAAACAGCACGCATAAATTACATGGCTCTGATGCATTAATTCGTGCCTAACAGAGCAAGTGGCAACGACACTACATCTACAATGGATGGGTATAAGATGGAAGAAATGAAGTCTGTGGGTTAATGTATAAATAATCAACTGTTACGGAATTTGCAAATATTATGGAAGAAAGCTAGCAGGTTTTGCGTGTGCTGTATTGCTGAAGTGCCGTGCACAAGCGCATTTGCTAGGCTTAACTGGCTCTGACCGGCCCGTCAGGAAGGATGTACACGTTTGTCAGTGCCGAGGCACAGATGCTCCGATATGGGATAGGCTCTGGTCGTGAAATGGGGTCTCTGTCCACCAGGGTAATGTCAGTGACAAAAGTGAGCCTCCGCCAAGTCACAGGACGTTTCCCGAGGTGAAGGAAGCCTTCTCTCAGGTCTAACGCGGCTCTGGGATTTTATAGAAATTATCCCCAATTGACCAACATCCCCTACATCCAGGACACACGCAGGTTACCAGGCATAAATGAAACCAGTGCTCAGAGTGTTTTCACTTGTGTTTTACTTGCAAATTATCATGGGCTGCTGCAGTGTGTGTAATACCCGCTGAAAAATTGCCCCATGTGTAATGCTCGATCTTGCTATTTTTGCAAGAAGTGACAATAAGAACAGTGAGAAAGAAATTCTTCATGGGATCACCCAGTTTTACAGTGTAGTAGTCCTATAGGAATTGGTTGAATTATGTCTGTATAAAAATGAAGTAAACTAGTGGAAAATCTGGTCTGAAGATTGTAGCTGCAGAGGCCACATGCTGTTGTTTCCAGAATTAAAAAATGTCCTATAAATATACTCATGCAAAGCATCACGAGAAGGATGCTTTCTGTTTCATACTTCAAGTGCTTCGTCACCAAACCTGCCCACTAAGTTCTCAAAGCTTTTCTTCCTTTATAACTCAGAAGAAAAATAATTCTTTTTTCAGACTAGAGCAATGTAAAGTTTTGACTGCTGTTTCTTGTCATGTTACATACAATAAATGTGGCTGAAAGCAGAGGACAGGCTCTCCCTTCACAGCCAAAGTGACAGCAAAGGCTGAGGTGGCTGTTTTGAAGTTTCTTTCCAGGAAGGGAAGGGTTTTGCTTTGATGTACAGGGGCTCTATGTTCTTCATACAAGTTTCTTGGTGTGGGTTTCTAGCTTTTCACAGGGAACAGACGGGCCCCCTCAGCTGAGCGTTACAGAGGAGCGAATGGTGATGGAAATACGGGTCCCTCTCCCAGTCATCTGTGGGGTGGGATTCACAAACAAGAGAGCAGAGACTGAAGTGGGTCAGTACGTACCTCTGTGCCATATCTGCATTTGAGAGCGATGTGCTGACCTCTTCCCAAAGCAGGAGATGGAACAGTTCCTGTGGGCACTGTTCCCCTTGCCGGGCCGTTGAGGGGTTCATAGGGGCTTTTCTGAAGTACGGTCCCTGAGCTGCTGCTGGGATGGTCACTCCGGGAACACACAGATTAGAAGTAGGGATTACAGAAAAAGAGAAGTACTGGGGAGTAAAGAACATCATAATGTTTCAATTGTGGTGGCATTGGGCAGTGTGAGGTTTGCAAAGGACTTCAGCGGGATTCCAGGCTTCCTTTATAAAAAGGTGAATAAATTATACTTGCCCTCCTTGGAATAAGAAAAAGGGAGGATACAAAAGGAAACTTGACGAAGTGCAAGCAATTTTGAAATAACTATTTTGAATGAATGTTATAAATGCACAGTGTATTGCATGCCAGAATAAGTGAAAGCAAATCAAGATAGCAAAAGAATTTTGGTGGTATATTTTCTGCTCACCACAACAGCTGAGGCAAAGTGTAAAGAGCCATATCACAACGATTTGATTTTTGTAGGTGTTGTGAACGCCTCACCTCTCAGGAACTGTGATGGGGCTTACAGCTAGACATCCATGGCTGTGAAAGTCAGGTTTTCTTTGGCCTGTTTGTAGGCAGGCTGAAGTCAATAGGAAGCCTGAGCTGAGTGGCAATAAGTGATTAGCATTTGGCTTACATGACTTTAAACAGGAGGAATGGATAAAACATGTACTTCTGAATCATTTATGTATGATTTTTTTGTGTGGCAGAGGACACATAAGGTAGTCTTCAGGCCTAAGTAAATAATCTGATGCATTGCATGAGAAGGAGCGCCAGTGAGAGAGAAATGCAGAGCCCTCTTGAAGTCAGTGAGAAGGTAATATAAGTGAGAGGACGATAATTTTAGGGGGTTCCTTTTTGCAAGAAGTCACTGCCGCTAGTTGAGAAAGAGCTGGTGATCCTCCACAATTCATCTATCCCTAATCTCTCCACTCATTTGTATTCCTGAAATGTCTCTGACATAGAAGTAGTTAGGGCAGAAATAACCTTCTGAAGGCCATCCAGGCATTTCCCTACATTGCAAGAGGGTTTGTTTAATTTAATGCTAGTCTATCCTCATGGCATTACTAAACAAAAGCTATAATAAATAGACTGAGAGACTATGAGGAGGTACTCTGGATATATTTCAGTAGCTTTCCTCAACTCTTTGAAGTCCAGAAAGTTTAACAGAATAAGTAGAAGTCCACAGCTAACTTTCTCAGCTTGTATATAGTATTAACTGCGTAGGCTGTGGGGTTGAATTCTGGTCATGCTCGTGAGTGTCTCTCGAGTGATTTTAATAGATTAACTATTTTTTTTGGAACAGCTGTATTCACAAGTGGGCCATTGCTTTAGGCATGGACCTGCTAGTGTGAAGGATGTTGCTGGTATTCTTGATTAGAAACAGGGTACAATTTTTGGATAAACGTCAGATTGAATTATCTAACTCAAAGCGGGGGGACACCTTTTCTAGTCAGCTGGGATAAAGGAAGATCCAGTTGATTCCAGTTTAGACGGATACAGCTTGTTCCGAGGCGATTTGGATCGGACCCAGTTCCCAAAGCCGTATCCTCTATGGCTTGTCTTATCATTCGGGCTTTATGCAAACTGGACAGGAGTAGTTTTGCTGTTGCCTGTTTCTCCAAAATTCCTTTCTCTGAAGGCTCCACACTTTTTACTTTCCTCAGCAGCATTTCCATTAGTCTCGATTTCTTTTGCCCGTCCTTCTCTCCCTCCTGCCACCAGCTTCTGCTTTACTCCCTCGACTCTTCCCGTCTGTCGTGTCTCTATCTGCCCTCATGGATCCTGGCCCTTCCTGTGCGCCACTGACGCTTACTGTGCACTCCATGAGAAATCAGAAGAAAACTGTTTCTAAATTCCCTATAACTAAGACCTTTTTTCCCCAGAAGCACTACGTTGTCTTTCAACATATATTTGTACGTATTCCTTGTGCTAGGAAGCAATCGTAACCGCGTCCCTGGTATTCCTCTGCCGTTGACAGTAGATTAGTTGTACGATGGCAAAGTACCGTGGCTCTGCCTCGGGAGCTGACTGCCACTGCACGTGGCAAATGCCAAATAGGTAATGCTTTTATTTACATGTTTTCAAAAGATCCTTAGTAGTTTTCCCCCCACATTTCTGCAGCAAAATCTGGTCTCCCTGAGGAGCAGAGGGTGACTCTGGCGGGAAGTTTTAGTTTCTAGATGCGGTCTGTGGATTTCCATGCCCCTTTTCCTCCCCAGCTGTCCCCCCTGCTTCCCTCTGGGCGCATGTACTGTTCCTTTTCTTGTCACAGCTCTCTGGGGTCTAAATCCCAGCCGCTTTGAAAGTCAAAGGTAAAACTCAGTTGGCTTCAGAAGAGCAGGATTTTAGCCCAGCCACTCTCACTGGGCAGATGCCCGTCCCACGTGGCGGGAGGGCGTGCGTGGCTCTCTGCTGGGACGAGGCAGGGATGTCACCAGGGTCGGTCAAGGGAGAGCACGCCAGCCAGAGCCAGAGGAGAGGCTGAGGACGCTGAAGCAAGGTGTGTCGGTGTTATTATCTCTGCCTTTCTGAGCTGCTTACAGCACCGCATGCTCCCCTGTCAGTTCCACTCAGATTAAAAACCACAGTGAAATGTTCCTTTTTGTGCTTCTGAAGGGGAAATCAGAGATAACTTAGATACCTAGTATGTATCTGAAAAGATAAGTGCCGTTTTCTTTCCCCTCCGTTGAAGAGCGTTGCAGAAAGAAACAGTTGTCATGAACTATCTATAAGATGGTTCCCTTCTCCAGAGAGTTTATTACCCTTCATCTTTCATTACCCTAGGATATTTACAGGTAGCATATTCATTACCTTGAACATTCCCGCATACTTGTACGAGCACACAGTGTACAGATGCTGGGAGACAAGCCTCCTTAGCACCCAAAGACACGGTATTCTCATTTAACATTTTAATTTCACCACACCAAACCGTGGAGCTGCAGCATAAGCAACTTCGGACTTATTTACTCGGCGTGCAAGACTCAGTGGCACAGGGAGTTTTGACTGGTCACATTACGTGTCATGTTAAAGAGCCTTTTGTCTCCATTCAAGCTTTCTGAAACAAGACAAATTATGATATTTTCCTGTTAATTTCTGTTAATTTCTTTCCTTAATGAGTTTCATTAAAATAAAAGCTTCCGGAAGACTGAGCCATGACAGCTGTCTAAAGACTGTTTCACTTGCTATGGGCTGTTTGGGCTGAATAATTATTTCAGCTTTGTGAGGATTATTTCTTTAAATAAGAACAATGATGCTCTGTTTGGGAAGAGAAACAAATGCTTGGAGTGGTGCAGCATAATTTCGTAGTGCTGACTCGAAGCACTCAATGGCTTTCAGGAATACCTGAGAAAAGCAAATCTCTCTCAGTCTGACACGTTTTTTAACACTTAAGGATACAAAGGCAGCTATTTCAGCTGGCAAGAGACAGAGGGCTTGGCTTTTAATGAAGCAAATCAGTTCTTCGAAAGAGAGAGGGGCTTGTTCTTTACTGTTGCATTGCAGTGAATGTGACCCAAGAATGAAAAAGCAAGTCTTTCTGGTTGGCCATTCATAAAATATTCCTGTAAGCTGCAGGCCTGATACTTTGATAAGATAATGGCAAATATTTCAGTTCCTTCATATTTCCAGCATTGTAAAATCTTAAAGATGCATTGTGTGTTTCATACCTATTGTAATTAAAAAGACAAGGCTTTTACAACATAGTTCAGTCTGTTTGCTGAGCTGACCGTTTTCTTTTTACACGGAAATTCTTAAATCAAGGGGTGGGAAGATGGGAATTTTACAGTAGTCCGCTGCTTCCAAGTCTGAACTGGACACTCACCACCTGTTTTCACGAGCTGTTGCACCGAATTCCTTGTCAGAGTTGCAGAAAACCCGGCTGGTTTGACGGAGCTCGCGTTCCTAGTGAGAGTCTCAGATTTCAAGACCCAAATGGTAGATTTTTTGCTTGGGGAAAGTGAGCGTTTTCTGAGGTTTTGTGACACCCTCTCAGCTTCCCAAATCCTTGCTCCCTGCCGCCTGTTTCTAATCCTGTGTCCTTCCTTGTGCTGATTTTATCACAGTACTCTTATTCCTTGGAGGATAGAGGCCCGTGACCTCTGCTTACAATGAGATTGTAGTTAAGAAAGTGGTTATTTAGAAATGACATCTTCTTATTTAACAAAGAGACTGCGTGCTCTGTATGTTTCCTGCATTGACCCAGACGTATCTTGTCCCTGTCAGCGTGGCTGGAGAATGAGCAGGTGTCTTCCCACCTCAGTTATCATCATCAGGGTAATGGTCAAGAAAGCCTGACACACGGATTTTTTTACTACCTGGAGTGACAAAACACCAAAAGAGCACAGCTTAATTTTCAAATCCCGGGTTGATTTTATAAGACAGACAGAAAAGCACAACCCTATCCGCCCTCACAAAGCCACCGCTATAATGAAAAACGAAGCTGAGCGTATCTGATGTAGTAACTGTCAAAAGGGAAGTCAAGCTCATGTCGGTACCACAGGACTGGTCCCACACAGCAGCTGCTGCTTGATGGATACTCGGGACACGGCATAGGTCAAGTGTTTAAGGTAATTGTTTGTGAACTGGCCGGCTGACAGCCGTAAATTTGCAGCTTGGCTGGAGTTTCCCAGGGAGCAGCCTGTCCCACCACCAAACAGCTACACATCAGGAAACGATGGGCTTCTGCCATTTTATTTTCCTTTCTGATCGACGGCTGTTGCAGTTGGAGAGGTGCTTGCTCCCAGCAGGAGAGGAAAAGCACCCACAAAGGCACAGTGGGAGCTAGGTGGGTGCTCCTGCACCTCGTGAGCCCCTTTCTCCACCAAGCACCCACGAAGGAAGCAGGAGGGCGTCCTGCCGCCCCACGGGGAGCACCATACCTGAGCAGCCCTGATGCAGCCGGGCATTTGTGGCCAGTCCTGTCATTGTCACGGCTCTGGGATGAGGGAAAATGTTTCCTTTGCTCCTCTCCCCAAGGCTGAGATTTCCCAAAGCGACCAGTTTCCCTGAAGGAAAGCAAATGATGGTCTTTGTTTTCTTAACCTATACTGGGTCTTTGAGAATCCAAGGCCAAGTGACCTTGCAAGAGGGAATCGCATGGGCTCTCAGCTCTGGAACTGTCGTATGAATCCAGAATCCACATTGTAACCTCCTTCTGTCATGTCTGAATTACTGTTGTGACATACTTTTAATGGGAAATTTCTGTAAGAAATTGGTCCCTCTTAAAACTTTTCCTCTGATGAAAAGTGAGAATGGAAGATGTAGCTTTGGGCTGATTTGGGGAGGGTGGCTTATTCATTGCTAGAAAGTCCAGAAGAGCTGTTGTGATTTTCTCCTCACACGCACGCTAACATGATCTTCCTTTTACTACTATTTTTTTTAAAAAAAACAACCAAACAAAAACCAAGAGGGCCACTTTTCAGTCTGTCACTTTATAGGCATCCAGTGTCAAAAAAGCAGGTGTATGTAAGCCTGTTTATAAAAAATACACCCACAGTTGCTTTTTTTTATAGTTCAGATATTCTAAGAACCCTAGATTTAGTTGTTGCCTAATCTCAAATATTAGCACCATAAAATCAGTCGCATTTAAACGCTTTTCCTAAGAGACATGCTGTCTTTCCAGTCAGTTGTCGGCTTGTTTTGCTCCGGGAGTTCAGGACGTGCCTCTCCGCCTTTGCCGTTTCATGGAGTTTCACTGCGGAGACTTGATCTCCAACCATGAGAGGTATTCCAGATTTGCTGAGAGCCCCGCAGCTTCTGCGCCCTGGGAGCCCGTGGAATGAAAGCCTTCGCGTGCGTGGCGGGCTCGGCTCTGCCGCTTTCTGCTTCGCGGCTAAAAGTAGCTGGCGTAAAAATTCGCTGCCTTTCTTGTTGAGTGGCGGCTTTTAGAAATCAGCCCATCTCCTGCGTATTTCAGATGTATCAGGGTATAAAAGAGCCGCGTGCTTTGTTATCACGAGAGGATGCCCTCGGAGGGTTGTTTAGAGTTCAGGCTCCTTCCAAAAGTGTTGGTTGTGTTTTCACGTTAAGTGCCACCAGCCAATACCCAGCCTGGCAGAGAAACTCCTTCTGGAGTCTGTGCTTTCAGTGTCGGTGGGTGAACCTGGAACCCAGTTATTTTTAGCGTGTATTGTTCATGGATGTCTAGCCTCCTCTCGATGATGCGAAAACTCTTAATTGAATGTAATCCATGAAAGATTTATTCTCCTGATCAGCTTTCTCGCAGGAAGTGATTTTAGATTCATCAGATTCCAGCTGTTGCTTAAATCCATTCAGCCATCAAGCCTGTCAATTTTATTGTGAGTATTCCAGGTCGGTTTCCTGCTGAGGCCTAGATGTGGGCCTCCTATTCTTCTGTTTTCCATTTAAGTCAATCTATAGCATAACACGGGTCTTCCCTGGTGTGTGGGGAGACGAGCAAGGATGTGGAAAAAATGTAAGTTGGTCTGATCTAGCTAATCCAACAAGAGTGGTTTAAAAACCCCTTTTCAGCTTTGTTCTTAAGATCTTCTGCTTCCTGCAGTGATCTCTCTACAGCAGCCGGCACTTGATGCCCAAGAGGGATGAAAAATTTTTAAAAAAGAAAATAAAAACCACATAGACTTTTGTGACCTCTTGGAGTATTTGACCAGCATCAGCTACATGTGTCAACTCCACCCTCTTGCGAGGCAACTCAGTTGTAGTTTTAGGATGTTAAGGGTTGATTTTAAAGTTTCCAATTCTCATGAGTGGTGGAACTAAACCTAGAGGTTCATGCTTATCCAGGTGTACATGCACATGGCGAGGCACTGTATCTTTTCCTCTGAACCATCTAAAGAGAAATGGCATATCTTGGCACAGCCAGTAGGTTTTACTTCTTTTCCATCACTACATTCTCCTTTCCATGTCTCAGAGCTGCATAAATGTTCCCCATTCCACCTGTTAACACAGCATGTGACTGTAGCAAGTAGCATGTGAGTAGCAAGAGACTGTGGATTTGGGGGTCTTATAGAAACCAGTGAAGCTATTGAAGTTGATTTTGAAAGACCTGGGTAATACAGCTAGTAAAACTATAGTATCAAAGTTTGTTGAAAATGTGTCCAAGGCTAGTATTTTCTTTTTTTTAAATCCCAGTTTCAATGAAGAAAATGGTAAAGGTCCTGCTGAGGGTCTAGACAAAATAATTTCCTAACATATATAATTGCCCTTTCCCTTCTTGCTCATGTGTTGTAGGGAAAGTGTCTGTGTAGCTGGTAATATTTTAGCAAGCTTCCATTCCAGTATTGGTGTTTTCTAGGATGCTTATTTGTAATTGTCTGAATTCCTCTGAGCAGCTCTGCATCCCTCAGATCGGGAGAGAAAGATTTAAACTCCTGCTGAAATGCATCATGAGAGTGATGACATTTCTGGTTACTTCATGTATCTCTAAGAGTATAATCTAATTTGGTTTCCTGGATAACTATGTAATTGAAGTCAGGAATGCAGGAAAAATAGAAGAAAGAAAAATTAGGAATCAGGGTGAAAATTATCTTTGTTGTACTTCTCATTATTTTTGCATGTTACCGTGTGGATATTTACATGTTTCAAGTCCAGTTGTCTCATTTTTGGCCCATCAGGATATTCAAAGTTGCTGAATTTCAAGAGCGCTGTGCTTCCTCACAACAGGAGGAGACAGCTGGAAGACTTCTTGTGGTGTGAACAGATACCTGGAAGGCTAGAGAAGCTGTGACCTCCTGGCTTTCAAAAGCCCTTCAAGGGCCAACCTTTCCTAGATCATAGAATCATGGAATGGTTCGGGTTAGAAGGGACCTTAAAGGTCGTCTAGTCCCAACCCCCCTGCCATGGGCAGGGACACCTCCCGCTAGACCAGGCTGCTCAAAGCCTCATCCAGCCTGGCCTTGAACACTTCCAGGGATGGGGCATCCATAACTTGTCTGTATAAGATCTATAAGCATGTATAAGAAGAAAAGCTAGTCCATGCCCAGTACCATCAGGAGATATGCATATGTGTTTGCCCTTCCACCTCTCAGCCAGTGTGTAGTGTAACCAGGTGTGCTTGCTGTGCAAGTTAAATTCAACCCCTGTCTCTGAAGTCTCTCGCCAGTTTCAAAAACAATTTATTTACCTTTTTTCTGGAGGTAGAAATGATAGCTCCAACTAATTTCCATGGGTTATTTTCAAGGTTTGAAAACAGATCCAGAGTTCCCATCTCTAAAGTCAATCCCTAGAGCTTGACTGCAGAGGGGCACAAATGTCCTAAAACTCCAGGTGAAGTCAGCCTGCACCCCGCAGGTCAGACTCTTGGCTCTTTGCATCGAGGTCATCTCTGTACCGGTTCCTTCAAACTACTCTAGTGTGGCAGCACTTGTACCATTATTGTTAATAGCTGGTGAATGTGTCCTTCCAGAATACATTACACTCCTCCTGGATTTGTGCGTAGTTTTGGCCTGCACACCACCCAGCTTGGTGACTTTACAGTTATTTTCTTTCATTTGTTTTTGCACATTTATTGAACTTTTTGCATTGTGAGAAACAATGGATGGTTAATGAGTAATTAGTAGACAATTTTTGTGGTAACAGAAGTATGGGAGTTTTTTTGGTAACATAAAAATATAGCAGCCTACATAAACTACTATCATATTCATTCTCATGTTGTTTTTTTTTTTCAAAGTGGGTAAGTCTGCGTTATTTAATATCTTACGTAAGAGCTGTTCCAAACCTCTGATTACCCTTCGCTGATACTATGTCCTTTAGTGCAGACCATGGCCTGGTTTTGAGGAGGAGCCTGCCATGTATTTAAAATAACATCGGAAAAAGAAGTTTTATCCAGAGTGGAGATGCAATTAAAGTCAGTTGTTGAAAATGAACTAACATCAGCAGCAATTAGTGCTCAAGGCAAGAACTTGTTATTTTCCCCCTTTCCTCGCTTCTCTTTTATTTTCATATCCTTGATAGGAGAGGTGACAAAATTGCTGTTTCTTATCTGTCTCCCCCCAAAAGTGTGGCAGCCATGTCCCCCTTCCCCTTTGCCGTGGAGTAGTCAAGGGGTCACCCTCAGCGCTGGGGGAGAAGGCGGGGGACACGGGGCGATGGCAGAGCCATGCAACTGTGCTCCGACGAGACGAGGCAGACAAGCTAAACTTAGCTGGGGGTTGTATTTCGTCCTCGGCAGCGACGCGCTGCCCAAGGCGGTCATCCTTCCAGGGGAGCTGCGGGGGCGCAGGGCTGCGGTGGCAGCGGGCTGAGAGCCCATGCCCTGCCGCAGGACTCCTCCGATGCCTTTTGGGCAGCCCCGAGGAGCACCTGGGTTTGGAGGTGCCGTCACGACCGTGTCAGAGGAGGAGGGAAGCCCCCTCTCAGCCGAGGGATGTGGTGGAGGCCAGGAGAAAGCTTCCTCGTGGGATGCCTTTCTCCCTTAGCTCCTATCAGCAGGACGGTTAAGCTTCCACTCCCCCTCAGGATCAGGTGGGCTCTCGCCTGAGAGAAATAAGTCTGAGTGAGGACCATAAAAGAGTGTGATTCCCCTGGCTGAGTGCCTCTGCGATGCCGGGGTGTTTTCCCACTGTGAGGTTGTGCTCTCCACAACCTGCAGCTGTCAAGGAAGCTTCTGGAGCCAGGGGCCCACTTTGAGTCCCGGTATCATCTCAGGCAACGATGGGGCTGGACAGGAGGGATTTTTTTTACCAGATGTCAGCCGAGGCTTCCTCTGGCCAGGGAGCCCTCACAGCATGCAGGGGAAGCACACAGGTCAGCCCTGACAGCTCCAGCGCTCAGCTGTGCGAGGAGTTCATTCCTATGAGATCAGCAAGGAAATGCGATGTCTCCAGTGATGGCTTTCTTACCGGGGCAGTTCCTCTGCATCCTAAAAATGCCACCCCACCTTGTGTTTCCCTTCCCTCTTTTGCTTACTCACCACACTTCCTCCACCTACACATACATGCACATACGGAGTCCATCAGTAGGTAGGAAAGGAGATGGGCTACTACCTCACCTAGCTCAGTGCTGCACAGTGAGACATACTTAAAAAAATCCAGGAACAGTGGATGTACAGGCCAAACTCAATTATTAAACCTCTCACACACCTACTCCCAGTGCCCCTGTGGCAGGTCTGTACCCCTGGAAGGACTGGTGGCCCATTGCTCCTCAGATTGTGCTCAGGAGGGTGATACTGGCCACTGCTGGAGACAAGCCTGGGCTAGGGTGCCTTAGGTCTGACCTAGTGTGGCTGTTCCTTCTCAGATTAAAATAGAGTCCCTGTTTCAAGGTTGTGGTGGAAAAAAAAAATCTACCAGACATCTGGTCCAACCGGCACAGGAGAGTTTCCTACCGTATGTTTCCACTACCTTCAGCCCAAAGAGCTGGGGGAGTAGGAGACACAGGACTGATCACAGCTTGAAGGCTACTGTGCTGGGCGAGGAAGAGAGCCACAACTGCTTTTTGGCTCTTGCCCACCCGCTCCTTGAATCCCTTCCTAGCGCAGGCTGCCGGCAAGCGCAGTGGGGCACCAGGGGGATGATTTGCGTGTTTGCTGGCCAGTCGTTAGCTGGAAGCCATCCGCTGGGGTTGGGAATCATTGTCCTAGATCAAACCAGCGATGCTATTTGTGACCCCCGGCAGCAAAAGGCTGAAACATGAAGTTAGGGCTGACGTTCCCTCTTTAACTTGAGCCACTGTGCTTTTCATCATGGTGCCAGGAGTTGTCAGCTTTAACTCCGGCTTTTTTTGGCTTGTGTCACAACCTAATAAGTTATAGGCCAGCTTCTCCTGTCGATGTTTTTGCTGCACAGAAGGCTTCACATTTTGTAAGCTTTTACAGCACAGCTGTGCTCAGAGATAAAACAGAATGTGTATACAGTACAGTATGCATTCAACTGATGCACTAGATTCTTCCCACCATATGTATGGAGTGGTGTGCATTTCACTCCGATACCTCACTGCCAAAACTGCCAGAAGCAAATAAACAAATGGCGGAAGAGAGACACCATATGACGCAGTGCCAGGCACATGACCTGGGCTTTCAGAAGAGACCCGGGCTGCTTTTCAAGGATTATAGTGGTCTGATTTTTTAAACCTCGCCTCCCACCGTGTGAAATGTTCTGCCAGTGTATGCTGTGAAGTGTGCCGGTTGTTAAAGAACCCTCATAGATTTCCCCTTCCTGCTAAGCAGCTGATGTTGCGGCTCCTCGTGCTCGATGCACATTTCCCCTCTCTTTGATGCCGGTGATTCCCTGTCAGGTTTCTAAACCGAGAGAGAGGAACAATGGAGATGTGTGAAGTAGGCTAACGCTGGAAGGAATGCTACTGTAAAAAGACAGAACACATGTAATTAGGGTAATGAGATTAATAATATTAGTAACAATGTAACGATTAATATATAAACAATGCAAGTGAGACAAATGGTTGTTCCATCTCGTTCCTTGCCAAAAAAAGTCACTAAGTTGCATTTCACAGCATCGATGGTGAAGACGCCCGTAATAAACTGACACGAACGTTAATTACATGGTTAGATGTAATTAATTTAAATTGTAACTCTATTCCTGGAACTCGCACTCTGAGTATAAAAAGAGGATTCCTTAGCTTCGTTTCTCTCTGACCAGCCTGTTGCTAAAGAAAAGACGATGACGGCCACCACCACGGTCCTCCACCTGCTAGTAGCACTGGAAAACACAGACGGATTTTCCTGCCTATTGGCCTCAATCTTATGTTAGGCTGAACATCTGTCACTTAGCCTGGCAGTTATCTTGCTAGCTCTGGTCTTTGCCTAAGCTTAGCTTTACTGGTGGTTGTGTGAAGGGCAAGCAGGCGCTTTCTTCACTTTAGAGAAGCTTTAGGCACAGACTGGAAAAGTGCATTAAGAACAGCAAAGGTCAAGACTGTTTCTGTGCTTTACAAAGCTGATACTCACTGCAAAGTGGTCTGGATGCAGGTGGGAGAACCCACTGCAAAATCGCCTGGATGCAGGTGGATTTTGATGGAATCAGATACGGAACAGAAAATTATATTGAGTTTTTCAGATAGCAGCAATATTCACTAGAGTAAAAATGTGCTTAAAGTGTTTCATTAGAGCTGGTTCTTTGCTTGATGCTTTTGTACTTCTGTGTAGTGGCAATAATAAGAGCATAGTGTGGTGAGCCGGACTAGGGAAGTGATCATCCCCCTGTACTCGGCACTGGTGAGGCCCCACCTCGAGTACTGCGTTCAGTTTTGGGCCCCTCGCTACAGGAGGGACATTGAGGTGTTGGAGCGTGTCCAGAGAAGGGCTACAAAGCTGGTGAGGGGCCTGGAGGACAAACCTTATGAGGAACGACTGAGGGAGCTGGGGTTGTTTAGCCTGGAGAAGAGGAGGCTGAGGGGAGACCTTATCACCCTCTACAACTACGTGAAAGGAGGTTGTAGAGAGATGGGGGCTGACCTCTTCTCCCTGGTGACAAGTGATAGGACGAGGGGAAACGGGTTCAAGTTACGTCAGGGGAGGTTTAGATTAGATATTAGGAGACATTTTTTCACTGAAAGGGTTATTAAACATTGGAATAGGCTGCCCAGGGAGGTGGTGGATTCACCATCTCTGGAGGTGTTTAAAAAAAGGGTAGATGGGGCACTGAGGGACATGGTTTAGAAGTGGCTCTTGTCAGGGTAGGCTAAAGGTTGGACTCGATGATCTTAAAGGTCCCTTCCAACCTCAACAATTCTATGATTCTATGATTCTATGATTCTATCAGTTTTCCCCGAGCCTTGCTGCCTCCTGCTGTAATATACACTGTGACCAAGATAAAGACTTCTACATCTTGGTCAAACAATGGGGAATTTGTAGAGCTGTGCACGGTGGCTGAAAGGCCAAAGGCCACATTTCTACAGGCTTCTCCAGACTCTGCTTAGACAAAGATGTCATTTCAACTCTGCCCTGAAATGAGATAGATAAGTCTCAGCTCTGGCGACAGGAAAGGCAAGTGCTTGATTTACAGCCTGGGAGTGGAGAAACACCAGGAGCACTTTGCTCTTTGAATATTGCAAAGCCCACCTGGCTGCTTCAAGCCCAGACCTTGAATGGAGGAGCCAGGGGCACTCACTGTGCAAGGGGGGTGATTTTGGCAGCTCCCAGCTCTGTAGCCGTGGTACCCGCTTTGCAGAGGAATGTCCTAGCTCCGTCTCTTTTCTTCCTTGTGGAAGAAGTAGGTCCATCTTAGAGGAAAATGGGAAAGACCTATGGCAGCAGACCTATTGCATAGGACCAGCTGGACTTCAGTGTGCCCAGCAACACAATGGGTCTGCATTTGAGGTGACACCAAATAGTCCATTGGACAGTGAGGAAACATTAAAGGACAGAGCTGTAAACAAAGTTATTGGCTAAATATTTGTTGGAGGTGTTGGGCAAGTAAGAGTTATATAAAGGACCTGCACATGAGAGGCCAGAATAAACCCATGGAAGCTTTACAAAGCTGATAGTGCCACCCTGAAATGGTCGGGATGGCATGGACATACTCATGCATACGCATGAGGAGACAGCAGGGCTAGCTGGGAGCGTTGCAGGACTCTGGTGCAACCTCAAGGGATGCTTTCCAAGACAGGAGCTGTGAGTGAGAAGTAGGAAAGAGCAAACCAGGAATACAGGAGAGGTGGCAAACCAGCGAAACACGCGAGCCTCTGCCGTCTGGTAAGGGGCCAGGCAGGTCAGGTTAGGGATGGAGGCAGGAAACAAGCCATTTGAGTCAATGCAGAAGACGAAAAGATGGTGAATGTGTTTCTCCCTGCTCCTCTTTCCAGTGAAAGCATCCCCATTTTTAAGCCTGTCTTTAAGAGTTAGAGCAGTATATTTATTTTTTTTTTTCTGTAATAACAATGCACGGAGTTGAAAACAAAGGTCTGATAAACTGCTGGGCATAGTTACAAGTGGATTCCTCTGGGCTCTGAAACCTGGCCAAGAACCTACCCGCAACTGCTCCCCTTGGAAGATGGTAGTGAAAGGGACTGGGAAGACAAAGGAGTTTTTCAGCACGTTTGATCTTCTTCTAACAGAAAGGAGAAAACTCAGAGTGGGTCTTCTCAAATCCCAAGGCAAGTTGGGAAGAGAAATTATAGTTGGTTGCCTCCCATTGCCTGAAAAGATCTGTGTGCTCTGAACTTTCTTATGAGTTTGAACAGACAGTTGCCTGGTTTTAGACATGATAGATGTTACTGGAATCCCGCCGGCTGACAGAGGGTTGCAGTGGGCAGTGGAAAACACAGGCACGCCGCTGTGATTTAGAAATAACTTTCTGCCAGCACTGGGAGCAAGCTCAGAGGTGTTTGAGTTATGTCCTGTTTGTCAGTGAGAGTGTGGCATCCCCCATGGTCATCACTCCTTCTTTAAAGAAGAGTGGAAATGCTAGAAAAGGAGGGCTACCTCGTTTGGACTATATTGGCCTATTACTCTGCGAAATGTCTTTGAAAGGAAAACTTTGAATAAAAGCCTCAAAAAAAGGTGGCGGGAGAGGAGGGAGCAGTACTGTACCTGGTATTACACCCAAAGGCAGTGGCGGTATCGTGACCTCAGTCCCTGACCTCCAGCTGGGCTGCCGGGAATTATAACGAATGCTCCTCACCACCAGCCAGGTTTTGCTTTTGTCCTGCTTATAACTGCCACTATCCCACCTTTTATTGCAGCCATTCATCATCGGCAGAAGGACTGGGAGATGATATTAAGGTTGTGGAAGATGTCGTTTGTATCAAAGCTTCCCCTCTTTTCTTTTCACCCTCTCCTTGCCCGTTCTCCTGCATACGCTTCATTCCTATTGGGTTTTGCTCCCCTCTCCAGACCGGTCACCCCTTCACCCAGCTCATAAATGATTGCTTTAATAATATTACAGCCCCTTCATTTTCATGCGTGAATGGCCCGAGTGGTGTGTCGCTCGTAAGCAAAGCAGGGAGAGATTTCTATTTTCACCCTTTAAAAGGCCACGGAAAATACAGAGAAAAGGATCCTTCCTGTCTTGCACCGATCCCAGACAAGCATTTATTGCTGCGGAGCAGCTTGCAGACACAGCCCGTTCGAGGGAAAGCTTTACCAACCAGACCTGGCCATTGTTTTTCCTTCTCCACATTTATTCAAAGTGCGGAACTGTTTATATACCACAAAGATGGGGATTAAAGGAAAAGAGTACGTGTAGAATTTACCAGCTGTTTAAGTCTTATTGTTACCTTCTGTATCGATCAAATCTGTTGCCTCTTAATTGGATATTGACTGTTGTGAAGCAAATAAGGCAAGCTGTCAGAGAGGGGAGGGATGGGGCGCGAGGTTTATCTTAATGGTATGTTGATCATGACTAGTCTATAAAAGCCAGTGGGAGAGGAGTTCATTAAACCAGCCTGCAATTGCTTTAAAAAAATATGCTCTGAGTCAAGATGATTAATCATATATGTGACACCGCAATCAGAGAAAATCCGCATTGTTGCTCTGGTATTTACAACGCTGAATCTTGAAATAAGCAGATGCATTGAAACAAATTCATTAGGGACAGTGATTTGTTTGGTCTGTGAGCCTTAGCTAACCGTAACCAACATTTGAGGATTTTTTTTTTCTATTTTTTTTATTTTCTTTTCCTTGGTGTTGTGTTTTGTTTTTCTGCCTCCCTGCTTCTCTGGCAGGCTGATTGGAAACGTGTGCTTGCCCTGCACAGGAGTCTCTCTGGGAACCTCTGCTGGGGAACCCTTGTAGAAATGGCAGCAGCGAGAAGGGAGACTTGAGCTACCTGACAGTAAACCACACAGAATACTTTGGAAGATGCTTTTACCTCATAAATTATAGTAGGGAATGAGAAGAGAGAGGGAAAGCTTATCAGCTACACTGGTGTGAGCTACCCGTTACAAAAATGGAATCTGCTGGGAAGTCTGTAGTATATTTTCATTTATTTCCTAGCCATATTTTAGCTGTGTATTGAGTATGTTGCAATAACTGTCAAGCACGGTCCATTAGTGTCTCTGGATCTGGCCTGTCATGAATCAGAAGGGAGATTAGTAGGACAGGCTCAACTTTTGTGAAGATCCTACGCAGCTGTGGCTTGTCGAAGGAACGTTCAAAGGGGCAATAAACAAAGCTTATTTCAAATTATCTCAATGTTATGTGTTTGTTATCGTGTTTGTTCTTTGACAATTCAGAACTGGTTATTAAAAATTTATGATATGGGTAAAGGTTTGTGCGGTTTGAAGAATTAGCTTTTCAGGCAACCACCTGAACGCTTCTCATATATCACCATGCCGTGAACTGTCAGGGAAAGGGTAGCGCAGTCCCGCAGAAGCCAGTAAAGCTGCAGAAACTGCCTGGTTATTAGCCGATAGAGGAAGGAAGAAGGTGCGTAAGTCTGGAATGCAGTGGGAAAATGAGGTTTAACGGGGAGTTTTCGTTTGAGAGCCTAGAGAACTGAGATCCAGTTCCCTGCTCGAGCAACTGGATTGAGGCTGGACCGCCTTCGCTTGCTTGTGGGCCCGAGTCATTTAACATCTCAATCCTTCTAGTCCTCTTCCTATAAAAATTAGAAGAGTGGTCCAAGGCAGTAGACACCGCGATTTTTGCATCAGTTGCTCTTTCTGGATGTACTGTGAAACTGAAGGCGATCATCAGTTTTTCCTAAGTATTTTACGACTATGGTAGAAGGGGCTATAAATGTACAGGCATTGCAAGCTGTATAAAAAGAAAATCCTGATTTTGTCTGGAAGGGTGAGAAATCCAGCAGGAAATCAGGATTCTTCTATAAAGTATATGAAACAAAACTGAGGGGAGGGGAGAAAAAGTTATATAGAATCCAAAAAGCTGAATCCTTTTTTTTTTGTGTAAGTTTTGAGTGACTTTTAGATGCAGTAGGATGAAAGTTATGACTTTAGCAGGCACCAGGGTAGTACTGTTATTAGTATTTCCTTTTGATTCACTTATAATATTATTTATATTGTAATAGAGTTTGCAGCTTGCATTTTAAATATAAACTGTGGATAATTTTATACCATGAAATTCTCAGTGAAAAATTTAATACATAAAGCTGGACCATTCGGAGCCATAGCCTGTGGAAGACAAGCATTATTCAAAAAAAGAAAAGATCCATAGATAACCGTTTATCAGATTTTCAGGCACATTTGTTTGGATTTTTTAGTGTGCTTCAGTTATGCAAGAAAATGAACGTGACATTCCTCAGTTGCTTTGATGAGGATAATTTCAGAAACACTGCCCTATCATTCCACAGATTGGCACCTTCTCCTTCTTTGTCATAATGCATTTTCTCTAGGGTGGCTTTTCTCAGCAAAACTGCCTGTTTCCCAGGAGTTTTTACACCTGTTCAGAAAGGGACAATGAGGAGGTGTGGGTTGGGCTTGGTTAGAATAGCAGGTTCAACCTAGTGGCTATTTATTTTTAAAGAAGTCAGGGAGTATTTCTTCTCTTAGCACAATGGAGAAGATTGCAGGATATTCCAAATGATGTATTTTCTCTGGTTTTAATCACACTAGCCACATTGCTGGCTCCTGAAAACATTTCTACACCAAACCTTCTCCTAAACACGTGGACTCAAAATGCTTTTCTAATCCAGTCTGCCATTAGTGGTGTCCTGTTCAGATTTTGTATTCACTTTTGACAGCTGTAGAAATGAAATAGCAACTAAAATGTGAACACAGGCTAGAGTTTGGGTCTAGATTCATCACTGTCTATAATGGACGTACCACGGTAAAGCGTAAGCAGGTCTTACCAAGAGATACACCAACTGTAAGGTCCCTTGTCTTGCCAAGGATGCCTGCAGGGAGTTGAACCTCAGGCTCTACTTAGGGACGGCATCTTTGCAGGGGCATCTTTGCTCCTTCTCGGTGACCGTGTAACTTCACTCTCTGTGAAAGGGACTCCTCAGGACATAGGCGCCAGGAGCAGCTGAGTGCCGGGGAGAGATTTCAAGCAAGGCTGGGGATACACCCCAGGCAACAAAATGGCACAAACCTGTCTCCAGCGGTACACCCTCCGCTCAGGACCTGGGAAGAGCTGCGTGTCCAGTCCCGAGGTTTTGCCTGCCGTGTTGATGTTGTTCCACTTGTTTCCATGCACTGGTGACTTCTTCCAGGGTAGACAAGATCTCAATTCCTATCTTAAATAATGGGTGGAGATGCGCGCGTGTGTGTGTTTGTTCATATGTTCGCGTGTGTCTTGGGGTGGCATGTGTGGGGAGAGACGAGAGGAGGCAGCAAAAGAAGTCAGCAAAAGTCCTTTTGCTTTTTCTCTGCATACTTAATAAAGAAGTTATAAGAGGGCATATTCACAATTTCGTTTTAACTTTGTAGATCACCTCCAGTAGACAGATTGTCTCGTGGACCACTTCCCCTCCCCTTGGCGATCAAATAACATTCCTGTGGTGACTACAGCAGTTGCTTACATGGAAAAATAACATTGGGAAAGTATTTAATGTATTTTTAGCTGTGTTTAAATGCATTTTAGCAGCTGGAAACAAGGGGAGTTAGTAGCACGTGACGTGCAAGATCTCCGTAGACCACCACCGAGTGCGCAGAGAGCCACTGCAGGCAGAGAGACCCCAAGCTGGGAGACATTGGGTAGGGTGGTCACCTCTAATCTGGGGTGGCCAGAGGAGGTCAGGCAAAAGGGATAACCTTGATTCTAGTAGGATGTAAATGATAACAATGTGATAAACAAACAGTGGGATTTTAGGTCCTTTTTTTTTCCACTGATCTGAGTTTTGTGAGATTTTATGAAACATTATTTTGACATGTTTCAAAATACCTCGGACTTTTTTGAAAAGCTTGAGAAGATTTTAGAGGCTTGGAGTGGCAAAATATTACAACTGTAGAGATTAGTGAGTAGAGTGCAGCTGAGAGAGGCAACAAGGCTCATAAATTCCGTTTATTCCATCACGCGGCAAATCAGGAAAATCCTGAAATCCTCCAGAAGAGCAAACCTCTTGTCAAACATTCAAATATTAATGGGAGCTTTCCCTGAGGGAAGACTTCCCCCAAGCCGAGGGCTCGCTCATTCACTCCTATAACTGCACGGTTGTTGAACCAGGGATGTCCTCTCCGGACCGTCGTCCCTGGCCCTGCTCCACTCCCAGTATGGAGCCACAACCTGGCACCCTCATGTCAGGCTCCCTCACCGCCCCAGCAAGTACATTCATATTTCTGGGAAGAATATACTGAACAGATGGAAGTTTAGTACTATTTTTACCGTGGCTGGTGCAGTGAATGTAGAGAGCATGATAATTGATTATCTGGGACAACAGAAATGCACAGGAACTAGAATTTCAAGGATTAGGGTCTCCCCGAGGATTTCCTTCGAGTTTAAGTGAAGGGAGAGATAACCTTTGTGGTGGAAACGGAAACACGGCTTTCAGTTCCCATCTGCGGCCAGCCTCCGGAGACAATAGTATTAAGGGTGATGTGAACTTCCCCTGTTCATCGCCACGGGACGGGAGCCTCGCCGCAGTTATCTGCGCTTCTATAGCAACGCTGCTCAACTTCTCGCAGCTTTTTTTTTTTCTCCCGCCAGAGACATTCAACTAATGTCTGCGTTTAACATGTCTGGGGGGTAACAGTCCCGTGTTTCATCTGTTTGAAAGGACATTTATGAAAATTAGGTGGCAATTTTATCCTGAGTAAGCAGGCTAATATTCTGTCACTCTGCATTACTCAAGTGGCCATTGCTCTTAGAAAATAGATGTTAGGTGTTTTCAGTTAAGTGGCATTAAACTTTTGTGGACCAAGCAGCAGGGTTTCATTGTGAATGCATTGTCCCGTTTTAGTGGAAGCTTTGCATTAAGAAGTTCCATCTTAATAAATTATTCTGTTCAACCTACCTTGTGACTTATACTGTCATACAATCCTGCCCTTAATATTAGAACGTAAGCACAGATTTCCTTCCTCTCCCAAGGCTAAGGCGGCATAAAAAGACTTACACCGAAACTAAGAAATCCTCTGTCTGGATCAAGATAATTTTTCTCTGAGAATAAGGAGAAACAAATATCCATGCTCTTTGGAGAGGAGGAAATTCTGCTGTGGATTGTTCTTCCTCCCATCACGTTAAAAAAAGGAATCTTGACTTAATATATAGTCGGTTTCCAAACTGTTGGCATCTCTCACAAATATAGGCTGGCTGGCGTATGAACAACCGAAGATGGTTGTCATCATGCACTTATTAATGAGTACACATATCTCTGAACATCAAATGCTGTGCTGTTTTCAGAGAGCTCCTTTCAGATCCCTGTTCTTTTTTTTTTATTTTTTTTCCCTTACCCTCCTGCCATTTTCCTTCAAAGCTCAGAGGTAGAAAGCAGAGAGGAAAGGGACCTGGGAAAGGAGATGTTCTCATCCGTCCAGCTTCCCCATGTCAGGAGCTACTCTGTGCATGTCATTCCTGACAGATGTTTGCCTAATCTGCTCTTAAAAAACTCCAGTGATGGGGCTTTGACAGTGTCCTTAGGCAATCTGCTCCAGCGCTTTGCTGTACCCATCATTAAGAAGGGTTTCCTGATATCTAACCTGCAATTAAAGGCTACGATTTCCTGTGCAACCCGTCATCAGGCTGACCTTACAGCCAAGCCAGCTCCACCAAGTCGACTGCAGTTTCCTCGCTAGACCTTCCTTGCCAGTGCTGCTCCTTGGGTAACGTCCTCTCTTCTGCCAGGAGCAGCCGGGGCCGTGTGAGCGATGCCAGTTTTGTCCAGTGTCCAGCCCTCGGCATCCCACGGGCCAGCAATGGGCAGGTTTCCCTCTCGGAGCCCGTGCAGCTGACGGGAAGGCGGCTGCCTGCCAGCGGAGGCTATTGAATTCGGAGATTCAGTAAATCCCAGGAGAGGCGCTGCCACAGTGAAGTTGCAGCAGTTTTGCGCTGATAAAAAACCGTCAGCGCTCACCATGGTCCCAGGCCTCAGAACAGGAGCTGAAACCTTTTTTGTCCTGGAACAAAATGTGCTGGTGAGAGCAGTTGTACCATATATTGCATATATGCAATCAATGGCATCTAGCATTTTGGGCATATATTTTATTTTTTTTTATGAGAGCATTTCTCTAACCATTTCAGCAGTTCAAAAGCATTTTAAAAAAATCAGAGAGATCCCAGGTTTGGCTTGGGCTTTTTTCAGTTGCTTCCTTTTAATCAATAAGCAGACAAAATACATCCCATGGCAGCCCAGGCCTGATGGAAGAAGCTGTAGCTGCCAGCCTGCTGCGAGCGAGGTCGAGATGGTGAGGAGCTGAGGCAGCCGCTTGCTGGCCTGCGGCGGCAATTGAGAGCGGGATACAGTCGGTGTAGATACAGGCATATCACGATATTACCATGGCAAGATAAACTCTGAGCCACTTCTTTAACACGCTTAGAACAGTGCTGAACATTTACAAGAGTGTTTCCTTCTGCAAATTATTTGCAACTGGAAGATGGTAGTGATGAATTAATGTAAAGCAACTGGAGAATTAGCCCTGGCTGCTGAGAATAGGTATTTTTTACAATGGAAACCGGCTAGCTAAACTAGGAATACTTTTGCTGCCTGAGTAAATTATAGTAGTATGTAGCTAAACTGGTTTTGAGACTAGGAAATTTTAGTGACATCCAAAGTTAAATAAAATAAGGTTCGGACCAGTAGGGGGGGGAGCACGTTGCCATCAGCAGGGGTGAATAACCTTTGCGTAACTGGCAATTTTAGTAAGCGGGTCAAGGTCGGTGGGGTTTGTCTCTCTATTTTGACACATGCAGTACAAACACCCTGATATCCATTTCATTTTACAAGGTGTGTGCGTGCACCAAGATAATGCTCCCGAGGGTCACCGGCAGGTTACAATGTGCCAGCCGTCACGTGCACAACATCTAGCATAGTGCCAAGATACGATTTCAGGGGTCTGGGGGGCACCGATAGCATTCAGAGCCCTACACAACACCTGTGCCTCACGCAACATCTCGCCAGCTCTCTGTCACTGAGCATCCCGTTGGCACCTGTGGTCCCGAGCTTGACAGGTCCGTTTCTATTTGTGCAAGGCATTTTTAAGGGCACTCGCCCCCCAGTTGTCTTCTAGATGACCTGGAAGAGCTTCGTCGAGTTGCCCATATTCCTTCATGGAGGAGAGGAAAGGACAAAGTTTTCAAAATGAGAATTGGGGTGTTTTTTTTATAAAAAACACGGTCAAACTCGAAACTTTGTATTCCACAGAGCATGGGAGGTAGATTTACTGTGTGAGAGAGGTTTCAGTTTCAACCGAATTAGAAGAATGCATTTAAACCTTTGTCAGTATAAAAGTGATTTCAGGTGCTCAGGAATGCTCTGCCTCTTCCTTGTGGTTTGGAGGAAAAATTTTAAACATTTTCCACCCTGCAGCTATTGAGGGCAGTGAAAGAAAATTCCTATAAGCTGCTAGGAAACGTAGAGAATAAATTCGTTTCCCACTTCCCGCTTCTTGTAATAATCATGAATTGTAGGTGCTACTCAAAACATACCTTTGGACAAACTTTGCACTTTTAAAAATGATATTTTTTTTGTCAGGCAGAGTTTGTTCCCGCCCCGTGGCTGACAAGCAGAGGCCCAAGTCGAAGCCCGATGGAGTCAATGGTCTTTCAATGAGATGCAACCCCTTCACATTTTCCTAAAAAATCCCCCGTGCCATTAACCCACAGCTCCCCTTTCCTACCCCGTCTCTCCCCGGGGAGAGGCAGAAGCAGCCTATTTGAAGGCAAACAAGCCGTAGAGCCTACAAGGTGTAAATATCTTTCATAAATGCCAACGCTGAAAAAGCCTGGGCGCCGGGAGTGTGACACACGACGACAGGCAGTTCACGCCGTGCAAGGAGGGGGGGACACACACGATATGGCAGCGCTGCCGCAGCCGTCGAGACACGAGTGCATTGCACTTGGGCATCCCTGGACCCCCTCTGCCCTGGGGAATGGGGATGTGGGGAAGCTGGAGGGATGGGGAGCAGGACTAACTGCTCCTCGCCCCATTCCGCCGGCTCCCCTCGCCCCCATTCCGGTCCTCCCCCCCTGCCTCCCTTTCTGCCCTCCTCCTCTCCCCGGCTTCTTCTTCGGGCAAGGGGCTGATTTAAATAGGTTGGCCGGGAGCCAGGAGCTCATCATTTTAATGCAGTGTAAAATGGAATGTGCATAATTATATGCAAGCCATATGTGAGGGAGACAGCTCAGCTGTGAATTTCGGGAGGCTGCGAGAGGGAGAGAGCGAACAGTCAGGGATCAGACGAGATGGAGCGGAACGGAGTGCAAGTGTCACCCAAATGAACAGTGTAATGAGTGTATTGCTGACACTCCTCCTTTCACCTGCTTCTCCCTTTTGCTTTAACTCGAAAGCAGAAAATGCTGTAGATGAGAAGGGAAAAATACTATATGCAAGCAGGATTGCTAATGGGCTCTGGTAATGTCTCCATTTAAACTTCAGCTTTCTTAATTAACAGCGTAGTTCCAAATAACTGGTAACTTTTAATGCATCTTTGTCATTAAATATTTTGACCGCATTTGACTGAAGGATCATTGTTCTCGCTAGATGATTGCTCCTTTCAAAGCTTCACTTAAACATGGAGGGGGAATCCATTTATCTATAATAGTATTACATGTAAATTATGAGTATGCAAACTTATTTTTTTTGGCCTTGCTGTTAAACTTAAAATACGAGTACGTTATCTAGGGATTGCTTAATCATGTCAAAAAGTTTAAACGAGTACGTATGTAATGTAATCCTGAAAAATGCAATGAAGTAAATTGAAACCCTGAGTTACTCACAGTTTCCAGCTCAAATATTTTGTTTGGGTTTGTCTTTTGTTGTTCTAATTATTACACCACAATGAATTTGCATGTTCAACCTAAGCTATGTAAGAAAACAGCATCCCAAGTTCTCGTATCTAAAAGGTGTACTGAGCATTTAAAGAAACTTTTTAATAATGTTGTATTTTGGGATTCCCGTCTGTTTTAATGATCTGAGCTGTTATGCTTTTAGCTATTTTTTTTTCCTTCCATTATTTGTAAGTCCCTAAATAGGCCATTATATTTCCCTTCAGGCTAGAGATGAAGATGGACATGCTGAAAATTTTCCCCAGCAGCACTATGCTAAGGAAACTCCAAGACTTGCCTTCAAGAATAACTGCGAACTACTTGTAAGAATAACATACTTACAACAAGTCTAGATTGTTACTTTAGCACAGTGAAAACCGTTTTTTTTTTTTGAAAGGCTTTTGTTCATTATGACATACATTATGAAATATGATAGGTTTTTTTTTTTTTCCTGTTTAGCGTTCTAATGCTAGTTCTGCTATCCGTGAACAATTTAAGATCTCAAACTGCTTGAAAAATCTCTCATATTTGATGACAGCACGTGAATGGCCTTGTCGTACTACCTTGTCTCGCACGGTAAATCAGGGAGAGCCATGCAGGGAGCGGTTGGTGATGCACGAAAAGTCCCCTGTCCCCTCCCCCCTCTCTGAGGCGCCCCAAAACTCACTCTCCCACCCACCTTTTAGCTCTGCCTTGGTTTTGGGCGGTGGCGGCGCGTTTTGTTCTGCTGACACGCAGTGCTCCCTTTAGAGCTCGCCTGTTCCTCCCCTTCCTAGCTGCATGCAGGCGGGAGCATCCTCTCCTCTCCTCTCCACTCCTCTCCTCCACTCCTCTCCTCTCCTCTCCTCTCCTCCACTCCTCTCCTCTGCTGCGGGGAAAGAGCGAAAGCCAGGAAAGCACATACAGGGAGCCTGGAGTGTTTACAAGCCATGAGAGAGATGATGTCAGCTGTGAAAGGATCTCTGTTCCAAGGCAGGGTTAATTCGCTGTTCATTTTAGCATTTGCAGCTAGGCAAGATTAAAAGCAAGCAGGAATGCCTATTATATTTCTATTAAATGAATCTGTTGGGACCTAATGTTCTTGATTAGCTTGCGAAAACGAGTGCTCCACGATGAGTTTTTCTGTTTGCCTAAAGTAAACAGAGAATGAATTGTAGTACATTTAAGAGAGATTCACGCATGGCTTTCCAAAAGGGAGTTTTGGATGAACTGGGAGATCTCTCCCTCGCATTCGCCTTTCTTCTCGGCCGTACTTAAGTAAAATGTGTCGTTTGGCTAAATGGAAATATTTGTGGAGAGTCAGAACACGGGGTTGTATTTTGCAACAACAACTTTTTTTTTTTCCTCATTATAACTGTAGAAGAGGCGGGTGGCGATGGAGGAGCACGCTGCATTTCCTCTGCACTGAAACCCGTGTCTGCCTCCCCCGTAGAGGATGCAGGGCCAAAGGCCAATCTTGGTGTCCCGGGTGCAACATCCAGCGAAGTCGAGCTGATGAGCTGACGTAACCCAGTGCCGAAGCCGGTCCCCAGGTTCAGGCAGTTGATCAGAGAAGCCCAGACTGGAGGGCAGCAGCCCAGAGGTGGTGGCCAGTCCCTGGAGTGCAGAGCATCTTGGCCACGCCTGCACTAGTGGGCCCACAGGCTCTCCTACCCTCTGGTGTCCCCTGTGCTGAGCCAACCCCTGGTTAGGTAATGACAATGCTTTTTAGAGCCCTAGGAGTCACTCGGAAGGGTCAGTTTGTTCCCAGTATAATTCTCCCCAGGCAAAAGCGATGTGACCCCTAAGATCTGATCTTGCTTCCTCTTAAACTCCTTGCAAAGTTCCCGTTGGTTTCAGGGTTACATCCTAAGGGGAGGAAACCAGACAAACATAAAAAGTGATTCCCCAGTGCAGTCACAATTCTTGTGCCAAATAAGTTAAACTGTTTCTTCAAGGCCATGTTTAATTACTGTGCCGCTGGTCAATCAGGCCTGACGAACCATCACAGCACACCAGGATGCCCCCAAAGTCAATAGGTGTTGGAGGAGTTCAGGACTAGAGTTGGGAGACAATATGATATAAAATAAGTTATGTATTATTTCGATTTAAAATCTGCTTTATTTTTAGTGCAAGCAATCAATGAACCAGTTGACGCCCTTTGTGCTATTAAAATAAAGCATTCATTTAATGCCCAGTTAATTATTCCTCTATTAATATGTGTTTAAGTTTTTGCTTTATTATATCACTCCTGTGCCTGGCAAAAGCTCAAGTCATCCAAGTTAGTCTTTCATGTGCTTTTTTGGACAAGTTTCAGTTCTTGTTTAAGGAAGTAATAAAAGCAATTTGTTAGACTTTTATTTTTCCTATGCTATTGGAAACAAAATTGGCAGGGAGGTAATCTGTACTCAATTTGTATGTGAAAAAAAAAAGTGGTCAAATAATGAATATGTACCTAAAATATCTTTAAAGATGTATTTTAGGAACTTTCAGTGAAAATATGACGTTGAGCCTAGGCTTTGGTGGTGGGGAAACGAGTGTTGTTTGTCAAAGATGCTACGTGTTTCACAGAGGCAGTGGTTTTCCTTCTGTATTTTTACTTTTTGGGAAACAATGCTATATTAAAATGTGCTCAAGAGTAAAGGGAATTTCACAGGAACTGGCCATTAAGACAGCATCTTTCTCCTAAAGGCTAGTCAGTATTCCTACGTTTGTGCTAGGAATTGTCTCCTTGAGAGGGGAGAAGGGAAAAAAATATGAAAGAAAGGAGTGGGGACGGCTGCTTCTTCTAAAAAAATATTTTCCCCATGGTAAAAAATTACCCAGAGTCTAATAGTGCAAGTCAGATGCTGGCTGAGCGAAAAGCTGAGATTTTTTTTAAATGAAAGAGAAACTGAAACTTGTTTATGCTTTTGAGAATTGGGAAATCCTTGGAGTTTTCTCAGCGCGGTTGAAAGTAAGTGCGGTAATAGCCTGTCAGGTGGAACTGCAGGCTTCAGCTCAAAAGTGCTTTCTTTGCTTTAGGGTTCAGCTGCCATTTTCCAGCAAGGTTTGTTCCGGCAAGTGCAGGCTCCTCTGCTGGGGAAATGCTCGTGCTGGGAGGGTGCTGCCAGGCGGGATGCAGGGGCTGGCTCTGCGTGCCAGGGCTCTCCCGCAAGAGCCGGGCTACACCGCCTGAATCTTAACGTCACAGATCACTGGCACGCACGGCGAGCTTTAACTCCTTGGCATTTGGAGACATTCGAAAGCATAGTAACATAGAATATTACGAATTGTATGCTTTCTTCACGGAATCACAGAATCACAGAATGGTTCGGGTTGGAAGAGACCTTAAAGATCGTCTAGTTCCAACCCCCCTTACTCCTCAGAAGAGGAGATAATTTGGGTAGTGAGGTACAACTCAGCTATTTGGAGGGGGTTTTTTGAGAGAGTGATCTTGATAGGAAATAGAAGGAAGAAAGACGTATCATTTAGTCAAAAGAACCCCCTGAAGCGCTTACGGTAGTTCTGCGCATTAAGAAAAGCAGTGACAATTAAAGATTTTGGTTGGTATAGAAAGCCATTGTGCAGTTACGAGATTAGGTTCCTGGGTATTCGCTTCCCGTGCTAAATCCAGATACGTTGTGTCATGCTGTTTGTTGTAGAGCACAGAAAACAAAGCGGTTAAGATGCTCTAGTCAATGAGGACATCAAATTTTTCTTGTGAACTTTTCAGTATTTTCGAGAGCCATGTTTTCTTAAGTTTAGCTACCCATGATAAATACTGGGAACTACATAAAAGAAGTTTATTTTTAAAGAGCTGGGTTAGCATGCTCTCTTGGCCAGCCGTGCACCCTTCTCCCGTAGGCACTGCCTCAGGATTTTAATTTCTTATTCCACAAGTGGCTGGAAGCTTTTCTTTCAGGCACATCTCTTTGTTTCCAGAAGGAAAAGGCAGAATCTAGTCCTCTGGAAGCTGATTGTCAAGGAGCAATACAGTCCAGCTAAGAGTGGATGTGGGGAGAGAGATGGGATTAACTGCGGAGAAAGGGTAGGCTGGAGTGAAAAGGCCAGTGAAAAGCCCACAGCCTCAGCTCTAGCCAGCTGGAATTCCTTAGCCATTGCCTAGAGAAAGGAAAAATCCATCTGGCACCTACCCAGGTTAGTCAGGGTAGGAAGGGCCATGCTTGGATGCCTTTTAACAAAAGTGGGAAAGAAAAACCAACAGTTCGTCCTTCCCTGCCCCCAGTTCCCCAGAATATTGAGTCAAGGTTTCAGATTGGCATGCTGCTGTATGAGCAAAGGAGGGTTTGATGGGTTAAGGAAATTAAACGCCAGGTTGCTTTCCAGATCATTTGTTTATGAAGATGATCTGAGTACCACCCACCGCTATGGGATTATATGTAAAGCAAACAAATAACCAAACAAAACGTAAACACCCTGGGAAAAAAAAAATCATTTCCAGTCCCACACCCAGCTGTGATCCACGGTTTTCCTGCAGTAAGATCATGACCTTTTTCTCTTTGAAATCAGAAAGTCTGCTCTTAGTACTTCTGCTCTGGGAGGATAAATTTCTGAGTCCAGTATGAGATGAATTATAAGGTAGTCCTGGTGCTTGGAAGCTGTTATGTAAAAGACACAAAATAAAACATGCTTGTTACTGGATTTAATGCAAACTCACCTACGGCCAGTTATCTTTAATCACTAACAAAAAGAGGCAGAGAAAGCTCTGAAAACACATCTGCAGCTGAAACATGAAATGCAAAACGTTCTCCTACAAGCAAAAGGCCTTTGGGGAGGCTGTGGCAAGGCTGAGAGGAGCCAGAGCTACAGCTGATGCTTCGCTTGGAGTCCTCTCACTTTGCTCTGCTGTTCCAGCACTAGAGGCAGGGTCAGGAAGCACGGCACATGTGGGGCATCCGCCCAGGGCAGCAAGGATGCAGGCAGGTTAACCTCAGTGTTACAGTACCGGAACGGGGGAAAGATTTCATACCTACAAGACTGATTTTAAAAAGCACTGAGAATATTTGTGATCAAACGAGGCCAGTAAGTTTTGTAGTCGTGGTCAAGTTAATGGAAATGCGCATGTTGGTATCCTTCAGAGGCCATGAGAGTTTTGGTTTCAAAAAGTGAGGTTTGAATTCTTTTTTTTAAGGTACCTGACCTGTTTCCTGTGCCCTGGTGTCAAGCAAAACCGCTCCCTGTTAGTGCTTCAGCATTAAAAGAAAATACCTCTCAGTCCATTTGTAATCACAGTGCCTTCAAAGGAGGACTGAATTAGGGGAAGACAGATAGCATTGCTCATCCCCTCTCTTGCCTTTACACCCTTTTCATCTTCCATGCTGCCTCCTTATTCTTAGCAGAGAGGAGAGAGAAAGCAAAGGCTCTTCCCTCTGTACCTCTCCTTGGCTCTTCCTTCACCCTGTTAGGTGCAAACTGGCAGAGGGAGAGCGCTCCCTTCATCCTGGCCCAGGCTTCAGGACACCAGAAAGCTGAAGCGGGACTGCCACCCAGCAGCTCTGAGGGATGCAGGGTCACATCTAGCCTTTAAGGTGCCAACCTTGTGGTCAGGAGGTGATTTTGCCACCTTGGAGAGGCGGGAGGGGAGAGGGGTGTAAGACCTGTGACACCCTGTGGAGCTCCAGGTTGTAGAGCTACTGATACCAAGCCTGCTGAGAGTTAAAACCTCCACAAGCGGTCCCTGCCACTCTTCCAGCATCACTCAACGTTTGCTGCGTCTTACCGCTGGTGCCATTTTTTGGTGGTTTACCGATAGATTTCATCAGTTTCTTGCTCAGTTTGCCACCGCAATCTGAGAGCAACTGGTCCTGCTCCATCAGCTGCACTGTGGCATACACAGTGATTTGAGCAAATGGCCGTGCAAAACCCATAACAGCCGAGGGAGAGCCCGCCGTTGGTTTCAGGGACTTTGGATCAGGCACAGAGAGCTGTCAGAATGGCAGTTATGGCTCTGGAACAAAAAATATTGAGAAAAGCAATTGTAGCAGTGAATTGATACTGATGTTCTTAAAACCTCAGTAATCTTGGCCACATGAAATTCAGCCTTTCCTGTGACTGAAATAACAGTGAGGCTTAGGTCATATTGTAGACTGTAACGTTTCATTTTCAAAAACTAAATTGTTCATGAGTTATAGCAGAATATTTTAAAAAAGAACCTCCCCAAAAACCCCACCAAAAAAACCCAACTTTCATTCTGTTTCATTTCAAGCAAGGGCAACAAACCAGGCAAAATTACTGTAAAGTTTTTTATTTGCTGCCAGGCTGAACGAAGGGCTATGCGGTGTTCACCTTACACACACTCCTAAAGACTGTCGAAGTCCACGGGGGCTGGGTGAACGCACTGAAAAAAGGCAGCACTGAGCCCACGGGCAGATTTGCAGCCCCGGGGTGGGGAGGGGAGCCCCAAAACCCAGCTCTGGCTGACCCTACCTGCACCCTGATAGGCATCTCGCCGGGATAACGCAGGACCAAATACAGAGCTGCGGCCTGCCAGCCGCCCCGCGATATGCTGTCCCCGGGAAACGACAGGCTCTATGCCTGGCTACACAGATCTATTTACTGTTTTAGAACAAATGCATCCACTGTCTTGCCCGGTCTTTCTTGCCCTGCTTTTTAAATGTTACGTTTTTCTACCCTGTAATGGAAATGAAGGCAGTTGCTCCCGTGGGCTGGACCTCTGAGGTTTGGGTCCTATGGCTGGGGCTGCAGCAGACCTTCTCGGGAGTCTTGAGAGATCTCCTTGGGTTTCAGGCCTTCTGTTCCCCTTCCCACGTCCTGCACCACCATCCTGATGAAGAAATACGCTTTTTCTTTTTCTTGACTCACACCGTGTTTAGGACTCCACAACCTCTGATCCAAAGCCCAGTGAAATCAATAGGATCCCTCCCATTAGCTTTAAGTGGTCTCTGAATGACAGACACCCTATGTTCTGCAGACACGAAAAGACAAATGACTGCTTTGAGACATCTTCCCCCTCTCTGACCAAAAAATTGCTGTAGGCCAGCTAACGGCTAATTTGAAGTGTAGAAAACATGATCTTTATTAATAATATTTAAGCTGAAGGCTGCAATCAGCGGCCAGCTGTAGGAACTTATAGAAAATACAACCCTGTCATAGCAAGCCTGAGATAGCAGCTCTACGGGAAGTAAGACCCAAACCTCACTCCTTTCATACTCGGGGTTAGCGAGTGACCGTGACCTACAGCATTAAGGAGGTTGAGGGATTCCCCACGCCTCCCGCAGAGGTGGGCAGGGGAGTGCCATTGACCCTTGAGAGCAGCAAGGAGGGTTAAGTCTCTGCCAGTAGCCAGCGACACATAAATTACAAGGCATAAAATCCCCAGGAGCATGAAGAGTGGGGAGAAGGAAGGGAAGGAGATGGGGATAAAGGGAACGAAGCTCCCCAATGGTCAGGGATGAGTCTTCCCGCCCAAGCAGGCTGGTACCCCCAGCAGCTCTACGTAATCCCCACTTTTCGGTCCGGTGAAGCGAATTAAGGAAGACGATTCAGGGAGCTAAAGAGATGGAATAAAAGGTGTGACAGTGAGAGGGGTGGGCAGCACAGGAAGATGGGCAATGGGAAGGCGGCAGATTTGGGAAAAGACCATGGCTACCGACGGTGGGTGTTTGGCCTCCCAGAGCCAAGAGCGACTCATATCCCCTTTCCCACAGCACTTGCCTCGTGTACGCTAGAAATAGCACGCAACTTCGCCCCAGTGTCTCTAGTTGAGCATTTTCCTTCATACCAATACCGGCACATTATTTTAGGATGTGACACTTGACACTTCGTGAGCACAAGCCTGTCTTTCCTCAGAAGGAGGCATGTTTTCTAATTTTTAACACCAACATTATTATTATTATTTCAAAAGAGAAGCAAAACGCATGTGTTAAAAAGGAAAATAATTAAAATCCCATTACAGCTCCAATTCTGTCAACTTCCTTCCCAGAAGAAGCATTAAATTTTTTATTAATAAATGTGCAATTACTAGTGACCCCTGAATAATTTCTCCAACCTTAATTTCTCCTCACTGCAATACTGTGTTGTATTACTCTATTTTTACTCTTTGCTTTCCTCATTTGATGTGTTTACTGAAGTTATAATTTTCATATTAAACATGTTCTTGTTGAAAAATTGCTTTTTCAAAAATGGTTTTAAAAAATTACCAATCTTTTTATTGACCGGGAATTTAAACAAGTTAAAAGTTAAGGAACTGTTGGCTGAAAATGCATTTTTAGCAGGCTACTTCTTAATAAGCATTTCAATAAATTTTGAAGTAAAAAAGCCTGAAAAATATTGTCAGCCATTCCCCCACCCAAACCTCTATAAAACTGGAAAAAAAAGAAGCAGGTTTGTGTCCTTTGGAAAGAAAACAGGTTGTGAATCGTGGCTTTGCTTTATGAAACTGGCATTCATAACCAATTTAAATAAAATTCAGACAGTTTTTATAGAACGTTAAAGAATAAAGATATGCCTTGTTCCGAAGGAAGTGAAGTGCGGTGAAATAAAATTCATTGGATTTCCTTCCACATAAATTGGAAATAAAATTTCCAAAGTCATCACCCAGAGCTATAAATATTTTCTTCCTGGGCTCTGTGCAGGAGATGCAGATGACTCAGGAGGGCCCGTGGGGCACCCTGGCAGCTACCTGGCAGGAGCCATCCCTCGCACCCCATCTCCCCACGGCCGTACCTGCAGCACAGGGTTAGGGCCTAAAACTGGCTTTACTCCCCCCATGCCCAGGTCCTTTTGCACCTCTGACCCTGGCTCTCACTCCTGCACGGTGTTAATGAGAACGGGTTTTGTCAGGTCCGAAAAGATGCCTACGTCGACCAGTGTGACTCTCTATAACGGTGCCGTTGGCTTATTCCTCATCCTGCTGCATGCGTTGTCCTCCTCATTGAAAAAGAAAAGAGTTTGGAGTCTTTGACCCCTTTAAGAGCCAACATACAGCAGTAAGAGAGTGGGAATTCGAAAATCAGGAGCTGTGCTCTTTATATTTCTCAGAGTTAAGATCCAGCCTGTGGGAAGGAGGGTTGAGAAGAGCCTGGCCACCATTTGGCTGGACTGCAGGGAGGCTTGGGGGTGCTCTGGGATATTGAGCGTGTGGCCCCCTCTCTTTGGAAATCCCTAGGAGTGTTCAGGGCTTCCAGGAATGACGTCCCGAGGAGGCAGATTAGCGTCACGCAGTTACCTGAAGGCACACTGAAGAAAATCTGTCTGCAAGGAGCAGGTATCTCACTGCTGTCTGTAGCAGACACCATTTTTACATCTCAGCAGTGACGTGTATTATATTGCTTTCGGGATGGGAAAAAAAACCCAAAATATAAATCCTGCATTTTATTATAGAAGTTAATACCAATAATTACTTAAAATTTAATGAATTTCAGTTCTCACTTAATTGCTTTTGAGTAGTTCACTTAACTTATTAAAAAGAAGCAAGGACATATTCATTTAATGAGCAGCAGCAGCCTTGGCCTAGCATCTGCCTACATTCTCTTTTCAATTAATCAATTATAGTCCAATGGTGTGTAATTACACATTAAGAAAGTTATTGGATATCGCAGCATGGCTGTCCCAGGGGGCTCATGAATACACTAATATAACACACCTGTAATGACCTGTTCTCAGATCTGCAAATTGCTCCCATTTCTCTCTCTCTCTCATTGCTAAATGAAGATGAGAGCAATTACCATTAACTTTTTGAGTCACATCTAGTCAATGAGAGAGAAAAAAGATCCCTACCAGCATTCATAATAAATCTGCCTGTTGGTACGGAGTGTTTTAACTGCACCAGGCATGGAGCTGGAAGGCAGTAAACGCACATCGGGATCGCACAAGATTGTGGGGATCCCGGAGCCGGTCTGGGCTGAGCACACTCTTCACCTGTAGAGGAGAGAAACGGGCAAGCAGGAAAACATCCTCCCATCACATCCAGGCGTAATTTGCCTGGCTCGGTTTGAATCAAACCAAACTCTGGAACTGATCCCTATGCAGTGGCTCTAAGTCTTTGCATAGCAACTAAGCCGTGTTGCTGTTGTGTTGAGGTTTTTTTCCAACACGAGAAAGAACAAAATTTACTATGTAATGGCAGAAAGGCTTTGGTTGTGTGAGAGGATACGGTCACCGATGCTCTCTTATTAATGCATAACAAATGAAACCAAGGAGAGACTCTTCATCTGCATAATGAAGTCTGACAGATTCTAAATTGGTGATTTAGTCAACTAAAGGGTCCAAAAATGCTCCGTGGAAGTGAGTTTTTGATGGCTCCATAAGTCAAATGGGGGATGATATCTGTCAACATTTTTATAAATGTTGTCTTGCACAGTGTGATTTCGATGTGCTGTTGTCTCTCTCTGGGAAGAAGTGTCTGTTTCCCTACACAAAGTTTTCTTGTTCATGCTTTCATTTGCAGACTGGGGTTTTCCAGGTGGGTGTTACATGCAGATCAACGTGCAGCAATATTTTGAGCACAGCTGTTCTTTACAAATAGGGTCCATTTTGCTCATAGTAATCTGAATTATTTCCGTGCTGTACGCCTTGCAGCAAGCTAGCGTTAACAACTTCAGTGAAAGCTTCATCATGCTGGAGGTTACTTCTCTTTTTAAGGACTGTGCATGTCCCCTTGTGCTTGATATCCCTCAGGATAACACTCTTGTGGGATTCAAGTGATCAAACGTTGCACTCTCAATGAGGCAATGGATATTTCGGTCTGAGCTTCAGCTGGGTCCACATTTCACTCTGCTTTTCACCTGTGCCACAATTTTTCCCAGTTCCACAGCATGTTTTGGTTTAGGACGCAGTTTGGTTCACGTGCCTACCTGTAGCATCTCAGTATTTGACATCTGGGCTGATGTCTCAGTCCAATTGATAGTTAACAGAGGAAGGCAAGCACTTCTGGAGTGTGATTTATTCAAAATAATTAGGTGCTGATTTAGGATTGGTTAAACAAGGCCAAGTGGGAGGTCCTGCATGTGGGTTGGGGCAGTCCCAAGCACAAATAAAGGCTGGGTGGAGAATGGATTAAGAGCAGCCCTGAGGAGAAGAACTTGGGGGTGTTGGTGGACGAGAAGCTCAACATGAGCAGGCAATGTGTGTTTGCAACCCAGAAAGCCAACCGCTTCCTGGGCTGCATCAAAAGCAGCGTGGCCAGCAGGTTGAGAGAGGTGATTCTGCCCCTCTACTCCGCTCTCATGAGACCCCACCTGGAGTACTGCGCCCAGCTCTGGCGCTCCCAACATAAGAAGGACACGGACCTGTTGGAGCAGGTCCAGAGGAGGGCCACAAGATGATTCGAGGGCTGGAGCACCTCTCCTATGAGGACAGGCTGAGAGAGAGTTGGATTGCAGCCTGGAGAAGAGAAGGCTCCAGTGAGACCTTATAGCAGCCTTCCAGTACCTAAAGGGGGCCTACAGGAAAGATGGGGAGGGACTCTTTATCAGGGAGTGGAGGGATAGGATGAGGGGTAACAGTTCCAGTGTTTAAACTGAAAGAGGGTGGATTTAGATTAGACATTAGGAAGAAATTCTTTCCTGTGAGGGGGGTGAAACACTGGAACAGGTTGCCCAGGGAAGTTGTGGATGCCCCATCCCTGGAGATGTACAAAGCCAGGTTAGGCAGGGCTTTGAGCAACGTGGTCTAGTGGGAGGTGTCCCTGCCCATAGCAGGGGCTTAGAACTACATGATTTTTAAGGTCCCTTCCAATCCAAACCGTTCCATGAATTCTGTGAAACCACCTTTAGATGTGCCTATGTCTGTTCATTAACTAGATGAATACCTTCCATATGACACCTACATTTTCGATAGCTACAGTCATCAGTTGGACTGCATATTGCTGCATGTGTCTAACTTCAAGCTTGCACATAGAATCAGTTCAAGCAGAGGGACTGCTTTTATGCTTGAAGTTAGGTATCTGCTAACTTTGTGTTTAGATGTCTGGTCTCCAGCCTTGAAATGGGGATGCTACTGTTTAATTGCCTTTGCATGCAATTTGAGATTGAGATTAAAATGTTAGAAGTGCAAAATCTATTATTTAATGTTGTGTTATACTCCAAATAGCTAACAACAGCAACCTTGGTATTTGCAGAGTGAGTTCATTTATTATGAATTATTATTTGACACAATAGGAGAAAACAGGTTCTGAGGTTTACTTTTAGGTATTTAAAAACAATTTGACTGCCCAGGCAAGGCATAGTAACCGAAACAAGCAGAGCAGTGAGTACGGATCCCACAAAGGGATCAAAGTGTGCGCGTGTGCAGTGTTCCCAAATTCTGCTCAACGCACAGCTTTGTTTATGCTCGGAACCAAAATTCAATTCTGTGCTTTTTTAATTTATTTATCAGTGCCTGAATGATCAATTTAAAATGTTTTAAACAGAGAAAGGAACACAATTATAATCTAGAGCTTGAATATACAATACAATATTCGGTTGTACAGGCTAGTTAGATATTGGTCCTAAAATACCTGCCAGTTAGCTCTTAAGTTGTGTAGTTTTTGTGTGTCTGATGGAGAGGATGGTGGTATTTCATTCAGCTGCAAAAATCAGTTTCTAGATGCAAAAATTCGTTTCTAGCTGTATTCTCCGCCAGAGGCTGTAACTCTTTGCGTGTCACTTTCCTAATTGAGCAATAAACTCTGTATTGTACTAATACTTTTTATTATGAGGAATAAACATGCTTCTTCTAGACAGGCAGAGGAATAATTGACCACCTGTGGCCAGTCCTGAATGAACATTACTGCACATGCCACTGAAATTAATGTCTCCTTAGTCAAGATGGGAAACAGTCATTTTCTGAGAGATTTTTTTTTTTGTGGTTAGGAAGCTAACACACTCGATACATTTCCACTTTCTAACAACGTGGATTCCCGACTGCCAAGGGAAGGAGCTCTCGGTGCTCCCTCGGTTACTGACCCTCTCTCTGTCTTTGGGATTCAAACAGCAGTTTCGTTTGTTAAACACATTAAGCAAAGGGCCAGATTCTGGCTCGAGCCAGGGATGTCTTTACCTCACTCTGGCAATAGAAAGAAGTCTCGAAAGGTGGTGTGCGTGTAATGTGCTCCCATGGCCCCTTTCTGCTGCCAGAGTGGTGCAAAGGAGTCTCAAAGCGGATGAGAATCTGTCCCAAACATAGGTTTATGTAATGCCGGAAGATAGCGCTAGGACATTGTGCTGGTGTATCGTGTTACAGCTGGCCCGGCACCAAGTCCTAAGGGCTGAAGGATGCTGGAAACTAAAATATTAAAGAGCTAACAGATCGACTCAGTAGAGAGAAATGGTAAACGCTTCTTTTATCAGTTATTCTTCACTTTGTATTAATAAATCTCTGGGACCGTATCTTGTGTAAACCGCCAGATCCTTCAGGATCCGGTCTCTTCTTTAAATGGGAAGCAGGGATTGCCATGAGAAGCACGCAGGTGATACTGCCGGGGGTGCCCGTACCCACCACATGCCGTGTCCCTGCCACAGCATGTGCCCGGGGAGGAACCGTGTCCCCCCAGGGTGCACACACACCTGGACAGGCACAGGGGTTCTGCAGGGTCTGGAAAACGTGTCCAGCCTTACCTTACGCGTATCCTATTTCTTCTTTTATGAGAGATCGCAGGGGGCTGTGTTGAGCGAGTGCTTTTCTCCCCAGCGGCTGTGCTCGGTGTCTTGCCACAGGGCTCTGTGCTGTCATCTTTCTCAGTCACCTACGCTGCGTTCTTTTAATGAGGGGTTACTACTGAAGTGCTTGCATGGTCCCGCAGTCCAGCTTTAGGTCTCTTCTTCCTCCAGCCACAAACTAGGGCTGAAAGTCTCCCCAGTAGGGAGGCACGGCCGAGGCCTGGCTGAGCGCAAGCTGTCCAAAGTTCAGACCAGATTAGCTCAAGATCACTGCCGTCGGTGAAAGGAAATAACCAGAGGGCCTGCCTGCTGACATACCCCCCACATAAATGAAGATATTTGCCTGCTTTGGTTATCAAAATCCTTCCCTGGGGACCTGGCTGAAATCTCAGTTGCCCTAAGCCACCACAGAGCAGCAGTGACAGAAGTGGTGGCTTCTTTCTGTCCAGGAACAGAGAGCTTTTCTCTCCAATCCTGCCCTGGTGAGATGTGTCCCTTTGGTGTCCCCAAGCTGCGGTCTGTCTGTGGCCACCCCTGTGCTCAGCCAGGAGGTGGGGACCGACCGGACCGCAGCAGCCTGCTTGGGTGAGCTGCACTACCTTGCTCCTCTACTTGGAAAGCAGGTGGTGCTTGCCACCATTGAATTTACTATAATCCCACCGCTGTTTGCCTCCAGCTCAGCTGAGTCCCTGTGAGAGCTGGGAGGAGCCCTCACATAGACAAGTTTGGCCCAGTTTCTCCCCCTGTGCTGTTAGAAAAACCAGCAAACCCGATTAACACACTGGAGAAAATAGCTCTACTGTACAACACTGAGGATTGCCACTAGTGCGGGTGCGTTGCAAGGAGAAGCGGAAGTGGCTTTTTGAATTTTTGCGGAGTGATGGGCGCTGCAGTTGATGGTCTGTGCTGTCTGTCTGAGGGTTCCTAGGTGCAAAACCTGGCGTGGCCCGGGGAATCCGCCTTTTGTTTTCAGAGCCACTTTTTGAATGTCAGAGTTGTCAGCACATCGATACCACGGTGCACTGCCACAGCAGGAGTGTTGGGGATGTACCGCATCCCTGGTGTGCAAAGCCCTGGTTCTGCACCAAAATCCATCTGGCTGAACATGGGTACCCATGGCAGAGGTATGAGCTGCTGCAGGCATGGGGACCTCCCAGTGCTCTCAAGGTTAGAAAACCACAAAGAGAGCGAATCCAAAATAGCCTGGATCTTGTTGATCCTCCAGAAACTCCATGTAGCTCTGCCTTAGAAGAGGCTTTTGGAGAGTGCCTGGATAGCAGCACTCAGAGGGAATCAGAAGTGTTTAGATTTCACATTGTGTGTTTTCTCACTGCTGCTTGTTTCCTGGGTGGGATTTGCTCCTTTTCACAGCTGTAAACACAGCGCCCGGGTGGGCTCTGGGAGGAGCCTGACTCCAAGCAGGTCACCCTGAATTTGAGACGAGTGCTTCATCTCACTATATATACAGTGAAAAACTAGAAAAGGAAAAAATCTATTAGTTCCTCCAGCCAGGGCTTCTATTCAAAAGCATATCTGTAATGTGCTGTAGGCTTGGACTGGGAGGGGGGGGAGTGGGGTGGTGTTGGGAGGGAAGACAAAATTGCTCACTTTTCTGTAAATGGAGAAGCAGTGAGTATCACGATCTGGTCTGAGAGAAACCGCTCCGCAGTCTCGACAGTGCGCTCTCCCTTTTAGACAACCTCACTCTTCAGTGAAGGCGCTGGGGGCATTTGGAAGCTGTGCCTGGCGCCCCTGCCTGTGAGCACGATAGAGAAAGAGAGCAAGAGAGAGGAGAAGAGAGAGAAAAGGGCACAGGCTTTTGGTGAGGACAGGGAAGTAATTTCAGGTGTCTGTGACACCACGTGAACCTTGCGTGTTTAGTGTCTTCCTGAGCACATTATACCCTGGAGATGGGGTGGATGGAGTGAAAACTACCTGCAGATGTGGCATCTGAAAAGAATCCGGAGACAAAGCGACTATTTTTAGCAAAAGTGCAAACAGTGATAGATGCCATGGGGCTGCTGTCACTAAAATTTGGCTATAAGCAACATATTCATATTTAAACAAGTCAGCTTTGCACATTGAAATGAGCAAACACTGTCTCTGTGCTTGTTTGTTTGTTGTGCAGAAGCCATCAGCTTCACTCCTTATCCCTTCACCGTGGTGGTGATGTGGAGTCATGATGATGGATCAGCTGTCTATCCAGCTTATCTGCAAGGCCGCAAAACATTTATATCATACGGCATGATAGGGTGTTCTCGTGCAAGAGTGGAAAATGGGAATTTGGGGCTGCCCTTGCAAAAGTACCATCTCCTGCACAACATTGTCATTCTGGTAAGCTCACTTGGCACAGTTTGTACAGCTAAGCACATCCACTGTGAAACCTAACACTGGGATGCACATGAATAAAGTCACACAAAATCAGGAGAGGAGCGAGCATCAGAGAAGCTTCTGAACGCAGGGGGCAAACCAGCAAGGATGGAGTTCCTGCAGTTTCTCTCCTGCTTAGAGGGGGCCTGTGTCACCTCTGGTAAAAGGCCTCCAGCTTGCACCAGCATTATACTTGGCCAATTATCTTATTTAGGTATCTCGTATCTATTTAGGTCTTGAAAAGGTCAACAGCAGAATGCGGCTGGGCAGGGTTTTTTGAAGCTATAGGACGGGAAGCTTTGCTTCTAGCATCATTAGAAAATAATTGCTTGTGAATGTCCAGGGATTTGAATCTGCATGTTGGAGCTCTGAAAAGGAGGGCAGGAAGGTTTAAAACATGATCGAAACAGCTGCTGCTAACGTTACACCCACTGCAGACGCCGAGCTGTGGGGGGGGGCCCACGATGGCTGCGCCTCACCTGCCTCAGTGCCCTGGCGCTGGGAGCCCGTCGCCTCGGGCTGCTCCTCCTCTGACAGACGAACACCCGCCTCCCGCCAGAATTCGCGCACCCTGCTGCACGTTTATCGAAAGCTGCAGTGAGGCAGGGATCGTCCCTGGGGCACTCCAGCTGAGCTGTCTTCACCTAAGTGTATCTGCTGTTCTTCCATTTTAAATTATTTTTGTCCTTCGTTTTTGGTTTTCTGCTCCTTGCAACGTTTTCCTCAGGTCTCTCTTCCCCTTCTGAATATCTCTCTTCCTCCGTTACTATCTTTCCGTTCTCTCAGTTTAACTGTCTTCTTCCCCCCATCCGTGATAAATCACATCACTTCTGTTTTATGCCTCCACTTTTTTTCTAAGTCCCTGTAGTCTTTGGCTCCTCGTAGCAGTTAGCTGTATAAAGTCCCCTTCCCTAAATGTTGTAAGGCCCAGATGTTACTAAATTTGATTTTTACCATCTCAAAAGCTGTCAGTTGCCTGCCGCTGCTCACAGCTTGATTTCTCTGTATGACCACGCTGGGTGGCTTGTAAACCTGAATGCAAGCCCTGAGTTTCTTATAAGGAAGATTGCTTCGACGCCTGGTATTAGACCAGTCCTTAATGAGGCATCCGTTCCCTCCTCAGCTCTGTTACGGATATTCCCTGTGACCCTGGCCAAGTCATTTTCTCTCTCTTTGTCTCTGCTCCCCGTTCAGAAAATGGGCATCACTGCACTCCTGAAGCTCACGTGGAATTGCGGCGATGAACTCCTCCTGCTTGCTTTGCCTTTCCCTCATCCCTTTTGTCTGCACAGTTGTCAGCTGGGATAAAGCGCCACCGAATCAGAGTAGCCATGGTCAGTGCAAAGCTCCCGCTCCAAGGGGCTGGCCCGGCCGCTCGCCATATCCTAATAACGTTGACGGCAGAGAGTCGGCTTTATTACTGTTTTCATAGCCGTTTTGTGTGCTTTGAGGAGCTTCTTATGGTACCTGTGAATAGCCAACAGAGAAGTTTCCAAGGCAGGGTGCCCAGGGGTACAGAGTGGTTATTTCAGGACAAAGAGATAAAATGGCTTCCTTTGAGGGGGCTTGCTCCACCGGGTCGTTAGCAGAAAATGCGGGACCTTGGAAGTACCAGAAGGAGAGGGAGGGAGGCAAGGAAATCGCTCCATTTGTGAAACCCATCTCCGGTTTTCATCCCCGTAGTCCATCCTCTTTCTCTCACCCTCCCCACTTTCATTCTGTGACAATAACGAAGTGAAGGAATGTAAGGTAAAGGCATCCTTAAGGCTGTCATTGTTGCCAAGAAATGCTAATAGCACTTTTTCTCTCACGTACCTGCTCCTGAACGCTAATGTCATTTAATTATTGTGATGTTGCAAATGAAGGTGCCCACACACAAATTCAATATGGATGTAATTATTAGTGGTGGAATGCCAATTAAGCACTCACCGAAAGCAAGTGGTGTATTTTTGATTTGTCATCTGATTTATTATCATTTACCGCACACACCTCAGACAGACAGCACTGCCTGAGTCAGGAATAGAGAACCAGCCCTTTGCATGTAAAGCTTGCTCTCAAATCTATGCCTCACAAGAAAACAACAACCGGCATAAAACAGTTGTTTTTAAAGTACAACAAGGAGTGTAGTTTTGAGGCATTCTCTATCTCAGGTGAGGAACACAAGGGAAGTATGATTTTTGGTAGGCAGATGCACATCTCCAAAAAAAAGCAACAGAATACAATACCATTCACATACGTAACATATGTCAAAAAGCCTTCGGTGAAAATCCAAATTATGCAGGGAAGAAAATCCAGCTTGCAACCAGTTTAAGTGTGTTGGCCAAGTCAGCTGAGAGGATCTGCAGGCTTGGGCTTCAGCAGCTAGGGGCGCATTGTCTGCCTACCAGCTAATTACAGGGGTTTCCAATTTTGGGGTATCTACCTCCTACCATTGCATTTTTCAGTTCTAGTCAGTCAGTGTTGCCTTTCGGGGCGAGGAGCACGACGCTGGTGGAGCATCCCACCCTGTTGTGCGGCATGGGCACATTTATAATGTTCTCCTGCTCTCCCGACCCGTGAAGAGTCCTTCTTGAAATACGGTGCACTGCTCACCATGCAAGCAGCTCATTATCCCAGGCATTTCAAGACTAATTTATAGGACATTTGGTTAATTTGCATAAGCCAGCCAGTACACAGAAGATGTCTCCACAATAAAGTAATATGCCAAAATCAGGATTTATGTGAAAACATGAATACTCGGGGGGGGTGGGGAGGGGGGGGCATTTCTAAGATCTCTAAACGAATACCTCTGATAAAAAGTCACAGAATCTGCCTCTCCACCTACTGTATGTGAAGCTCCCATATAATTTTCTGCTTTGAATCTTGCTCGTCTTTTTATTAAGTAAGATGGGTTTTGATCCTTAAAACAGCCTTGAAATATGAATACTTGGCGCTGTTGGCTTTGTCTGAAAAGGAAACAAAATCCCCCAAACTGAATCCAAATCGAGGGCTGCCACGTTCAGCTATCACTGCGAGGAGCCTCACGCGTCCGCTGCTCTGATTATTACCTTGACACCAGAAACAGGAGGGCCTGTAATCCTTGAAACAGCTGACATCTGAAGCGCTGATTCTTCCTGTGCTTTGAGTTAGTCGGTCCTTGATCTCCATGCCTGGCATGCAAGCCCAGCTTTCACTGAAACCTGACCTCGTGGTCCCTTCTTCTGCAGCCCTGTTTGTCTTCTGCCGCTCAGAAATGTGCAGCTTCTGTCCTCAGGACTCTGAATTAGAGCTGCATGGGTCAAAGGAGCAAACGGGAGAGTTGTCATTATTGGATCCAATGCCTGCCCTTGATTTAGGTGTCCTTGCTGGTTTGTTGGTTGGGGTTTTTTGTTGTTTTTTTTTTTTTTTTTAAAATAACAATTACAAAATAAGAACATTGCAAGAAGGTTTTTAAGCAAACCTTTCCCCTGCAAGGTGACACTGGCTTTCCGTGATCTCTAATGCATGAATGCGTCACCTACAGGTACAGATGGTTTTGCTCCCTTGCTTGCAAAGCCAGCCCGGGATTTGAAAGTCAAGTTGGTTTCTTTCTTCTCTCCCTAATATGTCTTCTGCCATTATGAGGCCTCTGAAGAGCACGTTAAGTCCATATTCACCCCTGTGCAATCTAATTAAATTCCAGAATAACTGTGCAGGTGTAACTGAGATCCCAGTTTGAAGGCAGCTTTGCTCCACTTATTATAATTGAAGGAACTGTTTGGCCAGCAGCATTTCTATTAGTAGTAATGCTGTTTGAAAAGGAAATAACTTAGGTGGACTTTTGGACTGAATTTGTAGGAATGCCAGCTAGAATTGCATAAGTGAGTGCGTGTATATATATCTGCTTACTTGTAAATAGAAGCTAACTTGAGCTGGAAATCACATGTACAATAAACATGTAATCCTGATGCCATCGCTACAAATTCATTTCCCAGGGCAGAGCTTCGGTTTCAAGAGCTCGTTCCAGTGCTTTATTGTTTCGAAGGTTTGAACAGTGTTGGTTGTTCGCTTTGGTGCATCACGTGTAGTTCCAGTTGGGTGAAACCTGCTGGGTATTTAACGGCTTGTTCAGCTTGAACCAGAAGTTATTCTGTTTTATCTGTTATTCTAGCTTTTGAGATTAGTATTTTCAATTGCAGCAATTTGTGGGGGATTTTAATCAAACTGTACTAGAGCCTCCACGGAACTGACAGCATTAGCTTGAACATAATGAGTATGTTCAATAGGAACAATACATGCAGTTTTTTGGTTTACTCTCTTCCAACTTGAATCACTTTTTGCTATTCTAAGATGTTAGAAGCACATTTTTTTCCTCTGGGGATTTACAGTTTCTCTTAGTGTTTTGATTACTTGTGAATAATTTGATAGAAAACCCCTTACACATGTGCCTATGATGTACAGCATCTAGCTTGGATTTGGTTTTTGACTGATCCCTCAGAGTTGAAGTTACTGTATACAACAAAAAACATTTGTAATGCTGTCAGACAGGAAAAATCTCTCTTCTATAACTTGACTCAAATTTGTTATGTGTATAGCTCCATGAAGTTCAATAGATGTAAATACAGATTAATTATTTAAAAAGTAATAGGAAGGAATGAGCTTCCAAACATGTAGTGTTTAATTATTTAAAACCTATAATGGAATTTCAACCCTCACGCATACCTCAGATCGGTCGTTGTTCTTGGACAAGCGCCTGAGGTTAACTGGCATGTCCCTGCCTCCCAGTCATCTCCCCTCCTATATCACAGGGTGATAAATGTGCCCGGTAGATGTGAAGAACAGTCAATATTCTCAGTCATGTTTACTAGTACATATGGTATACTTAACTCTGTCTTCCTTTCCACGTCTGTACCTAGACGTGGAGGAACAAATCCTAAAGTCTGGGCTTGGCCAAAGCCCCTTGTGTTTGCTGGTCCCACAGAGTGGAAAGAGCCCCACAGTAATGTTGCACTTTGGTCATTTGATGGTGGTGGTTCAAGGCTCCTGCTGTGTGTGATTGATTGATCGTACTGGATGTTGTACACACATGTAGGACAACCTGATTCCCATTTCAAAAAACCCATGCTCTAAGTAGGCTAGCCAGACGAGGGGAAGCCTTCTCCCCATTTTAGAAGGAGGATCAAAGATACAGACTGAAAATGAAGAACATACAAGCCTCCCAGCTTTAGAGACCTGCCTGAGCTTGCTCTCCCTTCACTCCCTCTGCAGTGGATGGGGAGAGTTCTGCTGAGACCAGTTCAGAGCCTCAGTTAGGTTCCTGCCGTGATCCACTCTCCTGAGATGCCCACCTTTGTCCACAGACCTGAGCTGGGCAATCAAAGTAAATACCTAAAATTGAGCTGTCTGGATTATTTCACTGCCTACCCTTCACCTTGTCCAAAGTTACCCAGGAATTCTGTGTCTGTGAGGAACAGCTAATGCCAATCTGACAAGTCCCATCTCAGCACCCCAGCTACATAACCTTCCTTCTTTTACTGCTGTAAGTCACTGAATGAGGAGCACTTGACTCAGGGTGGGCGTTAAAATAAATCTAAAGAAAATCCCTTAAAAGAAAAGCAAGCACCTCAGTTATATTGAACAAATACACAGTTAAGAGTCTTTGTATGTGATGACTACTAGTCTTCATTTGCCAGCCAGATCTCAGCTGATTCCGTGAGGAATATTTCCAGCAGTGCTCTACTCTGTGAAATTGTTGTCAGAAGGAGTTTTGTGAAAAGGAAAGGAAAAGGGCTAGAGAAAGCAAGGCAGAGTTTGTCCTCTTTGAGGAGGAGTCTAAAGAGCTTAGCACTCTTGAGAGCCTTGCTTGCGATACGCTTGCAGGGTGACAAAAGAGCCTTGCTTGCGATACGCTGATTTCTTTTGTCCTGGTGTGCAACTTCCACATAGCTGCTTCGTCGCGCATGTCATGCAATGAGAAAATCATCTGCATGATCTTGTAAGTACGAAAGGGTTTGCCATGATGCATTTACATAATAAAATCATACGTACAGGCAAGGAATGAGTGCCATCTACAGTAACACAATGCATTACTAAAGGATCCTCTGTAATTGTGTTCTTTGCCGAATAGCGTGTCTGATGCCTTCTGCTGTAATGTACCCTCCTTGGTGAGAAATTAATACTTTGTGCCAAATTCAACTCTCAGTTACATGGTTCAAATTGAAAAAACAACACTGGCTTCAGTGGGGTTATCCCAGATTCATCCTGGGGTTACTAAGAATAGATTTGATTTATGTAAATACCCGGGTGTCAGGTACGCTCCAGTGCTAAATGCTTTCTAAACAGAGGGATAAGTAAGACCTTTTCATTTGAATAGGAAAGACCTAGTGGGACTTTTTTTTCCCTACATCCGTACCCTACTTACAAAGAGGTAGGTGTAAATCACCAAGGAAGAAGGTGCATTTCCACTCCTTGAGCACCACCAAATGTTTTGGGCCTGACAAAGGCATCATAGCAGGCAGCGGGGTATGTGAAGGGCCTCCCTCAAGCATCAGTCACAAGTAAAGCTGGTTGCTGCCCACCACCCTTACAGCCGGCGGGTCCTGTCGGAGGACGCCACGCCTGGCTTCATGGCAGGAGTGTTCTTAGTAAAACAAGACAGGCATTAGTAGAAGAAGACAAGGAAGTTTTCACACACATTAGTTCACCATATGTTTGGCTCTAGGCTGAAGTTTCAGACCTTTATAACTCCTCATTTATTATTTTTAAGGCTAAAATCCTGGAAAACAGTGGTTTAAGATAGCTAAGGACCATAATAGTCATGGTGAATCCTACCTACCAGGTAGGATTTTTTTCTTTTTTTCTTTTTTTCTTTTTTTCTTTTTTTCTTTTTTTCTTTTTTTCTTTTTTTTTTTCTTTTTTCTTTTTTCTCTTTTTTCTTAATTCTTTTTTCTTTCTTTTTTCTTTTTTCTTTCTTCTTTTTTTCTTCTTTCTTCTCTTCTATTTTTCCCTCTCCTCTCCTCTCCTCTCCTCTCCTCTCCTCTCCTCTCCTCTCCTCTCCTCTCCTCTCCTCTCCTCTCCTCTCCTCTCCTCTCCTCTCCTCTCCTCTCCTCTCCTCTCCTCTCCTCTCCTCTCCTCTCCTCTCCTCTCCTCTCCTCTCCTCTCCTTCCCTCACTATTTGGAGGATATGCAGACTGTTGCATTCCCCGTCTCTTCTTTTCCCTGGCCCTTGTTTCAGTCTTACGTTACCTACTTATCTTGGGAGTGCCCAAGGTTGAGCCTGACGGTTGCTCAGGAGAAGCCTCTCTCCACTGGTGGTTTTGTGCTAATAGAAGAGGGAAGGGGAGCTGGGTCTCTACCAACGGGCTCGGGGTTTCCGCCAGGACCACTGCCTCACAGCAAGAGAAACTAGAGGGGCGCTGAATGCTTCCTCTGTGTGCAGCTGAGCAATTTCCCTTGCTTGGCTTTGTCTTCTCCAGCCCCCAACTCTAGAGGAAATGGGAAAAATGAATTCCACTCTCCATGCCCAATCTGCAAGAGATGTGACACGTCTCAGTCCTGGGCTGAAACCGATGTGACACACTTTTCCTTGATCCAAGCAGATTTTGGATCTGGCCCAGAGTTGTTCTAATCAAATGTGGTTCCCAGAGAGAGGGCTGCTCTTTAAACGGAACATATTCTGGGACGCGGGGTGGTGCGTACCATTACCAGCGGCGAAACCAGCAATTCTCAAAGTGTGAATCACACGCAGTCAAATCTGGAACAGTTTTGACTCCCTTCAAAGTTCTATAGACTAAAACCCAGCAACGCTCCTCTTGGAAAGTTTTGATTTTTTTTCATCCGTTTTTACTAACGGTCAAGTCAATCTTTCCCTAGTCAAGTCAGTCTTTCCCTAACATTATTTTTCCAAGTAAGCAGCTGATGCAGTCCCTCAAGGATTTTATGTGTATGGGAAAGGTGCAGGAATGTGGGCAGGGGGGGTCTGCCCCAGGTAGACTGTGAGACCCGGCCAGTTCTGCTGCAGCCCACGCTATGGCCAGGTATACGCTAGAGCTCATAACATAATGGGTCCTGGCATGTAAATATTATTACATGATAAAGATTACATTTAATAATAAAGGCTGAAGATCCCTGACCTATATAGATAGGTGGAAAACCCCGTATTTTGTTTTATATATATATATATATGTTCCAAGCACCCAGAGACTTCTATTCTGTAAGCTTCTGGCTTGTACTAGCATAAATCAGAAGAAACAACATAAAAATCTGTGAGAGTTATGCCACTGTAAAATTGCATAGGTGAGAGGCAGAATTGGACTTAGAACCCTTCATTACAGGTAAATAAAGATTTCTCAAGGTTTCAGACTGCATTCCTACTTGCTATTCTATGGACTAATGATATCTCAAATCTGGATTACAGTAACATTCTCTAGACCCAGTAATATTGCATTTAAGTATGAGTGATTTAATGGCTGTTCGCTGGTGATTTTGGTCCAGGTGAAGTGGTGTTGGCCTCCAGCAATGCCTTAGGCTAAAAGCATCATGTGTTAGCAAAAAAACATTAACCTGCCCCTCAAACCTCCTTGTTATTACATTTATAGTCCTGTCAACCAACTTGCGAGCCTCTGGAAGCATAATGGAGGGGGTTTTATTGTTATTTTTATATTCTCTTGAATATTAAAGAGAAAATATATTGGAGAAAAAATACATATAAGATATTACTAGATATAAACTCTAGACAGAGGAGCCACATGGGTTATTTTCCATCTCACAATGTTACTTTGCTATATGACCAGAATAAAGTTTTGTTCAGAAAAAAAGGGTGAACATGTTTATTCAGGTACTGAATAAAAAAGTGAATTAATTAGAGAATATAAATCTTCATTTGGCTTCTGAAGTTACCTGCAGACTTGATAGCGTGAGATTGTCACGGGTGAAGATTTCTCATTTGGAGAGATCTTGGTAACTCAATAAGTGAGATACTATTTGAGGCTAGTAAAGTGCCCCTTTCCTCTTTTACTTTTAAGTTTTCCTGTGCTTAACAGCATCCGTAATTCTCAAAAGAATTTGATAGGAACATTTATAGTGTTAATTGCTCTCAATTTCCCTTTCTTTTCCTGATTGCTGGGGCTGGATGCAGGGAGTGCTGCACACAGGCTCTCTTTTCTCAGTGCACCGGTTGACAGCTGCTCTGCAGAAGGAACCTTCTGTGGCTGATGTTTAGTCCTGTTCTCCTGAGGAGCAGGGTCTCTGCAGCCCCTGCATAGGAGCGAGGAGCTCCTGGCATGGCAGCTGTGCTGGCCCTCTCCTTTGTCCCCTGAAGAGGGGCTGGCAGTGGTTCTCAGCCTGGGCGCTGGGGAGTCCCCGCAGCTTGGGCACCCCTGGGATGGAGAAGCTGCTCTGCTGCCTGCTGTAGCTGAGCATGTGAAAATGTAAACTGTGCAGAAGGTTCTCCAAGGACACGGAGGTAAATGTCCCCATGAGGAAAGAAATGCATTTCCACTCTCTGAGGGAGAGGGAAGAGGGGGATTTCTGAGTTTGACCTTCCCCTGCTACCCCAAAAAGATGGCAGGTATTGGACAACAATGGGCTACGAAGATGATTAGGGGACTAGAACATCTTTTAGGAGGAAAGGCTGAGGGATTTGGGTCTTTTTAGTCTGGAAAAAAGATGACTGAGGGAGGATCTTATCAATACTTATAAATAGTTAAAGGGTGGGTGTCAGGAGGATGGGGTCAGGCTCTTTTCAGTGATGCCCAGTGACAGGACAAGAGGTAACAGGCACAAACTTGAGCATAGGAAGGATGGAAGGAGGAACTTTGTTACTTTGAGGATGGCAGAGTGATGGAACAGGCTGCCCAGAGAGGTGGTGGAGTCTCCGTCTCTGGAGACATTCAGAACCCTCCTGGACGCGTTCCTGTGCAACCTGCTCTGGGTGACCCTGCTCTGGCAGGGGGGGTTGGACTAGATGATCTCCAGAGGTCCCTTCCAACCCCTATCATTCTGTGATTCTGTGACACTGTGAGGAAGTACTTCTAAGCCCCAGAAATGTTTTTCCAGCTGCTAGCTTTGTTTTCTTTCTTTTGGCTTCCTGAATATTCAAAACCGACAGTTCTTGTCCTGTTCTCAAGGTGTTTATGATACTTCTCACTGCCAATACTTTGCACGACTTTAGTAGAAGCAGTTTGAGGAGTTACATTCGTGTTATCTTTATGAAGAAGCGAAGCTCTCACTGTGGCACTAACAGTTTAAGGATCATAAAGCAAAACCTCCTGTTGTGGAAAGGCACGTACTGTAGTTCATTGAGATTCCCAGCTTCATCTACTTGCTGTAGTTCTTGCTTCTGGCTGCTCAGCTTTTCCCAGATCATATCCAGACCAAGAGAATTTGAGAATGCACATCATGGGAAGTCTTGGCCTGGAAATCAAGTGTCTGACCTCAAGGTGACCAATGCCCGCATAACCTGAATCAAACTGCTTGCCTGACCAGCAAATATGTCTGTGGCACTGGTCTGCCAAGCTGGCTTCTCCCACTGCCACCCACGAGCTAAGGGCCATGAGGAGCATGATGCAGACACTCAGTTGACTCCACAGATCCCTACCTTCAAATTAGGCTCACCAGGAAGGAGGCTACAGACACAGTTGAACGGTCTCCTGTCAGACCAGGTTAAGTCTGGAAGAGGAATTGCCTCTTGGCCTTTTTGTGTGGGCACACCACCGTGCAAATGTTGGGCTACTGCTTGCAGATCTGCGGCAGCCATCTGATGAGCTTGTGGCTTGACAGGAGTTGGAGAGTTGAGCTTGGGACTCGATGGCTTGAGACGGTGTTTGCTCTGCCCCACAGTCTCTGGCGTGACATAGTTATGCTCGAAGGCCCATGGACTCACAGTGGGATGAGGTTTCTTGGGGCCTACATTACTCTTGGAAAGGGCATTACCCTTGGAAAGGCTTAGGGGATCTTCAGGCATTCCTGCAATGTGAGTCTTGGTGAGACAGGTTGTCTGTCCTGCTGAGGGCATGTAAACCCCCCAGCTCGCTCTCCCTCTTTTGCCCTCTTTCCATCTTCTGCATCATCTTAATTTTATTTAGGCCTTCTGTCATGGCTGGAGTGGTGGCCTTAGCCAGTACTGAAAGAGCAGCACGGATGTGCCCTGTAATCAGCTCTCGTATGGTACATGTGTAAAAAACCCACATTGAGGATTTTAAGGTTTAAATGCTGTTATTGTCCCATTCTGTGTTATTTCAGCCAGGAAGGTTTCTGGGGAGAAGAACTTCCCTCTTGGCAAGCCCCACCTCACACTACATTCATTTTCCCTGAAGTTTCGCCCACCGTATTGTGGGCTTCACCAGTGGTTTCAGATCCAAAGTTCCTCCTGTGGTTTCAAAGCCTCAGACTGAAGTTGAAAACACGGAGCTCAGCTGTTTATATACAAAATCAAATATGTAGCCACCCTAACGGAACAAGACCCAACCTGGATTTCCACCGGGCATTAGCATAACTTATATTCGTTGCTTTTGGCTGGGAACGTTAAAAAGCCCCACAACACAAAAGGAACGCAATGGCTTTGAAAAGACTATGTTTTAAATACCACAGATGACAACTGCAATGATTCAAAAAATGAAATCAATTTATCATTAGCCATTAATTACCAAATAGCTCTATTTTCTCCTTATGCTTCATGTAGCTTAGATTTTTGCATAATTAGGATGAAAAATGGAGACAGAGTGGGTCCTGCATTTAAATGACATAAAGTCAGTATTCGCTCCTCAGAAAACTGTGGTAAATTTTCAGGAGGACAAGAAGTTTAGGAGGGTTACGTCAGGGAAAGGAAAAGCAAGTAAGCAGGCAAGCTTTTGTCTCTTTTAAACAGAGAGAAACTCATCACAGGACAGTTTTAAGTTGTAGGCAACTCCAGTGTTCTGTTTTGTCAACTGTTTTTGCACAAAGCTTTGTTTTCCTTCACACCTAGCATCGCTACGAGCTATACTGTAACCACATTCACAGTGTGTTAGAGCCTGCCTCGGGGTTCCTTCGCAGCAGGTTTCAGCTGGAATAATTTTTTTTGTTTGTTTTGGTTTTTTTTCTTCTTATAATAATCACTCCATTCAAGTGGAACAATCATTATAAAAAATTACCACTACCCATCTTGGGCAGAAAAATCCTGGAACAATAAATATGCTGGATGTCTTGCAATAAGCACATTGAAAATGGTGACTGAGGCTGGATAACTGCTTAGAGCCACGCTTTGGGTTATGCCTGTTACTAGTGTTGGTTGACATCTGGTAGTGAAAGAGCATCAATCCCCAATCATGGCAGCTGAGGCAGGGTCTTGGTTACAGTCGTCTTGAAAGTAGATGCTGTGAACTGCCCTCCCGCTTTGGGGACAGTCTGCATCCCCGCCAGGGACCCCCGGACCAAAGCCCCCCACCCCACAGGGCCAGCATGCAGTGGCTGCCGTGCTGGGTATGCAGACCCCCGTCCCTCCCAAGAAGAGGCCCGAACAGATTCAGGGTGGGCGTTTTGGGGGAGGATTTGGTAGGGAGATCCGGGACACTTTGGTGAACGACGGCGGGTTGGGCAGCTTCTGGCAAGGCTGTGTCCACTCCATCTTTTGACGCAGAGTGCTGGCAGCTGCATACCTTTTGTGATAACTCAACTAGTTGGGAAGAAACCACAACAGCATTAAGATAAGCAAAAAAGCCTTTAAATTATGAATTTCAGTTCCCTTATGCTGATTATCACTAACGTCTCAAAGGACCTTGTCATTTGTCATTGTCTCTTGGTGGGACATATTCCCCTCCTCTTTCTCAGTCCGACCCCATGCATCTGAGCGGAGCATGGCCGTGTCCTTCTGCAGATCTTCCCAATTGGCTCAGCTTTCCCAATCAGCACGGCAGGGTGCCTCCCTTGCCCTTCTTAATGTTCATCTTTTTTCTGAGTCAGAAAATGCTAAAAGGGAACTCCAGTTCCTTGGAACAATCTTTATGTCAAAGAAATGGCTGCGTGTTTGTGTGCTAACAGCTGAGCGGCGCCTTCCCAACCTGGCAGGGCCTTTGCTTTCCCAGGGGCAGCTACGCGGGGGGATCCCCAGGAAGTGAGCAGGGCAGGGGGTGAAGAGTTAGTTACAGACCTCCAAGTTTCTGTTTGCAAGAGGGGTTGGTCTGACCCAGAGCCCCACTGGGGCCATGGTTTCTCTGTGCTCACAAGCATTGAATATGTTAACACTTGAAGTACAGCTTTTGCCCCAAAATTTCTCTGTTCTTGGTCATGAAACAGACTGTGGAGATGAGGATATGTCTGTGAGGGGATTTGTTTAGAAATTGCCATTACCTTTTAGGTGACCCACTCCAAAGAGGAGCCTTGGTGGTGGATAAATGGAGGAAAGAAGGGAGGGAGCAGGCAACTACATTGCCCAACGAGCTGGGGGAGCTGGTGAGGACAGCTGAGAAAGGTTTCACACTCCTTTGCCATTTAAAGATAGGCACATAGTCCTTCAGGACAAGAAGTTGTAGGTTTCTTTCCTTCTGATACACTGAATTTTCCCCTGCTGTTCTGCTGGGAGTGCTACACAGCCTTGTGAGGGGGCCCGGGTGGCAAGGGGCCTTGGTGTCCATGCCGTGATGGCCGGTGGGTGAACTGCAAAGGGTCTGACTGAGCTGTGTGTAAGAGCACTAGTTGTGACTCATTTGGCTGTTTACTAGAAACCTCTGTTATGTGCATTTCAAGCCACTTCCTAATTTCTAGATTGCTGTCGCGTCCAATGTTTGGCAGGCTTCAAAAAACTTGAGCCTTTGCTGAAAAACATATGGCTGGTGTGTCAGGTTCTCGCTTGGCTTCAAGGCAGGAGCCTGTGCAGGGGGAGGGGGATTGTCTCCTCGCCTTGTGGCTTTTGGGATGGGTTGGGAGCCTCTGCCTTCACGCCTCACACATCCTGAGGGGGTGGCAGGGTTGGAAACTGCAGGGAAGGGCCTGGGACACAGTCTGGGATAAAAGAAAAGGCAACCAGGCCAGAATGGGATATAGGAAATGTGCAGTGGCGTCGGTGAAGCCAGAACATGCCTAAGTGTGCATGAAGAGACAGCAGTTGGATACCACAGTGGGAAAAGGGAGTAGAAACTACTCAGCAAAGTTGAATGCATGGATTTTATGCCAGGGAGCAAGGCTTTGATAGTCTTCAGTCCCATGTTTCGGCATCTTTTTTTCAGCCTCTCCTCATCTAAGGAGAGGCTGAGGGAACTGGGCACGTTTAGTTTGGAGAAGAGGAGGCTGAGGGGAGACCTCATTGCCCTCTACAACTACCTGAAAGGAGGTTGTAGAGAGATGGGTGTTGGCCTCTTTTCCCAGGTGAATAATGACAGGACCAGAGGAAATGGTCTGAAGCTGCGGCAGGGGAGGTTTAGATTAGATATTAGGAAGAATTACTTTACTGAGAGAGTGGTCAGGCACGGGAACAGCCTGCCCAGGGTGGTGGGGCGGTGGTTGAGTCACCATCCCTAGAGGTGTTTAAGAAACATCTAGATGTGGCACTTCAGGGCATGCTCTGAAGGGCAGAGGTGGTAGGGGTTTTTGTGTGTGTGTATGGTTGGACTCAATGATCTCAAAGGTCCTTTCCAACCATGAAGATTCAATGATTATTCTATGATTCTGTGATCTTTGTTAAGAGCCTGGTCCTCAGGATGTGATGCAGCCCTCCCTTGTGCAATGTGTCCCACACCAGCGTTCTCCTGAGCAAGGAGAACGTTAGTCACCCTCTGGTTCTGAAGAAGCTGAAAAGGGACTGTCTTTACCCTAGTGACCCCTTTCTGTCCTCTCGCTAAGCTTTACCAGGGAGCTGATACTAGTCCAAAGTGCTGTGTATAAGGCACAGGCTCTCGTTCATCGCAGCGGTGGTGTTTGCACGTTATGCGTTCCTGCTTTCTCTCACGCTGATGTAAATATGTCCACAGACAGATTTTAGCAAATGTATTTCTTAATGAAGTAGTGTCTGGTACGAGATTGTAATTCAGAGGTTAGTGGTGGACTGCACTAATGGATGAACTTTGTGCCTGCATTTGACAGCCGATTAAAGTATTAATTACCCTGTGCCTAAAGTCTGAGCGTGGCCCTTTTAAGCGCAGCAGGATGCCTGTGTTGTGCCTGTGGGGCAACCTTGTGGCCACGTCTGGATTCTGCTTTGGACGTTTCTATCAAAATAAAGATATGGATGCCAATGGGAATGGCTCTTTCCCCCCTCTTTGTATTAGAGAAATCTGAGCGTTACAGGATCCCTCGGTCCTGGCTTCCTCGGTGTTCCCGTATCGGGTGCGAGTAGTGTTTCTGCTGATGCGGTGTCTTCTGAGTCGTCTCCTGGTGTAGATTGCTGTGTGTTTCACAGGAAAGCGGATGAATGATATCAAGTCATTGAGCTTATAAGTAGCACACTGGCAACCCGCCACTAAAATATAAATACATTAAACGTACTGAAGGAAATGTTCATTCTGTTGTTTAGCGTTGGACATGCCCCAGTTAGGTAAATTTAATCTTCTCGAGGGTTGTTGCGTTACAGCTGAATGAGATAGGCAGTTATCTTATTACTGATCATTCTGTCATTCAGGGTTTGTGTTCTGGTATTCGCGGTGTGGCGTGTGCTTGCCCCAGAGCGTTTCGAGGAGTATTTTCCAAGGGAGATGAAGGTGCATAGGGATCTGTTAGCACCTTGCAAGGTCAGACCCTTTATCTCAGAAATGTTCACGCTCCTTGTCAGTCACACCACTACCGGTCCCACCTCCTTTTTGGGTAGGAACGTACAAAATGGTCACTTTGCCTGTGTTTGGTAGGAAATGTCTGAAACGCAGCCTCGCGGCATTTATTTTCTTCCCGTGTATTCCTTTTGCTAACTTGTGCTGTGGGATTTTCTGCTGCAGTTCCTTCCAAAACCCCTGTCTGTGCCTCTGCTCCTGTTGAGGTCAGGGGCAAGGCTCCTGTCAACTCCCGGCTGAGCGGAGGCCAGCGTTGAGCATCGGACCCAAAGCCGATTGATTGCATTAAAGAGGAGTCTCTCCATTGTTTTCCACGGGTGCTGGGTCAGACCCTCCCGACGTGACCCCGCAGCATTAACTCTCGTGCCTAATCCCGATGAAAGCTGGGGACCTACTCCTGTGCGTAAGCACTACCAAATCCATCGCGCAGCGCTAACAAGCACTCTGACACGGTTTAGCTCTTCCCTTGGTTGTACGGTGAAGGGAAAGGATGAGGCAGGAAAAGGGAAGCAGAAGGAATAAATGAACGGAGAGATTTTGAGCTGGTTATGAAGAATGGTGATGTTCTGGACGCAACGCAAGTACTTAAAAAAATAAGACATTGGCTGTGTGTTTTACAGATAAGAAAATGTTATTTTATTGAACGGAAAGATATATATGTTTCACCTATCACATCTGAACTAATCAGTGTAGGCTTTTAGAATAAGTCTGTAATTACTCTGAGCACGTCATTAGTTAGATGTAAAATGAATGATATTGCTCCGTTTTATTACCTCTAGTGATATAGCCATTTGTATCATAAATTCATTGACCTCATCTTAAATGATCAATCCTGTAAGACAGACTTGATTCATTAATTCTTAAGTGACATTTTTTCTCCTCCAGTAATTTCCTCCTCATCTTAGGGACTGTTTTTCTACCTTTTAGTATGGTATTGTAAGGTGTCATATTACCTGCGTATGACATGCAGGTTTTATACTTTTATCTTAAATAAGCAGCATAGACTGATTGCTTAGATAGATAGGTCGGTAGATGGATAGAAAGAAAGAAAGAAAGAAGGAAAGAAAGAAGGAAAGAAAGAAAGAAGGAGAGAAAGAAAGAAGGAAAGAAGGAAAGAAGGAAGGAAGGAAGGAAGGAAGGAAGGAAGGAAGGAAGGAAGGAAGGAAGGAAGGAAGGAAGGAAGGAAGGAAAGAAAGAAAGAAAGAAAGAAAGAAAGAAAGAAAGAAAGAAAGAAAGAAAGAAAGAAAGAAAGAAAGAAAAAGAAAGAAAGAAAGAAAGAAAGAAAGAAAGAAAGAAAGAAAGAAAGAAAGAAAGAAAGAAAGAAAGAAAGAAAGAAAGAAAGAAAGAAAGAGATGAAACACATGGCTGTAGTAGATAGACATTTCTCACTGACGTGAACTTCAACACTTTGAGATGTTGCATAAAATCAATGAGACAATTATTAGATATTTGGTCCATCCAGGATGTTCAGAGGAACAGAATCGCTGCCTTTAATTTCTGTGGCTTTAATTAATTTTAGTGATAAAATATACGGAACGGTTTGTAATTAATATGTGAGTGAGGCAGGCAGACTTCAGAGTTTCTTGTACCTCAGTGAATTATTGAAAACAGGAGAAATCAGTAGAGAATTTCTAAGCAGGATTTCTAAATCTTTTACCGAGGAAAATATTTGTTTAGCTAGGGGTGACATAGGAGCCCACTTGAGATAAACAAATCAATACAGCAATAAAACACTGAATTATTTCAGTGAATTTTTCAACTGATGACTAATAAAATTAAACTATTAGAAATTATTAGAAAAGGTTCCACAACTTTTTGGGGGTCTTTATTTTTCTTTCAGTCACTTTAATTAAAGTCACTGAGGGGTCTCTTCCTAGAAAGATAAGGAGGCTGAGTTTACTCTCTCGTATTTCTCAGATGCTTCTTTGGCAGCAGGCTTACAAGCTGGTCTGCTTCCTTTGCCCCAAAGGACGGGCAAGCCTTAGCTGCACCATCCCAGGACTAAATCGGGGAAGCAGCTGCATCTGGAGTCCTGCCCCATCCTTTACAGCAGCCACCTCCAGGATCGGTCCCCTCCTCGTCTTTCCCCTGCAAGCAGACACTGTTTCGGTGGGTGATGGGCCAGGGTGGGCTTCATCCTTCCCCGAGCCTTCCTCAGGAGCCAGCTGAGAGCTCCTGGTACCTCTTTGTGCATCCCTTGGGGTACATGTGGAGACCCCCTGCCTCTTTGCACAGCCCTTGGGGCAAGAGCATACCCTGCAAGTGGCAGAAGGAGCACAGTGGTTTACATCCTGGTTCCATACAAGCAAAAAGGTAGCATTTTGTGGCTACAGCAGTGAGCTCTGGATCAAAAATGACTTTAAGGTGAATTGAGCAGCTTTAGTCAGTTAAATAGTAGCTTATTAACTCACGGTATAGACTCACAAATTCCCCTTTTGTCTGCTTGGAAAACAGTGGCAAGTCAGAAAATTTCAGGAGGCCAGTTATAAGGTGTTTCCATCAGATCACCCTGTGTTGACTCGCCAGGTGGGTGGCCAAACCCCTACCCATGCCAAATACCCGAGATGGTTCAGTGCCCACTGCTGCGTGTTTGCACTATTTGCGGCGAGGGGTTGCCCAGCTCCGGTGCTGTCTGCCATGGCCACTGACTGAGCTCTCCTGCGGGGAGCAGAGGGAGAGATGATGCCTGGTAAAAGCCGGGGGCCCATGGAAGTGGGTGTGCCCCCACGTTGCCTCCTTCCATGTGCTTCTGCTTCCCAGCTGCCCTGCACCTTGGGGGGGATGCATTTGCCATAGCAGTGGAGGCATTTATCTCGACTCTTCTGTGTGTTCAACAGACTTTTTGTCCATGTTTTTTTTGGAGTGATACATCGTCAGCGTGCGTTCAATGCAGAGCTGGCCCTGTTTGCAATGCACCAGGAAATTTTCTTCCTTGCATGGGACATCGTGCTTGGAAATATGCCCGTCCTAATGCCACATGCGTCGAGCAGCACCAGCACCCTCTGCTTTATCTCACGTGGCGTTGTGTCCGTGTGCCCAAGCTAAAAATCTGGGCCCTGCATTCCCAAACTTCAGGGTGACTTAATAGTTGCTGCTTCTCAAGTAATTATTTAGTTTGATTTAAAAGTTGGGGTGAAAACTTCGTGGCAGAGGGAGGGAGTGTGTGTGTGTGAGTGTGTGAATGGGGTGGGGAGGCAGGAGAGGGAGGCAAATAGCAACCCGCCTAGATAACCAAAAGGTTGCAGAGCTAAAATAAACAGGCTAATAGCCATAGCATAGAGGGGGTGTGGGTATGTATATGTGTGTATATATGTATTAAAGATATATTACTGAAAACTCAAAAATGTCACCACTGTTTATATTAAAGGAAAGCTGAGAGTTAAATGAGATGGGTAATCAGATGCCCGACATATGTTGTTTGGAATTGTTTATATGGCCAATAGTTATTAAAATTAATTATCCTTTTAATACAGTCTTTTCACAATCATATTCTTTTTTTTTTCTCTTTTTTTTTTTTTTTGCACAAAAGATATAGTCATTTCAAAACAACCTAATACAGACTATTCAGGAAAGGCAGAACAAACAATACCGGGATGTATTCTGACACGGTCATAGGCTCAACATGCTGATAGAAAGCACCAAAAATCTCTGTCAACGGAGTATTTTGAGAACTAATGTAAATGACAAAAATGGGTTTTTTGTGTGTGTAAAATTCTGTCAAAAAAGTAAGGCACTGAAAAATCTGACATCTGTTTATCTGTTTATAGCTATGGCAAGATTACTCATATTAATTCTTGTTTAAAATGCCATATGAAGGAAAGGCATTTGTGCAAACAAGAGTCATATTTGAATTGTAGATCATGTCTTCACCATCTGTGAGAGCTGTTGGTGTTGCAAAATTAATGTGTTAATGAAATCACAATAATTTCTCTGAAGTAATGGATTCTGAAGCCTAGAATGACTATTTTTTGAACTTTGATGTCTAGTGGTTTACAACTGGGAAAACCTTTCACAGCTTAATTAGTTCTGCAGCCTTACTTTAAAAAAAAATGGCTATGCCTCCGCCACACCAATAGCAACACAGAAATGGATTAAATGGAAAGCAGAGAAACAAAACAAAAATGATCCTGCAACGCTTACTTTTTGCCATAGTGTTTGAAAAGTTGCTAAATAGGCCCTTGCTTGCCAAGAAGTTTTACTCAGCGACTCGTACACAAGAGCGGGCAAGCAGCTCAGAAAATAATTCCAGCTTGCCGAAATATCACAAAATTGGGACTATTCGAACCTCACACAAATGTCCCGACCATTTCCAAGTTTCTCCTTGGAATGAAGGGCAAAGGGTGAATGATGCTTTTTGCTTCATGATGCCATTTCAAAATACCACACCCTTTCCAACGTACTCCTTGGTACTCTTAATAGAATACAAAATGTTGCAGTGTGCTGTAGTTTAGCAGAAATTATTTGCATTCATTTCCAGCAACTTTCTGAGTCCTTTTCCAGTTATCATACTCCTTGTGTAGCGTGGCACCTCAGATGGTACAGGTGTGCTTAGGTTACCCCTGAAAAGTAATCACAGCCATGCTCATATGGATTTTGTATACTTACATATACTTACATACAAGAGTTTATGCCAGTTGAGGATTCTTCTCTGTGGTATGGGTTTAAGATATATATATAAAATGTACTGTATAACGTAGAATTGAGGTCATGGGAGCCAAAAAAGGGAGTGGCATTCAATTCACCAATATTTTGGAGCAAAAAAAGCATAGTTTTCACAAACGTAACTTTTTTTTTTTTTGTGCTAGAAAAACAATGTGAATATTTAGAAAGCAACTAAAAAATTACTTTTGAAATAACACTATGAAGAGAAGATTGCTTTTCTTACCTGATTTGATTTTATTACTGTGTTGTAGGTATGTGACTGGTGTAAGCACATAAGACACACAAAAGAGTATCTGGATTTTGGGGACGGGGAAAGAAGGCTTCAGTTCTGCAGTGCAAAATGTCTCAATCAGTACAAAATGGACATTTTCTACAAAGAGACACAGGCCAATCTTCCAGCTGGACTGTGCAGTACATTACATCCTCCAGTCGAAAATAAAGCAGAAGGCACTGGGGTGCAGCTGCTGACTCCAGATTCTTGGAATATACCGCTAGCAGATGCTCGGAGAAAAGCCCCATCCCCAGCGTCTGCAGCTGGCCAAATTCAAGGTCCTGGACCATCAGCGTCTACCACTGCCTCTCCGTCTGACACTGCCAACTGCTCTGTCACTAAAATCCCCACACCAGTTCCCAAACCTATTCCCATCAGTGAGAATCCAAATATTCCACCAGTTTCTGTCCAGCCACCTGCTAGCATTGTGCCTCCAATTGGTGTCCCACCTCGCAGTCCTCCCATGGTGATGACAAACCGTGGGCCAGTTCCTCTGCCCATATTCATGGAACAGCAAATTATGCAGCAAATCCGTCCACCATTTATTCGTGGGCCGCCTCACCATGCCTCAAATCCTAACAGCCCTCTCTCAAATCCAATGATCCCTGGAATCGGTCCCCCACCAGGTGGTCCCAGAAATATGGGTCCCACCTCCAGCCCCATGCACAGACCGATGCTTTCCCCTCATATCCATCCCCCCACAACACCTACCATGCCTGGGAATCCTCCAGGCTTGTTGCCGCCTCCCCCTCCTGGAGCTCCTTTGCCCAGTCTTCCCTTTCCCCCTGTCAGCATGATGCCAAATGGTCCTATGCCTATGCCACAGATGATGAACTTTGGATTGCCATCCCTTGCCCCGCTGGTGCCACCCCCAACTCTACTAGTGCCATATCCCGTCATTGTCCCTTTGCCTGTCCCCATCCCCATTCCCATCCCCATTCCTCACATCAATGACTCCAAACCCCCCAATGGCTTCTCCAGCAACGGCGAAAGCTTCATTCCAAGTACCTCCAGCGAGACGCCTGGGGCAAAGCCAACCAATAGCTCTTCATCCCCTCGAGAGTCAAAGCAAGGATCGTCTAAATCCTCTGACTCCTCACCGAGCTGCTCAGGCCAGTCCCTAAATCAAGCTCAAGTGCTTCAGGAGCACAGTAAAAATGAAGTTGTTGACTTGACTGTCAGACCTAGTAGTCCAGTGAACAGTAAATTTGGTTTCCCCAGTGTGCTGCAGGGTCCGCAGGACGGTGTGATAGACCTAACAGTAGGCCACCGGTCTAGGCTGCACAATGTTATCCACAGGGCTTTACACGGCCCGGTGAAAGTTGAACGTGAACCTAACAGTGTTGTAAATTTGGCTTTTGGTAGCTCAGACAAAAGGAACTGCAGTGACTGCAGGGACAACTGCAGCCCAGTTGACTCAAAAACGTTACCGTGCAGTGACGGAGCTCACTGCTGTCCTGTCTCCTTGCCCTCCGGCACGCCGGGACTGGAAGCTGGTGCAGCGGTGTGCAACGTCATTGTGAATGGCACGAAGAGCACGGAGGGTTCCAAGAACCCGGAGCCGCCCCAGGAGCCGAAAAAGCCCCAGCCCCCAGAGGAGCTGGCGGTGAGCGAGCTGGAGTCCGTTAAGGAGAACAACTGCGCATCAAACTGCCACCTGGAGGGAGATGCTGGCAAGAAGAGCGGGGAAGAGCCCCTTGCTGGGGGAGACAAACAGGACCCAAACCTTAACAATCCAGCAGACGAGGACCATGCGTATGCTTTGCGGATGCTGCCTAAGACGGGTTGCGTGATCCAGCCTGTGCCAAAACCAGCAGAAAAGACTGCTATCGCGCCGTGCATTATCTCAACGCCAATACTCAGCACAGGGCCAGAGGATCTGGAGCCACCATTGAAAAGGAGGTGTCTCCGAATTCGAAATCAGAATAAGTAAAGGTTTGTGTAATCACTACTGCCTTCTGTGTGAGTAGAATGAGTATTTTCAGGTATGAGATCAAACCCGCGTGGACGTGGCCTTTGTGAAACAAGATACAGGTCCCGATTTATCAGCACTTTCAGAAAACTATTGGTATTTATGTTTTAACATTGTTCTTTGTGTTGTATTGCATCTGTACTTGTCAGTACTCCATCCATCAGCAGCCTCATTACACTTTTGCTCACAGAACATTTCGTGATGGTGCTGGCTGTGAAATTATTGTGTTGTGTATGTCAAAGTCAGTGGTTTTCTGCCTAGGATATGGTTTAGGTCTGGGCCATTAATCTGCTTACTTATTCCAGCTGAGTTACGCAGCAACTCAAGCCTTCATGATGATGATTGAAATTGCCCTACAGCATAGCACAGAGCAGGACGACCCAGCTGCTTCCCGCTAGCTCAAATCCAATTGACTTACCAAATGGTCATCTCCAACCATCTTACTTTGGTTTGCCTCCAGACCACACCCTGGCTTTCAGCCGGGCTGTTCTCCGGGGAGCTAACCCCCTCTCCCTGAGCTTTCCTTCCTCGGGTATTGGTGCTTAGGGACTGCCTGCTGTAGCTTGTCTCAGCAAGACCTGTGCCATGGGGCTTTACCCTCTTACCCAAGGTACCTGCTTTTGGTGCAAGTCTCCCACCTTAGTAAAGCAGCTGAGGTTTCCCCCAGCCCTGCAGTTGTTATATGTGTGTGGTTCCTGGTGGGGCTGCAAAGCAAGGCAGAGATATGGGTAAGTCCACCAACAACTGTGGCTTATCCAAGGACTATGCTCCAGAGGCAGAGCACCCCTCCACCTTCATTCCCTATTCCCAGCCTACTGAGTCCCTCTGATAAAACAGCACCTTTCTAAAACTGTTAGTTTAATGTATGTCTGTTACTTCAAACCTGCGAGCAAGAAACAAATGTAATTGCATTTGTTTAGATTCACAAGCGTGGAGAGCTTCTTTCAGGAAAAGGGAAAATGGTGGGTGTTGCAAGAAATCTGTTCAGCAGTAAAATACTGACGGTTTGCTGGATGTGGCTTGATGACATGCCAGATTTCATTACAATCCGTGGAATATTCTGTAGCCTCCAGTAAATCCCTGTCCCTGGTAGCACAAATAGGGACTGCAGCAGTGCAATACGAATATTGCCTTGAAGGGCTTGGCACCTATAATCGTAGACAGCAGCGCAGGCTGTGGAATCTGGGCCATTGCAACATCTCCCTGCTCCATCAGTGCAGGCTAATTGCACCATCAAAGATACCGAAGTATATAGTCAGGACTCCCTTTTTATTTGTTAATGCCGCGTTCCCTGTGTTGGCTGCAGTGCCGGAAACGTTGCTTCCCTTGATCACAAACAGTATTTATTTACTTTCTTCAGTGGAACAGAACCATTATTCTTCGCTCTCGGCATGTGCTGACACATTTAAAAGATACATTCCTAAGAACAGAGCACAACTATGACTTTCTTGGACTAATAACCAACATATACAATAACTCAGAAGTCAAGTGAATATTTAAAATCTTTACGCACTTCTAGGCTCCGCTAGCGGGGATCCCCCTACCCACCGTGATGGACTGTATGTCCTTCTCAGCAGCAAGATCTTTATTGCAAACCCCAGTGTGCCACCTTTGGAGCTTGAAAGATTGTCTCTTCATAAATGTACGCATGCTTTTACCTAGGGGTCACGATTTGACCTAGTGAGAAGGCCACTATTTGATTGTATCCCTTTTATTTAATTCTAGGAGAGACGTAGTTAACCCATCCTTTCACACCTTTCTCAGTCTCCCCATAGCTGTGGTTTGTTTCAAGCCAGCGCTGAGACCTGCACATCTGTGTGCTGACACTGTAGTCAAAGACAGGCTGGTTCTTAACATCTATTTATGCTTGCCCAGACCATCCAGGCTGCGGTAATGCCACCTTTCCAAGGTCCCGACCCCAAGAAGGGTTTAGCATTGTCCAGAGCCAAAGCCTTAAAACTCAGAGAGAGTTTTGGCCTCACTGAATTGTGTGGTTTTGCCTGTTGACATGATTATCCATGACATCACTTCACAGATAGTATTTGACAGAGAAAGTGGGCAAACTGAACAAGCTGCCTTGAAAAGACAAGAAGGGTGCTTTATCACTCGGTTATTGTCCTCAGCTCTTTGTATTCTCTAAATGTCAATAACTGCCACTGTGGTTATCCTCAGGAGTAACCATTTTCCCATTCACCAAGAGTTTTATATATTCCTTTGTCTCAGCGTAAGGGTTGTCTTACAGGAATGTTTTCAGGTTGCTAGGCAAGATTAATCTGACCCAATATAGACATCTGGAATGAAGACACAGCTGAGCTAATTGTCTAAACTCTCTTTAAAATCAACCTAGAGAAGCAGGCACTTCAGAGAGACAGCTGAGCTCATTCCGAAGTCGACGACTGAGACAGCTCGGACGAATTGTGCCCTAGGAGTGCCTATTTCTCCCTGCTGTGAAGGAAACTTAGGGTGACTGGCACAGACATAGATGTCCCCATAGAGACTGGAAGTTAAAAAGCCCACCCTATGTGTTTGCTGTGCCTCTAGGGTTTGTGCAATCGCAGAGCGTGGCATGGTGATGGTTATTAGTCAGTCTGTGTTCATCCCCTCCTTTCTCCACAAAAAGAAATGAAGTAGCCTCCATGCAGAAGAGATATGACACCAGGATCCTTGTGTGCTTCAAGGGAAAGAGGATACCCAAAGTACTCTGCAGAAATAAACAGTGTGATAACCGTTTCATTCCAGTGGGTACCTCAGTGAAACGCGGGTGGGTTTTGAGCCTCTCAAGGCACACACAAGTGATTTGTGCAGCTCTGATGATTGATTTGTGGCGAGGACTCTTTGGTTTCATGCAGAGCCCTCCTTTCACTAGTGCTGGTAGTAGCCAATCCAGGGGAGCAGGGGGGGCTGCTTAGATTTCTGGCCTCCCAGCAGTCTGTCTGTGAAGGCTGCAGAGGGCTCAGAGCCTGCCCGTGTCCGTAAAGAGGGGGCGAGCAGCGGGGGCAGAGCATTGGTGCAGCCCCTGATGCCGCAGCCCTGACCTCTGCCATGCCCATGAGTTCCTCCTGCCCAGGCCTAGGGAAGGGCAGAGGTAAAAATCTGCTCCTTCCCCATTCTGGTTGCAGGGAAGCCCCTCATGAGAGACTCCCAACCTCATAGAAATTCTACTAAAATACAAAGAGGCTAGGAGCTGCACTAATAACTGTGTTGATTTGGGCCCTTGGAGGTTTATGTTGATTGCACTGGCCATGCTAACCCTGGAGAAGAAAGAGTCCAGAGAATTGTCTTTTTCTCTCTTGCTCCCCACCTACCCTAATTGGAAAATCTGAACATACTGCCCTAATGTGCAACTTTTCCTGGATTTTGTTTCCCATCATATTGTATGAAAAGAAGGAAATTAGCCAAATATTTTTACGCTAGAGTTCTGGAGAGACAGATTGAATTCATGTAATAGCAACATGGACTCTCTAAAAAGGAATCAATGCAAGCGTGACCTTTTCGGGCAAGTCGTCAAACTCTGGATTATTTAATGTACCAATTACTTGATTATTGGAAGTGCTAATCAGCAACATAATCCTTGATGTTAAAGTTTAGTCTCTGCATCAGGATGTGGACTGTCAAGCTCTCCTAGCTTGATGCAATTCGAAGAACCAGCATAAGATGTCTCGGTGCCAAAGTCCTACTATGATAACGGAATGAGGCTAGGAAGAATATGCTGTTGAGTGTTATTTTTTCAAGTTTGAGCAACACGAGTTTCTAAAATTAGCAGTGTTAGTGTTGCCTGCCTACATGCTTTACATCCAGGCGGGATCAGTTTTAACCCTCCAGTTTTGGTGTCAAGGTTTCCTAAAGCAAATAAATGGGAACACTAAGGTCTGCTTGGATTTAACATGATAGTTATGGTAAACTAAATTAGAAAATTAAGTGGCACACGCTAAACTAACAACTAGCTACTGTGTGTGTGTCTCTGTTTGTGTATATTGGGGGCAGAAGGGATTTTTTCTGCTTATGTCAGCAGAATTTCTCCCAGAAGTAATGGAAATAGTAGGAGTATGGCCACCTACAGAGCCAACCCCTATGTCCTGGGGTCAGCATCTGCTGAGTTATAGGCCCAAACCTCCAGCTGTCTAGTCCATACGTTGTAGTCGTAAAAATATACAACATCCAGTTCAGAGCAGAAGTAATATGTATCCCACTGTGAGCTCTCCTGCCCATAATGGTCCGGCACAAGATTTCCTTCTCTGGTCAGGATTCCTGAGGCAATGGGCATAGCTATTAACCTCCCTTTCTGCCTTAAGAGTTTTTATCGCTCCCCTGTCACTGTAGCGTCTATGTACCAGTATCTTACCCTACCCTCCTCACTCTGATCAAGATAGAATTTGACCTTAAAGGTATACTGGAAAACAAATTTTATAGATTTAAACACATTTTTATGCTAATCATCTTCACTGACACAGTACTATGGGCCAGAGCCTTACCTAATTTTACTGGATGTAGGGCCACTGGTGCTAAACTAATTTAAATCAGCAGAGTAATTGGACTCATACACTTAACACCTACTCTTCTGCTTCAGAAGTTTTCCTTCACCTGGCTTCTTATGGGCCTACAGACATTTTCCATTTATCCGAAGGGGGAGAGGAGAGACTGTTAACACCACAAAGTCTTAAACACATTTGCTTGGAACTGAAGCTTTGCCCTTGAGAGCTGCCTGGCTGTAGCAGTGTGATCTTACATTTCAGAATTGCCTGTGTAGCTTCTCAGATATATTAAATCAGAAAAAGGATTTCCCAGGAAAAAAAAAAAAGGGGGGGGGAAGTGGCTCTCAAAATGGTGAAGTATAAAATGACATGCTTCCAGAGTAGCTTTCAGCTCCCACATCTTGCTGCCGGGGTGTGGGAGCGCTAACTTCCGTCTCAGTGGCAGTAAATAGCAGGCTCGTGGTACGCTGCTGTAGATCACTGCACACTCTTTGCATCAAAGGAACGAGTGCTGATTTCTGATGAGTTTCTCCTGCTTTTCTATAAAACCTCCTAGGGCATATGTTTCAAATAGGAAATCTGATTCTTGAACCCAATTGAGAAAATAACCACGCTTGGTCTGATTTGCGAAGATAGTGAGCATCTTAGGGCTGTTGGCAAACAAAAGACACAGACAGAACTTCAGCCAGCAAAAATTGCCATAGCTTCATTGACAGACCCACAGAAATCTGCAGAGCCTGCGGCTCCTGGAGGCTGTAGCTTACCTGACAGCTCCCAGGACCTGACTTCAGAGAACTTACTTGCCCTTATTAGTTTTAATTGTCTTGTGAAATGAAGATTATTTGAACTGAAATAAGCATCTAATCCATGCCATTCCATAAACTGGTACAGCCCACATTCACAGAATCACAGAATGGTTTGGGTTGGAAGGGACCTTAAAGATCACCCAGTTCCAACCCCCCTGCCATGGGCAGGGACACCTCCCACTAGACCAGGCTGCTCAAAGCCCCATCCAGCCTGGCCTTGAACACTTCCAGGGATGGGGCATCCACAGCTTCTCTGGGCAACCTGTTCCAGTGCCCCACCACCCATAATCCTTTACCTTCAAAGGTAAAGGATTCAAAGACTGACCAGGCACTTTCATACATATAAGGCCTAATGCTCCTCTTATTTAAGTTGGTGCCAAGCAGATTTGGCTGCATTCAAAAGTGTTAAGTGTAAAACAGGCAGAGGGGGAGACTAGCTCTCCATCAGTCTTTTCTTGTGCTGTCGAGCTACCCTGGTCAGTGGCACAGGGAAAGTTTATGGGGGAAAAAAAGCACAGCTCATGATTAAATACAGAGTCCCTAACAACAAAGACCATAGTAAAACAGACAGCCACCCTTGTAAAAACATCCTCCGAAACAACGATTGCCTTTACATTCAGAGGCTGAGATCCTGGACAGTATGTGTCTGATTGCCACTGAAATCTGATAAGGAGCTAAGCACCTAATAGCCTTTGTGAAGCTTGACCCCGAAACAACCATGGCCAACTTCAGCGCGGAGCGGTGAGCTCTGAGCAACTGTGAGGAGCTAATAAACTATTTCTCAGTGTGACAAGCAATACCTGGAAGTGGGTCAGTAAAGGAGCAAAACACTTTTGAGGACTGTGGTTGCAAAAAAGTTGGACACAATCAAGTGGTGAGCAATAGATTTTAAGAGAAAATTAAATCCTTGTTAAAAAAGCAGTGGCAGATTCAAGCAAAGCAGAAGCAAAGCCATTTGAGCAAGAAATCAGGAGGAAATGAGACTGTGACAGGCAAGCCTTTCTGAAGCACTTTTTGTTTCCAGATTACCTGCTGAGTCTCTCCCTGTCTATTTTTAGGTCCCATAGTGCAAAACAGGCAAGTTAAGCACATTCCTGGGTGCCTCCATTAGTCCAGGCCTGACAGCTGAGGCCTGCTAATCATTACCTTATTTACACTGTTTTGATAATGAGCTACATTTCACTCCTGTGAGCAGAGGCTGTGTTTGGAAGCATGTGTGATCATCTCGTGAGAGCCGTGAATCGAAGTAACCTCTGACATTTTGCAGAACCCTCAACTGTTCAACATTTGCTTCTACCAGGAAAATTAGAGCTAATAATTAAATATCTGGGCTTGATCCTGTCCGGTACTCTGCGCACTCAGCGCTCGGTGCCTTTAATGCAAGTTGAAGGCCCTCAGCACATTACAGACCGAGGTCTTCCCTCTAACTCATTTGCATGGCTTTACTTCCTCAGACACGATTTTGGTATTTGAAAAGAATGGTATTCCTGTACAACATGTGTCTCAATTTGTAACGATATCCTCCCTGCAGCTGGCTTGCTTTTCCAAGTGTTTCTGAAACATTACTGTCTTAAATTCGAGCCAACCTACAATAACAAATTATCTAGAGGCAAAGAGGCTGAACTGCGTTTGTCGAGAGGACGCCCCCACTCTCCGCTGTGCTCCATCTTCCAGTCCCGGTTTTGGACTTTCAGGCTGTGTAATGTAATCATCTTCTATGGAAGCACACATTTCCAAAAGAAAAAAACCAAACAAAACCTAAAAAAATAGGGGGTTTAGGGATTGGGTAGTGCAGAGTGAAATAACTACCGAGTTCCGACCTCTCTGGAAAGATCTGCATCCCATCATTGGCTGACTGATATTGAAACCTATGGTTAGAGCAATTTTCAGCTATTTATTTGGAGCCCACGTGGTTAAATGTAAAACTTGGTGTTGCCTGCTTATGCTCCAAGTATTTATAAGCTTTCATGAACCACTCGTGCTGCCACTTCTAAGTTGCTTATCCAAAAGGAGGTGAAAAAAACCCTTTCCCACAGGAATTCTCCAACTGAGAGATGCTTGAGCACTAGTATAAAAGAAAAGATAGATGATGAGGTCACTGAAAATTTGAATTCCGACCCTGCCTTTCGAAGTACAATTAAAATGCCTGTTCTGTTTTATTTGAAGCAGTTAACCGATTATTGCTGAACTGGTTATCTTGGTGGTAAAAATATTGTTCCTGTTTTCTTGGGGTGGGTAGGGGAGGTGGGAATTAGAGAAAAGCTATAACAATGGTTGGGTCCAACGCAGGTCGCTCCACGGCCAGCAGTGCTGGGGATAAGGGAGATGCCCTGAGGTGCCCGGCACTGCACTGAGGTCCATGCCAAGTCTCACATGCTTACTCCTTATGTGTTCTGGGTGGGTTTTTCCTCTTCCTTCCCCCACAGTATAATCTACCTGACATTTTGGCCGCTTAAGCATGCCCCCTTGCCTTTGGATGAGTCTGCATCTGCTCTTGCTTAGGCTGAAACAAACCAGGATGGGGGCTGTGAAAAACAGTCATGGGGATGGTGCCAGGCACACAGCCCTGGATGGTTACAGACAGAGGGGTTGTTCATGGGAAAATGGGAATATGTTGATTGCTTCCTGATATGGGATGCTGAAACTTTTCAGCATCAATACTACTTTTGCACTTTTTTCAGCATTCAATACTGCTTTTGCAAAAATTTATTATTACATTTATTGTTGTTGTTGTTGTTGTTGTTATTATTATTATTATTGTTATTATTAGTTGTTGTTGTTGTTGTTATTGTTATTAATTTATGGCCCACAATAGCATTTCAGATTAAAAAGCCGGGCCCAGGTGTAACCTAGATGAGGAGGAGGACTCTGACAGGGAGGTATGGGCTGTTGCTCGGCAAGACCCCCATCTTCACCATTCGTCCTCCTCCACACTGCTATGCACAGTTAATCTGCCTTTTTCTGGCCATTTAGCTGGTTTACCAGAGAGATCAGCTTGGATAAGAAAATTGAGAAGTGCCTCAGAATAGCCAGAAGCCTAGTGGTTTGGGCCCACAGAAGGCTGCTGAAATTCAAGTTGAAGTTTCTATTCTGACTTAGACAAAATCTGAGGCTTAAAGAAGGGTTATCACATCACAGTGGTTGCCTGTTTTCAGGAAAGGAGAGTAGAAACTGTCTGGATTTGGTTTTCCTTCTGTTTTAGTTTTTATGTTTTGTCTTTTTTGTTTGTTATTTTTTTTGTAAAAACATCCTTGCAAAGTTTCAGCCTTATCCCAGCGCAGAATGGGAGAATTAGTTGAAAATTTGGCTGTTTCTTTTAAAAGGAAAATCATATCTTCTGCCACATCTGCACATGAAGCGTCGGTAAGGCAAAGCAAACTATTTACAGCTCTGCCAAATATACTGGTGCTGCACTAACTGGAGGTCAGTGGGCTGCCTTGCTGTTGTGGAGATATACCTGGTTGCCCCACTGTAAAGCAGAGCCTGGCCCAGGCGGGCTCTGTGCTGTGCCACAAGGGGCCATGGCCAGAGACAGTGGATGTTACAGCTGAGATTGCAAGTCCAGAGCCATGGTGGCATTTTCCTCTTTGCATGGCTTGCATGCATACCTCGAAATGCCCCAAAATGTAAACCAGAGACCCCCTCCCAGAGAAAGCCGCGAGAAGGATGGTGCCATGGGGCTGGGCAGGAGGACCTGGTTGACATTGGTTTTGTCTTTAGTTCAGATTGAAAGTGAAGGAGAGTTTCAGGAACTCACTGAACAATTGTTCTATAAAAGGTTAAACCACAAGAAACTTCTTTGAAATGGCAAAAAATTATATGAAGAGAATATTTAGAGAGGTTCTGGGGAGATTGCTACTTTGAAAAGTAGAAAGTGGTATAAATGGGGAAGGAAGGCTGATGCCAGAGAAACCTGACAGCAGCACTAATGCTGAAATCTGGGGAACCAAGCCCAAACGTTCATCTTAGCCTACCAAGACTGATCTCCACTGCCTCCCTCCACAGCTGGTGGATAGAGAGGCTCTTCCCAGATGTGTTTCAGAGCACCAAATGCAGTGCCTACTCTGTAGCACCCCTGGACATGGGAAGGAGAATGAGGACACGGGTTGCCCTGGGTTAAAGTTCATGAGCCCGTACCTCTCCTTTCCCTGTACCACAAGAAGAGGAAAGCAGAAAGCAATGCAATTTGGTGGGGAACTGCTTTCACGAAAAGCTTGACAGTGATGGGAACATGAGGAAATGGAAATTTTAAATGCTGCGGCATGAGTTCCTGGTGGCAGCTGTTGTGCCCGGGAGAATCCAAACCTGAAGGGGAGAGGGGGTGCCATGTCCCCTGGATCTGTGCAAAGCAAGCCGCACAGTGAAGTTATGTTGCTGCTTTGTGGTACAGGGAAGGATTTACAGCAGCCCAGGCCATTGTCCCCAGGTGTGTGGCTGCTCTCTGCTGAATTTAGGGAATCCTGTTTCCACTGGCTATAAAGAAGAGCTGCATGCTTACCTAGGCCAAGACAGTACTCCTATTTTGGGGGGAGCATTGTCTTTATGGACAGGTATAACGGAGTGAAGAAACTACTTTTCCCTTTGCCTTATGTTGTATCCCTACCATGGAGCCTGTTGCTGGAACAAAGCAGTCAAGGGCAGACTCTGCTGCTAGATAGCTGGGTTTTGAACAATTGCCATCGATTTTGAAAAAGGTAGAGAGGGCTTCATTTCTGTCTTGTTTCTCTTCAGTGAACTGACTGCCTGGTAAATGCAGGAGCATGGACCCCACATCTTCTTGGTGACTCTCAGGGTCTCTTCCGCAGTGGTGATTCCTTTGCTCCCTTTTTTTAACAGGTCGTTTTCCCTTGGGCCATGCAGGAGCACGATGGACAGTCTGGGACTGTATTTCCACCATTTCCTTGCTACATAACAAGGGCATAGTGACATACATCCCTGTTCCTAACTTCACTAGCTAGTTTCAGGCTTCAATTTAACATACGTTGAATGAGTTTAGTGAGAAATGGTATTAAATGTACCAGCAAGGGGCCGAACGTAGATGTAAACTTGTGAAATTTCCTTAAAGGCTTTTCTAGGAATAGATGCTGGGAAGCAGGAGTCAGCACACAACAGACCTTCTGCTTTTCGGGTCGTGTTTCTCCCTCAAGGTCCTTCCCTGACTACAAGGGACTGGATATGGTTGCAAACACGGCCCCTGGTGCATCCCTTCAACATTTCAGTCACAGAATTGGGGATGACTAAGCTGTTCCTACCACTTCTTCTGCCTAGGCATAAAAGGAGGGCAAATCCCAAGCCTCTTCCCCAATGCATTCCTTGAAATCACAATGTCTGCTCAGATTACAGCTCACGTTTCAGCAGGCGGGAGAGCCTGAGTTGCATATCTGACCCAAAGTTGAGAAGGATCCATAGCTCACCAGACCAGAGCAGAAGGAAAACACCACCTTCAAAATCAAAGGTTGGTGCTTAAGGACCCTGCTTGTTATCCCATTTGTGCTATAGGCCTCCCCTGACTGTTGCAGTGTGGCATCCCTTCAGTTAGCTCATGGAAAGACTAATCATCAAGTATTCAAAGGGGAAGGTTTTAATGAAGAAGCTTGAACTGCTTTAAGAATTGCTAAAAAAAAAAAAAATAAAATAAATTACAGAACTATTACAAGTAACAGATGATTCCAGAGTGTTTCCAGGGCTGAGTTTGCTCCCATGCTGACTTTAGCTGCACTCTTGTGGTTTATCTTCAGAACAGTTTCCCTGAGAAAATAATTGCAGTGCCTTTACTCTAGGGCCATGCATGTCCCAGATGAACCAGGCCTCTTTTAGCACATCAGCATTCATTGTCCGGGTGAATTAAGTGCTGTGCTAAATGATGGAAACTCTGCCATGCCAGCCCACATCAACGGTTGCCTCAGCCATCCCCACCCAGTCTCTAATTTTTTTCTGAACAATAAGATGTGAATCTGGAGACAGAAATGTTCAATGGAGCACAGAATGAGGGGGAAGCAACCATGGAAAAAACTGTGTGTTTGCGTGCGTGCGTGTGTCCAAAGCCATGTCAATGACATTGGCCCCTCTGAGGAGGTAGGACATGATCGGGGAGGGCACTGGGTAGAAGCAGCTATTTCTGGTGGCTATCACTGCCAGCAGGAGCATGCCACCAGCGTGGCAACAGTTGGCTCGTGGGGCAGCGCTGGGAGAGGGCACGGGGGATCAGGGCAGCAGAAGAAGGAATTGCCTCCACAGCTGAGTTACCCAGCTCCTCAGCATGGAGGCATGGAGGGCGAGTGGAGTGAGGAGGACTTCTAGCAATTAGCTCCACCAAGCAGGGCCAGGCTTCCCACCCCACAAGTCCCAGGGGCTGCGCAGGACAAAGGGCTGTAGGTCTGCAGCAGCACCTGGAAAGAGCTGGCGAGCTTCCTGGCTAGAAAGGGAGGAGGGAAGCTTGCTGGGGAGGCCTTGCCCTAGCTGCCAAGCTCTCCTGCCAAGCTCTAACTCTGTGTTGTTCTGAGCAAGGATTTAAATCCTCATGTGTCAGGGCATAAACCAAAGAGGAGACTCTGCGTTGGTGCAGCATGACTTAACAGCCGCAGAGGGCATCAGTGCGACTCTCACCTACTGTTCACAGGAGCACCGTGTTGCTGTCTGAGCCCGCATAGGTGAACCTCCAACTTACCTGCTTGAACTGGGTCATCACCCATTTGAGTTATTCTCCTTTTGCCCCCCTGCATTGACAATGGGGCAGAAATGAGCCTTTCTACTTGTTCTCTTTCTGTCATCTTTTCCATGCTGCCTCCTGGGGTTGGAGTTACAGCCTGCCTCTAACTTCTAAGTGGTCTTGCATCCCAGGATCAGCCCAGCCCTGCTTAGCTTTGGAAAGCAGGCAAACCCCAGTGTGCGCACCTCAGTGCAACTCACATAAGCTCAACTCCATGGCTTTATGCTTACAAAAGTTCTTCTTTGGTGGCTGATGCAATTTTTCTCTCTGATCAGCAAAATTTGATGTGCGTTGAGGGCAAGTTCAGCTGGGGTGAAGAGCATATGTTGCTCTCCTAAAAAGTAATTTGTTTTTTTGGGGGAGATATAAATAGCTGACTTTGTTGTGCTGGTCACGCACGCTGGTGTTGGCACGAGGTGTATAACATCTAACTGTGAAGTGGTGATGACTAGTGTGTTCTCATTTCTTTGTAAAACTTCGCATGCTATGCCTGATATGGACTTTTGTTCTGTCACTTGATCGCTACAAAGATGCATTCATCAAAGGCAATGACTGCCATATGAGCCAATCAGCGGGGAAGGTCCTTCTCTCCAATCCACACAGTCTGTTACACTGAGGCTATCTGCAAGGAGGGGAAAACAGACAGGAATTACAAAATTAGCTGACTGCTCCAAGCAGAAAGCGTTGAGAGCTAGTGAACTTCTTTATGCCCTCCCTCCAAAATCACTCATCAGTCTGTGCTATGCCTATGCCATGCCATTTGAGACTGATTAGAGAGGGATGGAAATTCATTTCCCTTGATGTATGGAAAGCGAGGAGCAGGCGAAATACCTGAAGTGCAGAGTGAGGTTTCATACAGACATTACAGATTTTGTTCTCTCTTCTTCCCTTTTTAGTTAATCTCAGAGCAAGTTTTCAAGCCAAAAAGTGACAGAAAGCAGTCCTGTACTTTATGGGGAGTATTTAGTAGGTGGATGCATCCCAGCTCTCAGTCTAGTCGTTGTCCACAGCTCTCTGTACACACAAAGTGGCTCATCCTGCTGGGCACGTTGCCCTAAAGCCCAAATGTTACTCCTTAACCTAGATATAATGGTCTCCGTGCTCTGGGAGTTCATGCTGGTCAGCATATTCAATGTGCCTTCCAGTCTCTGCTTTGAGAAGAGTGGAGGTTTGGCAGGGGATACGAGCACAGTGACAAGAGGGATTGCAGAGGAGCCAGTGTGAAGGGGAGATCTTTGAGCAGACTGAGAAGGAAAATGTGACCCAGCACCAAAATTAAGGCAAATAAGTACTTCAGAGTTTCAACCCGAATGTTCAGGGGACAGCAGATCCCATCCAAGGAGAGAGAGTCCAAAGCATTCTGTGGAGAGAGAGAAGACAGTCCCTGCTAGGCAGTCTACATGGTCAACTGACAAGGGAAGCAGAAGGACATGAGGCCATAGTGTATCACCCAGTAGCTCCTAGATAAACTAAGGCATCAGGAGCTTGTAACCACTGTGTTGCTGTTAGTTGCATTAGGTTGGTGAGAAGGTGATTTGCGTTCTCAAAAACATGATTCCAAAGATTTTCGCGACCTTGGCCTTCACCGCCGGCAAAGCTGTCCTTATTTTAAGGGAGCTATCATGTGCATTTCTGAAGGCCTCAAATCAATAAAGCTGTGTTTGCCTCAGTATTGTTCACCCAGTCAAAGCACCAGTGGGCTTCAGAAGGAGGTTGTCTGAATAAGTTTTGTGGGATGCATCCCTTTTGTGTCCTAAATAAAAAAAGAAAAGCAGTCAGTACATCTGGTCAGATAACAGGAGGAAAATGGACCTGGGTGTGATGACCAGGATATAAAAAGGGAACAACTGGAAAAATAAATTATTTGTCTAATTCTGTGATCTGCTCTAGCAGGATCTGGAGGGTTTTGTTCCCCTCTCACACACGGTCCATGGAAATGTATGCGTTCAGTGCTAAAAATATCAGATGTTAGTAGCAGTTTACCTCAGTGAGAGCAATGCCTAGTTCTGCTTTGGCTCTTAAAATGCCTTTAATTGAATTCTGTTTGTCATGCTAGGCACTGTCAGTCACCGTGCTCTGCTGGTGGTGACCCTGCCGTGCTGCAGCTGCTGTTGCGGTGGTACAAGTGGGAGGAGGCCGGTTGCAGACTGTCCCAAGAGACGACCGAGGAGGTTGTGGGGAACTCCAGCCCGACCTCCCTCACTGCAGCTCGGTTTTGCTGTGTTGAGCATACATCTCTCCTTTGTATGACTGCAGATTTAGAGAAAGGCCAAGAGGGGCATCTTCAGTTTGTATGCGTAGCATGGATAGTACCTACAGAGTTAGCTGTGTCAGTGGGAGATGTATATTTATGTGAGAGTGGAGCTGTCTCCAGGTGTCGTTCCAGTTTATCCATGAGGCAAATCAGCCCTGTGGAGCCGCACACCAGCCCATGTAGTGAGGTCTCTCTGGGAGCCCTGGCACGTGCGGTGTTCCCCATCTTATCCTTATCCCAGGTGCTGGGGGATCCTGCTCCAAATGCCTCTCCTTCTCTGACTCCACTTGCCCGCCTGTGCCGTGCAGAGAGGTACATCCCAGCTCTGTAAAGCACACTGAGATCAAGGGGTGAAGGGTACTGTATAATCGCAAAGTATCATTATTCACCCATGGTCTTGTAGGATGAAAGGCACTCCATGAAACCCAGAGAATGAACTATTATTATATCGGTTTCCAGCTTTCTATCGCAGGAATTCCTCCATCTTCCTTTCCAGCAACCTCGGAGGTTGCATGTACCAATGGCCCTTGTGGCAGGAGGGGCAGCCAAGGCTGAAGCGGTGGGTTTGTGTCCCAGCCCGGCCACCCGCCCAGCATGAGGCTACGTGCCGTGTGCGCTCAGGCGGTGCCCAGCTCGCCTGCGATGGGTCTCCCGCCGCTCGCCCTCACCACCTCTCCTTGTCTGCTTTGCAGGAACGCTCGCCGACAGGGTACCTTGCATGGAGAAAGGGAGCAGAGCAAACCACGTCACTCCACCGAATGACACCAGCTGGTCCGCTCACCACCCCCTCCGGCTGAAAGTCCAGCAAAGAAAGCAGCTTCCTGTCACGAAGCCCCTCCGAGGAAGCCTCGGTCCCACGGGTGCCTTTGACCCAGAAGACAGCACATCATGGACCCACACAGTGTGCTCAGCATTCCTGCGACCACCCCTCTTCTCCTCCAAGGAACGCTTTTTCCTCTTGGTTTCTTGCTGGGGGGGATTTTTCACCCTGGTTTCAAAAACCACACGGACCAACATAGGTACTTTTCCCTCTCTGACTTCAAAGTTCAGATATTTGAGACTGGACAATGATACGGATTTTTTTTTTTAATTTTTTTTTTTCCTTCGAAAAACTGCTGTGGTTTTGCTGCTACACTAAGAATCGTGATTTGCATTGTATGGTTTTGGACCTATTCAAGTTTTGATGGGGGAAAGGGGTAATACTGGAGTAGCAACGCTTCAGAGTCATCTCTGTCCTACCCATGATGCACTTTTAAATGAAGAGTTAGAATATTTTATTGGCTAATATACTTTCCTTGTTATTTTTACAAAGGCCACCTTTATCCTTTCTAATGCCATATTTTCAGTGTTACACTTTTATGGCTTTTAATTTTTGATTTGACAGATGTAAGAAGCAGCATGAATAGTTTATACTGTGGTTTTTCAGAGACTGAATGCCAAGAGAACTCAGTAAATGTTTATTCTTCTCAGCTTTCTCTTTAAATTCCCCTAAATAGCGCCCCATTTGGGAACAGAGCAAGAGTGTTGAACTAAAGACCAAAATTCCCTCAAGGTGTAAAATAATCTGAGGGGAATATTTGCTGGGCGTCACGAAAGACTTGGATGAAATTTCAACCCTGATGGTTTTCAGTGATCCAGGAAGGCAGTGAGACAATCTCTCCATATGCATAGCCCTTTCATGATAATTAGAATGGTATGGACAAACCAATGAAAACAAGGGTAAAGTGAGAAAGATCCCCCATGATTCTGTTTCACTGTTTGCTTTCTCCTGTCATGGTTAAGAGAAATGTGCAATTCGATCCTCAATCAGTGGGTGGAGGATAACAGGGTAGAATTTACTTGTGTGCACTTGTACAGTTGTAGCCAAGAGTCCAAAAGTACACTAGAGCATGTTATACTGGCACTGAATTGGTAAGAGAGTTGTGGAGTATCCCATTCTGACAAATACAAAAAAGAAAAAAAAAGAAAAAAAAAAAAACAAAAAACCCCCATAAAAACCCCACAAAAAAATCAAAAAGAAAGAAAAAAAAACTTAAAAAAAAAAATCAGATCACCTTGTGATTCAGTGTAACTGTTTACTAACTCGAATAAAGCAATTGTTCACTCTCGAGTGTTCAGAGTACACCTTTTCTATAAGGCTGCTGCGGGGAAGTGAGGAGCAGTTTGCAGGAGCAGTGTGTGGCTGTCTCAGCGGTGTTGGGAGCAGGGTAGCAGAGTCAGTTGAACCAGAGCCTTGTAGTGATGGTGCACTATGAGCACTATGTATATACTGTATTTCTATATTTTCCTTTGTACAGATTCACTTAAGTCAAGCTACTGTTTTACAGGTGCTCCTTATTTATTAGAGCTGTGAAAGCTTGGAAAACACACCGGGCGAGTAAGCTCGCTTTTTAAAAAAAAAATACAAAAACCCAACAAAAAAACAAAAAAGAGGGAGAAATCCAACAACTCCTGAGTCTAGGGAGAGAGCTCAAAGAGATGCCGATGAAACATCTTCAAGAGAGCAAGAATCTGCAGCACCCTCAGTGTGCTCTGCTTTCCTTTTGGGCTTGCAACGCTTTTCTCTCTCCCTGACTGGTGTCAGATTTATTAAAACAAAATAAATCTCCAAGAAAAAAAAAATGCACTTAAATGTGCTGTTGTTTTATTATTATTTTTTTTTCCTTTTTGTGCATGCGGTTATTCATTCCTCTACCTGCCTGGTCACAGATCAAACAAAACTCAGTCTGAAGTCTCAGCAAAATATGTGCAAGTGTTCTTGGAGGCTGTACCTATGTCCCTTCCGTTTTTGCTCCTCCCTTCTCACCTCTCAGTTTCTGCAGTGTTCAAGGCGTGGGGAGGGGGGGGAAGCACCCCACAGTTAGTACAGTGCAGAGTTAGGTCCTGATCTTAGAGAAGAGCCCCAGATGGATGCACTGGCTGCAGCTTCATTCGTTTCAAGGGGATCTGTGCAAGCGTAGAGGCCGCATTTGGGGCTACGTACTGAGTGTGTTCTGCCTGCCTTTTGTAAGGATGTGATTTTTATTATGCATAACCCCCACCCCTCCCTGAAATCAAGCCTAAGTTCTTCAAAGTACGAAACTCCTCCCAAATGCCCCCAAAAGTGCAACAGCAACAGATTTGCAGGCCCTGAGCTATCTCGTGCAATAGCGTTTGCTTCCCAGCTTTTGGCCGGCACAGCCAGCGCTGCTGATGGAGGGGTTCGAAATGTCCGGTGAGCTCTCTGTTTGACTGATTTCATTAACCAGCCATGTAAGGCAAACAACAACAGCATAAGCGTGCCTGCTTGGAAGGGCACGTAGAGCAAAGCTTGTCTCCCTAGCAAACAGCTTGCTGCATCTCTATTTATTCATCTGAACTTGGCTGTAAAATGAAGGCCGTGTGTATTGATTTTGCTTTTGTCAGTGGTCCAGAATTGTTAGCACACATTTTCACTCTTCTGAAAAACAACAGACTCTTTAGAGAAATCTTTCTCTCTCGTGAACTGCTTTTTCCAGAAATGGAATCAGCTTGTCAAAAATCATCAGGACAGCAGAGGTAGGGAAAGCGATCTAGGCTGGAGCTGGCTTCGCGCTTTTCCAATGATCACAAACTTACCTTAGCTTTCCTGAAAATTTGCCCGCCTTACACTTTCTTAACAACTTACCCCAAAATTCAGAATCTGAACAACTGCTTTGGACAGTTGAATCAGTTCATTGTTTGCTATTTTAAAAATATCTCCAGCTGCATATCTGGGGAGAAATCTCCAAGTACACATAAACCTTCAGCGAAATGTAGACCAAATGGTACGATACATTATGCAAAAGAAACCTGTTTTATTTTTGAGGCCAAATCCATCCCTTGTACGATGCCAACAAAATGAATGGAATTACACAAAGGATATAAAAGGTCCTTCGCAATTAACAGGAACCCAGCAAAGGCTTGCGGAACGGTGCTCGCTCGCTGCCGACATTATTTATTACGCACTAAGACCTAATAGTCAAGCCAAGCTCTTTCCTGGAGAACTCGCCATCAAGGAACCAGACAAAGAAAAATCCTGATGCACTGGGAGATACAGGGGAAGGTTCCTGCGTGCAATAGCAATCACTCCAGCCCTTGCAAACATACACATTTTGAGATGCAGAGACTGTCTTCACGAGCAGAGAGAGGCAGCTTTGCCTCGGGTCTCTAAGCAGCCGGCCCTGCATGCGTCCCTTCGCGCCGCCGGGGCAGAGGGGGAGTTTGCTGTGATCAAGCTGCACAGATCCTTCTGCTGGCACTGAATTCTTGCTGTCAGTGAGAATTTCGCCCTTGTGATAAGAGGGGGTCTGCGTGCTGCAAACACTCTGCATTAATTTCCTCCTGCGTTGTCTTAGATGATTTTTGAGGGCTTTATTTTTTTCAGAACTACTACACGCATCAGTATTTGAGTGGCCCAGCTCCGTGAAAAAGAAGTACCCTCAAAATGAAAACATTTCGTGCTTTTTCCCTGCTAAACGATAGAAATAAATTTGCTTTGTTCAAGTAAGTGCCGCACGCCAAATTTACAAGGATGCTTATCCAAGTGAGATATCCCATTCTAAGGTCCATATTTGGACACCCAAATCAACACTCAGCCAAACACTTGCATGAGGCATTTCAGTGCCATTTGGAGTGTCCATATATAGAACTGGATGCCCTAACTTCATTGCCTTTGTTTTAAAAATAGGCCTGGAATATGTAAAGGCATCATTTAATAACAACTATGACAAACATTTCTGTGCTCCAACTAAGAACAAATTTGCCGGTCCTGGTACAGGTTGATTCCCCTGGATTCGCTCCGGATTTACAGAGGTATAACTCAGAAAAGAAACAGCCCCTTAAGCTGCTTTGCCTTCCACTCCCACCCAAAGCTGACTTGATATTTGGGATCTCTGAGTTAGGGAAGGTGGTACTTGGGCAGTATCCACACGCACGTGTGCAGCAGAGGGAGAGAAAGAGAGAGTCGGGAATTGAGTTGAACCTGCTTCATATTGAACATAACAGCTCAAATGTCTCAAAACTGGTAGAAGAGCTTCACATAGGCTTACACACAGTTTACTTGTCATTTATGTGGTACTGGGCAAAGAAATGCAATGCTACCTTGAGCAGCCCTAGGATATTTTCCACAAAGCACAGGATGCACCAGCAGGACACACAGAGCTGGGAAAAAAACAGCTGAACAGCAGCTCCCGACTGTTTTCTTCCAGCAACAGTGGAAAAGCATGGCCCCTCGGAGGTGCAATGGATGCTGGCTGCAGGGCGCTGCAACACCTCCAAGGGACACAAGGTCTCTGACACATGGGTCCTCCTCAGCCTGTCACATCGGCCAGTCGTGACCTGTTGGGACTTCAACTTCCGTGACACTGTGAGGAACTGACCCAGCCACAAGGCAAACAAAAGAGTAACTTAGGCTGCTGACAGTCACTTTTCTCAAAGATGTTCCCTGGTGTCTAAAGCATCACCGATCTACTGGAGCAGATGAGTGTCTCAGCCACCTCCTGCTGCTCTATTGAAATTGTTTTCCAAGGACATCTCAGACACAGAGAGGCAGCCAGGTGCAGCAACCAGGGCCTTTCCTTACCAACGATGCAAGCATCTAAAAGTTGTGTGTCCCTACACCGAATGCCCAGGCACCTGGCTGTCATGGGAGAAGGGGCAGCCTCGTCTGCACTTCCTACGTGGGACACGTTGGCATCTGGGCAACCCACGCTGCAGGTGGGATGCTGCCCAAACTGGGAAGGAAAGCTTGGTTATTATTAGCTGATAGGATAGCTGAAGACAGAGATGTGTTGCGATTCCTACCTCTCAGCGGGGCTACTTTTTCTTTGAAGGACTGTGCTGGACCTATTTAGTAAAAGAAAAAAGGCTTGAGGAAGAAGTAATGCTGCCTTCTTTGCTAGAAAAGCGTTGCGGCTAGGGGGCTTGCTGAGGGGCTGGGAGACTCAGCTTCATTCCGCTTCTCCAGCTGAAGGAATCAAGCCTACGTAGGGTCACGCAAAACAAGGTGTTGAGAGAGGCTCTCATCCCTTCCCATGTCCCAGGCCAGGATTGATGAGATATAATCTCTCCCGGCCTGCCTACTGGGACAGGAGCTATGCCAAGAAAGGCAGGAGAGGTGCTCTTCAATCCTCATGGAAGAGACGTGAATACGACATCCACAGAGCCGGGAAGAGGGAGCACAGCCCTCAAGTGAGCGCTTGCGGCTCTCTCCTGGAACAAGGATGTCTGCTTCTTCCAAAATGGCTTCGGAGCTGCTGCAGTAAACACCGACCCATTACAGAGCCCATCTCTGAAGCAAAGGGACCCTTCCCTTGGTCGGCTCCTGGGGTCCACCTCAGCATGTTGCAGCCCCGCGGTCCTCCATGCTGTCAGGGCCCCCAGCAGAGCAGGGTAGGGCAGGGCAGGGCGGGCAGGTGGCCAAAGAGGTCCTGGGGGGCCGCAGCGATGGTGGTGTCACCCCACTCAACTTTAGATGAGGGGAGCGTGCCAGGCTGGCAGGATTGCACCGTCAAGTCCTGCCCCACATCTGCCGTGTGATGCCGGGCCCTCACATTACCTGCCCTCTGCTTCTGGAGTACCTCAGGAGACGCGGTTTTCCGTTCTTACCAAGGGAGACGGATTTATTGCCTCCCAATCGCTAGTGCGGTCTTTGGCATGACAGGCATTACCACATACGTGAAACATAATGTTCAGGGAGGGGGGGGACGGGGACACGACTCGGGAGCAGCCCGCTATTTAGCTTGTAGGTATCTTTCTAAGCATAAGCCCAGGCAGGCGTCCGGGCGCTGAAGCGCAGCTGGATGCTGGAGAAAGCTGGCTGCCGCCCCGAGAGGTCCGGCGAGATGATTTACGGGCAGGGTCAGGTAGAGGAGCTGACACAAAACGGGTCAGAGAGGACGGGTGCCAGCCCACAGGCTTATTGTCGGTCGACATCCAGGGAACGGGGCGGGAAGGAAGGGGTGGGGGGGTGGGGAGCAGGGAGCGTGAGTCGAATTCCTTAATAACGTGAATTATAAAATCATTTCCTGTGTTAGGGGTTAGGAAAGAGAGAGAAGGACCCGGAGATCTTCCAAACAGAAAACAGCTTTTGTTAAGGCTTTTGGCCTAAGGAGTTTGGGGGGGGAGGCGGGGGGGGGGGGTGGGAAGGGAAAGTGCTGGCACATTTTTGGCTGGAAGCCTCAGACAACATATTTTTTATTCTAGTCTTTATTTTTCAAAATAAAATCATGGCGAGGCAGCAACAAAGAGGGGGGAAGAGGGTGAAATTAGGGGTAACAGTACCCAAGTATTTCCCCCTTCTTTCTGTCCCTGCCATTAAACACACAGGGTCTCCTTTATTATATACAGTAGCGGGATTAAGCCAGCGGCCCAAAGGCTAGGAATGCAATGAGATACTTTTATACTTATTGATCCTTTTTTTTTTTTTTTTTAGGGAGATTGTTTTCATGAAAGTTTAATTCACCTTTTTTAGCTTTTGAGTCTAACTGCCACACATTTTATCCCGCTTCTTTGTGAAATGCTAAATCCATCGGTAGGTTTTAGTTTTCCTGGTGTAACTTTTCAGAAACTGTATATCTGCATAGCAACCCCACTGCAGGCAGCTTATGTCACGGTATCGCATGTCAGAAAGATGAAAAGAACTCCAAATCTGAGCTGCTCCACAAACTTATGTCCCCCATTCTCGGACATACATCTTCTGTACTTAATATAAGTGTCAGGAAGGCAATTTCAAGGCCAGAGAGGTGCAAAGTTTTATCTCGGAGATGACAAAAAAAAAATAATAAAATGACACATGACCTCAGTTCAGCCTTGTGCGGACAATCAAATGAGAAACAAAGATTGTCTTTTTCCTCCTCTCCCCACTTCCCCCTGGCCCCCACCTCCCCGTGTCCCTGTTGTCTGCTTCCAACTGCAACTTGAGCCTGGATCCCGAGCCCGGTGTCCCGATTAGAGATTGTTGACTCAGATTTAGTGGTGAAACATGAGCCAGGCCCTGTTGATGGCATAGCCTTGAAGGAGCAGGTTTACTTCAAGCCAAAAGAGAGATTACATGTCAGACGAGAGCCTGCCTTTTCTTTATCACAAACTTCCTGATCTCCCTCTGTTTTAATAGTGTGTCTTCCCCCCACCCCCCGCCACCCATGTGCCCGCTTTCAATTCCTTCTATAGGGTGTCATAAATCAGGAAATTAGCAAGTGTGTAGCTGCCCTTTGCCACAGGCAGAGACAATGAGCTCGCTGTGTTTTTAACCAGTGGGTAGCACTTAACATAATCAATGGAGAGCTACGTGCAGAAAGGATGAAAAATTGGGTCTTGGTCTGACCACTTACAGGGTATTTCTCATCACCCAGGCAAGCTGCTTTTATGAGAATATGACATGCCCTGGAAGCTTGCTCTCCATTTTGCAGGAGAGTCATTAAAAGAAATCATTACATGTTTTTTTTTGTTCCTTGGCACACACGCTGCTTTTCCTTGGCTTCTGATTTCATCCATCTTTCAGGCGCTTCGTGCCTTTAGTAATTTATGTGCAAGATTTTTCCAAACCTCCAAATGTTTTTCCATTTGGCAAACTGTGTCCTGAAGCCTCCACAGAATGTAACTGTAGAGTTTTCTTGTACTTCAAAACATGAGCCCTGTTAGCACAAAGATGCATCTAATACTTGTAATCCTGTACGTAAAAGCTATAAATTAATATAAGACAATCAAAGACATCGTTACTTCTTGTGAGTCTTTACCAGTCTTGTTGCTGTAACCCCTTACTTGATACACAAAAGGAGAATTTCTCTACGAGCATTGTTGTTTTCTTTAACTATAGTTTTTGGAAGCTTTACGGTACCATATGGAGAACTATTTTATGCTGCTGCTGGTAGCTTTCTCAATACTGACTATAAATTAGATAATTTTCCTTGTGTCTGATAGCCCCGTGCTATCAGTCAGACACGTTTGCTCTCGCAGGAAAATCCAGGAGAATTCAATAGAAAGCGATAACCTTCCCACCATACAGAATTTAATGGAAAATTTTACCCCCACTGTAAGACTTACAATGGTTGATTTAAAAAAAAATATTGTCTTTTTCACCCTCCATTGAGTTCATGGGTTTGTAGACTGTTTTTTACAGAAGTCTCCTCACCTTGCTCCCATCCAGCCCTGGTTCTTCTGAGAAGGACATGTGCTGGCGCATATCCAGGCTGAGCTCCCAAGGGTTTCCAAGGGGGTTGTGCACTTGTATGCATTTTGGAGACACTTGAGGAGGTTGCCCAGCAGGATGAGCATGGGCTCAAGAAGCAGTTAGCTTGTTGTGAGTTGCAATCTGGGCTGCTGCGGCTTTCTTCGGGAATGCAAACCCAAGAGGAGATTCATTAAATGTTTTTTCACAATGCAGCCCAGTGAATGACATCCTTAAAATGGCAGGGTACGTAACCACGAGAAAAGAGAGATCCTTCTTTGTCCATCCATGCTCATGGGAAATCACCAGCCATTGAGGAACAGCAACAGTATCTTTGCTTGTATTTGTTTATTTTCGAAATCCCTGAGTAGTTTACAAGGTTGCAGTATAAAATACTTGCATTTGTTGGAAGTCCCAACTGGACTTAAGTTCTGGACTCTAAAACAAAAAGTCTGTTTTGCCAGCAGAAATGGGTCCAGGTCAGACCTAATGTATTATTTACACTGAGTTGTGCTCCATCGCTCCTTCTCAGCATGTACTGCCCTGCTTGCCCTGGAAATAAATGCTCAGTGAGACTATAGAATAACCAGTGGGGTAAGTCTCTTCAACGGTTCTTCACCCAAACTCCTGCACCTAAACTGAATTTATGTGGAAAGAACTATACATGTTTCACTTAAGAAAGGCCAGATCTGTTGTCAGTCCATCAACTCCTCCAGAATCAGTCCTGATCTACCCTGGCACAGGGGAGAGGCGAATCAGTGCAGCAGCAGGGACTTCGTTTTTGAAGAAATTAGGGAGAATGCCAAGGGTTTTGACAGTCCAGTCCTGCTTTCATTTCCATCTGTGTAAATGCAAAGTAACTAGAGGGAAGGGTCGGTGAAATTCTTCCAGCAGACACTGCTGTGATGGAGAACGGAGTTAGTCTTTTATACGTCGTTCCTCAGCCTGACGAACTATGGTGACATTTCTCTGAGACGCGCATGACATCTGCGTTAACAGCAGAAGACGTCATTGTGATCTGGGCTATTACAGTGAATTGATTGCTATTATATCACTTTAAAATAAACTATTCCCCGATTAAATCAAATTAAGGTTACTTTATCAGTGTAGGCATGAGGCACATTTTCTTCTCATAATTTGCTTCCTCTTAAGTGGCTCTAGATTTTTGTTTATCTTAGTGGATTGATAAAGAAATGTGCTCAATTGTCAACATGCGTTAAAAAATAATATCTAGCCATCAAGGGAGAGAATGTGTGGGAAACGTCAAGGACACTGGGAGCGCAAGCACGCGCTTTGCCTAGGCTAATTGAGCTGCAACATTTTACTATTTCCACAGCTCCTTTTTTTTTTTTTTTTTTTACCTAGTTTTTATTTTTGACTGGCTGAGCGCTCTTCCTGCTCTCTCAAACTCCTCTGCATTGCATCCAGTTTGCTCTTCCAGAACTGATCGACGAGTACAGCAGGTCACCACCCCTGCTGAAATCAGCCAACAAGCCGACCATAACCCCAGCAGATGTTTGCGGTTTATAGGCCAAATGAGAGCCCCGCAGACCAGCGAAAATACCAGCACCACAGATGTGGAACCTGGCCACTCGACGCGAGCAACACAAAGCCCCATCCTGCCCAGCCGGGCTGGGACTTCCAGAGGAGCAGAAGGTCTGAGAGACTAATTAGCCTGCAGAGCCAACACGCTGGCCTATGCTCCATCATTTTGATGGGCGCAAAGTCCTTTAATGAAACGCCGCATGAGCGAAGTCAGATGAGGCCCCTCTGTAACTTCACCTCCGAGTCTGGCAATCACCTGAGTTCATAATGTCCCCGAAACGTGCCAGCCGGCTGCGCCAGGCTCTGCCACTCGCCCCAGCTGGGCCGGCGGTGGCCAACCGGCCTCATTAACACAGCCTGAACCGCTCCTGCACTCTGAATGCAAAACGGGGAGGAAGGCTGGAGCCATAAACGTGACACCACGGAGAAGAATCTTTTTTGCTATTTTTTTTTTAATTACAGATGCTTCTGGTAAATAATGAAGAAAAGGAAGACCGGCAACTCTCAGCAGGACATCGGAGAGACTGAGGATGGCAGAGACAACCCTTGACCCGGCTCTTTTGTTCAAAGCACGCGTTATTTCTCTGCTGAAAAAGCCACACTTTGTGCTTTCTGACCCTGGCGAGACGGACATAGATATTCATCAGGGTTAACGTCGGCTCTTGGAATCCCCACACCTTTCAGGATGCCTTGCGGTACGGATTGCCGCCGGCGTACCGGGAAGATGTGGTCCAAAGAAAAGCTAAGGGGGGGAAAGAAGAGTGTTTTGGACACTCCGCCAGCCAGAGAGGCCTCAAACCCGTGTCCTTGCCGACACAACGCGCATTTTCTCAGCGTGCCACTTCAATTTAAGCCGAAATCGAGCCTTTTAGTGTCGCGGCGCTGGGGTTGAGGGGGAGGCCGGCAGCGGCGATGCTTTTTTAGGGCTTTCTACAGGGCGTGCTTTCGCCTGGGAGGGACGTGCCCACACCCCGCAGCGGGCCGGGGCTGGGCCCGCCCTGCCCGCACCGCCCGGCTCCGGCCGCCCACGCCCGCACTGCGGCGCCACCTGGCGGAGCGGCCGCCTGCGGGCGGCAGGCCCGCCCCGGGGCGGGCAGGGCGGCCGGCGGACGCCGGGGTGGGGGGCCCGCCGCAGCCCTCGTCCCCCCCATGCCGAAGGAAAGCCGCCGCCGCCTTTCGCTGCCCGCCGAGCAGGGCGGACGTACGGTCTGGCAGCCACAAGGTGTCAGCCGCGGGCCGGGCAGGTGGCCGCCGGCGGCTCCGCGGGGTGCGCAGCCGGGCGCCTCACGGCAGCGCCGGGCAGGGCTCCCTGCGGCGGGGCGCGGAAGGTACTGACCGCCCCGCGGAGACAGGGCCCGGGCCCCTCTTCCGGCCGCGCGGGGGGCGGGCGGGGCCCTGCCGCCCCCTCGGGGCGGGGAGGAAATGGGCGCGCTGTGGCTGCGGCCTTGCTGGGGTCGGAGCCCACTGACCCCCAGACCGCTTCTCCGCACGGAGCGAGGGATGGGGAGAAGCACCTCTCCCGGGGGAGCTGTAAAAACACCCGTTTGTTTGCCGTGGGTGATGTTCTGGCCCTTCCAGAGGTCTGTGGGTGTTAGGAGCTCTGGGCTCCGGGTAAATCTATCATCAAAGGTGCTAAAGGACCTACTCCCATCAGAGGCATTGAGGCTCCTGCCTTGCGCTGAGAACTTTAACAGGTTTCAAGGGAGCTAAGCGCTTTGATAGGAATTTGGGACCTAAATATTGGTGATTTAGGGGCAGAAATGCCACTGGAAACCTCTGGGACTTGTGCTGCCACGTCATTTTGAAAATCTCAGCACAGGTGTGCTGGGCCAGGTGGCCGCCTTCGACATAGGTACACTAACTTTTGTGGGGCTGCAGGGTTTTACACCCCCGGCAAGCAGGTGAATCACTTGCAGGGCTGCTCTAATGGCACAGTTGACTGCTGAATGAGTGATCCCACCGAGGTCCCAGCCGTGTGATACCTCTTGTTCCTGTGGGCAATCCTGCAACCTTCCGTTCTCCAGGATGTGATTCCCCAATGGGAAGCCAGCACATAGGATCTGTCATTTCCAGCAAACTTGGAATCGGTGTGCTGGTGGACTTTGCTAACATTACCCAACAATTCTTTGTAAAAATTGAGCATCTCTGTTGTAGACCAGTGTGCATCATACTTAAAATTAAGTTCCCTTTTATTGGTAGGAGACAGGAAACAACAGAGTGATTCACTTATTCCTAAAATATGTGCTTAACTCATGGAAATAAATTAAGAAGCTTTTTTTTTTTTTTCTGCTGTGTGTAGTTATTTATGATGTCTAGTGAGGAGCCAGGTCTCAAAGCAGTGTTCCTCATTCCCTAGGTAAAGAGCAGGAAACTGATTTCTCAACTGTTCTTCATTATGAACTCTAGAGTTCATTGTAGATTGACGTTTTACCTCTGCTATGAGTAAACCTGTGGCTGCCCCTTTGCGGGACTGTGAAATGAGTAAACTGTACCTCAGAAAATGCTTTGTCTGAACCTAGAAGTGCAGATCTTGGAAAGGAAAGGCTGTTTTAAAGGAAACTATCCCAATCTGAGAGATTTTATCTGATCCAAAGAATCCTTTTCATGTGATGATTTCTTGGATTAGATCAACTAATGACACATAATGTCAAGATGATCTCTCTAGGGTTCTCCTTTTGTCTTATGCTTGTAGAAGCAAAGGATGAAGGCTGCTTCCCTGTGTATGGTCTGTTGCAGCTAGAGAGCTGAGATGGTGCTTTTGGCAGAGGGAGCCCCACTGCAGTTAACAATAAGATTTCCAGGAGTTTCAATTGACTCTGGATCACACTTCTACGTAACTGCTTTTATACTCTGTTCTTGAAAGTATTTATGCACAAAGAATGCCTCCCTGAAAAAAGTTTCCTTTCCTCAAGTAAAAAGGCATATGCAGATTTCCCACAGATTATATTCCATAGAAACAAAAACAAAAGCAAAGAAGGGGGTATAAATATGCCTTCTTGTAGCGTGGCCTGAGTCAGGTGGAGTCTGCAAGACACTGCAACCTTAAAGAGGGAAACAAATAGAACAAATTTCACTGTTAGGATCAGAATTTCCCTAAACCAGATGTAGAAAACAGTTTGAAAGATAAAAATAAGCTCAAAATAAGTATTTCTTCATGTCCAAAGAGTTATTATTTCAAATGTGAAAGGAGAAAAACAGTTATTTCCGCAACTCTAATAAAATCACAAAGGGAGTGTAGATCTTTAAACAGTAAGTCCTACCTAATTTTTTATCCTTAAAAGTTGCTGTAAAGCTTCCATATCTTTAGCAGTACTACTGCTTTAAATATCTATTACATGAAATTGATTTTATTACAACTAATTAATTTTCCTATTAATTCACTTAATTGAAATTAATTAAGTAAATACCAACAACCATTATCTTTGAGAGGAAAAAAATCATGAAATGGGATTCCCAATAGGTCAAATGGAACACTTTTCTGCACCTTTTTTTTTTTTTTTTTCCTCCAGGAATCCTTTCCAAAAAGAGTACGGGAAAGATTTGGGGTGAGGAGCAGCGATGCTGTTTCTTCCAAACACTTTTCTCTTCCGGCCCTCACCCTGATCTCCTGTCCTGCCTGTGTCCTTGACAGTCCCCGTCAGTTTCTTGGCTTTCCCCACCTTTTTCTGACTAAGGGGAGAAACACATCCAATCTTGCTCGGGGGGCGACACTGGGGAAAATAACGCTGTGACCCACTGACCACGTACATAAAGGTACGTGCATCTGTATGGACATTTCTAGGGCAGGCTCTGTCCCACATGGAAGAAGCCCTTCCTCAGCAGCTGTGAATAGCTTCAGAGTGCTGGAAGAGAGCAGAGCTAATGAATTGCCTGTTAATGCCCCGTCCATGCTTATGACAGTTAGTAAAGGCACCGGTGACAAGGTAATTTTTAATAGGATGAACGGTGTGTCAGAATACTAATAGGGCACTAAAAGGAGTGGTTTCCAGGGGAGTCACCTCATTGCTCAAGTGAAAGAGGGGATTATTCCCTCCGGCCCTCTCTTCAGAGCTCCCAAGGACTGTCACCTATAATGATCCAAATCCCACAGCCTCTTGTGAACTACTGCTTAATTGGGAAAGTGCTTCAGAGCAAAAAGAGTCAATCCTTCAAGCCACGGAGCTTCCCAAACCTCACTGAGCTTAACTTAAGCCCTGCTTAGAGTTTGGTTAGACTTGGAGGATTCAGCTGGTTAATGGTTAATTATTTGTGTTGCCTAAATAGCTCCTACCAGTGACTAAGCCCCTGAGGGTCACAGACTGTCTAAAGAGTAGGAAGAGGCAATCCTAGCACCAAAGAGCTCATTGGCACAGCTATAAGATGAATGGCATCGCCTACATATAGACTAGCAAGGGGATACTAGGAAATAGTAAGCCCATGCTGTTGTTGAGCTAGACCTGCTTATCTGAACATAACTCTGGGGGAAATAAAGGGGTAACAAGGATGGGTAACAAAATTGACTGGAAGCATGAACAGGCTTTCATGCAGAGAGAGAGGTAGAAGGATGCAAATATCCTTCGCGAAGAGAGAAAGAAGCACAGAATAATGGCACAGGAGGGCTAGATGAAATATTGCTCACAATATGGAAATAAATTTAAAAAATCAGCACAAGGATTTTTTAGCATTACGTATAAACCTGAGGATACCATTGCGACGGGACTTTGGAGGCAGAGGAATTTTTAAAAGGATGACATATGTTTACAGAGGGAAGAACATTCAGAGTTATGTTTTCCAGAGCACAAGCCAGCTGTTAGCTGATAGTGACTGGCAAAACATCTGGATGTATTCATGGTCTTTGCGTCTTCTTCTGCTACTTCTATTGAGCGCTGGTCACAGAGATGTTACAGTCTGAAATGGACTTGGAGCTTCTAGGCAATTCTGCCATGGGTAAGACAATCACTTGCACGAGTAAAAGCCAGATCAATTCAGTCCTTTGACTGTAGAGTGATAAATCCTGAACATACACTCATTTTTTGGCATTTTGTGAGCCTCGTGCGCTTATTTTTAACCCATGAGTGCAGTAAACGCAGGGCACAAGAAAGAACGGTAGTGGCACAATTATTCCTCTGTGTCATAGTAAAACCATCATATCTTACCTGCTGGGAGTAAATGTATCAAGGACTACTCTGTAGGAAAAGGCTGTCTGCTATAGATCACTGTTTTAATAATGAAAAAGAAGCACGCTGAACCCTCGGTTTGGAAAAGTTAGTAAGTTTTACTGCGAATGTGTCTGAAATACACTGAAAAAAAAAATGTGTCCTGGTCAGATTTCTTCCAAAGAAACCTTACAATCTGCATTTTTGCAAGGAACCCCACCAAAATCAATGGAACTATTCACTATTAAAGCTTATTAATGGGAGAGCACGTTTACTTTAGAGGAACCAGCTGCAAGAGTCCTCTCTTACCAACCAAAGATTTATCTATCTAGCAAAGATTTATTGCTCTGAAGCTAAGGTTGAAACACGTGCATATCTGTATATCCCTGTAATTACAGTATGTGTCCTTTCAATTGCTTCATATATCTAGGTACTCTGAGTGGCCTGATAGCTGTATGTCAGAGAGATGTTGTGAACTGATCCTTTAAGCCTTTGTGCTTAAATGTAACGTTTGCCGGGCACATGCCATCACTGATATTCCTGGTTTTAATATTAGTATCATCCTAGTCACACAGGTAAGGTCGTTAAACAGTAGCCAGTCAACCTTTTACAAATCATAACTGCTTTTTATCCTTATTTTAAATTTCCCTCTAACCTTTGCCAGCAGCTGCAGCTGCTTGTTCCTAGCCCCTCCTGGAAGCTTTTAGCCCGGACTTGGACTAGCTCTGTGAAAATTGCTGTTACTATTTGGTTCATCCTGGGGGAGGAAGGGATTTGGAGGAGGAGATTTTGGGAGGCAGAAATAAGCAGTGAAGGGGGGGAGGCAGCAGCCTTGTGTCAAGGAGCTTCTGACGTAACTTTCTCGGCCAGTGGTAGATTTGCTGTTAGAGGATCCTTTAGCCCTTCTTTTCCATGCCTCAGTTATGTTGGATGCAAAATCTGTGATTCTGTGATTCTGTGAACTGTTTGTCTGGCAAATCTCTAGCTGTGGGGACAGAAACCTCCCTCTTTTAAGGGGAGAGGAGGAACAACACACAAAAGATCTTTTACTTCTTTCTTCCAAATTAATGATCATTTGCATTTGCAGAGCAAAATTAGCAGCTGTCACCACAAGTCTGACACACCCCTGATTGCTAGATACCAAAAAAAATCTATGTATATGAATATAGATCTATACTCCTACTTGGGGATGTTGGTGACAGAGGTCTTTCACCTCTCAGGCACTTCAGCAGCAGGGAAATGCGCTATTTCTCTTTAGAATCAGCCCTTGGGCTGTGCCTTGAATTTAGGCACATTATAAGGCAATTAGATGCATAATAAGAAAGAAATGAGGAAAGCCCTTTTATTTGAAACCTTGAATTTGAGCAGCACTGAAATGCAGTAAAAGTCTTGGACCCAACATTATTGATTTTAAATGACAAATAGTAATCCAGCATCTTGGTTTTACCTGAATGAGGCTCTTGGGTAAGAGAGTCACAAATAATGGTGAGTAAAGTGCTAGTTGTGTTTTGCTCTCACTGGAAGCCACTGGGATAGTGTTGTGGAGTTCCAAGACCATACAGTTGGTGTGGATTGACAGTGGGGTATAATCTCAAGCACATTTTGCCTCTACATGTTGCAAACCAGCCAACAATGCAGACAATACACCATGAACCTTTCTCAGAAATGCCAGCTGGGCATCTCGAGCAAATGGAGAGCTTCCTGCGGCCAGGGGTCCCCCCAAAAGCCTCTGCAGCCCACTCCCCGCTCTGGGGAGGTCTGTCCCAGACATGGTGCAGTTCTCTCCCTTGGCTGGGGCTGCTGTGGACACAACTGTGGTGGGGGAAGCCTTGGTGCACCCTTTCCCGCTTGGCTGGGGGGCTGCACTGAGGCTTATGCTCTTCACCTTGCAGGGCACCCCGCGAGAGAGGGTGAGCCGGGAGCCGAGGGCTTTTTGTCAGGGTCTGCAGCCCTGCTGGTAGTCCAGCGGTTTAGCACACAACCTCTCTGTCTCCTGTCAGGCATGGCTGAGTGTCCTTTCCATGGAAACTTGGCGGGCAGCGGGACTGCAGGTCCAGGGAAGCTGTCCAGAGCAGCTCTACCAGTGCTTGGGGAACACCAGACTGGATTTTCTGCAAACCAGGAATGCAGAAAACTCTTGTCCCGGGCAAGTCGTGGTGACATCTCACCTCCAGGCAAGTGGATTAAACCCTGGGCAGAAATAGCCTTCTGATTTATACAAGTAAGCCCCTTCCAATACGAGAGAAAGCCTGACTGGTGCAGATTAACCATCTGTCCATGAAGCGTGCATCGGGTGGCTGCAAGAAGACAGGCACTGCCTCCCACCATCCTGGAGCCAGAAACGTGAGAGTCACCAGGGTGCCCCTGCTGCCACCTGAGCACCTCTGTCCCTCTTGGGGCGCTCAGCCTGCCTGTAAATGATGGTGAGGTCAGGAAAGTCCCTCTTTGGGTTAATGCTTCTACCCCAGCCTTCCTTCAGGAAAGTTTTCATTAGGGCTGGAGCCTTGGTGACAGCTACAGCTAAGGCTGCCAGAGTGTTTCCATTATGTTATATCTCCCTGTTTTCACTTGCTTGCAACTGTCCAAAAGTTTCACCTAGAAGGCTGAAATTTTCCAGGTCTCCTCTCTAGCTGGAGGTGAAGGGTTTTTTGGAAAGTTGGAGGGAAAGAAAAAAAAAAGAGAGAGGAAAAAAAATGGTTCTGCTCTTTTTTGAAATGGCAGCATCCAGGCAGAGGTGATAATTTAAGAAAACAAAATTTAATGAAAGCAAACAGTGCTATTGCAACCTCAGAAATGACTGACACTTTGAATTTTGGATGAATCTCCAATTATTTCTTTTTTATGTTAAGAGATCCAGCTAATTTTTACTTGGCCTTTTTGCTGCATCCTTCTCTTCAGTGCAATGGCTTCTTCTTCGGGCAGTGCTGCCTGCCTTGTGCTGCACAGCCCCCAGCTCCCTCCTCCCGCTCCCTCTGCTCTCTGTCCACAGCTCCAGGCTTGAGAACAGGCTGTGCGACCTGAAACTCCTTGAGAACCCACTGAGCCAGGACCTGGATGGTTCCTGTGACCAGCAGAGCTCTTCCCCCCAGTGCACCTTTGCTGTCAGCCTAATGACTTTTTTCATCACGTGAGCATAGATCCGGTGAAATTCGGTAACCTCTGTTGTGCTGGACTCTGTGTTGGGGTGGGGCTGGAAGTTGCAATATCCTCAACGCGGTGCTTTAATGCGAGTATCCATTCTGAACCCAAGGTGGGCTGCAGATGGTAGACTGTTAAACCACGTGGCCACGTAGCATGAAACTCTAGGTAATAAATTTACAAAGTAAAAATCAATTAGCATTAATGGAGTTTTTATTAGCACCAAATGTAGGTGCTGAGATTTCTCTGGTAAGCGTGCAAAGCAGAGAAATCTGAAGCTAAATAAGCTGTAGCAATTAATCATGCTTTTTAATTCAGTTTACTTCTTAAACTGGAGAGTCTCTTCCCCACAGTGCTCATTTGAAATTGTTTCTGAGCTAAACAAGGGTTGCAGCTCTAGGTCTCTGCAGCTGGTGCATGGAGCTGTACAGTTGGCTTAAAATGGACCAGTTCACATTTGAAAACCCACGCTTCAGATTTCTCTGCAAAAGAAACAACCAGTCATCTCATTAACATTTCCAGTAACCACTAAAGGAAACCCAGAGTAATCCATTCGCTCTAATGGAGGTTTTTTTTTCCTTATGTAACACATTGGCTGGGACCTTTCGTCCTCTTTTGGGTAGTTTTTCTCTGGAGAAGACAGAAGCCCACTGCTGCCCATGGCTGTTGGTGGTGCTTCTTGCACACAGGCAGTAACAGGACATGGTTTTGGCTGTGAAGGACCCATTCTCAGTCCCTGCTCACGGCTGATGGTGGAGCCAACAAAAATACCCAAGTCAATAAAACCACGACCAAGTTGAAATACTTCAAACTGGATAATTAAAACACAGGAGACAGACAGCTTCGTGTGTGGAAATGGAAAATCGAGATGTGGAAATTTAGGAGAGAAAAACTATCCCCTTCCTGCCTCCGCCATCCCTGCAGTCCACTGTCACTGTTGTTTTCAGATGAGGGCTTTCTCCCAACTCACACCGGGCTTAGCTGACCCTGTTAACTAGCCAGGACGAGATTTGTAAACCATCCATTTCATAACAATACTCAAAACTGTAAGATCAGACTTTATGTTCCTGCTCACTGCACAATACCCCGGCGCCTCTGCAGTTGTGGGTGGGTGGAAGCAGAGATCACCTGAAGCTTGCTGATAGAAACCATTACAGACAAGGCCTCATCTTAAATTTTATGCTCCCCCTCCCCAGGGTGGATGAGCTCTGTATGCTGAAGGAGGTACTTTCTTGCAATCAGGGTTCACAGCCCTGAACGTCCTGGAACTAAAGGCCAAAGCCTGGTTGTTCAGAAGCTCAGAGGAGCTCAGTCCTTCCGAAAGACAACCTACTGACATGGCGGCAGGTCTTGTATTTGGCAGGTAGGTAGCTAGATGACTTGCTGAAGTGTGAAATGAGACAGAATAAATTTTCAGCCCCAGTGAGGTGATTAAAATCTACATCTCCCAGGAAAAAGCTTAAAAAAACCCCTGCCATACGAGGCCCTGTGGGTGAGATAAGCCAGGACGCTTATTTTGTTGATCTTGCAAGTATGAGAAAGGTGCAGAGTCTCACCCTCACGAGGGCCTAGGAACTGCTGCCCATGCCCAAAACCAAGCTGTTAGGGTGTCCAGGGAAATTGCCTGCTGAAAGCTGAGGTCCTTTTGGTGGAGGTGGCATTAAAATAAAGCTGTGAGGATCACAGTTTGGGACCTTTGTCCCTAATGTAAAGTAGCTGTTCATGGCAATGGAGACATCAGTCATAACTACAGTGAGGCCAGCTTCCTCACAGAGAAAGGGTGTTGTGTCATCATGGGGACTCCATGGGTGAAACTTGAAGGATCTCAGCATCCCTGAGCCTCCACCCTCTGGCCTAGCAGGGAGACGGTCAAAAGGAGACAGGGAGACACTGTCCCTTCCTCAGGAAGCCAAGCTGGAAAGAACATCACTGGCGTGAGTCCGATTGAAGCTCTATCAGTGCAACACATGGAGGCAGCAGTTTGGGAAAGATGAACACCTTGTAGATCACCTCCAGGGTGCTCGGGGGAGGCTTCGAATACGAACCAGGTTCTTCTGTCTCTCTGGGATGCACAGTTTGCTGTATGTAGTGGTAACTGCTCAGGGGTATCTGTGGTGACTGTGGTACCTGTGTATATGTACAGGTACATGTATCTGTACAGGTCTCTATATAAGACAACTTGTACTACTTCACTGTGCCTTATTTTAAGCTTACAGCAGCTGAGACTTTGGGTGGATGCCAGCATGTGAGAAATAATGTGTAAAATTACTCATCAAGAGAAGAATTGTTATTAACTCCCCTTTGCAGGTAGGTGGACTGAGGCAAAGCTGAGGTAACGTGGCTGAGGGAACATCGTTGTCAACAGGAACAGAAAAATTAAGAACTGTGGTGGAGGTCAGTGACCTCCTCCAAGGCCACATACAGCCTTTCATGTTGTACAGCTGTGACAGAAAATGAGTTCCTAGCTTTTTAGACCTTCTCCCAGGAACATGAATTTCATGCCTGTCTAGATTTCCCAGTTTGAGGCAGAAATCTCCCAGCTGACATCCTGATTCCTATCTACAGAGATCCTGAAAGAAGGATCCACCTGGAAGTGGGTTTTTCTGGTGGAAAATACAAAGTTGTAGAGAAGAACCGAGCTATTCTAACTGGGTAGAGCAAGAAGAGGGAAGTAATGATTAGAACAGGGTTAGCAGCTAAATGAAGGAAGGATACAGAAGTGCAAGCAAAAGTGGGAAAATATGTGCAGAAAAATGTAGAAAGTAGAGCACAGCCAAAAAATACAGAATTCAACCCAACAGGAAGCTGTACATAGCTCTAAGACATACCAGAGAAAGCAGAAGATGTGTTAACAGAAAGGAAAGTGAAGAAGAAAACACCAGACATCACCAGCCGGCATCATCTTGACTGAGAAATTCACAGGCGAGTTTTTCAGTGCCAAGAAAACACAGCACCGGGGATCCAAAAGGCACTTTGGTATCAGGCTCTGACCCTCTGGTCCTGAGCCCTTCTCGACTTCTAACAGGCACCACTCACCGCAGCGAGGGTACCATGGCACGCACGACATATTTTGTACTCTCCTGGGCCACATATGCTTCTCCATCAAAACAACTGTTGTCTTTCAGCTTTTGCCCCATGAGGGAGTAAGCTTCCCTTGGACCAAAGCACAAGATTTCCTGTCTGCTGCCTGTACGCCATTACGCCACCTCTCCTTCCCCAGGGGACCAGTATGCTCCAGAAAGGGGCTGCCCTGCAGCCTTGGAAAAAAACAGGGTTTCGGTCCTGAGCACAGACTTAGTAGCATCAAGAGGGGAGCAGGGAAACACCCCCATCAGCACCAATACCGAGGGCCGCCTGCCTGCACCCACCCCAGCACGGAGGCTGAGCAATGTGCTTCCCAGTCAAACCAACATCCGCCAACATTAAGTGGGACCCATGGTCGCTGCTGTGGGGCTGGCATTTGTCTGCCTGGGTGCGTGCGCTCGTTTCTACACAGAATTAAGAGAGCAGGGCAAAATCCCACCGTCGCGCTTAGCCGAATACGTGTGGAGATGCTGCTGAAGGCCACGGTGGGGGTGCCAGGCGTGTAGGCACTTTCATATGAAGTGGTCAGCAGAAGTGAGGCAGCCATGTCCCTGCAAAGAACATTTGGCGCTGGAAGGAGGAGCTTTGCCTAAAGCAGCTGAGTTTTGTATAGCTATCTCTGGAAATGTAGATAAAGAACATTTCACGCTGGAAAAAAGCCCTGCTGTCGAGTTAGCTATTGGCACTTTTCATCTTCCATTTTCAAGCAACAGGCCGGATTCTGAATTGGCCGTGTCTGGAACAAGGAAAGCAGTACAAAAAGGACTGGTAACCAAGGAGCACCTCCGGCTTTCGAGCCATAATAAAACACATTCTTGTCCTCTTCTTCGGACACTGGTGGCAAAAATCCTACTCTCTAGTAAGAGAGTTGAAATCTGGAACGACGATTGCATCAGTGGAAGGAAGCCAGATTTGCAACCCTGTAAGCGAGCGAAAGATCTGGCTGACAATCAAGATGCACCATTATAATAAAACTTTTCGGGTTGTTTCCTTTTTAATTTTGTCCTAAGTGACTGGGCCACATTCTGATTTCACTTACATCAGGCTGCATCTGACTTTAGGATGCCTCTCCTGCAGCAGCAGCGTGCCTGAGCTCAAAACTCAGCCCTCTAGGTTTCCATTCCCCTCCTAAATATAAACTTCAAGGTGGTAATAAATACTGGAACAAAAAAGATATGTAATTTTAGTGACAGAGAAGTAAATTGATGCTGAATGTATGTGACACTTTTTCAATTTTCCTCTTGTTTTTCCTGATGGTGTTATGTGCTAAACATTACATTTGCAGATGCAAAATTTAAAGAACACTTTATCTTCGGCACCGAGAAACATAACATGTAATTTGCGGCTTCAGCCAAGAGTGATGGCCTTATTAGTAATGGGAATTTACTGATTAACTGCTGTTAGCAAAACATCATCTTCAAACCCGTTAGTCTGAAACTGGCAGCCGCTCTGTCGGCAGGAGCTTTTTTATTTCATCTCGGGGGAGTTCTGTAGAAATATTTCTCATTTAAACAGCTTTAGCCTTGGCCTTTCAATAATTTTTATGGTCTCAACTAATAGGTTAACAATTAGTTAAGAGCAACTATCAGCTTAATGTCAAGTCATTCACAGGGAAAAGTTCAAGGAGAGAAGTAACACTATTTCAAAAGATGGCTTATTTTTGAACAAAGAGCTCCCATCAGTTTGAAAAGCCAGAGGGATAAAAATGAATGTGGGAGAGAAGTGGAGAAATCAGCAGTGGGGAGGCAAGGCCTGGGGTCTGAGCAGGGCCGGGAGAGGGGTGCCAGGGAGAGCGGGGGGGGCTGGAGGGACGACGCAGTGCCCGGGGGGCTACCCGTGCTCGTGGTCCCCAGCCCCACCAGGGGCAGGCATGTCTGTCCGCAGCGTGGCAGGGCTTCGCTCCCGTCTGCAGCTACCCCTCAGGTGCTGGTGGGGGGAGCCCACCCCGCTGGGTTGCTGCTCCCCCCAGCTCTGCACCCATGCTTCAGCTCCCTCCAGTGGATCCCAGTCTCTGCACAGGCATTGCTGGGTTCAGAGTACGTGCTTGACCCCTAGCTCCAGCACCTTATCCTCTCACAGACCGTCACAGTTTCCTCTCTCCTTGTCCATAGTTCCTTCACCGGCTTATCCCACGTTTTCTCCCCCCACCCCCTTTTTTTTTTGTTTTTTTTTTCAGCATTTTACCTTTTTGCTTACAATCTTGCCTTTCCAATTTTCTCCCGGTCTCAAGCAATACTGTTAACCTTCCACCAGCTCCCAGACTCTCATTTGTCTCCAGGCTTTTGCCCATTCTCCTCCCACCCTCTCCCTCAGACCCAGCTCTCCACCCCTGCTAGAGGTTGCGTCTTTCTCCTTCATGCTCTCTAGGCACTAACACGGTCTAGCACTGAGCAAGTCTACAAGGGATATGTATGTCCTTCCTCTTCGCTTCTGTGCCAGATGTCACAGTGGTCTACACACAGCTGGGAAGGAAAGCCCTGCTCAGCCATGGGTGGCAAGTGTGCAATCAAGATGGCATTGGCAGATAGCTGTGTTCATTAGCACCAGTCTCATTGTCAGGGCATGAATGGAGGGTGTGGTGGTTTGGGTTTTTTTCCCCCCCGCAAGAGCTCTTGCACAGTCAGATCTTGAAATTATCTACAGGGTTGGAAAAGTGCACGTTGTTGCCTCCAGAGTAAATCTCGGCTAAACTGGAGCTCTCTGATGCTTCTCCTGGATGTGCAGAGTCAGTCAAGGGCATGGGAAGTGACTCCCGTCTCCCAGCGGCTTCTTCTCGCTTAATAATTTATCTTGCCTGGACATGGCTTTTAACCAGAAGTTTTCCTCAGAATACGGGCAAATGAAAATCCTTCCCAGGCACGTGCAGTGTAAATGACCACGGCAAAGGTGGGCAGAGATCCTTGCAGAGATCCGAACAGGCTGAAACACCCCTGGCATCTTACACACCCCTTTTGTCTGGTAATACCAGATAAACAGTCTGTGCAAGGGGCTGCATATCGTGTACTCACCTGCCATACCCTGGCTCTTGGGCCGTAAGTTCCTGGCAGATGTGCGAGAGGTAGCAGCTCCATGAACAAGTGACTGACTGGTCTTATATGGGAAGAGTTCTTATATGGGGAAGGGCAATCAGGGCACTGCTGCCATCACACCAGGTAATCAGGGGAAGAAAAGAGCCTGCTATGTTTACATAACAATTATAAAGTGCATCCGATGTTTTGTTTGCTTTGCACTACCGGTTTTGGTAAATGGTGTTTCTCTCTCTCTCTCTATGCACATATATATTTTTATACATACACGCATATATATGTATATAGGTATATATATTCATCCATTGCCTGAGATCTAAATCCTGGTCTGTGAGCTGTGCAAGGCAGGAATGCTGATGTCTTATTTCCTTGTGTGATTCCTCATGGAGCTGGGATGTGAGCCCCAACTGGGATCTTTAGACAGAATAGCAAATGAAACTGCCACATGGCCCATGTTATTCAGTGATCTTCAAGATCAATGCTGGCTTCCTGAAGTCCAGTCTACTCTATAGACTTCTTATAATCAAAGGAAGGAGCTTTCTCCCTCCCCCCAGTATTTATTGCAGACAGTGTCTGAGCTTCAAACCAAGGCGACGGAGCACTTTGCAGACACATAAACCAACGATGAAGTTAAATTGCTTCACCTCAGAAACCAGGCTCTAAATGACTTCAGACAGCTTCTGAATATATTCAGTCTGAAGGAAAACTTCCTTTTGGCTTTAAAGTCTGGAGATAAAAGAACTGTCTGGTGAAAAAAAAAAAAAAGGCAAATTTCTCCTAGCAAAAATGCTGCAGTCTATTGTTTAGGGACACAAGGGAGGTATACGGCTGAGGTTAGGCTTGATGCATGAACTGGGTCCTAAAGCAGTGACCCACTGGGAATGTGAGCACCCATGCCAGGGGAGAGGACCTTGCAGCCATCAGCAGGAGTTGGCCCAGGGCTTCATGATGACTCTGACAGGCCTTTGGCCACTCAGCACTGGGACGTGTACTTCCCTGCTCTTTCTCCTGTCCCTTGAATGGAGGTGCAAGGGACAAGCCACAGCTGGGAATGAACAGCAGCTGGGTTGCTGTGTATCTCACAGGCCTTCATTTTGGGTCCTAGCATGGGAAGGAATGGCATAAGGAAAAAACAACTTCACAACATTTTTTAAAGTCTACCTTAAATTCAGCATTCATAAAGAGGGGCCAGAGTCAATAAAATCAAGGGGTGACCTGAAACCACTTTTCTTTAGTAGAGCCCCTTGGATACATTCATCTACCTTTTCTGTAACATTGGGTTTTGCAGCTGATTTCTATCCGATTACAGAGAGCAATAAGAAGATAGGACCCAAACACTATTATCCAGGGGCCTATTCTCACTTTCACTGACGTGGATGGCAAATTGACTTCAAGGGAAACTTCATCATGCTGTAGTGTTGATAGCATCATAGAGGAAAGTGTAATTAAAGGGCAAAAAAGAGGGGAATCATTCAATGAAATGTATTTCTTGGATAGCTAGAACCGACTCTACATAACAGGGAAAGCATTTCTTATTTTCTAGGGGAAGTTTTTTAATGGTAGTTGAGCTGAGAATTTTTTGGCTCTTTCAGGCTTTTTATTGAGACATTGCTAGAGTATTCCACTCGTTGCCAGTGTGTAAAGTGGGCAGATCAACCTTGAAATATTACAGTCTTGGGACAAATTTTGCTCTTGTTTTCTCCCTAGTGTAAATCCAGAGTAACAGTAATGACTTCAGCTGAGCCACTTCAGATTTACATCAGCATAAATGAGAGCAGGGTTGGTCCATGCAGATGCAGCCTGAGGGATTAGGAGTCTGGCTGTGTGTTGTACCCTTGCTTCAAATTGACACCCTAGCTTTAATTCAGTGGAGAACCAAAGAAACTGCTTGCCCTGCAAATGAGCATTGAAGCTAACGTATTGCAGTGGGGATTTATCAACAGGCTGACACCTCAGTACCCATCTCTGATTTGCATAGCAGAGAAATGTGCATAAAAATGTGAGATTAGCTCTGCACTGGTCAGGACAGGAGGTAATTCTGGCATTAGCAGAGCTGCAGGCTCAGCCGCAGGGAATTTGGTAGGTAAAAATGCTTTGTGTGGCCACGATCGCTGCGGGTGTGTAAAGACCGAGACCAGACCCTTATTTAAAAAATACAGTTTATTAGATAAAACATACATAGAACCAAGTAAATCCAATTCTTTATTAAAAATACAGAAATAATTTTGCAATAGTAAAAGAAAGTACTGGCTTCTTCTATGAAACATAAATCTGAAGATTTGGGACCATTTTGCTTTATCACAGCCGGTCCCCCTCCATACTACATTCTTAAACACACTGCATCGAATTGTGAAACCCAAGCAAAAGTCTGTTGTACAAAATTAAGAACGTTAAGACCAGTAACACTCAGTTTAATTAAGATGCATACAGTAGCATACAGCACATAGAACAGTCAATATACAGCTATACATTAAAACATGCCTCTACATAGTGACAGAGAATCCACTGGAAGGAATAAGTTACAAATAATAAAAAACAATGTCTGAAGAAATAAAAAAGGAATCACAGTTTGACACTATATTTGTTAAATGGTTGCGTATGTATGGAAACACTGTACATATTAAGAATGAATATATTGGACCCATCCATACAGAACACGCTAAATCGACAGTTGTTATTTCGTTTGGATGCGTGAATATGTATGAGGTGTACATACGGTGGGCAGGTGCATAGCTGTGTGCATACATCAGACCTGTGCGTACATACACATCGAAAGGCACACACCTCCCCAGCTGAAGACAAATCACTTCAATAAAACCCTTTGAGGCAGGGTGAGAGCAACACTAATACGCTGTTTGTCATAATTGTGCTGCTCTGAGGTCTCCAGGCATTTTATTCTCATGTTATTCTCACCCGTAAATTCCGCATTTGTTTTACCTCAGCTCTCCCTTGTTTGCATATTTGCAAAGTGAATACAAAACTATTCAATGTAATGCAATGTTCACTGTTAGAGGTGATTTATTAGGGGAGGTTTTGATAGCTGAGAAACAGCGAAGTATTAAAGGGTTTGCATTGCTTTTCCAATAGGTGGAACTAAGGGGCAGATGTCTTTTCCCCGATTATTGTTAGCATAACATGGTAATCCTGGCATAATTGATAATATATCCTATATGCCATCTTTAGTAAGAATTCTTAGTTGAAAAAGGAGAAGGCTTGCATTAAGAAAAGCTGTAGGCATCTAAGTCTACATAGGCATCTAAGCAACTCGAATTGTTTACCACCTCCTGACAATAATAGAAAAATAAAGCGAAGCGAAAATATGGTGCTAAGTAAAAGGAATGGACAGCAGAACAAACATTTAGTGAAAGAATTTCTCAGGCTTCACAGAATTAGAAATCACCTAGATTTGGAAAAGCATGTCAAGCGAGCGGTCAACTTGAAACAAAGCTCAAGACTGATGGCAGTGACACAAAGATGCAGGATTGGCATCGAATGGCACAGAACTGCATTGCTGCATTGGGACCTTGGGGCAGTCACAGGGTGAGATGCTTTTTTGTTCCTCTCTCATTGAAAGAAAGCAAAACAAAACAGTGCTAAGGCAAAGATGTGTGAAAGATGAGTACAGAGATCCTGACTGTTCTCTCACCAGTGAGTGCAACATTGGTACCCTCTCACTGATGCCGGTGGGGATGGTCTAGGTTTATATCAGCATCAGAAAAAGAGCAGCCTAGGAAGGTTTACACAGCGGGACGTGATTGAAACACCCTGGAAAGCTGGGTGGTGATGTGCACTGGGGACGGGGCAGAGGCACCATCGGAGGGCAGTGGTGGGTGCACTGAGGGGAGCTGACACAGTCTTTTTCTTTCCAAAGGGGCACCCAGGCAGCATCACTCATGTCGCAGCCCACAGGGCTGCTGCTGACAATGTTATACTGCCAGTGAAATAAACCCAGCCGCCTTCTGCCATCAGGAAAAGAGCAGGAGCCAGGTGACACCAGCGGGGCAGCACTGGGTGGAGTAAAACCAGGCTGAACGATGAAAACAAGTGGGACAGTCTGAGCCAAGGACTTTCAAAATATGTCAGCCTTATATACCCCTCACACCAAGTCACAAGACCTAAGACTGAAGTCAGCATCATTCAAGCCCATAATCTCATAACGACAGCACATTTTTATTAAAAAGGAAATCTCATTATTTACATTCTGGTTTTAATATGTATGCTGGCAGGTGAAGAAAGCCTGGTGAGCTAGTGTACGCGAGCTGATTTCTCTGTTTTGAGAGCAGTCGCAGAGGAGAAGCCTGTGCCACGTGCTGGACAGGCTCCTGTTAACTCCTGTGGGATTTGGACAAGAGCAGTCACAAATGTATTTTTCTAACGATGTGAGATCTGGAGGTGTTGCGTATATCAGTAGTAAGTGGTATAGGCTGTGATAAATTTGGAAGTGACTGAATGCAAGGCAGTGGGACTTTGAACTCTTGATTGTAATCAAATTGTTTGTATATTCGCTTTTTTTTCTCTCTGGCAGATTTTGTATATGCTTGAAAAGATGAAAATAACTATATATTCACTTGACATCTGATATCCCTTAGAAAATGTCTACTCCTACAGTGTACAGTACTGGGAAAGAGATGTCATTCACCATTCAAGGAGGGCGAGATTAATATATAGTAGATATGTAAAAAAGTCACAGATTGTAAAATACCTGCAAGATGTGATGAAAGCAGCCCTGCTTATCCAGCCACCGCAGAAACTGAGGCTTATCTAGCAAATTACAGAACGTTAAAAATCAAAGCTAATGCACTTTGAGCCCAATTAGCTATACAAAAACTGATAGCTGCACGTACATCAGACAAGCCCTGTACATGCTTCACTAGCCTTGGAAGTTAATGCTGAAGAGTTGGAAGGCAGCTCAGAGCAGCACTTTTTTTAAAAAAAAAAAAAAAGTGTGAGCAGGAGTTGTGCTATTTTGTGGCCTGATTTAAGGCTGCCACTTTCCAGCTGGATAGAAACTGTTCTGCTCTCATTCTTCACACTGTTTGGAAACAGAGACCCAGAGCCAAAATCTGATCTCATTCCCACTGGTAGAAGTATGCAGTAGCCCCACAGAAGCTACAGCCATTACTCTGAACTCACACTTGCGCATCCATGTGTGAATCTGCCCTGCGTTATTGCACGTATTTCAGTATGAAGGATGATGCTGTAAATATTGCAATGCCAGTTGCCACACGGTTTTTCTCACAATGCTTGATGGAGGTGTACAAGCGTGGCCTTCCCTCACTGCTGATTTTGTCAGTCCCACCACTGCCTCCCACCTGGCCAACATCGTTTCTCTTCTTCCTCCAGCCGGATGGTTCTTTCCTACCTCCTGTTGTCCTTATCACTGGCAATGGGCACCTCTTCTTTCCAACCAACCTTCTGATGCCAGCTGAAAGCAAAGCTGGACCTTCTCCAGGTCTGGGGGAGCGATGCTGGTGGCTCTGTGCTCAGCACACATCGATGCTCGCACCTGCCTAATGGTGTGCCATTCGCCAGGCCAAGTCTGGTCCATGTGGCCATCAGCAACAGAGCAGAAGCCAAGGATTCATCCCAGTGAGCAAGGTAACTGGGACTGTTCAAAGCATTTAAGCAGCTTGAGTATCAAGAGCCAGCACAGGAAAAGATGGAAGGTAGAGGGGAAAACTGCAGTCACCCTGCGTAAAAGTGCTGAGCCTTTAATGAGGTATTTATTGCAAATAATCATCAGCCAGCTAGTTAAAAACCATCCTCAAAAAGTGCTTTTCATGCTGGTGAATGAAAGCAGTGGAAGGTTTTTTGTGCAAGATAAAGAGCATGTCAAAAAAAAATACAGACAACCTAATTCAAAGATGTCAGCGCGTGGTAGTCTTTGTCGCAGCAGAACTGGTACTAGACTCTCCTGTGAAGGGCACTTGATTGAAAGGAAATAAAGGGTTGAAGAAAACCACAGAGAAAAAGAGAGAGGAAACAGAGAAAAATGGAAGAGCAGGGAAGAGCCAAAAGGTAGAGAAGGAGTTGCAGCAGTGGTGAAGGAGACACATATATGATCACTGAAAGATGGAAAGGAAGGAAAAGAAGGAGAGATGCTGCAAGAAAGGAACTGATGAGAAAAGAATGAAAGTAACTACGGTGAAGGAATACGAATGGAAAGGGGCGGGAAGTTTCAGGGGAGAAGACTAGAAAGCAGAGGAAGACTAAGAGAGAGAAGGATGAGGGCAGGGTGAAGGTCTAACTGACCTTTAAAGGCCTGCTTGGGTGCTACCTTTCAGGTGTCTAGGGAAGGCGTAGGCAAGGGCTGTGTGAGGAGTAAGTCAGATGTGGACAGCACGGGGAGAAAGGGTGGAATATGGTAAAAGCGAATGGCCTTGTGGGTAAGGCACTAGATTCAGAACAGGAGATCTGGGTTCAAACTTCTGGCTTCACCAAAGGTCAGATTTAACAATGCTGGGATGGAGGAAATATGGTTCACCTTCATGGAATTTTTGCTTAATTTTTCTCAGTATTCTGCTCTTGTTCTGCCATTGACTTCTATCTGTTTTCAGCATTTATCTGCAACAGGGAAGGAAAATGGCCTCTAGGAAACCCTTCTCCTTAGGTTGTCTCTTTTGCTGCATGAAGCTGTCAACCCTCTAGGGCAGGTTGAGTGTCTGACAGTATGTCTGCACAGCACCAGACGGAATCTCTACATGCCATTGCGACACAGATACTGACTGAGTTTTGATAACAGCAGCCAAACATGCTTGTATTTGAACTGATAGTATTGTCAGAGGGTAGATGAGATACTGATCTCATTTACACTGGTAAAAATAAGAAATAACTCTACTAAATTTACAGTAGGGTCAATGGAAGACTGTAAATCAGGTTGGCTTCTTGTAAGCATATAGACTGAGTAAGCAAGAGATTTTCTTTTACTACTAGGTTTCTGAGAGGCATAGAATGAAAAGCCGATGTACGTTGACCTGCTACACAGCTGTGGTTATAGCTGCTTTCTGAAGATTTTGTGCCACAAGAAAAAGAAAAAAAGAAAAGATGTTTGTCTTCAAATACTGACTCTTACCAAGCTGATCAGAAGCCTTCTGGATGCTACAGCACATTGGAAAAGCCATCAAGACAGATAGGTTTTAGAGAGAGTCATTCAGTTCCAGTGGAACCTGGACACATGGATCAATTCACAATACCGCCACTGCAGCAAACGCTCAGGGCCATAAAACACATTACAGATCAGGAAACCATCAAGTGAGGGATAAAATTAATCACTAGTCTTTCCCTGGCTTGGATTCACTGCATTTCAGAAGTCCCTTTTCTCCCCTTCTCCTATGTTTCAGCTGAAAGACACTGAAAGCTGTGAAACTGCTCTACTCTGAAATGTCCTCATGGACAAATCGAGTACCGCTTAGTCTTCAGGTTTTTCCCGTTCCCTACTCTTTTAGAGGTGTCTGACAACAGGAAATTGGTTGCCCACATTTCATGTTCAAAAAGAAAAGGGCAGCATGATCCCAGCTTTATATAATACCAAGGTTATATAAAACTCTGGGTAATAAAGACATACTGCTGTATGCAGGGAAAGCTCAATCCAAACCCGGAGACAGCGCACAAACTCTGCAGGAACCCCAGTAAAGCCTGGGACTTGCCCATTTTTCAAGCCCATCCTTCCTAGCTGCTCTGCCCTGCTCTTATTTCACTCGCTTCACAGCCTGCCTGTGTAGCCAGGCAAGCCTCTCTGAGCAGCACACACACTCTCACACGCTCCTGTCCAGCCTCAAATGCTGCTTTTTGGCAGCTGCCCATAGATCAAGAGGAGCAAGGCTCTGTAGTCAGAGATGGAGTCTCTTCTGAAGTCCTGTGAGCTATTCCTGGCCGATTATGGCACTACCAAGAGACTCAGCCGTTTGAAGTATGATGAAGTGCCGTGGATGCTGAAGGAGCCAAAAATTGTGGGTCACTGGGACTGATTTTGACATGTTTTATTTTTAAATTCCACCAAGGGCTTCTCCTCAAGAACGAGTGGAAATCTCCCAGTGAAGTCATGTTCAAATCAGGGCGAGTTTCTGCCTAGTGGCACGGCTGAAATCCTCAGCGCATGGGCTTTGGTTTGCTGCGAAGTGGAAAACCCAAACCACCCTCCACGAAAACTCGTAGCTAAAACGCAAAGCTAACTGGAGAAGGTGTGGGGATCAGGTAGAGGTGCAGCTGGAAGAGCTCTCTACCAGGAAGCCAGCAGCTCTCCCGGGAGCAGAGGAGAGGGGGCTGGCCAGCGGCGGCTGTCTCCACTCTTTGTAAGGGAGGATGAAATAGCTTGTTAGGCTCTAGTTACTATGGGACGTGGCTGAAGCTTGACCTGGTTTATGAGCCAAGCCCCGGTCTTATGAATTCAATACAAAAACTTACGCGGACCTCAGTGGGACTTGGGTTTGGCCTAACGTGCTTTATTTAGCGTCTTGAGTGAGGGAAACATTTTTCTTTAGATTACAGTTGAAAGATTCTTGGGTTTCAGCTGAAGTCTTATGGTGGCAGTGTATTGCACGCTCGTATTTCTTTCTTTTTCTTTAATAAATCACATTTCTCCTACACTTAGCCTCTGACCGAAACCTGTCTGCTTGAACTGCAAATAAACCTGGCCAGTCAGTGATGTCTCCGCTGAAAGCAATCCCTTCCCACCACACCGTGCAGGCACCGGCTGACCTCCGGGCTACCACATCCCCACCCACCCCTCGAGCTCCAGGCACCTGGTGGGGAGCGGAATCTCTGGGAGCGAAGGGAGACAGGGACTGTAAATTCACGTTTGAATGGCCGTACTTCTGAGGCACGGGGATTTGCTGGAGCTGGGGCCAGAATGAGCGAGTTGTGCTCGAGTCTATCAGCTTTGCGAAGTACAGATGTGATAATACCACTGCAACCACAAAAGAATTTACAACAGGAAGCGTTGCAGCTGTTGCTTATTAGCATTAGTACAAATTACACAAAGCAAATTGTTAGCAGACATGTTTCCATAATATTTAACTCATGGCAGTGAATAAAAGTAATTCTTTTTCAAGCAAAATTTTAGATTTCCAAGGGAATCAGTTTCCAATTGTCCATGAAGGGAGCATGGATTAGAGAGCAGCATGCAACTATTGCACGGCATCAGAGGCAATGTGTGCAGCGGCTTGCCTGCTTTCTCTGGTGAAGGTGTGTGTATTTGGGACCATATTTCTTGGTGAGAGAGGGAAAATCTGTACAGCTCCATATGACCCAATTACCAGCGACGGGGAGTGATGGTGATTGGGCCCTGTTCTGGAGCTGCCACAGTAAGGTTCTGAGCACAGAAGTAGTTGGAAAGGGAGGGAGGTTCTTGCTGACCTGCCATTTCCCTGAATTTTTGCCCCTAAAGTGCTTATTATGACTTATTTCCCTAGCAACCCCCAGCCTGTTGATGTGGAAGCAGCCCGTGCCAGCAGAGCGATCCCCTAACGTGAGCTCAAGAGGGTGGATTTGGAGACAAAATCCGCAAAGCAACAGAATGAACATGCGGGCTGAAACGCTGGGGTGTGACCTGCGAACAACTGACTGCAAAATCCCCCGGAGCGAAACCCTGGGCACGACACCTCTCTCCAGCCAAACCAGTTTCAATCTAGGGCAGCAGCTGGTTTTGGTCCTGCCATACCTGCTGCCTTGCTGGGCCACGCATTCGGGCACCTCCTCTGCCTCCTTCCGTGCTGCAACCGGCCCTGGGGAGGGAGGGTGAGGTTCAGAGAGGGGGAGTGCCCAAACAGCATTTAATTTTAATTAATAAAAAGGGGGCATTTAATTCTCACCTCCCTTCCCGGTGCCAAGGCAGGACTGGTTGCATCCTGGCAGATGTCTGTGCCCAGAGATGATCCTCCATGGGGTGAGCTGAGGGGGTCACCCACGGGGGGGTGGGATCCCCCTCCTGATGTCTTTTTCCAAATAGAAGCCATTCAAAGGAAAAGAGAGAGAGAGGAGAAGGAGGAGGAGGAAAAAAAAGAAGGCACTGAACAATTAACTGAAGGTTTTGGGGTATGTTTTGGGGAGGTAAGAGCTGCTAAATTCCTCCCTGAGCTTTCTCAGCCCCCGAACAGTGCAGCCAGGAAGGGGAGGGCGCTGCATCCCTTGGGCAGGAGGGGGCCATGGCCATAACGGGGCAAGAGGAAAGGCCATCTGCGGCTGCCGGAGTCAGGCCAGGCTTCAGAGCTGCTCCCTCTCTAAAGCCGTACACCTGCACCCATGCTGTCCTTTCATCCTGCCTTGCCTGAGCAGCACGGCTTGAACCAGAGGATGGTTTGATCTCCTGTCGCTAATCCAACAGAGGCATCTTTTCACACTGAAACTTCCTTAGCCATTTTCTTGTTGTTTTACTGATTATTGCTGGTTTTGCTAATAACGTTCTTACTTAATCTCTCACAGCCATCCTTTCTTTAAGAAGGAAAGAAGCGTGACTCGTGAAGGCTGCTGACAACCTACGGAAATTCAGCCATCGGTTTAAGGGCAGTAACAGCCCAGAGTGACGCTTTACATGCCAGTCCCATGGGTGCCTGCCTGCATTAATCACGCTGAGCGAAGCTGCCAACGCTGCAAAGGCCGTCCCGCTCCCCAGCCTGCCAAGCAAGCCAGTGGGCTCGGAGAGGTGGAGGCATCCCCACAGGCGTTTCTTGAAACTCAGTGAGGTCTGGCCGGGGAAGGAGGCATTTGTCAGTGCGAGGGAAGAGGCCGTGACAGCAGGTGGGTGGGAAGGCGTTGTGGCTGACCTGTCTTGCAGCGGAGGCTGAGCTGGTCGGCCATGCTAGATGCAAGGAGCCCAATTCCATGGGACCGCTGTCTCTGTGCTCCGAATGCCTGGCACTCGAGCAAGGGAAGAGCTCTCCCTAAATCTTCAGACTTTGCCTGCTTCCTTTTTTTTTTAAAGCGAATGCTCGCTAAGTATTGAAACCCCCTGAAGCAACCAAAGCGTCTTTTGATCCAGCTATGAAGTAGCTTAGTAGTCTGCTTAGAAGTAGAAAAGAGGTGCATGTATTGCTTTTAAGGGTATGCACATCCACCCACCTGTTGGGAACAGTTCAAAAATACTGCTGGCTTGGCCGGAGTCTGAAGCCAGAGCTACGGATGGAATAGCAAGCGAAGTAATTTGTACAAGCAATGTCTCAAGCAGCAGCTAACGGAGAAGTGGCTGACATGCATGTTCTGGCTCCTTAGTGCTTGCTCTGAGGAAATGGCCTGACACCCGCGGCACACGCAGAGCTGCTTAACTACTCTCACCGACAAGACTTAAAAGAGAAAAATTAGTTATAATTGCAATACCATTGCAGTAATGTTTGCCTCCTAATTGCCTTTCAGTGAAAAAAATAAAAAAACAAACCACATGCAGTGAGGAATTTTTGTTATAAATGTTACGTACACGTAAAATGAATCCAGTGACTGCCTCCCTTGTAAAAAACAGAACATTAAATATCGTGGACAGTCCTGTTGCACCTACAAGTGTCATATCAAATGAGATACCACCACTGAGTGCATACTTCAGATACATACATGAAAACTATTTCGGCATATTAAATGTAGAAACTTCACTGCCACTGAGGAGTCTATAAATACTACATTTGTATTATCAGCCCTCTGAGCTGTAATGGCCGGAGTAGGGCATGGAAGCTGAATGGGAAGAGTCAGGAAAAGTCTGTAGTTGTGGGGGTTTTTTTTCCCCACTCTCAGAACAAAATGTGAGGTTACAGATTCTCCAGGAAAATACAATAAAATGCAAAAATCTTCTTGGAACAAAAATGTTCCATTTCCAAAATGTCAAAATGATGTTTTGACATTACCAAAAGCTGTAGTTTCAGTTAAATAGAATTTTACGTTAGAAAGTGACATGCTTTTATGAAGGGTTTTGATTTTGACAAAGTGGGATTTTCCAGCATTGAAGCCATCTGATAAATTCTAACCAGCTCTGACTACTGATATACTGCAGTCAGGTGGGTTTCTAAGTGGAGGAATTAAAATCACCTTTTGAAAAAAATAAGAGATTAACGATGTTCAAAATTATGGGGGAAAAAAAAGAAGATTGTTTGAGGACTCTCTGAAGGTGACATTACTAATACAGCAAGATTTTTACATATTTTGGGGATCTTTGTGGGGAAAAGATTAATTGTTTAAAAGATGTAAGAGTGAAAAATGAACTATACAGGTTTGGTGTTGATGTGAAGTCACATCTGCCTCAACCAGACAGCCGGCTGAGCAGATTTCCATTCTCTACACCATGGTCACAAAGCGATGCAGGTGGGTGTTACCATCCCAGCATCGGCGTGTTTAGGGTTCAGTATATTACATCACTGGAGAGTATACGACTTTTCATTTAACACGCTTGTTCAGCTCTTCCTATTAAAGGTGTTTCAGCGTGCAGACAGGATTTGCTGAAAGCCGGGCAGTCCTGTAGAGATCCGATCCTGCAAACGCATGCAGACAACTTTTTTAATTTGGGGGACAGTTCGCAAGAGTTTACTTGAAGTCTTGTGGGATACGGTTTCTGATATTGTTAAGGATTTTCAGGATTAGGTCTTGAACCATTATCTTTTTGTAGGAGTTCTAGTCTAGTCTAGCAACGTGCATCAAGTTGAATTTAATTCCATGAGGTATTTTTGGTAATATTCTGCTCTGCATTAACAGGGTCGGACAGTATGACATCTTGCATATTATCAGGACCCTGTTTCTCAACGCAGTTGAGGCTAGCTCTAAAATAACCTGCATGACTTACAAACACTTGCTACCAGTCCTTGTCACACACTAAGGGTTTAAATTGTATGGATGTGTCCCTTTGTCATCCTCCTCCGCGAAGGGTGAAAACGAGGGCATACCCGTGCCGCAAATTACCTCCTCAGCCTGAGACCTGTCCTCTCCCGCCTGGCTACGTGGTATATCAGTGAGCACTTTTTGGATTTTTGTAAGAAGCAGAAGAGCATTATTTTTAATCCACTTGAGACTGAAATCCCAGCACATCTGCAGATGTGCTGAAAGCCACAGCGCAATCAGGAACCAATTCTACAGCGTCCGCCCCCGACCTGACGATGGTTGCAAAGCGCAGAGATGTGCTCTGCATTGCCAGCTCCACCTGGGGAACGCTCCCCCTCGGGCTCCCTCGCTTTTTAAAAATGCAAACAAAACCCAAACTAGAAATTCTGCTTTTTCTTAGAGTGCCACAAACTCTATGCCAGACAGAAACGGCTCAGGGAAGGCAGCCGACAGCTGAGCACGCCAGACACCGTGGGAGCCATCCACCCCCTCTTCGGCGTAACGAGAAACATCCTGTCAGAAACACTTTCTGCATTTGAGCTTTTCTTGAATTAATTATCTGTAAACAGTGACGGGTTTATCCTGCTGGGAGCCTGCGATTCCTCATCGGTGTTTATAGATGTGCTGGGTAGGAGAGTCGTGATGGTCAACGCTCATCAGACAGAAAGCACCATGGCATCGGAGCTCCAGCCTCAAGTCTATTAGGGCTGCTCCCTCTAGTGGGAAAAAATACTTTAGCTGCAAACCCCCCTTTTTTTCCTGTTTTCTTGTTTTTCTAAACTTTTTTTTTTTTTTTTTTTAAAGAGAAGAATCAAGTTTTCCAGATAGTGCAAGATACGGGGCAGTTCCCATCAGACAATAGGTGACCAAAAGCCGTGCTTTTCCAGCCCTTGAGCATCGGTGCTGGAGCTGGAGCCCAGTCCCCGCAGGTCAGTGGTTATTTCTCCGGGGCAGACCCGTGGCAAGTGAGGGACTCTTGGTTCATCTTCCAGCAGTCCTCAGCATATGCCGTAGCTGTGTTTGTTTTTGATTTCCCACTTCTGATTACAAAAATAGGACTTACTATAATCATAATAATATTAATGATACAAAATAATTATTGTAATTATATACTTTTTGGCAAATTATTAACACAAAGCATCCCAAAAGACCCCATTGGATTAAAAAAAGGTGACGATGCACAAATGTTAAAAAGACAAAGTCTTTGTTAAAAAAGAGGGAAAAACAATCTGCAAATTAATGCATTTCGGTAAGGCAACATGTTACCTTTAGTTTTCCATCTAGATTTAGGTCAGGTTCTGTTGTTGTTCAAGAAATCGTTAGAACTTGGCTTGCTTGAGCTTATCAATGTGGTAACACAGTTTCAGCGCAGGTCCCAGTTTCAGCCCCAGGTATTTCATGATCATGTCACTTTTCAGCAGCAACAAAGCATTGCCATCAATCTCCTGGTTTCAAAAGAGAGAAAGAGAATCAAAATGTGTTAACCCCCTGCCAGTGCTGTGCCCTGACACATTAAACAAGGTGAATCAGAAACGGCATGCCTTTTAGAGTAGAGCTAGCTGAAATGTCATGCATTTTGAAATGTCATTTAAAAAATTAGAATCTGAGGTATGATAGAAGGAAACTCTAAAGGAGGAGTTAATCATATAGTACTTTTTATTCTTCAAGGAACCGTAAGGTTTGTCTAGGTTTTCAATTATTTTGCAATTAAAACATGGGGATTTTTTCAAAAGATCAGGTTTGCTCTAAGCCCAATCCTGGGAAAAGCCAGTCAACCTTGAGAGAAAGGAATGAGTGATGGAGAGAAGGAGAGGGATGTGGCCTCACGAACTGCGCACCTCTGAATTGCAGTTCCAGCTTTGTCTCTGGCTATCTGCATCTTTCACATATCCTCAGTGCACTTATATCTGGTGACATATATGTACATGTATGTTTCTTTTTCTTAAATTGAATATCGTAGTAACTTGCTTATTTTATTGCATCTATTGGTAAAATTTATTCAGATTTCATGTAACCGCTATGTAAGTGAAGGAAATTACCACCAAGTTGAGTTTTTTTACCCCAGACCTGTTGGCTTGAAAACCTTTTGAAATCACAAAGTGAGCACAAAGTAGCTTGGGTGCGCAGAGAAACGGGCTCTGTCTTACTATGGACCGTAAAACACAGAAGCTTTCAGCTGCGCTCTGCTTCCTTAGATCCTGAGCTCGTCTGGTTTTTCCCAGCTATATTAGTGGATCTGCTAAAAAAATACTACCCCTTCCCACAGTCTCCACCACACTTACATACTCGCACCATCAAAGCTAAAACATAATGAGTGCGACGTGTGTGTGCATAGATACACACGTATACACACATACTAATGCTGTATATATTGTATTCTGGTTTTGATGGTCAGATCTTTCCTCTGTGATCCATTACCTACTAATTAAACAATACTATGGATCCTAATTTGCCCTGATCATTATTATTCCATTCAGTAGGTGATTTAGCTGATGAGCAGTTAAGGTCACTTTCTGATTAACTCAATCAATTAATGCTCTTCATTTTGCAACCCCCACTCTATCTATAATAGAACCTCTCTTCACCTTCCCCCTCTCCTTCCCATTATTTTAAGGAAGCTAACGGAAAGTAAGAATAAGTATTACGTGTAATTAATATTTGCATAAGAAAGAAAAACAAATTCCTGGAACTGTGGTGCCATAGGGTAAAAACACTGCCAAGGGTTTGGTGCAGAGGCAGCTGTTTCTAAATGTTGAGTTCAGCATTTTATTATTTCCTTTATTATTACCGTGTAGGGGTCAAAATTAAACTCCATGACACAAGTATGCCAGAGGGAGCATTCATATCCAATTAAATATCCCATATTAGCCATGTCCCTGTGCAGATTGTTGGCTTGACTTCTCTACAGTATTACTGTGTCAGCCCTTTTAAAAAATAATTTGAAAAAGAAGGATTCTATAGCATGGACCCCAGATCTGCAATAGCCCCACCGGCAGATCTTGAACCTGATGTGGAGCTGGTAAAATTCAGTGCCATCCAGTGCAATTAGCTTGTTTCACATGAGTTGAGATGGGGCCCACTGCAAGTTAGAACATTGTAGATCATTGCTGTGCTCCTGCAAGGGGGTGGTGGCAGCAAACGTATGAGCTGCGAGGTCATGACACAGTGGGTATAAACATACAGCTTCCACCTGCAAGAATGAGTACTACTGTGTTTGTGCCGACTTCTTGCAGCACTTGTTCTGAGGATACTGTTCAAAAAGCAGAGTAGCCCCTAAACAAGCCCCGTGCCATGCAAACAAGAATTGCACCTGGTGTGGATGTCCCTGAGGATGAGGCTTTTAATGAGAAAGATCAAAGTCCCCATCTTCACGGTTGTTTAAGCACTTAATTCTGAGTAAAATTAAAGACTTCAGGATCTCTATCCTGCTTGGGAGATATATGTATATATCCCTACTTTTGTATTCTGTAATCTCGTGAACAGACACCAACCCTGGTCAGGCCACCACCTGCGACAGGAGTGCAGCGACTGGCAGCTCAGTGGGCAGTGCTCAAATACTCAAGATGAAGAAGGTCTAGGGAAAGCTGCGTGCTCACAAGTCTGATGTCTGGCCATAATTAAACTGTCAGACCATAACATTGCTTTAATCCCTTCCAGTTTAAGTTTTCTATCTGCTAATTCCCTGTGTAACTCTTTCCCCTCCTCCGTTTCCCCTCCCTCAGTCTTTCTACCAAGTCTTTCTTGCTGAGAGGGCACTGCGTGAGGTTCTTATGCAGTCCTGCTATGAGGTCCCTACCAGGCCGATAGCTCCTTTGCATGAGGCCAAAAGACCCGTCAGTTATGGGCTAGGCTTTCCTCGGCACGCGTCCCTGCCGAGGGAGCAGGGAACAGCAGAGGGGAGGTAGTAGGCAGTTTCACGGCCTTTGGTGGACAATCTCGGGAGCCCGCTGTGACAGAGCTCCTTGGGTGTCTCCACAAGAAGAAAAGCTTCTGCTCCTGGTGGGAAGAGCAGAGCCAGAGTCATCCTGCGATGCGGATGGCAGCTGTGGAGGATGCGGACTGCACGTCCTTATTGCACCCTGGGAGAGCCGGCTCCAGGGATTGCCCCCAAATGGCTGAATACAGAGGTGGGAAGAGCACTGCCCGCACACAGGATAAACCCCCCCAGCCTCTTCTTCCTGGTGGCCCCACCACCCTCTCCCTCCCCATGTCATAGCTCAGATGAGTTGATTGCCAAAGCAACCATTTGAGGTGATGGCTGAGCCTGGTCAATGACAGTAAGTGCCTCTAAGTAAATTATGCACCTGCTTCATAGAAAGATTGAACATACAGGAAGATATGGCTAAGGTTAATGGACTAATCACTTGTCTCTCACCCCTGGGGTCTTTGTGCTAATCCAGATGAGATTTGAAGGCTGAAAAATTGCAGGGACATATATAACTTGAAGGCGTAATTGAATTGAGTTGTGTGGCAATCTCACCCAGGTTCTCACACCTACAGCATATTTTACAAGGAAACCAATGATAAGTAGAGCCCGTGGGTGCGGGGTGTTCAACAAAGGGTGACAGGGACAGTCTTTAGTGGCAATTTAGCTTGGTCTCTTTGGTCACAGAGCAGCTGTAGTATCGTGGCATGCTCCGGCTGGCCCACAGCTGCCTGGAGCATGTCACTGCCCTGTTGCTAGAGAAAAGCACGCTGTGCCATCCTTTGCTCCAACTGGAAACTAGACTAAACCAGTGCTTTTACACTGTCCGTATTTACAAGATGAACTTTAAATGTTTCTCTCCTTTGGGATGTAGCTGTATGCCTCAGACCATGGCAATTCTCTCTCCCTTGCATGAAGAGTTTTCTCTTGATGCACAGCCCCTTCTGATAGTCTCAAAAACTCATGCTGAAAGCAAATTCTTTTGAATCTAAAGGTGGCTTGTTTATCTGCCTGGTTACCCACAGGGCCAACGTAGCCCATGTTTTCATTATCAGCGTATAAGGCAGATCTGACTTCTCTGCAGAAGGCAAGGAAAGTAGGCTGGCACCTGGCCCGTAACTGCAGATTTGGTCCCAGCACCGCTGTGCCTGCTCTGTTGTTCTCATCCCACCAGCCTGTCTGCAGAATGGCAGAGGGCCTCAATACCTGCCTAGGGTGAGCAGACATCGAGGCCTGTGTTCACCTTCATTTTCATCTGGTCCTTAGCCACCTCCTCTCCTCAGTATCTGGAAACCCTACATCCAGGGTGTAGTTGGACGTCCATCAGTTATCTCCCTCAGCTGTTGTCTGCAGCCCCACACTCCCACCTGTCCCTACTGTCCCACAGAAAAGGAGCGGGACATGGTGATCAAGCCCTCTCTCTTGCTTTGCAACCTGATGGGCTGATCAGGAGTCAGGGCTGGGAAGCTCTTCTCAGGTAGTTAGGTCCAGGCACTAACATCCTAAGCTGTGACCTCCAGTTGAACGCAAGTCACTTTCAGGGTAAAATCCATTTTCATAGCCAGACTGAACTGATCAAGGAAGGATGGAGAAGGAGAAGGGGGCTGAAGATGCTACTACATGCATTGGTGTCAACTCCATATCCAGAGCAGAACAAGAAACTCAAGATCAGATGTGTGTTTATAGTCTTCCCCTTTACTAATTAAGGATAATATAATTTCCACAATTGGAGATTGCCTAGCAAAAGCAACTATCATATTCTCCAGTGAGTCAGCAGGTCTGTTAAATTTGGTTATGTAGTTACATAATACCGAGGGGAAAAAGATTAAAAGCTTGGCTGTTTTGGGTTTCTCCTGCTAAGTACCTAGAGACGCATAAAAAATGCTTTTCAGAGAAGAATCATAGGTATCCTGGGGAAAAATCGTCATTGAGATGAGGCTTTTTTGTGACAATGTGACAATGAAAAATGAACACCAGATCTTCTGTGCTTTCTGTTAGGCTTGGCATAGAAATAATTTACACTGACGTAGTTGGCAACAAATAATGAGCATTTTCTCAAGAAATTGCTAAGACCTCCCCATTGAAGGATAAATAGAATAGAATAGAATAGAATAGAATAGAACAGAACAGAACAGAACAGAACAGAACAGAACAGAAAGAACAGAATAGACCAGAATACAATAGTTGAGTTGGAATGGCCCTACAACAATCATGTAGGCCAACTGCCTGACCAATTCAGGGCTGACCAAAAGTTAAAGCATGTTATTAAGGGCATTGCCCAAACACCTCTTCAGCACTGACAGGCTTGGGGCATCAACCACCTCTCAAGGAAGCCTGTTCCACTGTTTGACCACTCACTCTCTCGGATGATAAGTGAACTTTTCTTCAGCCCAACCCCTCCAGTGGTGCTGAACACCTTGCGGGGTCCTGGATTCAATCTAGCTGAGCACAAACACTACCTATAGAAGCCAAAGGCAACTGAGGGGGCGTGTGCATGTGTGATGTGTACTGGCTGTCTCTTGGGACTGCCCATGCACTTAGCTTAAATTACCCAGAATTGGTAAGGGCAGCCTTCTACATACGTGTTTTCTGAAGAGCTCCACGTGGGGACCTAAAGCGTGAGGGTCTGCATCCTTCACAAACCAAACCACGTCATCCACCGTCCAGGTCAAAGGATTCTTGCTTGATGGCCGAGCCGTGTCTTGTTGTTCTGGTGAAGGACTTGAGGCTATTGGTACAAAAAAGCCCACAACAGCGCATTACAATGGCATGCAGCAGTTTCCTCGGTTTGTGAGTATGCAGTGGTACGGCAGCCTCACTGCAGTGTTGGACGTCGGGTCTGTGTGTGCAAGTATCAGCCTGAGATGGTGGGGTGGGGAGAGAAGGGGACTTGAAGCAGTTTCCAATCTGACTGCTTATTGGGAGACACGATCCCAGCTGGTGAATTGCGTTAAAAACCATGAAACCCCCAGGTTCCTGCTGGGGAAGGAAAAATGTGCCAGCTGCCAGGCTCTTAAACCGAGCTGCCCCTGCTGTCTGATCTGCAAGCAGCGGGGATCTTGGCTGAAGAAGACACCACCCTCCCACCTGGAGAGAAAGCATTTCAGCACCAAACAAAGGAGATTGCCATTGAATGCGAAGCTAGAGGATAAAATCAGGATTTAGCAAATAGTTGTTTTTTTTCTTCACATTCAGACATTCAGACTTATCTTAGAGCTTAAAGGAAGGTTTCTAGTCAATACCCTCCTAATCTTAGGCTCTCACAAAGATGATGGTCCCCAATGAATGCCTATTTGGAAAGCTACTAAAACATGTGAAGATGAACATTGCACATGTGACTTTTTAATGGTATAAGCCCTGGATGATTTAAGGTCACTTCGGCTTGCTGGAGCTTTAAATCAAGTGAATAAAGGCACATTGGAATGAAAGTGCATTTATGTTTTTATTCTTAGTCTCTGCAGAATTATAAATCTCAGCCTCCACATGAATATAATTTGCACCTCCACTTACGCTGCTTCACTGTTACAATAACTATATTATGCTAGGTTACAGGAAAGCTGTTTAAATTTGCTATAGCCACACCAAGCAAACTTTGCATTAGCAGGCGGCAGCACACAGATGTATAAAATGTTATTTGCCCAGACCTGCTCATCTCTTTCCGTTAAGGCCCGGTTTTTAATGCGAGAAGTGCAAATGGTAAGCAAGCAGGCACTACAGAAGACAGAAAAGGAAACAGAAGACAGAAAAGGAAACAGAAGAGTGCAAGTAGAGGGAGACCACAGATACCTAAACTTGAGCCTGGAGAAGCCCCAAGAGGGCAATCGGAGCTGCTGAGGAGAGAAGGGCTGAGCTCTCCGTAGAAATACTGAGCTTATAGAGACAGATGAAATGTATGAAAATCCCCATGCGTGACTCAGAACGTGATCCTAATGTATGTGAACAAATGTAGTGGGCCGGGTTTGTGGCTTATGTAGATTGTCATTCTATTGAATTCAATAGAGCCATGCTGATTTATATTAGCCGAGGATCTGCCCATATATGCCCAATAATGGCTTTATGTGCGTATTGGTCCTATTTTTCTTGCCACCATGCTCATCCTGCAGTATAATGTAATGAGGTATATTTTGCAGTTACGAAGGATCAACTCCGGAAAGCAGCGGTGCTATGAATGTGCAAATCTGGTCGATGGGCTTCATAATGGGATGTGATGTAAATATCATGATAATTACGCTCTCATTTGCTAAGTCACTGTTCTGGATATAAAGGACAAGGAATAGCCGCAGGTCCTCTTAATTAGACAGCGAGGATTGGTGTTCATATGGACTTAGGCAACCCTGGGCTCCGCTCACAGAATAAATGCAATACACAATGGTACAGACACCATCTGGAGCCTTTGGCATGAAATGATGAAGACAAAGAGTGCAAAACGAGCAGGGTAATCTTGGCCAGCCCCTGGATCATCTGTAACATCGAGTAACTTTGTCAGGGGCAAGTGGAAGAACTAAGACTTGTCTTGAAGGCAGAGGGGTGAGTATTTCTCCCCTGCCTGATCTGCCCATGGACAGGGTGCCGGCTGATGTGTGGAGATGCTGTGCACCTCAGGACCTCAAACCAAAGGCAGGGAGAAAACCAGGCTTTCACAAACCAGCTGGAAAATAGAGGGCAGGGAGAGAAAGGTTTTGCCGTGCCCAAAGATTGCAGAAGTTTCTATGCTACTGCCATAATGCGGTTGGGGGAGACGTGCCACTACTGAGGATCACATTTTTTCCCTTCAATTTGTATGAATGTAAGGACAGCCCAGGGAGCTTAGCCTGGGATTCACATCAGGCGCAGAGAGAGCAGCCCCCGGCCCAGTGACTCCTGCCCGCAACCTGCTGCTTCCAGAAATGCCAGGAAAGGGCAAAGGGGAACAGAGAACCCCAGAGAGGTCAGGAGCCTTCAGAGGTATTGGAAATATCTGTAATGAAAGGAAGGGGGATGAGAAGAAAAGGTTAAAATACAGGGGAATTCTATTCACTTCTTTGCAATCTAGCAATCAATAGCATAAATCTGATTTTTTAAAGACAAATATATAAATGACCTTTCTAAAGAGACTGCATGGCTAGAACTGTTCCAGGCACCAGCAGGTGAAGATAACCCTTTCAAATCCCTACCCGAGGTACAATATAATAACATAAACCCAAGAATTATGTGTAGATACTAACTCTTCAAAGGTTGTTTTGTCTTTATTTTTCTACCTAGAGTCAAGTCTTGGACTCTCTGCTGCTTTTTCATGAATTAGGATGTGTTATTTCACTTGTGTGTAAGGGGCTACCTTTTAATGTCGTTAGTAAAACTGGGATACCACCAGGTGCAGACAAATATCTTGAGCACAATTTGTAGCTGGTGAGACTGGCAACAATCTGTTTTTCCATATCTTTTAAAGTGTATTTTCTTGTTTAATTTACTCTGACTTTTTAACATTGTAGTTTACACATTTAAGTGTAATCTCTCTATTTACAAAAGAAAATAAATCATTTCATGTCCACACAAAGGCATGGGGTTTCTTTCAATAGCCTCACTTTGCTGAGAGATTATATTAAGCACAAAAGTGTTTGATGGCAGCAGGGCAAGTACTATACATTTTTTCTTATCTGAAGGTATTCACACTTAACCTAAGAACTAGATAAATGAGGAAGTCTCATGTCTCCTGGGTATCCTATGCCATCCTGTCATCAGAATTAATCAAGATGATAATGAATACTCAGATTACAAAGAGATGGGAGTGCTCACGACCAATAATTATTTTTAGAGATCGTAATCTAGGTCAAATCCAATTTCCTGTTTTTGACAGGTGGCAAAAATTTGTCAAATTAATGGAATGGGATATGGAAATTTGGGTAATCAGAGGGAAGCACTTCCCCCTCCTGCCTGAAGCGGTGTCGGGGAAGAAGAGTGAAGAGGTTCCTCTACAGGGGAAGGTCTCGGGGCATCCCACTCGAGACCACTGCCTGAGCATAAATGGCTGGAGATACCGGGTCAGTGGCCAAAGCCCGGAGAAGCCAATGGAAATAGGCGGCCTGGCTTGGTCTGAGCTCTCAGCCCACACATGCTTTTCTCTGCCCAGCACTCTGGCCTCAGGACCTTCCTGAGAAGGAGGATGGAGAGAGAGAAAGTCAACAGCCAAGAAGCTGCAGTGGCATGACAAGGAAACCCAGTGCTAAAATGGAGTTAAACCTGCGAAAGAAGGAAAGATAAATAACAGACTCCCTAAATATGTTCTTGGCAAACAAACAGCCCAGAGGGAGTACGGTCATTGATAGATAAGAGTGGAAAGGGAGTGACAGATGAACTTTAATATTGCTGCAGGCCTAAATGATTTCTTTGCCTCAGGGGAAGGGGGTGGGAATGAAATTTTAAAAGGTTCTCTCTGATTGCACTGGAGCAGATAATAAGGAGCAGCAGATCTACTGAAACTAAGCAGAAGTAGCAGGCCGTCAAAGGCGCAGAGAAACGGGAAACATTTTAAAAAACAACAAACCTCCCACTATAAACAAGGACTGGAGGAAGGCTTTGTAGAAGACACTTTTCTAAAAGTCTAGGGCACACCAAGCAGGAGAAGAGCAGAAGCATCAGAAAAGCAGGCATTGTGTGGGAGAACACAATTACAGGATATTTATGGGTGCAGGGGGATTTGACAAGCCACAATCAGCAGAGAGCTCTGGAAAGAAGATTGGGCTTAGCATGTCGACTTGCCCTGGCGGGCACTTGCAGGAGATGCCGTGCACCACTTGGCTGGTGGCCTTGGCCCCAAAGCATGGCAGGGCAGAGTCCTCCTCACCCCATGAGCACAACTGTTACTCCTGCTCCCGGCACGACACGTGCCACACGGGGATGCAACATCGTGGTTGCTCCTCCACCTGCTGCAAGAACCCCCCAGCATCCGTCTGCATGAGATGCAGCCATGGGCTGGCATTAAAGATTTATTTGGGCTTTTCTTGATTTGCCGCTCTCTTGCAGGAACAGGGAGGCGGGGGAGAAAATAGGCAGCTCACTGAAAGCATGGAACCTTTCAGGCTGTAAGTATTCTCAAAAACTAACAGGCAGGCTGCGTTTGCCAAAGAATCGGTACCCAGCTCTGAGCCCCACAATGCCATCAGCAGCTCCTTGGCCACTGCCTTGGGGAAGTGCTGGATCTGGCCCCCCCAGGGTGCTTGCAGCACTATTCTGGAAAAAGAGAAACTTCAAACCCTGCGCCCCCAGATGTTTTCAGGAAATAAATGTATTAGCAAGCAGGATTGCCTCTTTAACAAAGGCCCTCAGGTGATAATAATTAACTGCTAATATTGGATAATAAAATCTACATAAAAATAACAAGCTACAGGGCAAGGTTAAGGTTATTATGTTGTGGTTGAACACGCAATTCTTCATATGTAGAATAAAGGCTTTGTTTGTTATGTAAGCAGGCTTGGAAAGGTTTATGATGTCCTTGACTATTCCTTCCCTGATTTAAGAGCTTCAATTTGGCAAATGATGACAGGAAAGTGCATGTTTATCTGTTAGCAGCCCCAACTGGCTTTCTGAAATGAGATTTTTTTTTTTTTTTTTGGTTTGGAATTTTTTAGCATAATCATGGAGAATTAGACACTGAGCTTCTGATCACATTAATGAGAGCTTTGAGGTTTAATCTCATCCATTCCGCTTGAAAGACATGTTCTGCTATGCACTGAGATATGTTTTATGGTTATGGTTTTTTCCATGATATTTGCCCACCATGATAAATAAGGCAAGCTATTTTTCAAAAATATCCATAAATGAAGAGGATTGGTTTGAGGTTTCAGAGAGAAATTCTTCCTCCTTTTAATGAGTCCTGCCCATCTCTGCCTTGTAAGTATGCAAACTGAGGAGGATAAGAACAGAGGCTGGTATGCATCACTTACTCATCTTTGCTCACTTATGATTCAGCAGCATATAAATTATCCCTAGAAAGAGGAGAAACACATGCAGAAGCATCATAGTGAGAGCGCAGATTCCAAAGACCTTTGCAAGAGAGATTTTGCGAAGACAGTAATCAAACTCTAGTGTGGCTGCACTAAGGCAATTGCAGAAAGATGTGTATTTTAAAAGTCTGCGATTTCCAGCAAAAGTGGAAGCAGCATGGTGGGTGAAAGTTTGATAGCTGTGAAGAAATACAGTCTGTAATTTTAAGGAGGAGCAGGCAATGCTTTGTAGAACTCTGCAGTGGGAATTCCAGCATTACAGGGCTGAAGCTATTGCAAATGGAGTAGGAGATGAAACCAGGCTGTGACTAGAAACAGCAGTTTCTTTAATGCTAGAAGTGGTGTCATAATGAATCTGTGGGCACCTTGACTTCGTGGATGTCACTGTGTTCCCCATCACAGCCACTGAAAACTGCCTGGCCATGTCCAAGAGCAAAAGGTCTTCCTCTGCCTCAGAGGACCCAGGTCCTGCCATGGGCTGCTGGAGTCTCCAGAAGGCAGCTGAGTGAATCAGAGTAAATATGATGGATGGTGGTGGTACAAACATGCACTAGCCATTTGTGCTGCCGTACATGGTGGAGCATAGGGGTTTGCTATTCCTCCTGTTGGAAGGAGCTTGACAGCAAATCTGTCTCCATATGGGTTTGCATGTACCTTTATGGTAGACCCTAACCTACAATGGATGATACCAGGAGTAATAAATTGTTAATAATTGTAAATAAGCAATATCAACAAACCAATAACCATTTTCATGATGATCGCTGTGTAACTACCAGTTTCAGGAAGCCTTTACTGTTGAGCTCTCCTAATGAACCAGAGGTCCCAGAGGAGCTAGTCTTCACAAATGTCAAATGCTTGTCATGTCAAAAATACTAAGCAGTTTGGGGATGAGTCCTGCTACCCTCAAGTATCATATGTAGCAGCTCAAAGTCACTTGTAACTGCTTCAAAGACACCCAAATGTCATGGGTGCCTAGTAGAAAAGCAAACTCTTCTTCTTTGTTCCTCAAAGTGCCTTAATATGTTTCAAGCTAGAGAGATATAGGAACCTGCAAAGCCTACCGCATGGCCATTCTATGACAATTCTGTTGGTTCAGCTCTGAAAAAAAAGACGCATCATCTTTTAGGCTTTCATTTTGTCAAGACTGCAAGTTTTGTGGGAAGTCATAAGAGAGGTGGAGCTGTCTCCTGAAGCTTAGCTTCCTGCCTAAGGACCGTGCTGAGTTTTCACAGGACATTGGCTGAGGCTGGGAAACAGTGATATTCACAGTCAGAAACATGAAGGGAAAGTAATGCAGTTGAACAAGCATAAGGAGCTCTGATTTTAAGCTTCAGTCCCTTGAACGTAGATTCAAACCCCTGATACCACGGCTTTTTATCCACACAACACATTTTTAAGCACGGTAACTCTACCACAGTATTTTGTGGATGCTGAAAATGCACAAAGTATTCAATAAGCCACTGGGTGATTCAGGAAAGAAAAATCTATGAAGGGTTACTAAATATGAATCCACTACTTCTGGTTCAGGAAGCCCTTGAGCCAAAAAATTTCCGAAGGAGGAAAGGGTAGTGGGGAAGCATCACCATCTCTGCACTTATCTCTTTCCTGGGGGCGTGCTGCTGTCTCCTGCTGGAGACAGGATGCACAGCTAGACAGACCTTTGCTCTGAACTGCCCTGACCCTTCCTATGTGCTACAAAGAGATAATGACTGATCTCAAGCAGAATGATAAAGATTTTCAAAGCAAGCAAGTAACAACACCGATAAATCTTGGCTCCTCGCCATTGACAACTAAAAAGCTTGACGAAAGGGTCCCAGTTCTGCTGGGAGGCTCTAGGGAAGCAGTGGGAGAGGGGAAAATGAATCCTGTACACAGTAAACCTCTTGTCCTCCCAGCACCTGATTGTGCTGGCCTGAGAGGCACAGAACAAGATCTGAAAGAAAGGGCTTTTCATGTCCTTTTCTTTGTAACTGAGGCCCCCAGTTCTTAGTGACAACCTTTTACAAGTTGTTTGCAGTAGTGCATTTCTATACTATCCACTTTGCTTTGAGTAAAGTTGACTCTGTAAGTAAAGAAAAAATAATGATGAGAATCGAATGCTTATCTGTGCTCTGTGTAATAGAGTAACACAGGGATAAACCAGGGAAACAGATGTGCCAAAATAATGGTAAAGCGAGTGATGGTTTTGAGTAGGTATTGAACATTTAGGAAGGCAAAATTAGATAAACAAAGAAATGCAAGGATAAATACTAGTAATACGTATTTTGCAAGAATAATGTTTAAAATATTAAATCGTGAAGGTTCAGAAACAAGAAATAATACAGACGTTGGGGAGGTGACGGATGTGAAGGAATTTTGCAAAGATCTGCAGCTACTGGAAAGAGGCTCTGGGGTGGCTACCAGGCAAGAATATGCAGAATCACTTGCAGTTTCCAGGGAAATGCAAGGGCAGAAAGAGAGTGTAATGAGCTAAGGGTAGACAAAGGGACTAGGGGAACCAGCAAGGCTTCTGCAAATATATCAAGATTTTTAAAAAAATAATATTAGAGTGACAGTAGATTCCATTAATAAATGAGTAAGGGAAAGAAATTAATGACTTAAAAATGGCTGAGACACTCAACTCCTTTGTTAGATCTATCTTCAAGATGAAAAATGCATAAATGAAGTTTGAATAATTAGTAAGGGGTGAAGACACTGTTCGAATCACAACTGATAAAGACCTCTTAATGGAGAACTTGGAAAACGCAAACAAAGACAAAGTTAACGGAAGTTCAGGGAATTAGCTAACCCATTTGATGAAGCCAGGTCATATCTAGAGAAAAAAAATCATGGCTAATAGGGAACACAGGTAATAGGCAGAGCGACCGACCCAGCAAACCTAAATCCTAGCAGGGTAACTGCACAAAAATACAAAAAAAGGGGAGAAGAAGGGTTGTTGATTGCAGTGGTTCCCATGGCATCCCTTGAATTTGCAGACAAATTCTGTGTGATTTTGCTCCCTGAAGGATAAAAGACCCTTGAGCAGTGAGCTGGGTGATTTCTAAAAATATACGTTTTGCTGGGCAGTCTTTTTCAAGCAAAATCTGGCTTGGTTCATGATTAAAGGGGCAGGAAGGGCCACACAGCTCGGAAGCAAAACCTTTTGCTAAAATGCTTTGAGGCAGGCACTAATATTTGGTTTTGCTCTGCCTTGTATCTTGTACACAGCCGGTGTCACACAAATAACAGGTACCTGCCTGCAGGCAGTATCAATCTTTGGGAGGAATGCCTTATATATTAATATTTATATCTGTAAGTCAATAATAACAGTTGTGATTGCCACACGATTATACATAATACAGATGTTTACATAATTAATAACAGCATTAGAAAACATTCACCTTTTTACTTAATGATCAACAGATTGATTTTGTGTTTACATAGGTTTTTATTCCTCTTTCTAAATGGAAGCGTGAGTGGTCTGGATGGATGTCAACCCAGACGCACCTCACTAATTTTCCTGGGAATTTGGGAGTGAGCGAAGACGCCAGCATGGCACCAGCATAGCAACACACATTGCTAAATGGAAGATGTTATATTACCACTTCTGTTTCCTTCAAGATAGGTCCCATTCCTCGTTGGGCTGGAGGTCTGATGCCGCAGGCCAGTAGATGAGGAACCCCCTGAAGATATCTGGGCAGGACGATGGCTACAGGAGGAAGAGGAGCCTCCAGCAGGACGTCCATCTGCAGGACTCTGCCGCACAGCGTACACGGAGCCCATGCAACTGAAGGCAGAATCAGCAGGATCCACGCTGTACCGCTTCATGTTCGCAGGATCAACCAGGTAGTCCTCAGGTATGACCGTTTCTGCTCAGGAAGCCAAGACACAAAAGAAACATCAGAACGAATTTTTAATTCAGCCCCTGAAAAAATATTTTGGCCAAAATTCCCTTTTTTTGGCAAAAAGTTTAACTCCATTTCCAACTTTCTGTACAGACAGCTGGCTGCAAGAGGGATCCTTGCTGAGAATTAATAAATAATGAAGAGAAGCACAACCACCCAGAAGTCAGTAGAATCGCAACAGGGAAACTGTGGCTTGATGTGACTCATCCATGTCAGCTTACGGCAATATTCTCTGTAAAGTCCTGGGCCACTGACTGGTGGGTCCCATTTGCTTCGTGGTGTTCCCTGAATACCATGGAGAGCGAGGGATTGTGCAGCTACTGTCTGCTCTGTCTTTAAAAAACATGAAATTTGAAAGGAAGAAGGCAGAGAAGGACAACAGGACAAGCAGTTTGTTGGGTTTGTAATGCTTGCCAGCCAGTAGGAGGGAGCAAAGGTAATAAACCAAAGCATTCTGGCTGTAATTAATCAGAAAATATCCTCAGCTGCAGACATCCATCAGGCCTGGTATCCAGCAAGGAGAAGAGGCTTGATGGCTGATAAGCACGCCCAAGGTTTATCCCAGGAAGAGATGTGTGAGTGAGTCACCCAGACCTGGCTCGGGTTCAGACATGTGTGCTGGCGTCACGGACGACTGCAAATCATTGCTGTGGTTCCTCTCCTCTGTGTTGCATTTTGCACACCGTGTAGGAGCTAATTTCAGACTCCTCCCAATAAACCAAATTTTGCACTTACAGACCTAATTTAGGGAATTGTATTCCCCTTTGCTTGGAGGTCTAACGCACGAGGCAAGTCTAGCCCCAGGTTTCACAGTACACAGACTTTTTGCCAGTTCCCCTCAGACATAGGTCCAGGTCCATCTTGCTTTGCTGTCTGGACTGAGACCTCCATGTCTGTGTCATTGTCCTCCTCTGGCTAGCTCCAGTCTCCTCCCAACAGGCCTCAAGGTTGAGCCTGCATATACTAGTGTTTTCCTTTTAATTTTAATTTTTACTCTTTTCCTTTGAAAAAAAAAATACGAAAAAACAAAAATCCTTGGCAGCCGCGTACAGTAGTTGATGTTAAACAAACATGTTTTAGTTTGACAACTCAAATACTCAAGAGTTGTGCCATGCCAGCATCCTGGCTCATGTGTCAAGCCACAGCACAGATTTTTGTTACATGAGAGCCTGATTTTTCATTTTCTTGTTGCTGTCTTTTAAGACTTTGTCCCATTCTGGGCCAAGGCTGGACTCACCATAAGGCAAACATCAAATCTGAAGAACAGCTGTAAATTTGAAGTTTCCTCACTTTTGGGCACTTGCCTTTGCAACTGCAAGTAACTTTCTTTTAGCAAGGCTTTTTTCCCTTAGATAATTTGGATCCTTACTGCATGCATTCAGGTATCCTGCTGCTTTCTGCCAGGGATTTCTGAGCTTGATTCTCACACAAATACAGATAGGGTGTAATTCAATTGAATTCAACGGAGTTCAACTAATGTAACACTAGCATAAGAGACATGGGAATCAGACACTCTGAACCTTTCTCCCTAACCTCCAACAGATGCCAAAATTGTATAGCAATTGAGCTAAATACCTTGCTTTTCAGACTCCTCCCAATAAACCAATGAAAATCCAATCAAGCCTCCTCATTCAAAGGAATTTAATTACTGTGTAGAACACTTGCAATAAAAGCCTCTTACGCATAAAGAAGACAGCTCTTTCTGCAGCATCCTGCCTGCACTGCATGGAATAATTATGCCTCTTGTGAATCATTACCTCTTTATTCCAGGAAAAGAATGTTCTTTTAATATGATTACAATATGAAGAAGACACACGCTATCAAAACAACAAACAGCACATTAAAAGAGCCCTGCTAAATAAATGATATACAGCTTTTATTACTATGGATATAAATGACTCCAAAATTTGTCAGCAGACACCAGGGATTTTTTGACTGATGTCAGATTCTTTCAGTAATCTGTGTGAAATAAGACATGTGAGGGTGAAATCTCCCCATGAAGACATGCATGAGTTGTGTACGAGACTGTGATGAGAAGCCAGACATCATCAGTTCCGTTCTTGACCCTGCATAAGACTCTTTTCTTGATCTACATCAAGTTATTCCACAGGTCTCTGCTTTGGGCTCCAAAATGGGTGTAGTGATGCCTACTGCCACGGACCAAGCAGGAGCCTCCATTCATTACTGTTTGGAACATGCCCCAGTGGAAGGTGCTCTGGGATTGTGAACAGTCATATCCATGTCTTCATTGGACGGGGGGAGCAGGGATCTTCTCAAGCAGCCAAGTTTCTAAGCAAGCCTTTTCGGAGCTCCTGATCCTCAAGTTCATATAAGCAGTCAGCAGATTACAAGAGCAACTCATCAGAGTCACCTCCTCCTGACCGAAAGAAGCTCATGATGACATGTAGGTCACAGTTAGATTAAGAAAAAGGAGACTATGCATTCAAGTATGTGTGGTTACAGGTTTTAAATCACAGAGTTTTAAAAGGTGCTGGTCAACTTCTGTGCTCCCTACTGAGTGCAGGCTGCTGTGTAAAACTGCACTGGCTGATGCACCTTGAGCAACCATGTCTTCATGAGCCCATGCCCTGCAACGGTCTGGCCACCTTCAGGAGAGACCCAGATATGGGAGGGAAGAGGTAGGCAGGCAGGCCTGGGGGGCTTTCAGGGCACAGAGAGACATTAGTCTCTTGAGGGGGGGACAGAGTCCCCACGGCCACTTCAGAGCAGGAGAAGACATTTTTATTTCCCTCCCAGGAGCTGAAGATGACCGGTGACAGTCCCTATGGGTTCACCAAGGGTCAGTCACACATGACCAACCTGATTGCCTTTTATCGTAAAGCAACTGGATTTGTGGGCAAAGGGAGAGCAGTGGATTCCATTTGCCTTGACTTTAGCAAGGCTTTCAACACCGCCTCTTGCGTCCAAGTTAGAACATTACAGTTGGGTTCAGTGAGCAACTGGTTGGGTCATCCAGCTTAGTGCATGATGGTTAATGGGTTGTCTGGAGGCCAGTAAAAAGTGGGGTACTGCAGTGGTCTATCCTGGCATCCAGGTTTGGTCTCTGTGATACCAGACAGACATGGACAAATGGGTGATTTCAGTGGAGGGCCATCAAGATGCCCAGGGCTTGGAGTGCTTGCCCTGCAAGGAGAGGCTGGAGGAATGGGGCTTGTTCAGCCTGGGGGAGAGGCAGCTTGAGGGTAGGAACCTAACAGCAGGAACCTAATCCACAGGACCCATGTGGAGGTCACCAAGAAGATGGAACCAGGCTATTCACAGTGATGCGTAGCAGGACAACAAGAGACAACAAGCAAAAATTGAAATGAAACTTCAGACTGGATGTAAGGAGAAACCTTTTCCCCACGAGGACAGTGGGGCAGTGGCAGAGGCTGCTCAGAGAGACTGTGCAGGCTCTGGAACTGGAGGTTTTCCAGACTCAATAGGACAAAGCCCTGAACAACCTGGTCTGATCAAGTAGCTCAGTCTGCTGTGGGCAAGAGATTGGATCAGAAACCTCCTGGGTCTCCCTTCCTACCTGAATTGTCCTCTGATCCTATGACTGATGTCGTCTCCATTCCAAGAAGCAGCTGCGGGTGTGTGTGGGGGGGGAACCATGCAAGGACTCAGGTGAAGGGTCTATGGCCCCTTACAGTGGCACAGGAGGCAGCAGAAGGGACAGGCTCCACTGTCCAAAAACTACAAAAGACTGTGGAAGCTCTTTGTGCTCATATTTCTCCAGACCCTTGTTAGCTTGTACCACAGAGAAACCGCATGAGCTGGGGCTCCACCGATGATGTATATGAAAATATTTGCATTTTGTAATCTCCCATAAGGCCTTGTAAAGTGTACGGCTTTCACAGCTACTAATCCCACTTTGGCCAATTAGGGAAAAACATGTTTTCTAAGACAATAGAATAAAGCATAACTCTCTATTGAGGTTTAAAATGCAACAGTTTCATACATCTGTAGCTTAGCCCTTCTGTATTCTGTCACACTTCTGTATTTTATTTTCTAGGTAGTCAGCAGAAGGGCACACACTAGTGAGAAATTAGTACACAATGTTTTAAGGCAGGATTTATGAGAAAGCTGCCTTAAGCACAGTAGTCTCTGTTACAACTATTCACCACCCTGAGATGCTCAAGCCATTTTGGCATAGTTTTCCTTTCCATGAATGGTTCACAGGCAAATGTATTGAAAAGACTAAGGCTGTTACATCCAGCACACCTTAAAATGCAGCAAATGAGAAGAGAAAAAAACCCAACCAACTGCTTTTTGAATTTAAAAATGCACATTTCTTTAGCTGAGTATCTTTAAAGTAGCAGCTTGTATGGTTCCTCGCCAAATTCCTGAAGATGGGTCAGCTGTGAGTTAAAACAGCACAAGAACCTGCAGCTCACATGCCAGCTCTCTGGAGTGACCTTGGTCAGGTTATCCATCATCTCTGGAATGCAGTTCTCCATTATGATGAAGAAAAATACTTGTTTTGTCACTCATCTCTGTAACATGTCAAGTCCTTTGCCTCAGCAATATCTGTATGCCACTATAGCGTGCCACATGGATTTATACTGCATGTGTGAATGCAGAACACATTCAGTGGACCTTTGGTAGCATCTGGGAATAGAGACACTCCAGAAAGACAAAAAAAATTATGCCTCCCATTGTTCATTAGGAAAGCAAATGAAAATCAATTTCAAGCCGGAAATGAAGAGTGTATACCCGGGGAAGATGATCTTTAGCTGATGTTTTCCTGAGCAGATCTAATCTCTCACTACTTCTTCTTGATCATTAAAAAACCCAAACAAACTTATTCTGCTAAAATCTCTCCTACAGGTAAAAGCTCTTTCTGCACTCCAGAGACATGCTCTAGTCTGCCTTCTCTGCTCTCCTCCCAGGCCAAACGCACTTTGTGCCTCTTTCCTCATCTGCTGCTGCTCCCACATCACTTGTCGTGTTACATCCCTCTCTCCCTTTACCTGTCTCAGGCTCCCTTCCCTTACACCCCTCACCTGCTCCTCCCTCCATTCTTCCCCAGCCTCTCTTCCTACTGCTACTTCCATCGTATTTCCACCATCTCAACCTTGCTCTAACGCTGCTTTCCCACACCAGCAGCATCACCTTTTTCCCATTTTGCCAGCTATTTTTCTGTATCCCTTTTCTGGTTTTCCTCCTCCCGCTCTTCTGACCTGCGTAGCCATTTCTTCCCCAGGCTGTTCCCCTTCCATCTGTCTCACACTTTCATTCCTCCAACTTTCCCTTTCCTGACACCCCCATTCCTTTCGCTGGGTTCATCCCCAGATTGACGCTTGGACAGCAGAGCCTGAGGTCAGGGCAGTGAACTGGAACCAGGGTCCCCATTCCCAGTTAACAGGCCACGTCCCGCGCAGCCGTGGAGCGTGCACCAATGGAAACCCACACCCCAGCCTCTGAGCACGCTGGACACTGATCCCCAAACCAGGGAGGTCCTCTTTTACACACCAGTAGCTTCCTAGGACAACTGCCCTTCCTTCTAGGCCAATACTTTTGTGTTATTTCATAACCTTTCACTCCACCACCTGCAATGTCAATCATATGTATTTGCTCTAATTAAATTCCCCATTAACTTATTTTCCTCACGGTCAATATAGATTTCTTTCTTTCTTTTCTCTGCCCCCACTCTTCCTTTTTTCTGTTGTCTCCTATTCCTCATACCGTTTAGTGATGGGCTTTGCCCTCTGACCCTTCCCTGTACCTTTTTAAGTGCTACCATATATTTTCTATAATGGGTTGACCAGATGTGAACTCCATATTTTAAGCAGCATGATATCATAGCTTCCTCAGACCTCTCCTCTCCCCCAGCCAGGGCCAACCTTTTCTCATCTCCCAGTCATTTTGAGAGGAGCCAGCCACAGTGTCAAAGTCCTATCAAGAGACTCCTTGTACGGTTTTATCTTCGCCTGTAGTTTATAGTTCCTGAGCTTGGCTCCAGCTCCGCACACAAGGATGGCATTTGCCCTATCTGGGAGCCAGTGCAGGGAGCAGAAGGGGACAGTTTTAAGCAGCTGTGGAAGTTAGAAACCCTGCATCTCAGCCTTCATGGAAGGAAAAATAGAAGTGGGGAAACACAAAAAGCAAATACAGAAATGCACAAGGAAATACTTAGGGGAGTTTAACCATCAGTTTGATCTAGTGCAAGCCAGAGAGGGAGAGAGCAGAGAGATCTAAACAGTATTTAAGAGTGTAAAAGATATGCCTTTGTTCTGAACTGCTATCTTCTGTTTTAACATCAGCTCTTAAAAGATTAAAAAATAACTTTTTCTGTGTCTGCCAAACAGCCTCATACATTTCTGTCCAGTCAGAAACAGACCACGGACCTTATCTTCCTTGTGGCTTGAGCCTGCATGCGTATATCTAAAGATAAGAGCTTCCTATGATGGATTAAGACTTTCCAGCTCTGCCTACTGTGATTTACTCTGGGATTACAGCACCAGCCCATTCCTTTTAGCTCCATTGCCCGTCCAGACATGCTGCACAATGAAAATATGATGTCACCCCTTAGCAGGCGTTTCTAGACTGTGTCAACACCACTCTCTGGTGCATGCATCCACATCCAGCATGGCTGGGCAAGGACCAGACCTTTTCCACAGCAGCCTGTGGCGGCCATGGTTTGACTGGACAAGGAGCGCGTTACAGGGAGCGACATCTGGTTCGTGGCAGAGGAGACGAGCTGCTCGCTGCTCACCAAGGCAGAGTGGCATGGAGACGTGTCCCCGAGGAGCCACAGCATCTCTGAGGCTGCTGCAGAGAGGCAACGAGCGAGCAGGCAGCCCAGGGCATCCGCCGACAGCGGTTCAGGGCTGTCATGCCTGCATTTTTCTGTCTCCGGGTAAACTTTTGCATGGGTTATAGGAACACACAATTGCATCCACGGGGGAGAAAAAGCGGGGGGGTACTAGTCAGTCAGAACAAGAAAATGTAAATAAGCCTTATACACTTGTGAATGTAGATATTATGAACACTGAAAGCATGGTCACACTGTGGAGATAAAACCTGCAGTGAATTCTCCAGGGTTTAGTCTGAGGTTTTACTGCACCATGTATCATTTCGCTGTGTCCTAGCTGTTAAAAAATATTTTGTGGTAACTGAAATACCAAATCCCCCAAGGAGAAGCTGCCAGTCAGTTAACATCAAGAATCTAAGTTTTTTAGAGAATTTTCCAAAACCCAATGTTGTCCTGATTGCAAGGACTTCGGCATAGGCAATTTTTTTTTCATTATTTAAACGACTTCCCTTGAGTGTTTGCAGCCCAGACAACAGCCACATTGTGTTTAATGCAGTAGAACCAGGGAATGAAACCGGCTGGGAACAGATCAACACGGTTTTATTGTCCAAACTGAGTAAAAAGGTAGAGTAAATTCACAAGCTAGCTGCTGACAAATTTATTAGATTTAATAATAAAAGGTGCTCATGTGTATAAATAACCCATTGAGGATTTTTTTTTTAAGCACTTGGGGATGATTGAGTAAATATCTTGTGTTGCGATGGAGAGGTTTTAGTCCTATCTTACAGCACAGACAAATTGCTTAGGCACTGCATACCCATGAGTGAAAGCAAAGGGATTTCAATGATATAGGCATCCGACCTTTAGAAAAAGTCTTCCTTTGGTCTCTTCCTCCTGATTTCAGACCTGCTCCTCCATTCTCTTCCCTTCTCCTTTACCTTTCAGTTGCACCAAAATGTACATCATGAAAAGATTTATCAGGGTTGTATAGTTTTGTGTCTTAGCACAGCAATAGCTCCACACTGGCAGAGGGGGATGGGAGAGGCTGCGATCGATCTTTTCTGTCTCCAGCTTCTAGCAGTACCTAGAGGGGCTTTTCTTTCCAGGTAGTTCATAACGTGCTCTGTATGCTTATAAATCAGCATTGATAAAAGTCACAAAAAGCTGTATATAGAATAGACTAGGTGAAAATGACTGTGTTATCTGAAAATTTCACGGTGTTATATACTGGGGATTCTCTGCAGCTGAAGTACTTAGTGCATTTCGGTTCTGCTACCACCACGATGAATCTCCCTGAATTATATTGGTTAGTACTGGCTTAAAATATTTAACAGCAACTTTTTGTGTGAAAAACAAATAATCTGTGACACAAGAGGTGAGATGTCTAGAGCAAAGTACAGTAACTGCAAAATAAGCTGCGTTGGCCCATTAATAACTCATAATCTCCTCCAGAAATTAGGTAGAGCACATATAAATCACGAGCCTGTGCATGTGTTTGTACGTGGGTATAAAACTTTTTATAAAATCCTTGCTTCATTTCTCCCTGTCCAGTGCTGCAGCTCAGCTGGACTTTCTGATATTTCTTCTGTGGATTCTTCTGCCATATAAATACAAGATAGCTGGGCCCCAGAGCCTTAGTTCACTTTAACAAATCCTTTCTTTTCCCGCCTTCTCTGCTGCTGCTTTTGATGTCCCTGGCCGATCTCAGTCCCAGCAGCAAGGAACTCACAAATTCCCCTCTCTTAGGTCTTTTTATCCTCTCCTCTCCCCATAATCCCACAGAACCAGTTTCCCTTCACACCGGCGTCCTGCACCGTGTCATGCCACTGGGAAGCTGGGACCCCATCCCAGGACTCACCCCCAGCATTACTACATTTTCCTTAACTTTGGTTTCTCTGCAAGCCACTGCTGCCTTTTTCTTTAAATCACTTCTGTGACCTTACTTCTTCCATGAAGAAACCCACCATAAAGCGCCTGATTCCCCAAATCTCCATTTGCAGCTTATTTTCATCAAGAGGTGGGGATGTATTTCTCTTGCCCAGCTGCTGGTGGTGCAAGTCCTGGCCTTGCACCCCTACCTTTCTCATTGCTGCCTGCGGCCAGCACCATCCCAGCACAAACACCAAACTGCACATCACCACCAACAGTTTGCTTCCGTTACTCTCTTAATTGCTTTAATCTCCTGCTCTGCACTCATTTTGCCAACAGATGAATGTTCTTCAGGCAGATGCTGTGTGTTACTACTTTCTGAAAGGCACTTTGATGTACTCTCTATAATTACCACAAACAAATAAACCCTAAGGAGCTGGGGAACACTATTTATTGAACAGGGGCCAAGAGTTTTCCAGAAAAAATGGATGTTTCATTTCCATGGAACTGGAATTGCCATTGTGCGTGGGTTTTCACTTATTTTGCAGTGAACTGGAAAAGGATAGGGAGAAACAGAAGATAAAGACAGATAAAGGAGGAAGAGCCTTTTAATCTTTCAATTGAAAAGGCTAAAAAAGAGAGCAACATGGGAGAGGAGAAAAACGGAGCTGAAAAACTGAAGAACATCTAAGCAAAAAATCAGTAACGTCCCCTGAAAAAAAAATCTGAATCTGCTTTGAAACCTGTCAAATGGAAATAGCTTAAAGACAAGACTCCCCTACCCCCCTTTCAGCTGGCTCTGCGTCCTCCCTGGAGGTGCAAGCCCAGGCCCTGCCGTAGGCACCACATGGGTACCAGGCAGTCCCAGAAGCAAGGGCGTTTGCATCCGGATTCACAAAGCACGAGCAAATGTTCGTCTGTCTTCCAAAACATTTCTCGTTGCGTCTTTTACTTAGTAAGTGCTGGCTTTGCTAGCTCTCATAGCCCCCTCCACTGCCATAGCCAGCCTTTCTACTACCCTGACTGCAACAGCAGCCCAGCAGCAAGGAGCTACACATCTAATTGCCCATGGCTTTCATGGGCTATCAGAACCTACACCAACACGTCACATGTGGCTCCAAAGTGATGTTATCTAATGTGGCTTGAACTGGCACAAGGTAAGGATCCTGACATCTTTCTCCCCCTCACATCTATGAAAATTCTGGTGGGTCATGTTGGCTTGTACACTTGGCACTTGGATGGGGGGGAGGTTTTTCATCATTGGTTCTGGCCTGTGGCCTGCTGATCTGACTACTTGAAATATGGGTATGTTGGATCACAGGCATTTGTATCAATATTTTAAAAGTTTAGGAATGGAAATTCCTGATTCAACTTTAATTTATGCTATTTAAAATCAAAGCCCAGACTCCTAACTTCAGACGTCTCCTAAAGGAATCGTATAGCTCTATGGAAAAGTCTTAATCAGCTAAAACAAAGTTAAAGCTAAAACTGAAGCTAAAACAGAGTTACAATCACAGGATTTACCTGACCGGGGCTCTAAAAGAGTGTCCATGCTTCCTCCACATCACTGTGCATGTAGAGCTCGAATTAAATGCTTATTCCCAGGGGTATTTTTTTCTGTAGTGGATGTGATCTCATCCATCGTGCTTCATGCATTTATGCCCATCATTTCATCCACTTCCCTTATGTATACCGTTTGATACAGAAAAATAAAGCATCTTTTTTCCCTTCTTTAAACTCAATTTCATAGCTCAGCTGTCTCCTCTAGCCCCCATGGCTGCAGCCCAGGCAATCTCCAGCATTGCCAGCGCCTGTGCCATGGCCCTTAGCACGTCTTTGGCTGAAGGACAGAAGGGCCTTTGGGCTCCTCCTCATCCACCGCTGGGAGCAGAGTGCCTGCCCTCCCAGGGGTAGATTTCAAAAGGGATGAATTTTCTTGCACCCTCTCAAGACCGTGGAGGCCTGGCAGAAGGTGGGAAGGAGAATTTCCCTTGGGCTGACTGCTGGAGGGGTGTCTGCTTATAGCTTCATTGCTTAGCATCCACAAGGAGATACAATTTCATAAACTTAAAGGAGCAGAAAGAGACTCTTAGTTCATTTGAGGGTTAGCAAACAGTACTCACACAGCATAAAGGTCAGAAGACTCAATTTATCCAATTCTGCCAATTCTATAGAGTGCAGGCAAATTATATCACAGGTGAATTTCGTCTCTCCCATGCATCTCTTATTTTTCTTCCTGCCAGGATTTGCCCAGCAGTGTACATTTCATTAGTTTCTTCTGGTCTAAGTTTAAAGGGCCTGAATACTCTCATGAAACGCCTCCACAAGAGCATTGCCTGACTGTCTCTTTTCTTTCACCCTCCTGCTTTCACTTCCTACCTCTTCTACCATCCTAAACTGTTCCTGTCCTTCCCCAGGTTTCTGAATTACAAGTTTCTGAATGACAGTTGCCTCTCTTTCTGCTCTGCCACAGAGTTACCACCCTAGACACCTCGTTTCAGGAAGCCAGTCCTGGGGATGGTGCTCCAGCTGCAGGTTGGACCTCAGTGGGGGCTTCCTTGTTGGGATAACCTTCCCTGGGGCTGGCTGGGTCAGGTCTGGAGAAGGAGGAGGCACTGAGCCTGATGATGGATGCACAGACTCAGGGAGGAAGGAAGGGAGAAAGGGAGGGAGGGAGGGAGGGAGGGAGGGAGGGAGGGAGAGAGGAAGAGAGGAAGGAAGGGAGGAATGCCTGCAGCCATCCCACCCTTTCTCTGCTTTACTGCGGGCTTTGCCGTCAATTCAAATGCCCCAAAGACCAGACAAACTTTTTATAGTACTCTTTCCTGTGTCTGGATGGCTTGTGCAGTTCCTCTGCTCCCACTTTAAGAGTGACCTTAATATTTTATTTATTGTTTAAAGGATAATGTTCATGGTAGAGGAATATATGAGGCAATAAATGGCCTTTGCAGGTAATTAAATGCTGAAGAGCGCCGAAGCTATTGATAGCCATAAAAGCCATTTATTCTGAGCGTGCTGAGAAGTCAGGAGCACAGCTCCTCATAGCAGGCAACAAGACAAGATTAAACAAGCCATGGTACTAGGAAGGGGAAAGACAACATTTTTCTTGCCCTCTCAGGGCTTGAAATTTCTGAGCTGTTGTTTATTTGGTGCTTGGAACAGAAAATATTGATTGTAATAATATGTGGTTTTCTATCGTGTTATTCTTTTTTTCCTAGCTGTTTTAGAAGGGCTTTGCGCATGGTGGCAAGAATTATTGCCCTCCTTGGACAGAAGCTCAAATAAAGGCATGGCAGCAAACAGTGACTTGCCCACACAATCAATGGCAAAGTCTCTGACAAAATCCAGCTCCCAGCCTAGTGCCTTGCCTACTAGTCACACTCTTAAAGTGCATTGCTGTAGCACTTCTCGTACCAGCTTGGAAGAGCCCACCTTCCTATATATAGAGGTACTAATGTGGCATAGGGTATCTCTGCCTCCTGTTGTGCTTCTGCTTCATGTGGAGCCCTACCTCCAGCCACTTCCACAAGAAGAGGTGCTGTTCTGTGGACAGGGGTAGGGGACACCATATGATATCTACGCATACAAATTTGGCTTCGCCTTTGGGAGAGGAACAAAGCTGGGGACCTTATTCACAGAACTTCCTGTCATCCCCCCTCATGAGGACAAGGATGCAGGGTGGCCACAGGAGTCCTTGCATAAAGAAAGGTTTGCTGCAGCTACGTGCAGCCACGCTCTGTGTGGAGCACAGAGATTGTCTAACAGTACAAAATAACCAAAACCCAAGGTTTAGGACGGAAAGAGCAAGGAAAGGATTGACTGAAAGGGGAAAGACAAAGACGCTTATCAATTTTGATGCTTCCCAAATAAAAGAAACTACTTCAATTTCTATGTCCACCACCAGGTTGGCAAGAACTTTTATAGCAAACTTGCTTTCCTCTGAAAAATAACAGTCTAACATTACATAGGTGCATGTCAACAGTATGTAGGTGTTCCAGAAATATCCTTTTCCCATGCTCACATCCAGGCGTCTATTAGCTCAGCATGGGAGGACTAATGAAAGCTGAACACAGAGAGTGTGGATGGAGGCACTTCACAGGATCTCTGTTGGCTTCCCATCCATGTAGCCCCTGGCACACTTCACAGTGTTTTCTGCAGAGTTCACCCAGGTCTTGCCGTCATTTTGGTTCAAACTGCACTACCGCTCTCATGGAAAATTTTTGGGTGCAGCTCCAGAGGTGCTTTGAACCCAAGTGCTGTGGGGACGGGTAACATTCGAGGATTTGCTGTAATGCAGACCTGAAGCCCGGCACTTCCTGGATGAAATCCTGGGAGTCATCCCATGGCTGCTCCCCACAAATTGCTCTCCACAAATGGATGTTGGGAGAGGGCTGGAGAGGGACCCTCACCCCACGTGCGGGGCCGCTGGGTGCTGGTTTGAGAGAGTTTGGCAGGGCAGGCAGGGTGCGACGGTGATGCACAGCCAACAAGGCTCATTGCAGAGGCCGGTGACGGGTACAGCCCAGTGAGTGCATACTTCTTAGACATGTAAAACATCGTTGTAAGTGATATATGCATATATCAACAAATCCCACCTGGCCTGTACACAGCCATTAGCATCTGGCAGTTTGCTGTGAGCACAGGTGAATAATGGCTTAGGGGCATGTGCTTTGGAGTAAGGTTAAAAGGTGACTCCTGTATGGTGTAAGTGGATTAATATGACTGGACACGATGCCGGCTTCTCCTCTCATTTCTGCCAGTGTAAATCAAGAGTAACTGCACCGAAGTCAATACATGTATTAAATTCATTGGTACACAGGGGCTGAAAAGCACATGATTTTAAAAGAAAGAACATCCCGATTACAAGCTGGAGAACAGAAACAATGAAAAATGTGGCTGCTTTGCATGGCTTCCTGCAGTGCTTTATTATGGCCCTGCTCCTTCCATGCGAGCTCTATCCCAACAGGCACCCTCACAGACCCGCCTGCGAGAAGAGCTCCTACTGTTCTCCTTATTATTGCCACTACAGGGAAACTCCATCTCTGTTCTGTGTAGCAGAGGTCCCCCTGTGCTGACCTTGCTGCAGAGAAATGCTGGCTCCTGGGGAGATGGAAGGAGATTTAGGCAATGCAGCATTAAACATAGACTCAGTGGCTTAAGCCCCAGTGCCTAAAACTGGAGTATTCCACTGGTGCCAACCGAGCTGTTGAATACAGCCTGACATGATGAGCAGGAATATTATGTGTCTGCCTGGTTCTGGCTGGGCGCAGCATGAAGGGCGCAAAGCCCTCACGCTTGTTCCTCTACCGTACAGCCATGGACAGACAGCTCCTGAGCTGGGCAGGGGTTGCCCTGGGGAAGAGGCCGCTTTTCCCCTCTCCAGAATTCCACATTTCAAGGGTTTTATGTGGCGGAGTTAATTTCTCCTTCCGTGCTTTCACGTGCGCTCTTGGGGCTGAGCAGTAATCTTGTCGGTGGGTTTTCCAAACAACTACCTGGCTGCAACTGAAACCAGCTCCTGGCTCTCAGCCTGCATCCTGGGACCCACAGGGGTGCAGACAGTGGGTTAGCTGGTGAAGCTGCTGAGCTCCCCCCCAGCCACCCCCAGGCCCATGGACAGGCTTTGGCAGAGCAACCCGGGGTTCACCAAATTTGGTACACCGGGTCAGTGGTCAGCAGAGTGCTGAAAGTGTCCTCAAATCCCATCTCTCCATATTTCTGTTAATCTTTGGTGGAAGGAGAGTCCCCTTTTGGGGCTGACAGCTCGGAGAGCCACCTGGGCACCCGGCTGCTCTGGAAATGCTACTGCTCATCACAGCCTCCCTCACTGCGGGACCAGGTGGCTCCTCTGTCACCTCTCCCATGTCCCCACTTCAGCGGGGAAGTACTCAATTCTCTCCAGGTCATTTTGACCCACACTATGGCTGTCTGCCTAGCAGGCCAGTGGCTATCAGACACTGGGGTGAACAATCTGGAGCCTGGTGTGTTTTTTTTAACCCCATGTATAACTGTGGCCCTCAGCTATTCCACAGCTCTCCTTCTCCACTGTACCACAGTGCTGCTGGTGATGGAGGTATAAAAGCCCCAAGAGACACTGCCTCTTCCCCCATTCCACTCCCAGCAAGACGGGGAGGAGAGCCAAGGCCAGCATGAGCCCTGACTAGTCCGGGTTGCCCAGCCCATGCTGCCTCCAGGGGGGCTATTAATTGCCCCTCCCAGCAGTGGGAGGGACAGGGAAGAGAAGCCTTCTCTACATCCATGTCTCCTGCCTGGTCCGGGGCAAAAATAATATTTTGCCACTTCCTCAGTGGCTGGGGAGAGCCAGTGGGAATGGTGTCAGGGACATCTGCACTGAAATTATATAGGGAAGGAGATGCTCAATGTGTAACAGCCACTGTAAAACCTGCGGTTGTGGAGTTGCCTTCCACCACACAGAGCCTTGCCGTGCAAAAGTAAATGCAAATGTACATGCAAATTAAAATGCAAATGAAAACACAAATGCCAGGCCTCCTGGGCTGCACTCACTCAGTGCTACAGAAATCCCTTGACCTCTCAGAAATATTCAGGTTGCTGCAAATGTCCTAGTCCAAAGGGAAAAAAATATTGCTTTTCATTCTGGGTTCCTGCTTTTGCTCCCCTATGTGTAAGAGTGGCAGATGGATTTCTTTGCACAAAAATGCAATTTCTGTACTGTGCGCACAGCCCACTCCCAGCTTTGGTGTGCAAAGCACACACTTAGGGTCTTCCTGGCAAACAGGAGACTTGTGGATCATAATTGTGGACACTAAAATACCTTTCTCTCAGCTGCCGGCATGTAGCTACCATTAAACTGAATGCATGAGAGACAGTGTGCTCCCCAAACACCCACAGAGGTGTTAATAAAAGAGGAGGAAAAATAATTTAAATCAGGAGGAAGCCTGCAGGTGAAGCGGAGGTTCAGGGCCATAACTTTGCATCTTTCTTTTTTCCTAAACTAACTTTTATGATGTCCGTAGCAGGGGCCCAGGGCAGCTTTCCGGCCACTGACCGCAGATGGGGGCAGCAGGCATGTCCCAGCTCCACAGGGGCTGCACAGGGCCAGCACCGCATCCCAGCACGCTGGAGTGTGGGTAAGAAAGAAGCCCAGGCTTGTTGCGCACCTGGGAGCCTGGTGACTCTCTGGACCATCACCGTCCTCGGGTGCATCTGCCCTGTGCCACAGCCCCTCCAGGCTTCACCTCACACAGTCAAGCACTAAGGCAGGGACCTTGCTGGTGCCCGTAGGTGTTTTAAGCTAGCAGAAATACTCCTGCAAGTAGCAAAGCAAACCCTTTAGCAGTCACAATTCTCATTTAGGTTTACACTCGCTGGTGGAGATGACAGATAAGGATCCAGGCCAAGTGCGCTACAGCTAATAATGTTCCCTTGGATTTACGCTAACGGCACTGACCCAAAACTGCATTGCTGCGAGCGGCTTTCTCCACTCACCTGGTAAGAGGCCCCTCTGGGTGAAGGCAGACCTTTCTGTTTTGCAGGTGATCCTTAAAACAAGCGTCATGCAAGCGGGGAAGCACATGGGTAATGAAGTGCTGGGGCAGTGCCGGGTTAGAGCATACCAGTGACAGCAGTGATTTCATATTCGTGCCAAGATGACCCCAAAGCGTGGGCTGGGGTCCATGTTGTCACTTGGACTCCCACCTCTCGCTGCAGCCAGCGAGCCGAGGCAGCGCACGAGCAGAGGGGCCTGGGGAATGGGGACAGGCAAGACCTGGTTGAGGTGGCTGACCTCCAAGACCGCTCTGTGGCAAGTCTGCAAGCAGAGGAGGCTTGGTAGTTGGTGGGGATCCTTCAGTGCCTAATATGGTGTTTGAGTTGGATGAAGGGACCAACTTCCCCACTACCATCACACCTGCTTGAAACTTGGAGGAACTTAATCTCTTTGAGGCTTCTACCCCAGGGACAAGTATGGCTGAGGTGGCCAAAAGTTATGGAAGAAAATTGATAGAAACAGGGGCAACAGGATCGCTCAAGTCTTTTTTCCTTAGGAAAAGAGATAAAAGAAATAAAGAAATATAAAATAATCAAAAATTATCCCTGTCACTGCTGGGGCTCCTCAATGCAGTGGTTTTCACCCGAAAGCCTCCTCTGCAGCCACCAGAAAATATATTGCAAATCGGCCCTCTTCCTCCCTCTGGAAAGATCCCACTGGGACCTGAAGTTCTCTGGCATATACAGTAAAGCACCAAAAAAGGACAGTTATTTCTTCAGCCCTAATAAATCTGGAGCCCAAGCCGATCAAGCAGCCTACCTGCCTCCATCTGTCTGTTTTCATACGCCTCTGGGCTTTCTGATGCAGTGTTGTACTGCTGGAAAGGCTGGTTGCTGAAGAGATTGTCACACAGGAGGCTGCGACAGAGCTTCTTCAGGAAGCGCAGGACGTACCCAATGCTGTTCACTACCAGCAGGCTCAGGAGATGCTGCTTCCCCTCAAAAGAAGCTGAAACTGGAAAGCAAGCAGGAGCAATTCAATACCTGGGGATGCATGGCAGGAAAAAGAATGAGAGCAGGGGAGAAGATGTCACACAAGTATTTGTTTGTATGTTTTAAAATATTTTGCGCAATTACCCCACCTGAAGTGCAAAACAAGCTGGAGGAGAGCTTAAGGAGCTGCGTTTTGTGTGACCCAGATCACCTTCTCCCTGGAGTGCTGAAAGATGCTGTCTAGCATGGCCAGCAGTGCAAGGATTTCTAATATATGCATCCAACTGAAAACTGTATTGTATGATTGGAAGGAGGCAATTATGATACCCTGGTCTAAGGAAGGGGAAAGAAAGTGATCTGCCAATGATGGGCTATTAGGCTGACTTCAGCAATACCCAAGGTTTTAAAAGATAATGGGGAGACAAGAATTAAAAGGACATGGCTACAAATGAATAAAAGGTACCAAGGACGTACTGAAGAGAGAGCTACCAGCTTCACCATGGATCTTTATTTACTGATTTAATTGCATTTATAGGCAACAGAAGGTTGTCAGTTGTGCTCTATCCGGAATTCAGTACAGTATGAGAAATCTTTCATTAAACTGGAAATGATTGCATAGGAAAGGTGGGTCAGGAGACGACAACAGGCTCTGCTGGCAGGAGACCCCAAGCACTGGAGGGGAACCAGCGGTGGTCTGTGCTGGCACAAAAAGATTTTGTTGATGGTGTAAGCTAGTAGGCATTATCAATGGAGAAGCGAACTGTGAGACTGCACAGAAAGCACTGGCTGATTTTGAGCTCTGCAATAATAAAAATGTGTGGAAAAAACCACTAGAAAATACACGGCAATCCATAATTTTTTGAGGAGGCTCAACATGACCTGATGGGATGAGAAATGATGGGATAGGCTCACCAGATGCCCATGAGCCACCAAGGTGACACTGCAATGAAAAAGTCAGATACATTTCAGGGAGGTATTGAACAAAGCATTTCCAGGAGAGACAAGGGAGTGTCAATTCCACTATATAAAGTCCTGGTGGAACCAGAGCTGGACTGACAGGTCATCCAGGCTTGAGAGGCGTGAATTCACATTTGATGAGGTGCACAGGCAGGCCACAGTGATGTTCAGGAAACAGAAATTTTCCCAGCTATCACCATCTCTGCTATGTGAGGCTGTGGGAAGATACTTGTGCTTCGTTCTCTAATCCAGTGATCTTCCTTACAATGCAGAGAGGATCTGAAAGAAACTGTGTGTTTCAGCCTCGCAGGATGAGGACTGCTCTCTAGAAATACAGCTCAGATTGAACTCAAGGGTGAGAGCAGAGCAATTAAAATTCCTGGGAAAAGCTGTCCGGGAATATATTCAGCCAAGAATCAAAAAGGGCATAGGTCCCAGCCATGAGAGAGGTGGAGGGATCACAACAGACACACCAGGATCAATTGTAGCAGGACTCATTCAGGTGTCAACAGGTTTGCAGGGAGGAATACATCATATGGCTGCCTGACCTCTACCACCTGAAAGGTTTTTTCCAGTCCTACAGCCTCCAGTCACTACTAACAAGCATAAATTGCAATCTTAGGCTTACAATCTTTGGGATAACTTCAGAGATATCCTGCTGCCTGATCTGCTGTAAGGGATCATGCTCCACAGCTGATTGAACATCTGTGAGGCAAGCCATGGGAAGATTGGAAAGCCCATGACAAAATCTGTCTGCACTGCTGCTGGGCTGGGAGTGAGCTGCAATCTCAGAGCCATACCATGACTAGGAGGCCATTCGCCCCTCCTTGGTGATTATAAAAGGTATCAAGTTGGGGACAAGGCTGACCACGCGCTTCTAGCTCAGGTACCTGAAGCCGAGACAACTCAGAGGAACTGAGACCAATGGGCTTGGCAGGCTTGGTGCACAACGTGACTTTTCTGCTGAAAATCATATACGCAGCACAGAACCAGGCAAAAATGAAGCTCTGCACTAAATTTCTTCCGTCTCATGTTTCTGTGAACAAATCTGGATCATTCTTAGAGTATTTCTGATGTCCCTTAGGGAAGGCACACCTGTGATTAGAGAGAACTAGAGGAGAGGCAGGAAGCAGGATTTATATTCTGCACAGCGGGCCAGAGCCTGGGCTCCCACGCAAGAGGGTCCCAATGGCACAGCTGAGCTGCTGTGGTCCCTGCAAAACTGATGGGACTTGCGGTCCTTGGCTTCATGTTCGGGCCTGACTCATCGGTGGCAGCTCCTTGGAGCGCTTTGTTCCCATATTCCCATCCTTGTTTAATTCCCACTGCCTCCCCGTATGCAGAAACAATGTTGTGACACAAAACTCTTGCTGTGATTAAAAGAAAAGTTCATGCTCAGTCTGAGATCCAGGGCAGGGGATTCAGTGTGGGACATGGGAGACTCATCGGGACACAGCAAGAAGTGTCACTGTGGGAAGATGAAGAGCTCCTGGGAAGTTCCATCTGATCTCTGATTCCCTCCGATATATTTGTATAGTCCTGCTGTATGAGGAATTGCCACGGGACTTTTGCAATTCCTACAGCTGAGAGCAGATTTGGCTCATGCACTGCAGGAGGAGGACACACCAGCAGCTGAACTCTGTGCAAGTTTTCCTTTAGAGCAACATGTGGCGGCAACATGCGGCATGAAGTGGGTTTGTAACGCTGCTCATCCTTGTACGGCTGCAGGAAAAACTCAGCTGACAGGCCTGGCCTCGGCACTGTTTCAAAGAGCATTAAGTGCAGGACTCTGGAGCTAGCACTGGTCCTCTCCTGAATCACCGCTGCAATGCCCTTTACCGATGTACTTTCATCTGACACCAAGGCAATTCCTGCAGCAGCTTGTTTTACAAAGGTGTAAATGATGTTCAAAGCTGGTTGACAGCCTGCTGATGTGAACGGGACAGCTAGGATAGGCAGGATTGGGGATCAGCGAGTCCAGAGGAGGGCCACGAAGATGATCAGAGGGCTGGAGCACCTCTCTATGAGGACAGGCTGAGAGAGTTGGGGTTGTTCAGCCTGGAGAAGAGAAGGCTCCAGGGAGACCTTATAGCGGCCTTCCAGTACCTAAAGGGGGCCTACAGGAAAGATGGGGAGGGAATTTTTATCAGGGAGTGGAGCAATAGGATGAGGGGTAACAGTTTCAAACTGAAAGAGGGGAGATTTAGATTGGATATCAGGAAGAAATTCTTTCCTGTGAGGGTGGTGAGGCACTGGAACAGGTTGCCCAGAGAAGCTGTGGATGCCCCATCCCTGGAGGTGTTCAAGACCAGGCTGGATGGGGCTTTGAGCAGCCTGGTCTAGTGGGAGGTGTCCCTGCCCATGGCAGGGGGGTTGGAACTAGATGACCTTTAAGGTCCCTTCCAGCCTGAACCACTCCATGATTCTATGATCAGGTGAAGATTTCAAGCACTTCCCAGTTGGCCACAAACCCCTTACAAAAATGCTTTACCTGACACCATCTCGCCTCCGTAGCCCTGCTTGATGAGGGAGAAGACGGTCTTCTGCTGGAGCGCGCAGTCGATGCAGGCCTGAACAGCCTGCTGCAGGGCCGCCGACGGTCTCTCCGGCCCAAAGTGCTCTGGCAGCTGCTGCACTTTTTTTCTGTCCAGGTACGGCCCCAGGTTCGCTTGTTTGTTGACATAAATGCAGACTGTAGGCACAAAATCCCAACAAGCTTGTTACAAAGTGGCCCTGAGAGCGTCCTAGCAAATGCTAGCTTTATACATTTCCATTTATTTCTTCCATTCGCTGGTGAATTGCTGCCGTTTGCGATGGCATGGACAGCCTTCCTTATGCTATTCACCCATTGCCGAAGTGAAGTGAGCTGAGTTTGGGCCTTTGCTCAGTGTCAGAGGCAAGAATAAGCTACATGCAACTAAAGATCCTCATGGAAGCCCCCCTGTGTGTGCCTCTTGCAGACTACCTCATCCATGCAGCTGGCAACCAGAAAAAATGCCCAGGGAGAGCAGGGGTGACCTTACATGAATGGGTAAACTCCAGCCTGAGGTGGTTTTGTCTCTTTATTTATTTTCTCTAGATGGTTTTAGACTGGTTCATTGAGAAGCCCTTTGAGAAGCACTGCTCTGAGCTGAGTTTTGGGAGACTTTGGCTCTTTGCTGCTTCTGGCCTTAATGCCGCTGTAATTTCTGGAGGGTTATGGTGCACTGAACTGCACAGTGAGATGGGCAGACGCTGGTCTTTGGGAGCTTCCTGACCCCGCCATGTCCAATCCAGCACGCTGCAAACTGCATCGTCTCGAGGGAAACCCTATGTCACTTTCAATGCTAAACCCCCCTTTGGGACCCCGCAGGGGGTCTGTGAGGGATGCCCCAGCCTCTCCCCCAAGTCCTGTGTGTCTCCTCTCATATACTGTTGCCTGCAAAGGCAGTTTTTATGCGTGCCATCAGGCCTGCCGGCGATAGCCAAAAAAATCAGCGTGCTCCTCTTGCAAGCATGAACTTATTTTAAGCTTGGCTGAGACTAACTGCATCTTGGAGGAAGTGGAGATAGCGCTAAGGGCGACTAAGAGCCTAAAGTCAGGCTAAAGTGAGACGTATTATAATAGCTGGCTGAGTGTGCTCGAGCTGTCATCTCTCAGACAATTTAACATTATCCTCTGACAGAAATCAGATATGTGACAAAAAAACCCCATCAAGCGGAGTGGAGGACACGATGACAGCTGTGTAAAGTTGGAAATAATTTACAGTTTGCATCACCGTAATGAAAATCTAGTGCAACTGTCACAGCGCACTCTGCTACGCCATCTCTCATTGAGCAGCAGAAGGGGCTCCAGCAGTATATCCTGGGTAAACAGGAGGATAATAGCAATCATACTTATCATTATGTAGCACTTTACACCTTCCAAGTGCCAAACAAACAAAGGGATAACACACTGAAAGACAGCAGCATCATGCAGGAATTGCAGGGGGCCTGTCAGGGTGCAGCTTTCCTGGTGTGCCACTGTGCCAAACCTCGCCGAATCTGCAGGACGTGGCTTCTGCCGTGACAAGCCACTGGTTTTGCCTGAGTCTCAGCTGCAGGAAGGACTCCACAGCCTGCAGGCAGCGTGCTGGGTCCCTCGCTGGGGAGCCGGGGCCCCTATGATCCTTTTAGTGCAGATAGGGAAGCAAAAGTTGGCTTAAGCCTGTCTCCACCTCCTGCAAACCCTGCTCCGGTGGGAGCCTCCACACACCGTTGGGAAGGTGCTGGGAGAGCAAGCACCAGCGACACAGGGATGAGCAGCTGGAAGTGCAGGGAGCCACATCCACAGAGCCCAAAATGATGCCCACGGAGCCTCTGCAGCCACCCTAGTGATCAGGTGGGGCTGGTGGACGGTGCCTCCCTGTCCCCCTCCGAAAGCAGCACCAGACACGGCTCTCAGGACAGCGCCACAAAACACCACTCGACTGATATTTGCCAAGCGCTTTGCAGTCTTTGCATGTGAAGGGACAAATGAGAATAAAATATATTATTATCGTCATCATCGCTACGTTTAGCATCATTCTGCTACCAGAGCAGATGGAAAACTTCTCCTCTGTGCATCCCAGCTAAGAAATAATGGGATTTATGTGTTGTGTTTAGATTCTAATGTTATCTAATCCATTTCTCTGCTGAAACCTCTGGGTAAATCAGCTGTCTTGTTGATTTTCTTCTCATTTACATCAGTTTAAAAGCATTGACCTATGTTACTTCTGGTAATATAAGCAAAAAAAAAGGACAAGGCTGTGTTTTCCCTGACTACAGTCAGAAATTACCGGGTCTGCTGCTGTGGGGTAAGGTATTGGGGTTTATGTGCTGGTAACCCTGCGTACAGTCAGACCATGGCTTCTCCATCCTTCTCCCCGTGGCTGTACCAGATGCTTCATGTTCACATCGGGGTTTAGTCTGGTCATTGCAACACATTTGATGGGGTAAGTATAAAATAGTTAGCATTAATGGGATGTTGATGTCCGCATTTGAAGAGGAATGGATCTGACATCTCCACTGAACTTGACACATGGCAGTCAACATATAGTCTCGCAGGACATCTCTGTTCTTTGTCACTGGTCACCAGTGTAATCTACAAACACCCCATTTTCATGAGCTCCGCCTGTTCTGGACCTTGAGCACTTGAGGCTGGGTACCTGTGAGAGCCTGTGGGGTGGCCGAGTTGGGTATCGTAGCTGCGTCCTGGGGGATTGAACTAATATCCGGCTCTGGTGTGCTTCTCGGCGGAGAGATCGCTAAGGGAGTCATCAGGACACGAGATTTCAGCTGCAAAAAATAACCAGTTGAGTAATGAAAGTATACACAAGATATTCCATTTTTTTTTCTGGGTATGTCACTCCCCATGAACTCCCACCCATTAGCAATCCGCTATTGCATCGCTTTCTTCAGGCCAGAAGCATCCGTTCTGCTCCTGGGAGGATACTGGAGCTTGATGCCTGACTGATTTGCAGCAGACAGCAATGCCTTAAGTTACGGGATGCAAATATTATGCCACCCACTGGGTAGTTATTTACACCTAAGCAAATTGGGTTTAACACTCTAACAAATCAGCGCAATGGTATTTTACGACACATTTCATGTAGGTGTAAACAATTCTCTGCAACTCAGAAACACGGGATCTTTAACTACACCATAATTTAGGGCCAAATTCTGCCCTTGGGTACAGGAGTGTAAATCTTGTCTAAACCCAGTGGCACCAAGAGGCTACTTTGGGCTGACACCCATGTAAATAAGCTCAGACTGTGGCCCGTAGTGTGTTATTACCAGGTAGTAAATACAAACTGCTGCACTGTTGCACCCAGTAATCTTCGTGACCTGCAACCTGACTTGGAGAAGTGAAACGCAGTGGGAATTTACAGCGCAATATCACTACGCCTTTACACTGCTGATACCTGGCAACGTCTCACCAGTCAAGTGATGATCAGATCCTCATAATTACAAAGGGCTGACGTGATGGATGTGACCTGAAGGGACCACTCTCCCTTTTCCTTTTACTACAAAGGGAAGCAGGGGGAAAGCAGAGAGCCAAGCACACAGCTGGCTGGTTTATATATTTACATACACTGCGCTGAGCTCTTCTTCTGGCAGGTGATTTTGTTGTTGTTGTTGATTTTCAGTGGCCAAAGGTAAAAAATGCTATAAGTGACAAGTGTAAGAATGAAAAGGAATTTTTAGCCCTGTTAAATTTGCAGAGTAATTCTTCTCTCAGAGCTTACGCCCAAGCTGTAAATAACGTACAAAGTATATTTTAGGTAGTAATGAAGCCAGACCACTACCTAGAAACCAAACAGTGAGCAAGTCCTGGTGGAGAGTAGAAGTCATTTTGGATAAAGAGTCATGTTGTCCATGATTATGATTACAACTATCTAAAATAATGATCACTGTTTCAATGCTAACTGTGAAAAAAGAAAGCTGCGAAAGGGAGAGGGAAAGCTGTGTCGAACTGTTTTTGTAGGGTTGTCTTGCTTTCAGACTGACATCGGGAAAGACCAGCAGCAAGTGCTGTCAGTTTGTTTTCCAAGCAATTAAAAATAAATGGGAGAAAAACAGTGTTTCCAAAATCAAGGTTCCCACCCAGTTTGGGGTTTATCCCATATGAGAAGGTGAGAAGCAGCGTGATTTGTTATTTTGAACGTATAGCAACATGTTGATGACTCACTTTTCTATGGTGAAGCGCGCTGGCAATGTGAAACTTCAGGTAGCCCCTGTGCTAGGCTTCTGGGCTTGCTTTTGATCATATGCATATATGCATATATAATAAATGCATATATACATATGTGTTTGTACATAGTATATACATAGATATAAAAATACATACATTTATATAGAGACATACATATATACTTGTATATATATTAACATACACATATATATAAAAATATATATATATATGCACTCGCACATGCATACACCTATATAGATACTATTTTGGAGACAGCAGACCTAATAACTTCTGTTTGACTTGCATGTTGGCTCCTTAATGTCCTTACTAGTTCACAGCCCTGTTGCCCCAAACACAGGTGCACAAGTGCCAGCCCCTCACCTCCATCCCTCGAGCCTTGTGCACCGTCTGAGAGTGCGTTGCCCTAACAATCACCATCCAGTGGAGGTGGAGATGGGACATTGCCCAGTAGAACCTCTTTCTCTGCCTGTTCCCTGGCTCTTGGAGGCCCAGGCAGGCTTATGTTCAAGAGCAAATAAACAGAGGGCAAGACTTGTGTAAACTCTCTGGCTTGGAAGCCCCGTCTTGGCAGTTTGTTGTTTTAGCAAACAGTTTACTGCAAACTTAATTGCAACAGCATGTGCTCTACAGCCTCTGGATACAGATATATGCCATTTTATTAGGGGTAGCAACGAATGTGCCTTCATTAGATCAAAATAAAACAATGCCTGATTAGAGGAGACAATACAGTAGCAAACACGGCTTAAATGCCTCTGGACACTGAAACCCTGAGTAGCCCCTGAATATCAGTAAGCGTAGATCTCCGAGTATTTAATTTAAAGATGTCTTTTCTTGGACTGATTCTTCTCTATCAAAACGCCAACCCAATCGACCAGATGACTGACTCAGAGCTTGGCAGTAGAGAGCACATATGCATAAAAGTGAAAAAAAAATGGTGAAGAAGAGAAGAGAGAGAGAAAGAGAGAAAAGGAGACAGAGCAAATCTGTCAGAGCACTTTGGGAAATCCCCATGGTAAGGCATTTGAATCAGCTTTTGAGTATCAAATGGCATAAGTTTTAATATACACAGCATGAGATTTAAAAGGCTTTAAAACAAGATGTACAACCAACCCCATGCTCTTATGGACCTTCTACCATGGAAAAGAGATCAGAGAAAGACAATCAGAGATTTAGGGAAGAAAATAAGTGCATCTACTTTGCCAAAGTCACAGTGCATTAGGTGCAGAGAGAATGCGGGCTTTCATGCCACTGATGACTGCTGCAGGCTTGTCTGAGCATACAGCGGCTGCGGAGGACCCAGTTGAGTCCTGGAGTTTCTGTTACGATCTGCACACCCCTTTCGAGCAATCAGGATTCATCTAGCTCGTATTTCTGTCATTCCACACCAAAAATAAGTGAAAGAGAGGGAAGAACATTTCCCAGATATTTTTTTTTCTTCTGAATAAGTTCTCTGCCAACTTGTGCAATAAAATATACAGGAAAGAAACAAGATGAACCAAGATACAAACTTTCCCTGTACTTTTCTCAAACCACTTAGAACACAGGTCCTCATCTTTATGGCCCCTAGTTCCCCTGTACTGGTTGTCCCCTGCCCTGCTAGAAAAGGCTGAGGTTCACCCCATCCCCACGGGCCTGTGTTCTTCCAGCCAGGAGGGCAGAGTCACCTCCTGGACATGAAAGCCTTTGCTGCTGGAAAGAAAACCACCTCCAGCCCCTGCAGATGTGCATGCAGATGTGCACCAAGGTGAGTGCCTGGTCCCGCAGTGTGGTCTTCCAATGGTTGGGCAGAAAGGTGCCATTAAACCTGCACCAGGGAAGCACAGAGCTTCAGAGCACACACTTTGGGGTCCTTGGCATTACCCCTCTGCGCATTTGGCTGCAGGTGAGGAGGCTCAGCACAAGGCAAGTCAGGGTTCAGCTCAGTCAGTGGAGCAGAGAGGCGTCAGCGCTGTGCTGGCAAAGGCAAAACACAGTCCAAGGCCTTTCCCACCTTTTCTTCTTCTGTCATGCAATACCTTTCTTCCGCACAGCAAAGGATGCAGGGGAGTCTGCACGCAGCCTCCTACATCCCCTGAGCGTTTTGCAGTGAATGAGGCGGGTGACCTTAAGAGAAGCGTATGCAACCTTGAAATCCAAGGCTGTATCACAAGGCAGGTGAATAATCAGGGCACTTGAAGGTTGTCTGTGCAATCTCAGTTCCAGTGTGTCCGAATCCTGACTGCTTATTTGTCACCATTAATAGTGACTTCTAAGGCAGCAGGGGAACCTATGCCCTGTAATGGAAACTGTCACTCCAGACGCCGTCCTCCACAGGGTGACTCTTGCTGCCCACCCTGCCTGGCAGGAGCTTGCAAGGTCCCAGCCAACTGCTCGCCCAGGGCTGGGGCCACCTCCCCAGGCAGGAGCTGCTGCAGTGGCACTGAGGGGACAAACTGCCCTCGGGCTGCTCGTATGGGGCCATCGTTTTGTTGCCTTCTGGAAGGGATGCGGTGGTCTTTGCTGCAGTGCTGCCTGTGCACGTGTCGCTCCGACATCCTCTAACACCACAAATCCCCCTACAATGCCAACACAGCCTTCCCTTGAATGGGCTTTCTAGGTAGCTCTTTGGGGCTGCCCCTCACTTAAAACTGGAGAAATAAACCCCAACCATCTACTAACCCCCCCCCCCCGGCTGCCAGGATAGAATTTTTCCTAGAGATTTAGACAGTCAGAAAGAATATTGCGTTTGGGGAAAATGCAGCTTTTTACAGCAAATAGCTCCACATCAGGTACAAAACTGTTTTTGGAAAAACAGCTGATGAAATTTTATAACCAAAGCTGTGAAAAAATAAACAGGATAGTGAGGAAAAGGACTTTGCTTGGTGGTGAAGCGTGATGAAATATCATTTTAGGAAAACGCAGATATTTGCTTTAATATCAATGAAAGCAGGCAATGGGTCATCTGGCTATAAAGAGCATGTGATTAAAAATGTCTGTTATTCACATCTCGGTCAAAATAAATTTAAATGTAGGCTGTAAATTCCTAGTTTGCTAAAAATTCAGAAGTATCTTTCCATCTGTTCTGTAATAATTCAGCTATCTGGTTGCTATAAAGAATTTGGTTGCCTGCCATTTGGGCAGGGAGTCATTTTTTAAAATGCGTTTAAGTCTCATGGTATCTGAAAGTCATACAATTAGCGAGCTAATTAAATCAAGCTAGAGTTCCCCATCAAAAAAAATGTAATCTGTGACTCACGCTGGGGAAGCGTTTTTGATGGAGAGGGGTTCACTTCAGCTGCGCGCAAAGCGTACAGAGGCGCCTCACAGAAAACATCGCTTCGGTGTGCGAATCCTATAGTGCAAATAAACGGCGCCAGGCCAGATGCCATGGACGCTACAGCTCATGAGCGCCAGAAACTTAAGCCATTGGTTATAAAAGGATGGTTTTTTACCTGCTGTCACTCGCTGAGAAATAACATCATCCCAGATTCACTGCCCAAGGAGGGATGCCTTCATCTCCCTGCTGAGTCCCTGGGGACGGGGAGGAGGCACGTGTGGCACCCAGCAGGGGGAAAAGCTTCCCTTTGGAAGAGGAGGGGGCAACAGCAATCAACCGCCCAGCCACCTAGGTCCAAAGCGCTGTGTTACTGCAGCGTTGTGCAGCCCACACAACACTGTGGGACACAAGTTATTTTCAAACGACGCAAATTGAAATAACTGTAAACTTTAAACAAATAGATTCCCTCTTTTTTTCACCAGCTCAGGTAGAAGAGAAACCAGCTCCTTTCACTTTTTTTGCATTGCTCTGCCCAACGCTTGCACAACTTTGCCTCTGTTCCCATGTTTCACCTGAAATTCTAGGAGAAAATGTATTAAACCCAGCAGGAGGTGGAGAAGGGCTGTGAAAAAACACGTTATCTACCTTGTACCCGGGTTTTCTCCCTCTCTTCTTTGGGATCTTCACGACTGGCAGAGCACCGGCTGGGGCTGAGTAGAGGTTGTGAACGGCCACTTTGATGGGCGCCGGCTGGAGCGGGGGCCGCCCTCGCTTCCTCCCCGCCATTCGGGGGGACTGCATCTCCCCGGAGCCCAGGCTGGCAGGCAGGCACGACTGGTGGCTCATCTGTCCCGGGGCTGCTGATCAACCATAAGGGAGAGAAAAAAAAAAAGAAAAGAGCTTTTTATTTATTTTTCAAGTTTAGGTTTTTCATCCAAAGGCAGTTTTCTCATACTGTCATTTTCATTGTTACCATCAATCATCAAGCAGCAAGAAAGATGCCACAGATGTGCACTCCTGGGTGGGATTCACCTGACCACAGCTGGCTCAGCTTCTCCAAAGCAGGACAAAACCCTTGCCATGCCCGTTTCTTTCCGCTGACCGTGGATACAGGACAGGGAGCTGGCTCAGGTGGTGAGGTCTCTATCGCAGGTGAATCCCACAACAGCCACCTTAACCCTGCATCCTGCAGAGAAGTGTGAGGAAGGCATGAGCTTGCACCCATCAGTCGGTGCCTGCTTTCAGAGGGAGTTTGGAGTAGATGAGGTCCCTGCCAACCTGATTTTTTCCTGCATTCTGTGGTTCTGCAAATCCTCCCTCACCTCGGAAGTGCTACCGATACCAAAATGGACTTCCCTCTTCCCTCCGCAGGACTCCTGAGCGGGGAGGCAGAACTGGACCACAAGGCTGCCAGCACAAGGTAGCCGCGTTAGAGGAGAATTGCCAAACATTTACTCTCTGCAATTTAATAGCATCTGTTACCACGCATGTTAGTAGTGGGCTTTTGGATGTACTCCATCAAAAGCCGTTATTTTGCCACAACTCCATACAGCTGATGAAGTTGAGCAGGGGTAATGGAGTGGAATCTGGTCCATTTTCCTCTGTCCAGGTTTTAATAAAGAAAACAAATATACAACCATACCCGGAGTGCCAAGGGAATATACAGCATTCTTCATAGCTTCTGGCAAGGGTCAGATGCTAACGAAGGTCAATTAAGAAAAACCCCAACTGCAGAAATATGTTTTCAAATGTTGGTTTGTCCAGGCATCTGCTTTCCTGCGCGTGGGCAGAATACTAGTCCCAGTCCTGCCTGAATATAGTGCTAGACATAAGGGTCTAAGCAATTCCCATGCTTTTATGATAAGCCTTGCGATGGCTGACGCTTTCAATTTCATGCTCCCTCAGGCCAGTGATAAGGGAAGACTCCCAGCTCTCTGTTTTTACAGAGCAGACTCATAGCCCTCTCAGCTACAGAGAAAAGCCTAAAGATGTGGTCCATGAGCATCCTCTAAGCTCAAAAAACATAAAGCAAGTAAAGGTTTGGTTTTTTACTACAAACAACTATGAATTTTTACAAAATCTACAAATGGTAAAGTCTACAAATTGCTCACCACACTTCAAATCTCACAATTTCAGAAGGCAGTGTGATCGGACTGATCAGAGCTGACATTGCTGGAAAATGAAATCAGGGTTGCTCACCCACACGGTGGGAAGGGTACCACTTGATAGGGGCCTCTGGTGACAAGTGTCTGCAGCTGGGGGTTTCTCTGCTTCAAAGGCAAACATATTTTGCCTCGTTAAAACTTTGTAAGCATGACTGACTAACAAGCAACTCACTTCTCTGGCTTATCCGGTCAATAATTTACACAGTCTGCTGTAGGATCAGAAAAAATAGACAGCTCCCAGTCCTACCCTCCAGTAAATGCATTTATTTGCAATATATTAAAACCTGAGGTTTCTTAATAACAGCAGGGGCATCTGCTCAGTTCAGGCAGATCCATTACATATGGCAGGACTTATAGATTGACTATAAAATTTCCAGTCTTCATCATCAGCTGCCTAAAACTCTCATGCAAACACTGAATGTCTAACATCAGATCAGAGCAAACCTGCAGTACCTAATTTACAATATTGTCCAGGGCGGCTGTGGTTGCACGCTCCAGGCATGCTCAGCCAGCTCAGGAACCACCTGAAGGCCTGCCACCGCGCTCTGATTTTTCCCAAATGAAAGTCTCGTGTGACTGCAGAGAGTCATACTTTCAGGGTTAAAAGCACGAGGCTTACCACAGCAGGAGTCAAATGGAAAAGCACTGTCTATCCTGAGCATCACCACTTTCCTTCTGGCTTCAGCAGTGTGCATTTTCCTCCCTGGAGTGCTTTCTGAGGGACACCCTTGGTGCCTCTTCCACCTCCCAAAACAAAATGTCCCCAGGATGTTAACGTTAGCGGCTGGCTGCGGGCAGGGAGTTCAGCAGGGAAGGGAAATGCAAGGATTACATTGGATTTGGCACAAAAACCCGCTATGAAAGACTACTGCTTCCGGCTTTGCATTTCGGTCTGCTTTAAACAAAGCCTGGCAATGCGAACAGACAAGCCCAGCCCAGGTTTGCTCCCTGCTTGAGGAAGAGCAGGGGTTCCTACAGTGGTGGCCACTGGTGGCCATGAAGCTGTGAGGTACGGTCCTGCATCGAACACCACGCTGTGTCGCCTTTATTGTATTCTCCTTCAATGGTAAAGGTAGGTGGTGGCACCTCAGAAACTGAGAATTAACAGCTCCCGAAGCAAAAGAGCTGCTGACCTAAAGCACTTCTTTGACTGAGATGCTGCTTTCTTTTGCAGCTGGTAAGGTATGAAACACATGGTGGTCAGGAAACACACTAAATATTATCAATCACAATTTTTTTTTTTTGTCCTCTATCTCTGCTTTTGAGACTTGTGGCACTGTGCTTTGGCAAAACCTCTTAAAACTCCTTGCCACATGCGCGGACACATGGGACCCAACTGGACTGTGCACCAAATGATTTCAGTGTAGTGTATTTGAATTGATACAGCAAAGACAAGAAGCCAACTGCAGTGTACAAGCTGTTGCTATTACACTTAATTACAAGCCCAACCATGACTTGATTCTCCTGTCTTGTGTGCTAAGGGAAATGGAGAGCGCCTTTGGTGGCATTTACTGCGTTACGCTGCTGCAGATCCTGGAAGGCAAGCGTGCTCCCCAGCAGCGGCGGAAAACAGCAGAGAAGCAAAAAATGCCTCTGTCTGACAGTGGGGAGTGACAGCACGACCTCCTCTTACAGCCAGGAGAAAGCTCTTGGGTAGGCTGGAAAAACAGGCAGTCAAATTGCGGGTTGGCCAGAGGGACACAAGGGCTTGTCTGATTGCCCCCCAACGAAGTCAGGGTTTTGCCTCGGAAGGACTTTCCGACCGCTGACACAGCCTGGGCTTGACCCACGGCTCAGGGGCTGGAAAGCTGGGTGGCTTCAGGGCAAGTTAAGAGAACTTGATGCAATTTAAGGGCAAATTCAAGGAAGCAAATTGCAGGCTACTAGCAAAGGCGCCGCCTCAGTTCAGGAAATCACTGTAGTACAACTAGCCCGGGAGTATTTTGGGAGGGAAATCAGTATGCGTTTGCCCTGTCCTTGTACTTTTCCTAAGGCACTGGCTTTGGACAGCTGGGGATGCTGCAGCTTCAGTCTGACCTGGGTCTATCACTTTCCCATTCTTAGTTTAAAAATAACAGCAGGAAACTGCTTTACATTTGTGGCTTCTCATCACTTAATGTAGGGCTAGACACAGGGTAACCTTTCCTTACTTGTCTCTCAAACATTGTCATCTGGAAATTTAATTCCCAACCCTGCCTTCCACATTGCCCCATCAGATCCCAGAGAGGAGGCAGCAGGGAAACATCTCTCCCCACACCAGCGCCTGGGCGAGAGCTGCGGGAAGGGTCAGATCTTGTCCCCCCTGGGCAGCAGAGGTTCTACCATGACTTCAGAGGATCCTGAGGAGCATCCTGTGCACAGCAGTCTGCCCCTGTGGAAAGCCAGGGATGGAGAGAAAAGACATGCCTGAGACCAACACCGGTGACCTGTAGGATGTTTCTAACAGCCCGTGCTTTGCACTGTGCTTGCCCTGCATCATGTGTTGGTGTAGACGCTGTATGATTAGCAACACAGCTTACCGTGCCGGCAACTGTAGCTGATAGTGGAGGGAGCTACAGTGCATTTCCTCCCAAGCTGAGTATTTTTGATGGACTGCAAAGATCCATTCTTAATAAAAATAAACACCTGCAATAAATGCAGCTTTTAACCTGTGCTACAGTAACTGCAAGGGCTGAAGGTAAAAATATCACATTAAATTTTATACCGGTAATTCCAGAGGATGATCATTTAGACTTGGTTTACACCAGGTCTCATGCAAACCCCTGCCTGGACTGGCACAGGGATGATGCATAGGGAAGGAACAAGCTATTCATGCCTTAAGCCAAAGGAAGGTGCAAAAGTGCAGTTGAGTAGAAAATGCGTCCGTTTCACAGCGGCTGAAGGAGAATGCCCTTCACTCCCAGTACAGCCACTGGTCCCAGCTCCAGAAGGACTCTGATCCAGGAGTCCCTGCCAGCACTTGCAGTCCTGCCTCCAACAGTTGACCCCTGCAGAGCTTCATGTCTCCCAGATCTACATACCCAACAGCTGTATGTGGAAAAGGTATAAACTTCTTGTAATCTTGTCTGTCTTTCCTTCAGCTGTTGTTCAGGAAAGCACACTCTGCAGGGGAACATCACATTACTAAATGGGAAGGAGGGGATACTTTTCAGCCAGTAACAGGACTATTTTCCCCTCCCTTCTCTGTGCACACAGGGCAGCCCTTTGACTGTGAGCACTCAGAGATGACGGCCTGTGGAGTAGGTGAGCAAAATCAGCAGCATTGCCTGATCTGGAAGCAAAGCTTTATATCTGCGTGCTCCTCTTGGGTAGTATTCAGGGACGTGAGGCATTACACATCTCTTCATCATGAATACCAAAGCAGTACCACATAGTACATGAAAGGTAAGTGTTTAGTGAAGCAGACAGTAGGAATTTTTGCTAATAAAAGCTTTGAACCAATATTCTCTGCGTGTCTGGATGTGATGGCCTAACAACGTTGCATGAGAGCACCCATCTCACCATTGCTCAAAGAAAGGTCAGGATAGTTTTCAGCCCTGGCATGAAGTTCTTCTACAGGGACTTGCAAAGCTCTTCTCTTTTCTTGCCTATTGCCTTGGGGATTGAAGTGAGAACAAGCTGCTTCTCTGGGGGACGCTTTTGCCCATTTTGACCTCAGGAAGATAATTTCTACATAAAACCCTTGAGACTGTCCAGCCAGTGGGATCTGAGTAGAAAGGCCCATTTTCCCAAACCAATCATTAAAGAAACAAATACCACAAATATCTGTGGTAGCTGGGAACCGAGATTGTGTTTATATCCACCTAATTTCAAACCTCTGTTCATCAGTGACCTCAGTACAGGTGCCTCTGATCATTTCAGATGCGATCTCTCCTACACCCTGTGTCACATCTGCCAAAATGTCTTGGGCACCTCAGGTCATCTCAGGTGGCACTAGATGGCTATTTTAGGCAACCAGAGTTAGCTATAGGGAATAATTCAGTAGCAGATTAAGACACCTAAATGCCTGCATTCAGACTCTTATACAGAGCTGTCTGTGTGTGATGGATGTCTGATGTCCCATGGTATCAGTGGAGATCTAGCCAATATGGTTGAAGGCATGCAGTCGTTCAGATGGACAAATACAGATGTAGTTTTGTGGTGGGCTCAGTGGCTCTAGGGTCCACTGACCAGGTGCGATTTGATGATCATAGGACCTTTGTTACTTTCTTGTAGAGACCCGTGCTAAGGTGTCGTAATCCTTAACTGATCGCATTTCTAAAAGCTGGGCTTGACTTGTCTGTTTTATTCACAACAATAGGGTGAAGTTAATCATGTACTATGTATACATAATTCTTGTGTTTATAAAAGCAAGGAACCTCATACCTAGATATCTACAGTGCCCAGGTGGATCCCACCCTTGGCCACTTGTGCCTACCCGCAGTGACCAGTTCTGCTTTATCCTGTGTTCAGGATATTTCTGGTTAAGAGTACATTGCATTGCAAAAGAAATCATTGCCTCTTTGGAAGTGAAAACTCAAGCTTCACAGATAGGAAAGACTTGAGATTCCTGACCTTGTCCCTGCCTCCCTGTGAGGTCCCGAGTGAGGAACTTCCTACCCTTTTAGTGTCTCACTTCTCCCACATGTCCCACAGCATCTTCTCCAGGAGGCAGGAAAACAACCAGACATGAGAAGCGACTTGCTGGGGACAAGGCCAGCTGATGGCAGGGTCCAGGCTCCTCATGCTCCCATCACCCATATCCCAACCACTGCCACACATTGATTCTCAAGGAAAAGCGGGCAAATATTTCGGTAGCTCTCATTTGGCCAAAATAATGTGTTTCCTCTCTTAGTTCCTGGAGTAGTTGAATTTTGCCAGCTATCCCGTGTTTTAAACATTCTCACACGCAGTTTAGGAAAGGCTGAAGAAGATGCAAACACCTTTTCTTCTGCTTGGAGCCTCTCCCAAGGAGACTGATCCTTAGGTATTCAAAAGAGGTATTTGTGAGTCTTCCCTACACAGAGCAGTGCTACAGCAAAGCCTGTAAGCAAATACAAGGAGGAGTGAATGTAGTTTTGTTCCGGGCTGTAAAAACATGGCTTTCTAATGAGCTGTAATCTTCTGATAAAGCTGGTAGCCATATATCATTTTATGCCTGCAGCACAGCAGAGATTTAACTCTCCTTGATGGAACTGAAAGTAGCAGCAGCATCCCAAACTGTGTACACCAGCATCCGTCACTGCATAGACTCTGTCTACCTTGCCCTGGAGCCATCATGTCAGCCAGAGAGACAATGGGAGATGGTGAGGGCGAGATGGGCAAGTTCTCCTTCAGTGCCGTCATTCCGTGGGTGAGACACGCATGGCAAAAACGTGGTGTGAATTTTTTAAGCCTACCTTCCTGCAGGGTAAGAGTTCATGTGTTTACAAACTCGTGGTCTCATTCAATTCTTATATGACTTTTGGACTCATTGACTCATTTCAAACAGACCTGATGGAGCAAGTGGTGCAAAGGTTTGCAGGTGTAGTGGAAATGTGTAGAAGACAGAGATGTGCTCCCTGAGTTGCGCTCCCCCAGTGTTGGCCACACACCTTAAGAGACAGTGGGAGCAGAAGACAGAATATAAAAGCTTCAACGCTGGGAAAAGCTCTTATCAGACCAGACACCAGAATCAGGCAGTTACAGGACACAAATCTATAGAAAATGAAGCATCCTTCTCTCCTCTGCTCAGGAAACTACCTGGGGCTGTTCTTTTAGTTGCTCCGTGTTTGAGTTTGTTCGCTGGCTGCTGCACAGGAACTGAAGGAAGTGCAGCAGCCAGGCTGGACAGGCTGGCACACTGCTGCTCGGCTATTTGCGTCTCGGGGAATAGCACATTTCTCTTTGGAGCTAGTTTCAGCCCTTTTTACCTGCATGTCTCCAGCTGCAAAGTGCACTGAAGGTTACACTGCAATAGCAATTGCATGGCGCTTTATTAAAAAATTTGACAGAGGATCCAAATCAAACCGCGTTCAAACAAGAAAACATTTTTTTCTCTTGCGAACGTGTCCCAGTGCAGCAGAAACCCAGCAATGTTTCTGCCATGGGTGCTTTGCTGGCTGCCCCAGGCTCACGAGTGGCAGAGCCCCTTCAGAAGAAGTCCTGCAGCAGGCTTTGTCTCCGGCTGCTGAGAGCAGGTCCTGCAGAGCTGCTTTTGGTATTTTCGCAGTCACTGCATTGGGACAGGAAAGAACCAGGCATCGTGCAAGCAGCGTCCAGTCCTGTACCCTTCCCTCTTCTCCTTCTCTTGGTCTGGGTGCTTTAATGAAGGGGCAGGGAGCTGGTAGGAAATAGCACAGGATTCTTCAAAATCCAGACAAAAAGTATTGAGGGTGTCTGTTCCTTTCCTTGTTACTAAGAGCAAAAGAAAGAAAAAATGGTTCCCAGTGTCATCTTACAGTCTGATTTTTTTTTTTTTGTTAAGTTAAATTCAGCAGCAGTGACAGTGCTGTCCTTGAGGAGGTGTTCTTTTGAAGGATAGCACCCTGGTGGCAGCAGGCAGAGCAGTAGCTGCGTGCCCCCTCTCGCTCAGGTTTGCTTAATGAGCCAGAAGAACTTGAAAACCCCGGCGAGAATGGGACCCCCAGGAGCAGCCGAGGCCAGCCTTGCCTCCTGATCTTACCTTTCTTCATTTGGCCTGATGGTTTTGTTGCAGACGAGTAGCCTGTGGCGGGGAATTGAGGAAATGAAACTTTATGGAGAGAGAGCGAGCGAGCGTGGGCAGAGCACCAAAAGAAAAGATGTGAAAAATGAATGCGCCGAGGCCACGGGAGTGGCAAGGGTCGCTCTGCTGAGGATGGTCAAGCCAAATGTGCAGAAAAAAAGGAGAAAACAAAGGCAATTCCTTCCTTCTCTCTCTCTTATGTGGAGCTAGTAGCACCACTTCTGATATTGCAGAGAAACAAGAAGAAACACAGTGCTTGGATTGTCTCCCACCTGGACAAGCTGCAGGAGAGGGTGGAGTTCCTCTTGCAGGTCTTTGCCTCAGACTGGTTTACCTCTTGCAAGACAAGGTCCCAGCCAAACAACTGGAGTCCCTCCTCTCACTACCCCGAGGCCTCCTGCCTCAGCATCTGGGTATGCAGAGGTGCCATTTCAGTTTGCTAAAAAGAACCTCTTAAAATCCCCTGTTCTGAAATCCTGAGGGTGGTAAAATGTAGTGGGCTGCTGGCAGAGCACTCCAGGAGCCGTGCAAAACTTCCTCTGCAAGCTTGGAGAGGCAGAATGGAAGGCTGAGGCCGAAGGCTGAGTATTATAAGGTTGGTATTTATTATACAAGTAGTTACTCCTGCACTCCTGCAGACTTGCAATCTCAGGATTACTGTTTGCCAAGCCTTCCTATCAGCCTACCTCTATTTCATCTCCTCACCGTCCCCACCTCATCTGGGAGCCCTCCCCTCCACACTGACCGGCTGCAAAGTTTCTGAAGGAGGCAGATCCTCTCTCCCATCGCCTCCACAGCCCGTTACACTCCCTCTGCTCAGGAGGCTGATGGGATGCTTCATGCCGCACCAGCATCATTCTGGGTGTAGGGAAGTGTGATGGAGCTCTGCCATAAGCAGAATATACCTCCCGTGGGCCCTCCACTTACTTCCCCACTGCCCTGCCTCTGGCCATCCGCAGTCTTGTCACCAAGTGACTTTTCCAGTGAGCAGGAGGATTGTAATGCAGAGCAGATCTCTCCTTTCTCCCTAAACCCCCAGATGTGATTTCCAGCACCAAGATCCTCCAGCCTCGGTTTCCCCAGCTCAACTCCTGAATGCTGGAGATCCAAAGATGGCCAGGATATCTGTTATTAATTAATTAGATGACACTGGAACAAATCTTTCTGTGAATGCATGAATGTTTGTATCCTTGATAGGGCTTTGGCCGGTAAAACTGAGGCTGAGGGATTCTGCACCAGCAATTAAACTTAAATTGGGCTTTGTATTGTCACAGGTCCTGTTTCACATATTCAGCCAAGCGATTGCTGGTTGAGACACCCTTGTTTCTGATCACACACTTTGCCAGTGTAATTTACAGGTTGCTTTCCAGGAGTCCCCTCTTGCCATTAGCTTTGTTACCGGGGTACTTGTGCATTTAACAAGCTAACCCTTCTTGAACCACAGGCACACAAAGCAATATCTTATTTATCTACAACCTTCAGGCCAGCAAAGAAAGCCCCAACTTCTCTTTTGAACAGTTACTTTGTCATCTTCTGTGTCTCGCGCAGAAGCCATATGCTTTCATCACCCATAAGCCACGGATCCTTTCTGCTCTCTGTTAAATTTTCAGGGGCAAAGATTTGGAACAAATGAATGTGAAATGAGCAACATTTATATTATGGCCATTTCAGTTCTCCAGCTGAGTCTGTAATTGGCTGATACTCATATTTTTTCCCTCTCGCTTCTCTGGCAATACTCCAGCCTTTTCTTTTTTAACTGCTTGCCTTTTCTTCTCCCCCTCCCCCCCAAGTCTTCTATAGTTTTTACATTTATGGGACATCTTCAACCAGTGTCTGCCATAAATGGATGAGCCTTACAAAGCTGTCAGCTCAGTTCAAAGAAGGATCCAAATATCTAGATAATTTCCCTGAACTGCTTCCAATGTTTTCTTGAACCAGCTATGCATTGCCCTTCCTGCAGGAAAAACAAAAAAGATTTTGACATTTGTATGTAGCAGGAAGAAGGACTTAACTCACAGAAAGTCAGTGTACTCAAGGCAGACAGTGGGAGAAGTGGCAATGTCCCCAGACTTCTCATTTTTCTAGAGCTAGGTGTCCTCTCACCACATGGAATCCCTCTCAGGTGCATTTGGCACAGGACAAGTTGAGGAGGATTTCGTATGTATTTCTGAAATGTGGAGGTGATGGAGGAAAATAAATAGCAACAGACAGTGGAGAGAAAGTCTCACCAACGTCCCACCAACATGCAGATGTGCTAGGATTCAGGATGCATATGCCAACTTGCCTGTGCACACTGCAATGAGAGCTGGCTGGGAATTTTTGGAAACCACAATGTATAAAAATTCTTGTTTAAGTGAGCATTTTGCATTACAGAGCCAGGTGAAACAAAACTTTTGTTGGAAAGCAGCAAAAGAGGCTGCATTCGGGTGGCAGAGCTGGAAAGCAGCAAAAGAGGCAGCCTCAGTGCCCTTGCCTGAGCACTCCCCAGCACATGGGAGCATGGAACTCTGGTCCCCATCGCAGTCAGGACTGAGCAGGAGTCCCTGTAACTACAACTACTACTAAATAAAAGAGGAGCAGGACTAATGCCCATCTCCAGGGCTCATGGGCGCAGCGGAGCTTGCATCCACGTGGCTAAGGTTGGCCCCTGGGCTGCAGATTTGTCTTGGGAGAGTTAGATGGAGTAACCTGGAAGAAAGCTAGGGAGGATGCTAATATTAAGCAGAGTGGGGAAGGTTGAAAGCTGTCCTCCTTTTCTACTTATAAAAAGGGGTGCTCTATTACAAGGAGATGGCGCCTCAATGACAGACTGTTACCCAATGTGAGATCCTAGCTTCTCGTCGCCTGCTGTCATGGCTCTCTTATGTTGTGCGTATTCATCACAGGGTGACTCCATCCCAACCTCACACACTGGATACGAGGGCACTGGCTTGGTGACTTTCTCCCACGCACACTGAAATGGTTGTGATTTAAATCCAGCACAGGATGAGAAAGAACTTTCCACCCCCAAAACGCTGGTAGGACAGCAATCTGCTTCCCATCAACCTGGCTGATGGTGCCCCAGCCCAGCCTTTCCCCAGTGCCTGCCGCGCCGGGGCCAACCTGGGCTGCACAACCTGGGCTGATCCCTGAAACCACCTGGAATTAGCAGAAAGAGTCAGCAGTACAGAAGCTAGAGTCAAGTTGAAAAACTCCCTGTCTTCCCCAGATCCAGTGGACCTCCAGCTGTTTAATAAGAAATACGAGCGAACTTTATAGTGGAAAAGAGAAAATTGTCATGATGAGCAGCTTGAGGTGGTCTGGGTGTTTTTTTCTGGCATTTATTGCCTCCTGTGCCACTCTAGGCGTTTCATTACATACTATTATCCTCAATTACTTTGCCAAGTAAATACGTTTTTAACACAGAGGCAGCCCCTGTCCTGGGTACAACCCCTATCATTCCTTACCTTTCTTCAGCCCACAGTATGGATTAAAACATCTGTGCTTCCTTCCTTGCCAAATTAGGTCTACTGCATGAAATCACCAGGGCTAATGTGCCCATTTTGGAAAAAAAGGTGGGACAAACCCCTTTCCCATTAAAATGTACTCTCCGGGCAGTCTGAGCACTAAAGAAACAGTCCACTGCTTCTCCTGTCCCACACAAATGCTATCCCAGCAGCGTGCTGGGGACCCCCAGGCAGCTCGGGAGCCGTGTCCGGTCCCCCGGCTCCCACGTCGCCCCATGCTCTGCCTCCCTTTCTGTCCCCAGTAATATCCAGCCACTGACTCTGGGATGATTTCTCTCCAACACCAACACACTTGGCTGGATCGTGCATACCAGCTGGTAAGCCTACCACAGATATCTGTCCCAGGAAATAAATTAACCCCCTAAATCAGAAGAAGTGATATTACAAAAGTCAATAGGGAAATATCTTTTCTTAGACAGAGGGCAGGAATTTCACATATTTCTCACATAAAGTTATCTTTATTCCCTAGGGACCTGCTGCACTTTTATATTACATTTTGAGAAATAATATTTATAAAACATTCATCCTTTTCTAGCATAAACTGGAGTAGCTCTTATGTTTCTGTCTATAGAGACTTCAGGGACCACAGTTTCTGAAGATGCTCAAAGCTTTTACTTCCACGCACGGAAGATATGCTTAGAGTCAACCACGTTTTAACATTGTATTTGGACAGCATAAATAAAAGGGTATTCATTTAATCATTAAGTTCGGGAACAAGAAAAGCACGTGCATCACTTGCTAGAGTATGCTGTGTTGCCCAGGAGTGCTTAGGAAGTTGACAGTCATCCCGCTGCCATCACTTCCCACTCCAGAAGAAAAGCTCTGGTGCCTGAGTGACCACTGGGCAAGCTGGAGGAGGTTCGTGGGGCCGTCAGCGGTGATTTCGCCCAGCGCACCTGGAAGGCGAGCTCTGGCGGCTCGCAGGCTTGCTGCCTGCCTGCACACCGGGTCTGTCTTTGGGGGAGGCTGCAGGTGGCTCTCAAAATGCAGAGCGGACACATCTGGAATAAAAACATGCTGGGAAAACCACAGCAGATCCCAGACCTAAAACTGAACCGTGGGAACACCATGTGGCAAATTAGCAAGGTGTGACTCACTGTGACAGGGGAGCAAAGCTTTGCTAACTGGGGCTGGTTACTAAAGCATTCAGCACCCAAGAGTAAAGTTTGCCCCTGTTTCGTTATATCTGTAATTCATTTTCTAAATAAACATATAACCTTCAAATTTCAAAGCTATTTTGATCCATTTCCCCTTCCAACGAACCACCGTTTCCTGTTTTCTAGATGATTTTTACATTATGTTTGGCAACAACCCCGTTTTCATCACCTAGAAACTCCATACTCAGAACAAAACCACTCCAGCTGGCTTGAGTGTCATCGTCTGCATACCTTGGGCAATCGGTTTTGCAAAATTGTACTGATTTAATCTCTGCTTTCGCTGTTCTTTAAAAAACACCCCAGATGAAAGGTCCCATTGAATGAACTTTCAGTTGGTTTGTACTTGCAGGTGCTGGTCAGTAGAAGGCACCCTTCCAAACCAGCTCTGAGGCCAACTAATGGAAAGCTTTCAGGCATGCTATGGAAACTAATCACAAAGTTTGGCCCCCTTGTAATTCCGTCTCTATTTGGTGAGAGCAACACAAAGCACTAGCAGAAGGCGTGTATGTTCTTGCAGTCCAGCTTAAGCCTCCAAAACAGCTCTCTGTGGGACCAGGGAAGAGCTCACGTTGTGTACTCACCCCTGCACACGGTGATTTTTTTCCCCACAATGCATTGAGTTTTTCCTGGTTCTCGAGATGCCATCATTTTCATATTTTCTATGTCTGTATCACAAAAGTGGCAAAAGATTTCTAGCACAGAATGGCAATGTCTTCCATTCCTGGCTACATTTCTTCTAACTAATTGGGACAACAATTCGAGTAGCAAAGACAGCTCATCACAGCTCTATGGAAATACCTGGGGCTGCCAAGGAAGAAGTGTCTCCACGCACAGACCGAGGCACACAGCATCCTGAGCCTGACAGCAGCCACCCACTGCCTCATATTCTGATTTAGCACGGAGTTTCCACGCTCGGTGGCAGTGAGGGCTCCAGGAGCCACTCAGTGTCTGAGGACTCTACAACTCTGGACTCTACAACTACCTGAAAGGAGGTTGTAGAGAGGTGGGTGTTGGCCTCTTCTCCCAGGTGAATAATGACAGGACCAGAGGAAATGGTCTGAAGTTGCGGCAGGGGAGGTTTAGATCAGATATTAGGAAGAATTACTTTACTGAAAGTGGTCAGACACTGGAACGGCCTGCCCAGGGAGGTGGTTGAGTCACCATCCCTAGAGGTGTTTAAGAAACGTCTAGATGTGGCACTTCAGGGCATGCTCTAGTGACAGAGATTGTAGGTTGTTTGGTTGGACTCGATGATCTTAAGGGTCCTTTCCAACCATGAAGATTCTGTGATTCTATGATTCTGTGACTGTTCTAGTACGTGAATCACTAGAGAAGCAATGCGCAGTCCCAACCGGTAGCTCCCGCTTTCCCCCAGGAAGGGAGACCTCCATCACCTGCCGAGTGCAGCAAGAGCGCTGGTGAGGAGGCTGCTCTGCTCTGCTCCCCCATCCCACAAACCTCCCCAACCCAGAAGCCTTCATATGCACCTCCAGGGCCCGGACACACCTCTTCCCTGCAGAATCATTTCAAAATTGTTCAATAAAACATTCTGGCTTTTAATACTTCTATTCTGCCAGTGAGAAAACAGAAGTGATTATGAGACAGATAAAATATCTGCAGGTCACAGTTCACTCTGCCTGTCCCTGCGTAGGGGACAGGGACATTGGACGGAGGTAAGTCTTCTACTTCTCCCAAGTAACAGGTGATAGGACAAGAGGAAATGGCCTCAAGTTGCGCCAGGGGAGGTTTAGATTGGATATCAGGAAAAAAATTTTACACAGAAAGGGTTATTAAGCATTTGGAACAGGCTGCCCAGGGGAGTGGTGGAATCATCATCCTTGGAGGTATTTAAAAGACGGGTAGACATAGAGCTTAGAGATACGGCTTAGTGATGGGTTTTGTCACTTAGGTTGATGGTTGGACTAGATGATCTGAAAGGTCCCTTCCAGCCTAGAGAATTCTATGATTCTATGATTTTAAGTCATCCTATTTTTAGTTTAATTTTTAGTTTAGATGTGTGACGACATCACTCAAGGACACGTTATAAGCTTTTTGGGGCAGTATGGCATTTGAGACAATTAGTATGTATCTCTTCATGAAACCTCTGTGAAATTGCTTCAGATACCCACAGTAGAACAGGCAAAGTGCCCCACTGCAAACTCGTCCTCCTGCACCTTAAAGCCCAAAGTCAGATTTACTCTCTTGCATTGTAATTCACATGGGATCCAACATCAACAATGTTGTAATTATGCCCCAAATTCTTTGTCCGAAGATATTTTCTCCACTTGGAATTTATCCTGGTTTTCCCCCTCAAGCTTTCTTAGCTCCTTTATCACCTTTGAGAACACATGATTTTAACACACTTCATTCAGAGAGACCTTCCATGCTTGCAAGGAGCCTGCAAGGGGCTGTGGTACGGTGCCACCCACAGCGCATGATGAATGGAGCCTCCTGAATACCTGGAGGGATTTCAGACTTTATTTATTTCATTTTCCTTCGGCTTTCCTCTAATTTTGCATTCCCTTATGGAGCACGCTCTCCTGGCCTTCCCAGGGCACGCTTCTCTCCTGTGCTTTACCACCCCTACGTTGACCAGCCTGAGCCACCCTCTCTAGCAGTCACCAGGCAGCAGGACCATGGTGTCAAGCTTTTCACTGTCCCAAAATTAGCATAAGAAGCCAGCACATTGACGGTGACTGTTGGCAAATGTGACCTTTTCAGAGGCTGACTTTATTTATTTATTCTGTTGCCATTTATTTCTCCGTTGCCAAAAAAAAAAGAAAATCATAGAAGTCGTGCACTGTCTCCCAGATTTACTAACAACACTTATTAAAATATTTCTGACTAGCAACACTTTTTAATCAAACAGTAATTAAGGCTGCAGTGGCAGCCTAGGACACAGGCTGAGCACATGGCAAGACCAACATTCCCAGTTCCAGTTCCTCTGCACTTTGCCTCAGCTGTTAAAGTGCCAGACACGAGTGCTCCCGCAGTTATAGACATACCCCCATGCTGGCACTAATGGCAGAAATAACTCAGGGGCAAGTACAGCCCTGTTCGCCATTGGACCTATATGTCACGTATTTGTATAAAATCACATGATGTTTGGGAAAACCAGCTCGTGTGATGTTCTAAAGCACGCAGGTGGGCACACATGGCAATTTTTGCCTGCTGTGGCAAACTCTCCCCTTCTTTGGCCCTGAGGACCATTCCCCTTGGCACAGCCTCCCAGGGGGCTCACTGCCATCTGTGTTTACCGAGCCGTGCCCTGAATCCCTGAGGGCATTCAAGAGGGGCTGGAGCCTCATGTCTTTCTCCTCCTGGCTCCTTGCCTGCTCTGAAGCTTTCACCCAGACAATGGGCTCCATCATCCACCCTGTATGTCCCTATGCGTGAGACCTCTATATCTGCAGAGCTAGATGTTAATGAGTTTGGGAGAACTCCCCAGCTTCCAAATTAATTAGAATAAATCACCCACCAGAAGCCTCAATCAGTCCTGCTCTCCCTGTTTTGCAGGGGGGGATGTTCCTGCTTGCCTCCCACCAGACCGCACACCCCGACCACCCTTCGTTTTCTCCTCAGCATGGGGCAGCCTCCTGCCTACCTGGGTAAATAAATACCTGCCTCAGCCCTTCCCTGGACGGACTTTCTTGCTCCATGAGATCTAAGCTGACAGAGAGACAAAAGCCCTGCCACAAGGTTAACGGTAAGCTCACCTGAGCAGATCTTTCTGGTGAGGGACTTTTTAGGATGTCAGGTAATGGTAGGACTAGAGGGAATGGATTAAAACTAGAGATGGGACGATTCAGACTGGATGTTAGGAAGAAGTTCTTCACCATGAGGGTCGTGAGGCACTGGAACAGGCACCAGAGAGGTGGTGGAAGCCCCATCCCTGGAAGTGTTCAAGGCCAGGCTGGATGGGGCTCTGAGCAACCTGATCTATGGGAGATGTCCCTGCCCATGGGAGGGGGGTTGGAACTGGGTGATCTTTAAGGTCCCTTCCAACCCTAACAATTCCATGATTCTATGATTCTTTTCAGCAATGACAAGTAATTGAGTTTCTTAGCTGGCTCATTGTCGGTCCCTGTTGTCAGCAGAGACTGCCACTGCTAAGTGTGCAAAAGTAATTGGTAAGGATAAAAGATCAATCATCATTTTTGCAATATTGTCTCCCAGTTTAATAACCCCATTTAATTAGAAATCATAGGTAGTAACCATGGCAGGTAAATTTAATATAAGTTCTGAAACACCTGAGATTGCAGGAATTTTACCATCTCTAATATTCTTGTTAATAAAAACTTCTCTGGAGTTGGAAGTTTCTCCCGGGAGTCTTCCCATATGCCACACAGCTCAAAACCAATCATCGCAGAGGACAGGCACGGGCCACCAGCAGGTCTTCGTGTCTGCTGCAGGGTGCCCTGACAAGCACAAGCTCCTGAGTGCCCGTGTAGCCAAGGCACAAACCTGTGGCTACACAGGGATGGGGCGAGACGTGACTACCTACTTGACAGAGCGGCACAGAGCAAACCTCCCAGTGCCACAGCGCCTCGCTGCAGCAAAACTTCATTTTTGCTGGTGTAGGTTTTCCTGCCTGGCTCTGGGATGAGGGACAATTGTGCTGCCCAGCCCTGAGTCCAGGGTGAGGGGTGCTGGGTACCCTGCCAGGCTGGCAAGGATGTGGGGCTGCCTAATGTAATGCTGGGTAATGAGCCCGTCTCCAGCATCAGAGGGGGATTTGGAGTGATAGTTGCGTCTGACTGGGAAGCAGGATGAAATAGTAATTTTGTGACCGGTCCCATTAGCCTAATTTCTTAATTTTTGGTTTCAGAGCAAATTTACCTTCACCTAGACAGCTGTAAAGAACAAAAGAGCTACGTTTTCTGGTTTTTTTTATTTAGCATCACCCAAAAAGCCCGTGTTCTGAGAGGGAAGGATATTTGCACAGGCTTAACTTCAGTGGCCTGATACAACTACAGCAATTCCATGAGGAACAAAACACATGAACGTGTGTCCAATAAGCTCAGCCAAGGGAAGAGCAGCAAGTGATAAATATCCCTGGACTGTTGGAGCTGTGAGGTGCCTCCTGAGGAGCCGGGCAGCAGTGCCACATGCACCCACGCGAGGGTCAAGATACCCCTGGAACTTGTCCTCTTACCATGAGGTTTTTGTTGTTCACTTGCCTGGCTTCTGGCTCCTCTGGCTGATAGGAAGGAGAAGACACCCAGCTCTGCACAGAGCTTTGCGGCTGAGCAAGGGGAGGGCCAGCAAGGAGGACAGCATGGCCAGGAAGCTGAGAGCATCTTTTTCACCGCACTGCTCTCCTGCAGCCGAGATGGCCAAGGGAACGGCAACCACAGCTGAGGTTTGGCCACCCAGTCCCAGTCCCAGTCCCAGTCCCAGTCCTAGTCCCAGTCCCACCCCTCGCTGGCAAGCCAAGAGTGTGGATTCTCATCCTGGCCTCAGCACAATCCATGCATCCATGCAAACAGAGCAGAGGTGCCCAGAAAACGAACTGGACACAGGGAGCTGTAAAAACAGCAAGTTTGGATTAAAATACACCTCTGAGGAACAGCACGGCTCCACCTCACCGGGACTTGTGGATTTTCAGTTTCAGTGCTGTAGGTTCCCTCTAACATTCATCGTGAAACTGGGTCAAAGCCACCACGCTTCACCTCGGCGTTGCTGGGAAGCCGTTGAGAAGCCCTGGTGCCCAGCCCAAAATTGGGCACACAATTGCAAATAAATGAAGCAAATAGTTGCTTTCCTCAGCTCAGCCACCCTGGGGAGCTGCAGGCTGGTAATAAAAGGGCTTTTGCCCCAGGACAGGCTGAGGGTATACCCTGCTCCAGCCTTCACCATAGATCCCTCCTGCCCTGGTAGAGCAAAGAGTTTTGAGCTGAGCTGGTGCAGCAGGACTTGCACCCACCACTGCCTGTCACCCAGATGGGAGAGGCAAAAAATAGGCATGCAGAAGGAGGGCAAAGATGGTTGCTCCCCAGAGCACACCTTATCCATGTCTGCAGCCTCAGCAGCAAGGCAGGGCCAGTCCCCGGGGGCTCCAGGCAGCCGGCAGCAAAGTGTTGCAGGGGGGACTTCCTTTTTTTGGGGGAAGGCAGACGTAATACACCACATGCACGGGTGGTGCCCAGCCATGCTGCTCACTGACCTGCACAAACGTGGCCTCCCAGGCAAGAGAGTAAATGGCAAGAGAGACAAGCCAAATGAAACCAGAAAGGTCACTGCCACCCCTCCTGGGCACGCAGCAGGGCCATCGGGTGGGAAACAGGGAATGCCTTATCCAGCTGCGCCAGGACCTTACGAGGGACAGGGAAATCGTCTTCTCCCAGCTCTTGCATCCCACCAACTGCCCCCACTCCCACACAGGACGCTGTCTCAGCAAGGACTCAACCCTGCAAAACTTTTCTCTCTTGTGGCCACCAAAGCCTAAGGGACTGCAGCCACCTCCAAGTACGTGCCAGCTCGGATGTGACACAACACCCTACATGAGCAGCACCCTCCCTTCCTGCATTTTAAGGAAAACTGATTGAGTATCAGCACCAGAGAGGTGGTTTAGATTGCTAGGCATCCTTTTGAACGACTAAATGGCAGTGAGTAATACGTATTTACATACATTATGGTCTATTCCCCCATCGGAAAGCGATTTGTGTAGATAACTTCCATTAATGTTAAAGGGAGTCATTCACATAAATCCTCGGCACATTAATGGCCGACTAGCCTCCTCTCTGTACTATTTCGTGTTGCTGCATTTAGTGAGCGCAATATAAATGTGGCCGATTTAATATGCAAATAAATTCAAGTATTTACTGAGCCATAAGAGACAGTTACTAGGCACATCTCTCATTCACCGTTTATAGGAAAATAGATGGAGGCTGCCAGATGAAATCGGGAGATAAATGCTATAAACATTTTTTTAAGGCAACAGGGGAAAAGGTACTGAGTTTCCACATACACATAAATATTGATCAAAACCAGTTTCTTGAAGACATCTTCTTGTTTATTTATTTTTACTCTGCATGTGTGCTTTTACTACACATTCGCACTGAAGCTCTATTTGTTGCATTGCTGTTCCCTGTTGGTGGCACTGGGGTCCCTCCGGTCCCCTGGGGACAGAGCAGGGCCCTGCACCGTCCCCGCTGTGCTCGTCTTGAAAAGATGGGCTGCCTGCTGTGACTCCCTCTTTCTCTGGCACCAAAATGTGAGCCCTCCCTTCAACAGCACCTGGCACAGGAAAGGGGAGGGAGACCTTTTGCACCATTTCTTCTCACGGATGCCCTCTTGAGAAACTGCACGGGGCACTTGCAAAACGAGAGCCCTCTCCGGGTCTGCACTTTTCTGAGGCAGAGGAAAAACATCTTCTATGGGAAACAGATCTTAAAAATGTATCAGATGTGGTATTACTGAAGTCCTTCTTCAGTTCCCTGTGTAAGATTTTTAAGATGCCAAGCCAAATGGATGTGCCCTCCTCAAGACATGTCCTCCGCAAGACTTTTCTTCCTGGTAGCACTGATTCACTTGTTTATTCTTTCAGATGGAAAGCAAGGAAAAATTGTCTCTCTGTATCGCACAGTTCAATAGGATGGTTCCTATGCTCGTGGAAATACGCAGATACATATTTTAAGAGGCCTTATCTACTGTTAGACTCCACAGCACTCTGCTGGGCTGCATCCCTATTGAATGCTGCGGGGCTTTTCCATAGGAGTCACCAACAAACCCCTGAGGTCTTTCCAGCATCCCCGTGTTGGCTCTGGGCTGGCGCGTCTGCCCGAGCTTGAGGGCGTGCAGGCATCTCCCTGCAGAGCCAGGCGGGAGCTGAGATGGAGCGCCCAGCACCACCACCCTGCTTGCCTGGCAGGACAGACCAGGATGGCCAGTTGCGGCAGCAGCTCAGCACCAAGCAAAAATAATAGCAGAGACAAAAAATACCACACAACCTCTGTCCTTAATGGGGAATCCCCTCTTCTAATGTTGCCCTTTGGGTTTGTCCTCAGTTAAGACCCCCAGAGCTCCCCTTTCCCCTGTTCAGTGAGTACCTCTCCTTGCAAAATCTCTTCTGCCTGAGTGCTGTCCCTGGCCAGGTTTGCATCCCGCTCCCGAATCTTCGCTCTCTCCCCTGAGAAACATCCCTCTCCCCACAGTGCCCGCAGGTGTAGATGGCTGCAAACCTACGATGTATACTTTGGAAATCAGATCATTTTACGCACCAACTCTATAAAAGGGAGCCCCCACCCCAAACCTGCTTGCTTCCGTCCCAATGTGGCTGTGCCCCTTGGCTGCCTCCCGGGAGAGCCTCCATCGCCCCTTGCAGGGTGCAGTCCTGGCCTCACAGCCCAGGTGTGCCTGCTCTGCCCCAAATCTGGGCCACGCTGTGGGGCCAGGGAGCAGCGGGAGGCACTCAGGGAGCAGGAGGGCACCTGAGAGACTTTTTGTGGCAAGGGGACAGGAGGTGGCAACGGGACACCCAGCAAACAGGACCAGTGGTGGTCCCTCGCTCCCACCTTTCCTCTTGATAGACCTGCAGTGTTTGAGTGACACATTCCCTCCGACCCTGAGTTTATAGAGTGCCTGAACATTTGCTGGAGTCTCTCGGGATGACAACAGCCATAATTCTCAATAAATCTGCCGGTGTCACAGGAGGTCTTAAAAACTTACCTGTCTGTGGTGTCCTCTCCGGAAGGCAAGCAGGAAGAAATCACTTGGGGCCAATGCTGCTTAGAGGCTTTCAGGTCACCAAGGCCTTCTCCTGCCTTATGGGGACGTGGCAACTTCCTCCTGCTAGCAAGAGGGGGCTAATGCACATGGCCACCAAGAGCCCCTTGCACAGGCAGCTGCCTGCAAGCCAGCCTGCTCAGCCTGGGGACATCTCAGGGTGGCATCTTCCTCCAGGGAGCTCTTTTGGGAGGACTTTCTTTGTAGGAAATGCTCATTGCAACGCTCAGTTAGCCCTGTCGGCTGCGGGGAAACTGGATCTCGGGAGTCCGCCCTGCAAGGCTTGGGGTGTGGGGATAGCATGTCCTCACCTGCCATTAAATCTTAATCAGTTTTGAAGGACAAGCGCTCACAATTAGCTTCTATATTGAAACCTCAGGTGCATGACACCTGCAGGAAGATGGAGTGAAAGAAGAAAGCATCTCATACCTTCCCTGCGCCTCCCACCAAGTGAAACACGCCATGTTTTGTGCTACCTCCTTCACATCGTTGAACCACAAGCGGAAGCGTGGTGAGAGAGAGGCAAGCATCAGGAAAAGCTATTTACACAACAGACAGTTGTGTAAAAGGTATTTACACAACAGACAGTCCGGTCCCTCAGCAAAAGACACGTGGACACTTATATCCAAGGAGCACGTCAAAGAGTAATATAGCTGATTTTTTACAGATTTCTTGTGCTGCTTGAGATCAGGAATCACCTATAGCTGCACATGCTGCGGGATTAATCCTTTCCAGCTCTCCCTGGGAAAACAAGGCTTGCACAGGTGCCAGCAGAGCCCCAGCAGCTGAACTGTGGCTGCTCCCTGGCACCCTGCACCAAGGTGGGACCAAGGAGTGCAGCGGGGTGGCCAGAATGTGGATGGAAGGTTTAATGGAGGAATCATAGAATGATAGAATGATTGAATCATAGAATCTTCATAGTTGGAAAGGACCTTTGAGATCATCGAGTCCAACCATACACACAGAAAAAAAAAAACCCAAACTCCTACAATCTCTGCCGCTAGAGCATACCCTGAAGTGCCAAATCTAGACCTCAGGCTTTCCCCTGCCCTGCACCAAGTTGCAGCCCCCTTCCCTTCTGCCCCCCAGCTGCAGCAGAGCACCCAGGGCCCATGAGCCCCACAATGCAGGCAGGAGCAGACCCTCTGCCAGCAGTACGGCGACCGAAGCACTGAGAGCAATTTAGGGCACAGCCCCGAGCTCAATTTCAGTCACACCTGCCGTAAATCAAGAAAATGCCAGGGAATGCTCCTGGGAGCCCTCAAATATATAAGTATTCGAAGCCACAAGAGCAACAGCTGGTCCCTGCGAAAGCTTGTGACGGTCTGACATTTTGAACGCTGAGCGTGCTGGTGTCCGCACATGTGGCAGGTAAAAGGAGCAGGAAAACAGGGGCGTATTCCTGGCCCCACTGCTGACCAGGAACGGAAAGGGAACCCTGTCCTTTGAATCGCACACCCAAACTGAACAGAGCAACAAAGTCAAACAGGTGGAGAAGCAAAAGGCTGGCATTTATAGCAGCATTTCTCCCGTACGATGAGAATCACCTTTAAAGATGGGGTCAGGATAAACTGCAGGGCAACAGCAAACTGTTCGGTTCAAGAGAAATTATTCATCCTTCAGCGGAACATAATTACATATCCAGACTCTCTCTGGGCAATTCTTTATTCGGGCCAAATTTACACTAGTTCCTAAAGGGAGCAGTCAACCTTAATGAACGACTTACAGTTTCATCATCTTCGTAAGGCTTTATTAAAGAAAAAGAATATCAGAAGTTTAGATCTTTAATTAGTAAATTTTAACCCCACCTTCACTGCACATCACCCTTTCTTTTGGCAATTCCTTCATTCTTGTCAATAGGAAAACTTGGTGCAAAGATGCTACCTTAGATTATAAATTATTTTCCATTTTATTAGTCGATAGCAAATTTAGCCAGGACCTTTAATGCACCCATATATCATGATTCTGTTTGGCAGAGCAGCGTGTAATCCCCTGATGCACGAATTTGAATGAGGGGTTTGTTTTTTTTTTAATATACGGCAAAATAAAGTGAAAATTTTGCTTCCTTTGCACAGCAAACCAATTCCTCATGATGCAACTTGTTATGACAGAATTAATATACATAATTCATTTTTCCCTTTCAGGTGAGGCTGGAATATTTTTCTTTGTTATAAGTAAAGCAATTATTGTTCATTCTCACTGCGGGGAGCCCAGTGGTGACTATCACCTGTTAAATACTGTAGCTGCTCTTAATGGTCAGCTGGAGAACTCAGCTGGGAGTGTTTTATGTAAATAAAGCTGACTCCTCCTTTGCACCATTTTAAAGCCGTAGGGAGAGAAGTAGGGCAGGATTTTAGGGAAATGGGATGTTTTTTCCTCATCGTTATGTTTTCCCTTTAAAAAACACTGTGATGCCATTGAGTATACTTTATGAAAGTGAACTAAGATCTCCTGAACGTAACAGGGCTTTGCTGACTTCAGTGTTATCAAATATAAACATTTTGCTTCATTCCATTTTTAATAGAAATCATTGCTGTCTTACTCGCACCAGCTATTTCCTGAAGGTCTTCCTTACCCGAGCTATGCTTTTATGCCTTGTATTTATTTGCCAGGCCGTTTGCAGGGGGAGAGCGTGCCTCAGTCTCTAGTTTAAAGTACCCCAAGATGTTTTCAAACCAATGCTAGGAATATGGGCTAGCCTTAGTGATGTGAGTTCGGTCTGCAGCAGGAAAGGAGCCCCTGGGTACCTCTGGTCAGAGCCCAGCGAGAAGTGGTGGTGCTGGGGAATTGGTTAAACCACCCCCTTTTCTACTGCAGGGTTTGGGTCGGTTCCCCCCAGAGCTGGGCACAGGGAAGCCTGTGAGGGTGTCAGCAGGTTCTGACTGAGATGAGGGATGAGGAGGATGGACATGTCCCCACCGAGGGCAGCCCGTGTCCCAGCAGCAAGCCCCTCGCTCGTCTGCTTCATCCCCGCGGGGCTGGGTGAAGGAGCAGGCAGGAGCCCAGCGGGCAGGGATTGCCTGTCTCCTGTTCCCAGGCTGTGAACAGCCAACCGGCCCACACCCCGCTTCCTCACTTCACCCTACAGCCTCTGCCCTCTCTTGCTTTTTGCCTTTTATTTAGGTGACCTTAAATTCAAAGGAGGGAAGGCGTTGGGGAGACGTCTGTGTAAGGTCACATCTCAGCCTCCTGAAGGGCAGGGTGTCACCCACATGCCAGGACTGGGCGCTTTATGGTGTCTCTCTTTTAAACTTTGGGGTTTTTTTAATATGTATCAAAACCGCCAAATTTTTTTGGCACGCTGAGGGGGAGGCATCCTACTGCAATTTCTTCTTTCTAGCTATTGTAGCCACCATCGAGCACCTGTACCTATGATGTTCCCAGCAGGTGAGAAACCTCAGGGCAAGGCACTGATTGCCCAAGAAAGAAAATTTCCTTTTTTTGCCCACTCTTTTTCACAAAACGTAGGAAATTACTCATTAAACATATCCAAGAAAAAAGTAACAGAAATATCAGAGTTACTGGGCTACATCAACAAAGCATTCATCAAGGTATACCTTCAGCAGAGTTTCTGATCTAATTCAGCACATGTACTTTTACTGTTGGTAGATTTTTTTTCTGGTCCCCTTTCCACGCTCCATCATTAAAAAGCTCATGCCCTTGCCAGCCCTTCTACTGTGAAGGACACGTGCATTGGTTAAATAACTTTTATGATGGGGCAGAGGGGCTCTGCCTTCCTGGGAGAATCAGTGTGACATGTAAATTAAAATAAAAAGTCACCTGCAGACGGAAAGCATTGGGAGACACCTCATCTAAATATAATCTCAAAACCTGAACTTGCAAATCTCCAAACCATACCCTCAGCTGGTGTCAGATGAGGCTGGAGCCAAGGAAGTTATGCTGATTTACACCACCAGCTGAGTGACCCCGGTGTGCTTAGCTGGACCGAGGTCTGGCAGCACAGTGTGGCGGAGGATGCTGTCAGTACTCCTGTAGCACAAAGACACTTTTTAGACTCCAGCCCTGCTCTCACAGATAACAACACCCCCCTGCTTTCCGAGTATTTGCTACTTAACCCCTCCTTTACATGCTTTACACTGCCCATTGTGCTTTTAATCAACTTGAAAAGCCCTTGGTCTATCCTTGAGCAAAGTGTCTTCGGAAGCCTCTTGAAATAAACCCAGGGTTAAACAGCAATCCCCCTCCAAGCAGAGAATCAGAACAACTTTCCTTCTGCAGCTCACCAGGCTAACTTTATACTCCTGCCACCAGCCTCGCATGCACCAAAGCCAAAAAAACCAACTTCTTTCCTCCAGACCGCTGCCGCTGGATGAACCCCAGGCAGAGAAACCAACGCTCGCAGCCTTTCACCGGCAATGGAAGGGCAAACGGCGCCCGGCTCTCAAAGGCTGAGTTACTCGCTGAACCACGCCGGGCTTCACCCTCCGTCAGCGAGCGGCCAGCTGGGGCGGCAGCGGCGGCTTGGGGGGGTTTAGGAGGGACCGTCAGGGCTAGCCGGGGGCACGCACGCATTTCACCCCCCGTGCCCTGTCCTCCTGCAAAGTTACCTTTAAAACACCTGAAAGGACACACAGGTCCAACTCTGCTAAAGTAGGCTCCTCGGCGACTCTCACGAGCTAGGTGCCTTTTAGTCTCGAAGGGAAAACCTGGCATACAGACAGTCTCACTCCTTTCCATTTTCAGTTAAGGATAAAAATTCGACTTACCATCTGGTTGGAAGATATGAGGAGGTTATAATTAAGCTCATTGCTCTGTGAACTATACTAAACCCCCCAAATCTGTGGTAGAAATACTGCCCGCTATGTATATTGCAAAATAAGTTGCTTTTAAAATGGAAGAGACGTTTACCTGGCAGAAAAAAAAAAAAAAAGAAAAAAAAAGAAAAAAAAAAGAAAAGAAAAATACCCCACAAAAACCTGCTTGGATTCAGGTTTGGAAAAGCCCGAAGCTGCTCTGCATGCAGAGTGCTGTGTAGTCAGAAGTCTTCACCAACTAGTGCACGCACACACACATAAACACACACACACATATACACACTCCCACCACGAGCCGGCGGCACCCACTGCTCTGCTGCCCCTCTCCTCCCAAAACCCGCTCCCGGGGCTACGTAAAGGTGTGCTTTGGCAAAGAGGGTCTCCAAGTGAGGAGCTGCAAAGTTACCACAGACAGACAAGCCGCACGAGAAACTGCTCCAACAAGGCTCAACGACACACATCAGGCAGAGAAGAAGAAGCATGCTTTGCCCTTACCTATTGCTTAGGTTAAAACACTGAGCAGTGCCTTTAGAGAGCCTGGGCACTGGGACCCAAAGGGCAGAGGACTTTCAGCACAGTCACACAGACCCCGGCAAAAGCCATCTTCTCCCTGTCTCTTAGCACAGTGCAAGTCTCCAGCAGCTCGGCTCTCCAGCTGCAAACATCTCATTAGACTAATGCATTCAGCACAGGCAGAAAACTCGATTTACCATAGCTACAGCAATGAATTTCCATTACGATGACAGCTTCAACCACATCATGTCCGGAAAAGCAGCCAACCACTGCCTTTTAAAGAACACACACATTTTACGCGCAGAAAAACGAGGCCTGCGCGTCGGGTTTCCTTTCTCTTCGCAGCTACACTGAAAAAACGAAAAAAAAATAATAATTGCTGTTTCTTTTTATTTCAGAAACTCCACAAGCGGAAAGGTAAAGGCGTTTGGACTCTTCCCCCTCCTCTCCCTGCATCCCCCCCCAATAGCAGTATCTTTCGCAATACCGTGCATCAGGCTGCGATGAGCAGGAGGGGTGTTTGCAACATTTCTGGTTTCACTACCCCTCCTCTGTTGCCATGGAAACCGGACTGTAGCATCAGCCCTTTGTCCCACTCCTGCAGCAGCCTGGCCCGATGCTGAGCTTACGTGATGCCACTGATGGGAAGGATCAGTCGCTTCGTTTTGGCTAATTTACGTGGAAACTGGGGGAAGAGAACTTGGGATCTTTTTGCCGGCGACAGTAGGTGTGCGTGTACGGCATTGCTCATGCACGCACACACACACATGCACCGGTACACAAACACACACAGTCAGCGGTGTGGATAATTTTACAGGTATGGCCAGGCAATGATATATATACAATATGTAGAAATATCAGTTACCACAGCTATACCATGGCATTTGGGCAGGATGCCGGAGCGTTTCCAGTCACTCATCACAGAATACACCGTGTCTTCCCTTATTTAGCACAGCATTAGCAGCTCTTACCACCAAAAAAAAAATAAAATCTGTAATACATATAATAAATAATGATCATAATAATCCTGCCATGCTCCATTGACTGTGCTAGATCAAATTATCCCAGCCCGGGGGTTTGTCGCAGTTGTTTGTGAGTGTTGCACAGCTCCCCGCTGCCCACTTCGCACGCTCGCGTATATCGTTACCCAGTATTTATCGCAAGCCAAAATGTGCTCCTCACCTCTCTTTGCTTCCACTCCCGCAAATGCCTCATCAGACGGGCTTGCAGCGTGGTGATCACTGGTCCTGCCGGTTTCGTGGTCCCTGCTGGTTTTGTGCTAGCCTGGCTTTACGGGGTTTAGGGGAGTTACTTTGGACTCGTCACCACAGAATGTGAGATGAGTATTAAGCCTGTTATGTTTACCAAGGAAGAAGAGGAAAAGCAAGGAACCCCAGATCCCGGACCGTTTGTACCAACAAGAGCCAGGGCTCTGTTAGTGCCCTTCCCCGGCAGTGGGGAGGTGGGCAAGCACCTGCCCACCAGTGACTACGAGCAGGGTGAGATGCTCGAGCTCACACCACTGATCCCTTGCAAGCAGAATAAGGGCGGGAGGATGGCCGGGGTGTTTATTTTCTTCTTAAAGTCATGGCTAGAGAAGAACTAGAGAACAACTGTTTTCTGTCTTCCGCTACTGGTGTATGACACCTGTGGTACTCGCAAACACACTGGGTAAGGAAGTACCCAAGCGCTCCTCAGCCCAGCCTTCATCCTGGAAAAGGCCTGTAATACCCCTTTCTCCCTGAAAAGATCAAGGTCAGTGGGCCAGCACTCACGGATTCCCTTACCAGAATAAAATGGAGGGAACTGGAACACCATGCAAATTCCTGTTTATGTTCCCTAATAGGATCAAGAGGGGAAAGCAGTAGTGATTAAGAAAAATCACGACAGACTCTTTTAAAAAGCCTTTCTCTTTCAAGCTCTTCACAATTTTGAGCATGAGTCTTAGCCACCCCTGTCGTTTCACATCACCTCAGCAGAAGCGTTGCTGCTGTGGCTTGTCACACCCGGTGCCGTTGGTTGTGTCACACCATGTTACCGATGTCATCTAGCACGGGCGGGCTGGCACAACAGCACCGCGCCGAGGCATCAGCTGCGGCCTCTCGCAAAAAAATATGATATTAATACAATGCAACGCAATAACAAAGTGTTGGGGAGGGGACTGGAAATTTTTCTTTTTTGTCACTGAATGCCATGAATAATTTTGCAGGCCTCAAACCAGCCAAATCCCCACAGCTTTGGGAGCAAGTTTTGCTCCGTTAAGGATTGCAGAGTTCTTTGGACTATGGTCTTTGCAGGGCTCATTTGACAGCCTTAAATTTAAAGTTTAAATTAAAGACCCTTGAATTTTGTTTTAAAATGTACAGCTGGTCTGGAGGGCAGCTTAATTTATGGCCCAAAGCAAGGGAGGGTGAGATAGCACTGGGGGAATGGTTCAAAGCCTTCACATCGCCTATGAAGCCAAATGCAGGGCTCATTTCCCCATCTTGGGGTCCGCAAGAGAGAGGCGAGGGGCAAAGGGACATGAGCCAGAGGTGGGGCCAAGGGGAAGGTATTTCCCAGGATGGTTCAGGGGAATGGTCTGCGTGCATGCTGGTGGCACGCTCGTGTGAGCTTCAGGGGACACCTGAGCAGCCGTGGTCACGCATTGGTGGGCTTCAACCCAAGGTTGCCCCTTCCAGCCCCAGGCTTGCCCATGCCACTCTCCCTTGTGCAGAGATGTGTCTGACCACAGGGCCACGGCAGGGGAGATGGACGAGGTAGGGGAGCTTTAAATCTCTGCTGAAGTAAATCTGCCCACCAAATGCTAGAAACACGGTGGACTGATGTAATCACTTGCTTCCTTTCCAAATAGAAATGAGAAAGGTGATAAAGCTGGGGCGGGGCGGGGGGGAGAAAAGTTCTTGTTTGCCTGAGGCCCTGGGTGTCAGCGAGCCTCAAAAATGCTAAAACAGTTTCCTCTCTAGGCATAGGGTTTGCAAATGAAGATGACACTTTGCAGAGAAATATTAAGGATCTCTGCACAGAGAGGCAGGCGACAGCAGAGCAAGGAGCACGGCTGAAGTCTCCTGTCTCCTGTCACTGCTTCCCTGACTATTTGCACCACGGGCCACCATCAATCTCCAAAATTTTTTTTTAGAAATACAATTCTTTTTCATTGTATTCTACATCCGTCTCCGTGCTTCTTTTCATCACTGTCCTGATATTTGTCTTTCACCTATTTTGTACTGTTTATTTTTCAGCCCTTCCCTCTACTGCTTGTCCTCACAGCCTCCTCTGAGCAGGAACAGACCCCAGATGCAGGACTGAAGCCTTTGGGGCAGGCGGTGGCACAGTGAGGAGCATGGGTCAGGGCTTTAATGACCAGCTGAGAGACAGTCCGATGCCCAGTGTTTGAACATGGGTTTTCAGTGCTGGGTTAGCCCCTAGTTTGCCTGGTCTCCTGCATGCAAGGGCTTTCCTTGCCTGTCTGCAGACTAGCTGGGTATTTTTCTGTGCCACGTACATAAATTTTACCCTTGGCCACCTGAAGTCACATCTGAAATACCAGCAGCCACACCAAAGCTCTGCCCCACTGGCTGCCGTGGGCTCCTTGCTAGCGACACTGGGTGAGGGTCACAGATGCCCATCACCATCCACGTGGCAATGCGGAACAGGCATGGGAACAGCCCTCATCCCCACGGTGATCTCTGTCACCCACTGTAGATGCCCTGAAACATCCTCAAAGAGGGTCTGTCCCACCAGCTCTTGCTGGACTGCCCAGGATGTTTTGGACCGAGGACAAACCCGGCCATGGGAGGGACGAGCATCCCAGAGGGTTGCCACCCATGCGGGCGTGTGCCGGATCCTGACATTGCGCCATCATCCCTCCCCATCCGCTGGCTCCCCGGCACACCCGTCCCTGCAGCCTGGCGCTGGGCGGGATGGCGCACGGCGCTCCGCTGCTCTCCATCCACCACCAACATTAATAAACTCCCACAGATTGTCATTTTATTTCAAGCATTACCCTATAATTTAAATAATTCGATTCTTTAAACAATTACATTCAATTACCTTCAGATTTCCATGAAATCAGAAAGCATTCAGGGTAAGTGAGAAAGGAAATTAAACATCCCGAAACAGCCTAAGTGTGTGCAGCCCTCCCTGCTGTTTGGGCAGAAGGTGAGCAGGGCAGGAGCTCATCTGGAGCTCTTCTTTCTGCCACCAGCGAACGCCTGGCCGCGGGGGTGACATTCACCTCCTCAGACACGGCTGCACAAAAGGCAAAAATGCAAAAAGCCTTTTCAGGGCAGGGTTATGCCCTGTATGCGATTTTTTCCCCCCTGCATCTTTATTAGGCATTTCAGTTTAACAAGATTTTTAGCTATAAATCTTTCTGGATGCTGAATCAATCTCGTGACACCCGCCCCGACCTTCTTCACCCCCCTCCCCGTGCTTGCGTAGACAGAGTTGGTTAAGGTATGATGGGGTCTGGTTTAAGGGGCTGAATTTAAACAATTATCTTAATTACAAGAGTGGTATCATCTTTCAAGCAAGCGGGTCTCCAGGGAGGACAGCTGCTGAGAAGTCACTTAGACGCGTGAGCCTTTGAAAGCAGCGGTGAGAGGGGTTGTGACTCCAGCTACCACCGCCGCTCCCCGCTTGCACCCCGTCTCCTTCCCACCTGCCCATGAGAGGAGGCGAGGTGGGATGGCAGCGCTTGGACAAGCAAGAAATGCCTGGGCCTCACATCGCCTGCCACTTGCCCCCTGCCCAGCCCGTCCCTGGAGGTCGCCTTCCGTTCAGGCACTTGCTAAATTTGAATAAAGCTGCGGAGACCTCCTGATGCGCTCCGGCAATTTGCTCAGGAGGCCAAGCTGAAAATTAAGTCCTTTCCTGAGTGTGCTGCAGAAGAAGCCAAGGGAAGCGCCCAAAGAAAAAGCTGGCAGCGCCCTGGATGTGCAAGGAGTGGGAGGGCAGGGTTCCCATCCTGCTCAGACCCCCATCCAGCTCATCCCATGCCCATCAGTCACCCCACAGCCCCCTTTGCCCCTGGGACGGGCTCCGGAGCAGCTCTGCCTCCTCCGTCCCCCAGCACATCAGCCCCTGCAAGGTCACCCCAATTCACCTCCCCACCCCAATTCACTGCTCACTTGAGGACATGATTATTTCCCAAATCACTAAACATCAGGAGCCGCTTTGTAATTTGCATGGTTCTTTATTACATTTATTGATTTTAAAATATTTTAACGGCTCGTTTATTGCTGTGTTAAAGAGCTCGGAAAGGCAATAAAGTCACGTGGCATCCCTAGTGATAAAAGAAATAATCCTTTGAGCTGCAGAAATCGTGCCTTCTCCCTTCCCCTCCGAGCTTCTTTCAAGCGAAAAACCAAGAGCAACAGTACCCGAAAGGCAAAATCCCCACACCCAAAGCAGGAAGATAGAATAAGTTGTAATAAACTGTAGCCAAAACTCTGGAGCACCAATGCAACCTGCTGCAGCTAAGAAACAAAGAAACCTTACTCATCCCCCTTGGTTAAGGTGCTTGACGTACACAGTAATTTTTTGCACATTTATTTACAGAGCTGAGGTGATTGGCCATGGGCTATCTCTGTCTGTCCAACATCAGCAGCGATGCTAAAACAGTGATGCGCCTCCAGGCCCAGCGCAAGGAGGTTTCGTCGATACCAGCTGGGGCGTACCACACTGTCTTATCCACACATATTTCCTAATGAGGGTCTCTTGAGACCCAGTGTACAGGAATCTGCTGGGGCGGAGCTGAAGTGTCCAGGCTGGTGCTGCCATGGACCTGTTGGAAAGGGTCCAGCAGAGGGCCACGAAGACGATCAGAGGGCTGGGGCACCTCTGCTATGAGGACAGGCTGAGAGAGTTGGGGTTGTTCAGCCTGGAGAAGAGAAGGCTCCAGGGAGACCTTACAGCAGCCTTCCACTACCTAAAGGGGGCCTACAGGAGAGACAGGGAGGGAATTTTTATCAGGGAGTGGAGCAATAGGAAGAGGGGTAACAATTTTAAACTGAAAGAAGGTAGATTTAGATTAGATATCAGGAGGAAATTCTTTACTGTGAGGGTGGTGAGACTCTGGCACAGGTTGCCCAGAGAAGCTGTGGATGCCCCATCCCTGGAAGTGTTCAAGGCCAGGCTGGATGGGGCTTTGAGCAGCCTGGTCTAGTGGGAGGTGTCCCTGCCCCATGGCAGGGGGTTGGAACTAGATGACCTTTAAGGTCCCTTCCAGCCCGAACCACTCCATGATTCTATGATTCAGCACTAACTCAGCAGATGCTGAGCAGAGGATCTTGCTCCAGGAACGCTGACATGGATGGCAGTTAACATGTCTCACTCCACGGAAAGTTGAAGGAGCAGTCAGGATTAGTTTTTCCGTGACTTCCTCCTGCTAATTACATGAGAAGTGCCTGACAAGGGCAAGGCATCGAAAGGTTGAATTAGAAACTCGTGGCCGAGTAGGCACCTTTGCTGTTTGTGAGGCAGCGCACTGAAACATTAGCTTTTTCTTGTAAGAACCAGAATAATAGACAGGCAGAGGGATTTCATTCAGCCAGTACATTCCCTGCCCCCCCCTGCAGATACTGTAAATGCCACCAGGCATACCCAGCACCGTGCTCCCCTCGGACCGGCCGGGGGAGACCCAGGGGTGACCTTGCAGCGGACGCAGCCCGTTTCCCTCCCGTGCACAGGGCACAGCACGGAGGGTACTTGTCCTCGCAGCGATGCTCGCAGGATGGAGCAGGGAGCTTGGGTGCAATTTGGGTGCGTGTTTTACAGCAGCTCGTACCTTGCAGCGCCCCAAAGGCTTGCACGCTGCTTTTACAGGGAAAAATTCGATCATCCTTTTACCATCGCGGAAAGCAAAGTGGTTTAAACAGCGTTAGGGTATCTTTCCCAAATGTTCTTTTTTTCCCTGATGCGGGGAAATTTCCAGGAGTTAATTCACCAGCATCTTATTTCTTAATTTTTGGCTTTTGTATAGTGAGGAAGTGTGAGCTGGGAATTGTTATCATCTGACAAATAAAAAGGATCTATTTTAATAAATATGGTATCATAGCACAATAATAAATTAAATTAATAGCCCAATGAAATGAAAACAGAAGCTATGATCTAAACATTTCCTATTTATTTCGAGTGTCTTTCTCAAGTAACTTGGCTCAAATAGCATAACTTTCTGCAGTAGAGATAACTGGGTCTGGGCTGTAATTATGAAAAAAAAAAAAAAAAATCCTCCAGATGAGGGGTTTTGTTCCTTGGATTACTCTGCTGGTTTTACAGTCATTTCCAGCCCAGGGCATCTCCAGGCACTTGACCAACTAAACACTTACAGCTCAGCAGTGGGAGACGGCGGCCAGCAAAACCTGTTCCTGAGCAAGGTACCACTGGATTTCATTAATCGGCCCCCATCCGGCACACGGGTGGCACAGATGCCCGTGCTCTGCTCCCCAGCCTGCCTGTCCCTGCCTTACAGACTGAGCTGCTGGGCTTGCTGCACGGGTACGATTAAAAGAGAAGCAACGGCGAGCTGTTGTTCAGCAGAGGGGTGTATCAAACATGGCTCTTCTCCCTCCCCAGCATCCACCGTGGTGCCTGCCGTGCCCTTGTGCGGGCTCTTCCCACCCTCTCCAGTTTCCCCCTCTCCTCCCTCAGGCTCGGAAAACTGCTCTGGCACCGGGAAAGCAGATGTTATTCCCATCCCAAAAAGTACAGCACCCCTGAGAGCATGTTAGCCCAGAAATCCTAGAAGATATAGTGCTGGAGATGCTAGGCAGGGTGTTGGTAACAGCTGATGCATGCCGCACACACCTGAGGGGGGGAGAAAGCCAGGAAAGCCATCCCCAGCAAGGGGTTCAGTCCCAAAAAACTTGGTCTCTGAACATTAATGACTGCAGCAGGGGGGAAGCTTCCACTGCACGGCCAAGTCACGCAGAAAGCCTCTTCCCCAGACTGAACGCTTGCTCGCGCACCAGGAAGAGCGGGGAGAGGAGGTGTGACGGTGCCATCTCCTGACTCCTGCCACACGCAGAGAGGGCTGCATCTCGCTAGCTGGGGCGGGCTCAGCTGCCACCCCCAGGCAAAGCTCGTCAGAGAGAAAGACATTAATAGCAACTTCTTACAATAATATTGTATACAAATGTCCAAGTCCGGTAGATTTGATTTTTCTCCATAGCTAAAAGAGCAGTAAAGATATATGTCTCTGTAAAAACTATGTTTGCATACTCCTTTTCCTTAATTCAATAGAAAAAATAAAATCAGTTGCTATCCAAATTCACTGTAATTATCTTTTTTTTTTTTCTCTTGGCAAGCGCTATTTTTAGTCAATATGCATGCATAGTCATACTATAGCATAGCTATTTTTTAAATTACATATGCCAGCGTAGTTTATAGATTTTAATTAACCAGGGAGTTGGATAGCCATCAGCAGTCAGGAGCTGTATGTTGTTTGCATACAAACTCAGTGGAGAAACTTCCCCACGCAGCATCTGCTTGTACGACCGAGGAGGAGCAGACCCTCTCCGGCAGCCAAACAGTTTGGAGCCTGTTGAATGGTAATCGTGATCCAAGGGCTCAAACGCCACGGCTCTTCACTTGGAGAAAGGGGGCCTGGGTGGAAGAGGGTACTTCAGCTATGAGCGTGGATTTAGGAACACAAACGCAGCGCTCCACTTCCCAAAGAACCTGAAGGATGGGCACATGGGACAGGCACCCCTCCGCTGTCAGCGTATCATAATGCCACAGCCAACACTGGTCGTAGAGGCCAGTTTGTGCCCAGAGCACGCCATGCATATGCCCAAGCTGGAGCCATTACACAGGTGCCTCTCCATAAACACATCGGGGGGCAGCGGTGGCCGTGGGAGACACAGGGAGCCCCGGCACACTGCCGATGGGTGCGATACCTGTGAGCAGAGCCAGGGAGCAGGGCTGTCCTGCCACCGGAGTGAAATGCAGCTGTACAGCCCCCCCGGGCGGCTGTGGCACCCAAGCACTCACGTGCCTCGCTAACAAAACTGGCACCGGCTACATCTCTTGGCCATACAGCACTTTGTTTTAAAACAAAAAAATACTAGCAGAGATCAGAAATACATCAAAGTTTTCATCATTCGTTTAGCTTCTGAGGATGATTAGGTGGGATTGTCGACCTGCTTGAGGGTAGAAAGGCCTTGCAGAGGGATCAGGACAGGCTGGATGGATGGGCTGAAGCCAACGGTATGAGGTTGCACAAGGCCAAGTGCCGGGTCCTGCACTTGGTCACAACAACCCCGTGCATCGATACAGGCCTGGGGAAGAGTGGCGGGAGAGCTGCCTGGCAGAAAAGGACCTGGGGGTGTTGGTTGACTGCCAGCTGAACACGAGCCAGCAGTGTGCCCAGGTGGCCAAGAAGGCCAACAGCAACCTGGCCTGTATCAGGAATAGTGTGGTGAGTGGGACTATGGAAATGATTGTCCTCCTGTACTCAGCACTGAGGCCCCACCTCGAGTGCTGCGTCCGGTTTTGGGCCACTCACCAGAAAAAAGTGATTGAAGTGCTGGAGTGGGTCCAGAGAAGGGCAACAAAGCTGGTGAGGGGTCTGGAGAACAAGTCTTATGAGGAGAGGCTGAGAGAGCTGGGGTGGTTCAGCCTGGAGAAAAGGAGGCTGAGGGGAGACCTTACCGCTCTCTAATACGACTTGAAAGGAGGTTGTAGAGAGGTGGGGGTCGGTCTCTTCTCCCAGGTGACAGGCGATAGGACAAGAGGAAATGGCCTCAAGTTGTGCCAGGGGAGGTTTAGGTTGGATATTAGAAAAAATTGTTACACAGAAAGGGTTGTCAAGCATTGGAACAGGCTGCCCAGGGAAGTGGTGGAATCATCATCCCTGGAGGTATTGAAAAGACGGGTAGACATAGAGCTTAGAGATAATGGCTTAGTGACGGTTTTTGTCAGAGTCAGGTTGATGGTTGGGCTAGATGATCTGAAAGGTCCCTTCCAACCCAGGCAATTCTATGATTCTATCTGTAGCTGGGTTTTATTTTAGTGGTGGTGGGGGAAGTACTTTAGTACAGTTTAGCCCCAAAGTCGCGTGAAATCCAGAATCCCAGGACAGGCTCTGTTGTCCTTCGTCCACATCCAACTCTGCAATGACTTGTCGGATCCTGTCACAGGCGAGCAATTAGTTTACCTAGCAAAAGAGGTTTAAACTTCGCAAGTGGCCTCTGCTCTATGCCAGAGATGGGACAAATTTTCTTTGAGGCTGTGGAAAAGCTGCCAACAGAAAAAAGGAAAAAAAAAACAGAACCGAACATACTTCCCAGTCATTATCTGAGGTAGCTCATCAATTGCTCACAGGCTAAACTTCAGAAATCATATTGTGGTTATAATAAAACTGATCCAATTTTAGTGGTGATATTTTTTAAATAAAAGGCTTGATTTTAGGGTTTTCCTCATATTTTCCCTCCTCTGCTATTTTGACACTTCCATCATATTTGAGGCTGGCATGATGTGCATACCAAAAAGCCTCTCCTGTGTCTAACAAGCTGAATTATCTTATTATTGCCTAGCCTACAACCTCGCCTCTACAGAGACCTGGATTACAAAGGCTGGTGTCAGCCTCCGCGTTGGTGCCGTTGTAATATTTAACACTGAGCACTTACATAAAGATTCAAAGCAGCGCGGTGATTAATTGCTGTCATTCCTGCCAGTCTCCCCGGCTCACATTTGACCGGCAGGGCCATGCTTCCCTTTTAAGAGATGCCGGGTTTTGAACAATATCGCTCTATTTTTTTGTTTTAATTGGCTTTTAGCGGCGAGCGCAGAGGAGGCGGCACTGGGCAGGGCTGGCCGGGCAGCTGGGGCTGACCCACGGCTGCTGCCTGGCACGGACGCCCCGGTGACACCTGATGGGCACCGCTCCAGGCAGCTCCATCCAACAGTATTTCGGAGGAAAAGGTTAGAGGTGCATCAGGCAGGGCTGGCTTTGGCGTTGACGCTGCAAGGAGGCAATGGGCTGGACAAACTATGCTGCTTTCATCCCGACTGTTTCTCTTTTAAGGCCTCTGCTTCTGCTGGGCTCATAATGGAGATGGTCTCTCCTGCCTCACAGCCCAGCCCTCCCTTGCTTTTAGTGCTTGGCTTGTCTCATTGTTTCCAAAGCGCTCGATGCGGCACCCTGTGTTGCTGCGTGCCCGGCAGAGCGAGCAGGTCTGGTGGCACCACAGAGGGGACCAGGTCATCGCGTGAGGAGCAGCAGCACCCAGCCATCCCCCACCGACACCCTCTTTCCCACAGTGACAGCCCTTCAGGTGGCGGGGGGCCATCGTCCTGACTTTCAGAGCTAGCAGGCAAAAATGACAACGGGAGAAGAGAGAGGTTCTTTGCTTGTCCAAAACAGCCTGGCCCCCCCACACTGGCACCCAGGGGCAGAGGGTCACTGTGGGGGACAAGCAGGTGACATGGGCCACATGTACCCCACTGCAACGTCCAGCCCCAGCTGCCCTGCCTCGTCACCTCTGAGTCTTATAAGCTCGCTGCGAGATGGGCCAGACGTTTTAAAGGCAGTTCTTGCCAAGAAATGAAGAGCCTGTATATAGAAGTGTCTCCGTTTTAAATCCCCGGTAACTTTTAGCATACATACTATATATTAAACGTGAATTTGAATGTAAAATATAATGGGGCAGCTTTTCAACGTCTGAATGCACTATTCATCCCCGATTGCAATGAAGGAGGAGGAAAAAAAAAAAGAGGAACCAAATACACCTAACAAATCTACATCAGGAGGGAACCATAAAAAGATACAACCGAGATAAAACCTTATGTGAGGAAGTTAACTGCAAAGAGTAAATCCTCATAGCTTTCGGAAGAAATACCTGTAGGCAGCAGTGCCTTCTGCCACGTGAGGCTTAAGGGAAGACGCTAATGACGTAAATGGGGTTGCCCAAATTGTCTCGCGATGGGAAGCTGCCACCCATGGGCCGTACACGAGACCAAGGGAGCAACAGGCTCTCCTGCGCCTGAATTGATTTGGAGGGACCTGCAGAGCCAGGCAGTTTGGACGGACCAAATGCCCGGTGCAAAACGAAGCAAGGACTATCGCATTTCACCTCTTCATTTCAAACGACCAAAGTGATTGTCACCTGGGCCTCCAAATCTCGCCACCCTGTCATGGACAGTGTCTATTTTAGAGCCTTTATAACCCAATCTCAGCTAATGTGATTTACACATAGTAATTAATGGAGCTTCAGCTGTAAGGAAATTGGTCATTCAATTTGAGTTTAATTTACTGCACATGAATACATTAGAAAGCACAAATTCCATTGCTGTGATGTGGCCATGGAGAAAGGGTTGTGCACCGGGAAGGAAAAAATAAAATGCCCAATAAACATTAGGCTGCTGGCCTTCCACATTTCCCGCTCCTGAAGGGTCTCCTCGGTGGGAGAGGGGAACACAAATCCAGGCATGTCAGTACAGATGCTTGGAGGTATGAAGGCAGAGTCCCTGCTGCTACTGTTATCCTATTTCCCAGCTGCGGGAAACATCAGCCTGGCCTATTGGTGATATGGAGCCATTCTGACCCCTGCGTATGTTTGGGGGTGTATCCCTCAGGGAGAGCAGCTGAGTCGATGGGGTATAATGGTATGGGGTATAATGTCTGAAAAAGCTGCTGCATCTGTGGCATACGCATGAACAACTCCAGTGATGGAAAACCATGCCAGGACAGCCTTTCACAGCAAGGACAGTATTTCATTTTCAGGTACCTTAAGGTAAAGGTGGCCTCACACCAGCCTGGCCTTTGGAGCATCTAATAACCGTGCCCAAGCAAAGCCAAAAGCAACGCCTGGGCGATCCTCACTGCCCCGTGTGGGGCCGGGAATGCCCCGGTGCTCTCCCGGCCCATGGTCTGCCCCGCAGGAGATACCCATACGATGTCCAGCTTTTCTACAGTTTCTCCCTCGAATGCCTCCAGCTTTGTGCCATGAAGCGTCTACATACGTTGCTGGCATAAAAAAGAAAGCGCTCGCACCTTATTTTAAAGTAAAGGCGGACAAATTAAAAACGATTGCTCAAGGTGGTCCATGCAGACTCCTTCGTGCCTACGAAATTCCACACATGCAACGCAACTGTAACGTCTTCCCCGTTTAATTATTAGAGCATATACGTGGAAGGCTTATACACAGTGAAAGGCTGAAAATGCTTCCTGATTCTGCACACGCTGGAAATCAAATTCTAGGTAGAGTGTATGCAATTTGGCTTAAAAATACTATCATTAGCTTTAGAATCTATTGCGCTAATTAGATTTATTAATCGGGTTCATTGCCGGTAACAGTTCTGTTATTTAACTGAATGATAAATACAAACAATTTTGGCAGAAAATTGTTTCTACCAACTAAATAGTTTCTGTGTGGGCTCAAACTGCATCTTAAACCAAAACGTTGACGTGAAAGAAACGAAGGGCAAGCCATGAACATCCCCCAGATGTACGGTGTGTGCAAACTTGGTATCCCGTCCAGAGTTCAATACTGAAGGCGAGTCACCCAAAGCTCTCTCTCCTATCTGTTCCCCGGTACTTGCTAAGACCCCACCAGAGCACAGACAGCAGAGCTCCTGCTTACCTTAGTGAATAGAAATGAGTTTAAGCACACGCTCAACCTCTAATCCAGCACTCGGGCGCTCTGCCAAGCCTTCGACAAACCCTCAGAAGAGAGGGCGCCGTGGCCCTGTGCAGGTTTTAAAGACGATACCGCCAGGGGCATCTTTAAATGTGTCTCTGCAGGGAACGTAAAACTCAAGTGAACAGGGCACCCAGGTACCCCGTAAACCACCCCTTCGAGGCACAGGCATCCTCATGGTAGAACCACCTAACGTATCTCACTTTGCACAGCTTAAAACGCAGCCGAACTGGAGACACCTTCACGACGTCCACCGTACGCAAACGCATTTCCAAAAACTAATGCAAAGCAAGATGTAAGGCTCAAAACGGACTCAGTAACACCCCAATTGCTGCTACAAAAGGAAGCTCTGCCTTTCTTTCTCTGCCACGTTTTTATTTTTTAATAATAATAATATTAATAATTATTATTTCAATCTTAAAACAGGTTTCCTTCCGCAGTTTTTAAATGACGAGTCAGCAAGGTGTTTGGGGGAAAACCCCCCAGATAAACAGATACACAAATAGGGGGAATGCACATGTAACAACAGTTTATTTAAAAGAAAAGAAATAGAGAAAATGAAACCTCCACCTATGTCTCCCTCCTCCAAAAAGCGGGAAAAACAAAACCAAACCTACAGCTCAAAACACGCTAGGTATCCCCCTGGAAGAATCCCAGGGTTTCCTGAAGAAATCCATGCCCCTGCCTCCCCCTGCTGGAGTCCGGCCGGGAACTACACCCCGGCGCTGGGAAAAGCACCTTCTCTTCCTCTACAGGTGAAGGGTTTTCCACACTCACAAGACGTTTGCAATTTAGAGAGGGTTTATCAGTTTTTTTGCACAAGTGTAACTCTCTAGTCAGCCAGCATTAGAACAGAACAAAGTTGACGCTCCCTTTAATATTAATTAAAGGTGGGAGGAAATGTTAAATCATTTTACATTTTAAAAAAAAAAACAAAACAAAAAAGAACAAAACCACACCAAACCCCTTTTATAACTCATTCCTTTTACCTACGCACATCTACTTCAGATTTACCCCATATTTCAACAAGCAGCGTTCATCTGCCCTAAATCATGGTACCGCCATCTACTAGTCGGCTGGGCCAGGAGGAGAAGGGCCGGTTGCACTTGCATCACCCTCCTGCCTATTCCAGCCAAGTCCCTTTTTTCCCCTTGGAAGCGGCTTCTGCCAGCCCTGAAGTGTTTGCAGCATCTCTGGGCAGACAGTCCAGCTACAGAGAGGAGCGCGACAGCAGGAGGGCAGCAATAACTCTATTCACACCGAAACAACGCTAGACGCTTTGAATTTATGCTTTGGCTACTATTGCACAGGGGGTGCAGCAGCAAAGCAGATTTTACTTCCAGAACTTTTTTTTTTTTTACTCTTCAGTTACTATTCCAGAGTTCCAGAAGAGTCAGGTGTAAAATCAGGTAAAATCAGTCCTAAGCCCCATCAAAAAGCAAGACGTATACAACAGTGAACACAAAACGCTGCTGCTTCCTGCAAAGTTTTCCCCGTGCTGGTAACTCTTATTCAAGAGACAGTTACTGAACCTTTGAATGGCAACTCGAATTGTTCTCCAAAAAGTTATTATTAACGGTCACACCCCACCACAGACCAACCAACAGTCCAATAATCTACTAATGTTCCTAAGACTTGCGCGCCTGCAGTGGTGTTTTTAATTGCGTGAAGCTCTTAAATCTCTCCTCAGCCCCACTTTTGCATGTCTTGGAAGGTGCTGTAAAATGGTGCGCAACCATACAGCTTGTATTTTTAGGAGAAAAACCAGCAGCACGCCTTCTTCACATTATGAAGATTTCCAATACCACCGTAATTCTTTTCCTCGCATCTTCTATTAAGTTACCTTGACTTTGCAAGAGGCTCACATTTGAAGAAGTATTAGGTTTTTGCCTTTGTTAGCTCAACAGAATTATCCTTGGTTTGCAGACTTTCAGTGTAATCCCAGCTGTCGGCTTCGATCTTTAAGAAGAAAATACTTGAAGTGTTCAGACCAGGGACATGATTCTTTCTTTTTTTTTTTTTAAATCACTTCAATGCATTCACATCTTGCAAGTACATACCTTGACTTTTAATAGTAACATTTAGGGATCAGTAGTGAGAGTATGGCCCGCCCCCTCCTGCCGTGCTCTTATTATCAATTATATCTCCTAACTATAATCACCTCCCAACTTTTAATAACCACAGCAGTTCACTATGAATTTTTCCGACAGACCAATGTAAGTTTAACATTCATTTTGCGTACGGAGTCTGGTGACTATTCCTCAAGCATTTCTCTCATCAGTGCAGAAATTGGCTTGAAAGCCTACGGACTGCAACTAGTACTTTTTAATTGTTATTTCTCTACTGTATTTTGCAAATAGAAATATGAGTTAAAAGGTATCAAGTGTACATGGCATTTAATTTAAACCCAGTCTTCATTCTTGAGTGTGAACACCTGACACTGCTTATGCTTTACAAGAGATTTTCCTGCACAATATGCACTTCAGAAGTACTTCGAAAGATACCATAATCTCATTTAGAACATTTTCAAATTTTATTTGCAACTATTGCAATTACAAAGAATATCGACAATGTAAATTTGCATTTAAAGTGACAACCCTTTCTAATAAACAAGGTCACAAATTAGTGTGCAACTACTCTGGCTTCGGGCAATTTTCATAGGATGGAAATTTTCCTGCATGATATTTTGTCACGTTTTACAGCATTGCATTTTCATAGTTCAATGCATAGGAACAGAAATACATCTGTTCCTACTTGCAGAACACTCCTACATATTTCTGAAATACGGAAATAGAACTTTCAATTAATCACCTTTGTTTGTTTTATTGAGAGGAAGAAAAGGAAGAATCCAGTCGTGGTTTTTGTCAAGTCATGCAGTGCTCTAACAGCCCTGATTCTCTCCTCCCTGAATTTATTCTCTAATTAGATAATTAGACTTGTGTTTTTTGCTTTTTGTTTTTCTTTTCTTTTTTTTTTTTTTTTGAACAGGGGTAAGGGAAGTATCACTGTCTTGTTCACAGCCCTGCAGGAGACTGAGGTAAAAAAAAAAAAAACCTCAGAGATGCACGCTATTACAAATGCAAACAGCCATCAAATTGTCCAGTTTATTGATGGGAATTCAAAATTGATACAAAACATGCTTCTTTGCATGTTGTATTTTACCCTTAAAATGCTTCCGACAGTGTCAGGTAGATTCAGAGTTAAGAATATACTTCGGCTTCCAGCATGTACCTTTCATGCACAAAAGCCACCAAACTTCCGTAACACGTGGTCCCAAAATTGCTTTCAGACATTTTGTTTATCAAAAGACTCAGATCTTCTGCTGATCTGAGGAAATAAAGGCTTAAAAATGTTTTAAGCCATTAATAAGTATCCTATGGCAGAGTCACGAAAGTTTATGATTTCCATTATAACCTTGGGCGTAAAAAGGCAACAGTCCTAAAAAAGCAGCCCTCCAGAATATACGAAATGTGGCAATGGGTATGATGCCAATTTATAATGATCGAGTTAAGTCAAACAGATTTTTAAAGCTATGAATGATGTGAGCAGTATCACAGCAAAATATTTAATGAATACCACAGAACCAATCAAGTTTGAAAGTTGAGCAGATGTTGTTGCAATCAACAGAGATTTGTAATGTCAAATATACCAAAACGTTTTCTAAAATAATTTCCTAATGCAGAAAAACTGATTTAAAGTTTGCTCCTAGCTAATAGTACCTTTTATTTAAATTGGACCCTAAACTGATCAGACAATACATAGCCCACACTTTCGGACATTTATAATAAAAAAGCTTTTATTTTCAATTGAAACAAATGCACCATCCTGCACTCGAAGGCTATAATGAGCCATAAGCATATTCCAAGGTGTATCAATGGCAACAGATTTGTTTCACCTCCACTGAGAAGTTACATAATGCACTCTTAATTGGTAAAGAAAAATTAAACTCAGCCTTCTCAAAGCTTCTGTACTGTGTTTCTTGGTTATTGTACAGTTCCACAGTCAGACCAAGAGTTTGCAGTGTGTGCAGATATTGTAGTCAATCAACAGTATTGTTTAATCATCATCTTCCTCCTCTTCCTCTTCCTCCTCAAAACTGTCTTCAAAGCCCTCGCTGTCTTCCTGGTCCTCATCACCTTCTATTGCTGTATCCCACTGTGGATGATTTTCTGGCACTGGTTTTGCTTCATGAACTTCCAGCTGTAATTGGATAAAGAAAAAGAAAGAAAAAGGAAGGGGAAAGGTTACAGACAATACACATTAAATTTGGGAAAACAAAAACAAGCCCCAAAAGAAATGACACCACACACAAAATTGACAGTTAAAAACCCCAAACGCACACAAAAGAAATTGAAAACCACCGAACAAACAAACAAAAAAACAATCTACAGAAAAAAATAAAACAAAACCAACAACTGCTTCCAGAAATAAGGCATGCATCTCATTAACTGGATGGATCTAGGACTAAGGGCAGGGAAATGGCACGGCAGGACTCAAGGTATAAAGCCAGAGCCAACTACACTGAAGAAACCCAATAAATATGAGAAAACATGTATTAAAATATGCAGGCACTGGAAAGCATTGCAAACTTTAGTCTCATCTAACCCATCATAAAACTGCCATCATAAAACGGCATTAGGCAGAAACCGCTTGTAAGTCCCTCCTTGCCACTGTTTTAAATAGGACAGCTTGAATTCTTAAAGATAACCGGACCTTTGGGGTTTAAATAGCCATATGAAGTAGTTTTCAATATAATACAAATACATAACACAATTATACATCACCTTCAATGGTTTAATCTGGTCCAATCCCATATATGAATCCGATCTTAAATAAACCGTGTACTGATAGTTTCCAGGCTTGCCTGGTGCTGGGAACTTCAGCTCTACCTACAAAACGGAATTCACACCTTAAATTCTTACTGCTTTCAAGTGACGCATTAGAATAAGTATCTAAGTATGCTAATGAGCAATAAATACTACTACAGAATAATATTTTTTTTCTTAACAAATAATTATTAATTTCTTACAAGTTACACTTCTCTGAAAATCTCTATATAATAAAACACTCGCAGAAGAGAGACAGAATACCCAAGCACAATACCTTCCATGAAAGACGAATAATCGGGTCACATTTTTTTCTGAATTAGATCAAAGTAACTCTACGTTTTTAAGTACACTCTCTTGTATGCTTCCTAAATCTCAAAAACCCGAACAGGTTAAAATATTTAGCCTGCTGAAAGCGTTAGCTCAACTCTACTGTTATTTGGAATTGCACATAAAATCTACTTTGAAAGAACACAATACATCAAATCTCCATTTTTCAGAAAAGCAAAGAACACAGCCAAAGGTTACAGTCTCAGAAAGGTTCATATGAGCCGAAGCTAATTAATTTGTCACAGCCTCTGCTTTACAGCAAAAGAACACTTAGTATTTCTCACACATTTGAATAACTTTAAGAATGATCATTGTGTAGGAATACTGGCTTTCATCAGCTTTTCGTATCAGGGAAAAAAATCATATTCTGCAAAGAAACTCGAAAGTCTTCTTAAATTATCTCTTCTTTCTCCATTATCAATTTTCTTTTATCAGAAGAGTAAAATTTGTCTTCCATCTTAAGAAATAAGCATGAAAAAATTAAAATCTAAATGTATTTGCATACCATAAGACACTTCAGTACAGTTTTGCAATGCCCCAAAAGAAAATTCTCCAAGTACTTTACCTCTTCTTTATCTTTTAGTGTACAAACGTGATACGGCATACATATTAGCATCTGCTCCTTCCGATCTGCAATATATAGCCACCACCATTCTTGTTTTTCCTGTCATAAAAGAAAAAACAAAACAAAACCACAAAACAAGATTATTGAAATCATATAAAACGATGTCCCTACATTTTATAACAGGTAATTATGATTCACTGGTCCTTACAATACTGATAGAAAGAAGGTGGTTTGTATTCGTTTGGTTGGATTTTTTTTTAAACTCTTGGTTGTGTCTGAATAAAATATCTAGCATATACTGCACGCCGAAAGAAAACAGGTTACCACAAGTAACTGCCGGTCTCCAAAGGCTATATTCTGTATATTCAGCCTAAGCTACCATGTGAGGCATGGAACCGTTCCGAAGAACTGTGTCGACCGAGCATTAATGAGCAGCTTCATGCAACGTAACACTACCTTAGGTGCTTCAACAGAAGTCCAGCCTGGGCAAAAAGGTTGGCATATAAAGCAAGGCCTGCCAAAAGACAGATAAAGTACTCTTCCCAGTAAACAATCTTTCTCAGGAAAGTATGGTTTGCCCCACTTCTCTCCCCCTCCAAAAAGTGGGAATCTCACGAAAGTTGGTATTTCACAGAATCACAGAATGGTAGGGGTTGGAAGGGACCTCTGGAGATCATCTAGTCCAACCCCCCTGCCAGAGCAGGGTCACCTAGAGCAGGCTGGACAGGAACGCGTCCCCGCAGGTTTTGAATATCTCCAGAGAAGATATTTGGACATACCGCGATTGCACTTCAAGGAAGTACGAAAGGTTATGCCACTGCACATGCTAAAGCATAGCTCCTAAACTAAGTGAAATTAAACGAGTGCAGTTCTTCATAAAAGACAAAAACACCGTACAAAAGTAATAGTTTATCCCTCATTTGGAGTCAGATTTTTAAGACTGTGGTGCAGTTCAGCAGCACAGACACAACCATTCTCAAATGGGGAAGACTACAGCTCTTCAACGTCAACTGCTCTTCATTTAACCACTATTCCTTGATGATTAATCCTCTGGCAAACATTTTAAGGCAAAATCCACTTTATTTTAATAGAAGCTGAAACGTTTCCATTGCAAAGAAGTTAGTTTAGTACTGCAAAGCAAGTTTCTACAACTACCTGAAAGGAGGTTGTAGAGAGGTGGGTGTTGGCCTCTTCTCCCAGGTGAATAATGACAGGACCAGAAGAAATGGTCTGAAGCTGCGGCAGGGGAGGTTTAGATCAGATATTAGGAAGAATTACTTTACTGAAAGAGTGGTCAGGCACTGAAACAGCCTGCCCAGGGAGGTGGTTGAGTCACCATCCCTAGAGGTGTTTAAGAAACGTCTAGATGTGGCAGAGACTGTTGGACTCGATGATCTTAAGGGTCCTTTCCAACCATGAAGATTCTGTGATTCTGTTCCTTCACCTCCTTAAGTCTTTTCTTTAAAAAAGTGGGGGAGGATGAGGGGAAGACTTCAATTTTATGAAAAAGTATTTTAGTAGATAGGTAACAGTCACAACTGCATAATCTTATCCTTGGGGGGGGGGGGGGGGGGGAAAGGAAGGGGGGGGAAACCCCACACCTTTTAGACAACGCAAAAGATATATTGCTGAAGTGTGTTCCAAAACAATTTTTATCCACCCCTGATGGTCTGGAAACTGATCACATTTGTAACAGAGTGCAGCCCTAAAGAGCACATCTTATAACAGTTACAAGTTAAGCTCCAAACAAGGAGATCAATTTTTTATATATTTACACCAACAACAATCAGTTCATTGCGTTGGTGCCACATCAAAGGGGTTGTTTTGTTTTGTTTGTAATCTAACAGCATTAGAAGGACTGAATGAAAGCACACAGTGGACTTCAACACCACCACTGAGCCCCTTCCAAATTCCACAGGTGGGAAGCAAATGCTGTTAATATGTAGAATTTGAAGAATTTTTGTCTCTACTGAAAGAGTCAAAAGTTCAATAGTTTTGGTGTGGTGGGGTTTTTTGGGGGTTTTTTTGTGTTTTTTTTTTTTTATTTTATTTTTTGTTAAACGCTTCAGAAGCCAATGTTTGGTGATCTGAAATTTAAATAATGCAGGTTGAAAACTTACAAACGCTAAATTAACTCCTCTCTTTTCAAGTGACTAATTGTTATGCTAGTAATAGTTACCATCACCTCACTGAAATATTCAACTAGCAAACTACAGATTTACAATGGCAAGACACTCACACCAGCAGCCGCAACACCCTGATTAGCACTGTTGAGTCCCAAAGCAGGGGAGTTTAAAATTAACTCAATGCGTTAATGCCCATTTTACAGCATATAAAAGTAAAAGCAACTGCATCACAGTAAAGCAACAGCATTCCTTCACGTGTTCAGCACAATAGGCAACTGAGAACAGGACAAAACCCTACTCACATAGTATTTAAGACCAGAATTTGAAGAATGATAAAAAGTCCTTTTAACAACTATACTAGGTGATTTTCTTTAGGAAAAACTGTCCCATGTGATTATAAGGCATAAGTTATTTTATCTGTAAGTTGCAACAATAAATATAATGTCAATCTGCTCGACAGCTGCAGCAAAGAAGAATCTTATGCAGTCTAAGTGTTTATTTCCTAGCCAAGGGGCCTCTAGGAATAGAAGGATAAACAGCATAAACAGTACAGACGAACAAGAACTACAGGAGCTAGCTCCATTACAGAAATGGCTACTCGCCATTTTGGGCCTATAAGGACTCTGATCACAGAAAAAAGAAACTGCATTTGTATCAATATGTTATTTTTGATGCTACCAAAACACTGTGCTGACTTACTAGGCGTTGTGCATATTTCCACCACTCTCAATGGCAAGGAATAATTTTTTTTAGAACAAAGACAAAAACTGTCAACTGGATTTTCACAAAAACTGGTAAAAATAACAGCCGGGGTTGGGGGGGGGAGGGGAGGGGAAAAAATACCAGAACAAATGACATCCACTGATCTAATGCTCAAAGGGATCTATAGAGTAAACTAATTGGAAGTAAAGCTCCTGACCCCAAAGCATCACTGCTTTTTTATAGAAAGGACAACTTGCAGGAGTGTCATTTTCCTCTCACTTATTGGGTGGAATTTAAAGTTTATGCCTGTGAGAATCTGGCAAGCTAACAGGCACGCGGGCAAAATGCCCTTTAACAGATGGGTGCAAGGTTTGGCATGCCAGAGAACCAGTATGTTCATGAAATTGGAACACCAGGGCCAGTTTCTACCTAAAAATGTCAAAACTACAATCTGTGCAGTTTCTGGATCCATGGATGTAGGAGTAGAAGATAATTATTTAGGAACCTGCATAGATAAAAGATGCATCTCTGGCAGAGTAATCAACTGCCCAAAAACTTAGATGAAACAGCGTTAAGGCTACCTCCTGAGAATAAATATATTAGGCTCAGCTACACTCAAACATCCGCAAATTCTGGAAACACAGAGATTCACACAACTACAGCATTTCATCCTTAACCAGCATCTCTGAACCAGCCATGACCAAAATACACAAAATACTCTAAATGACAGATGAAAAAAACGCCCAGGAAGTATGATGGATTCTGCTCTTCAGATGTTGCAAGTCAACTCTATCTGAACATGCTCCAACTGCAGCTACAGCACTAAGTACAGCTGCATTCAACTTTCACGGAATCGGTGAAGAAAGGTTGGAAAACTTACAACTGTGGTACCATGAGATAATACGCGTGTATCTTTCAAGTTCAAGTATTCAGTTCAGCCCTAGATACATTTTTTTAGCATAGTACTGCATTTAGGTTTTATCAGAAAACCCACCAGCAGCTTGGTTACACACAGCTGAAGCTTAAGCAGCTTTGTACAGAGTAAGAATAAGCAAAGTCTCCAAAGGAATCCTCAGTGCAGTAAAAAAGAAATACAAATAGTGCCCCTGTGGCACTGGGCATAGCATGTACTCACTGTTTGAGCTCAGACCGATGACCAAAGCCAGCTGCCTTCGCAGCAAGGAGGTATTAAGACTCAGCTGCATCTTTGACATGATCTAAGGCAGCCAGAAGAGCAGAATGCCAGTACACCTTTTCCTGTTATGCTGGTGTACTGCTGGAAACTGTATTGAGAGACAGGAGCGTACCTCCAAGTGTCAGGAAAATACAGCATTAAGATCAGCCATTGGGGAACTAGACATCGTGAGGCCACACGACTCTCAGCTAAGGGCTTCCGGAAAACAATTTCTTTGGTTTATTTGTATATCCTTGCATATATATATATGCATATGCCTTGCATCCCGCCTCCCTGTTACTGGAGATAGCGTGATGGGAGAGAAGAGATCCTAGATAAGTTCCCCAGACAGAGAGCAGGGAAGCAAAGGAAACCCTCTGAACCACTGGCCTGGAAAGAAGGCGTGGCCAAATACTGCTTCCTCCTGGTTCCAATCTGGTCACCTCCCAAAGACCTAACTTATTTGCTCAGAACACAAAACCCATGCTTTAAAAAAATCCCATCTTTTTGGAGGTTTCATTGCTGTAATGGGTTTTCAGACACTTAGTGAGTGGTTAGCTGTTTGTGTAACAACTGGTGTATCAGAACATACTTTCAACACCAAAGGCTGCTGTAGAGACACCTTGGCCTATCTACTATACTGAGTCACCACTCTCAAGTACATCCCTTTCTCTGATAGCCATCCACAATATATCTGAATATATCTTAAAGGTTTCATTCTGAATCTATCTTTATGTAGCAGATCAGCAGAAAGAAAAACTTTAGCATTATTGCCATCAAAAAGGAACCTTAAATTGTATTCAAGTTTGCAAATGTCTGGGAACTGGACAGAAAGAATAATACATTAAAAGCTTTTAGGGAAGTACCTGAAGGAGTTTAAGAGGATTTTATAAATGAAGACTTTTTTTTTAAAGTCAAGATTAGCAATTTTTTCGCGTACTAGACTTTTTTAAGAGTCCATTATTTACAGTAAAAATATAAAAACAGCAATTAATTTGTATTATATTAATTCTCACGTTTCACAACTGTAATGTTTTCTGTCACTGACCTCAGGGAAAAAAAGACTGTAAACGGGATGTGTTATCTTTGACTTCGTTTCAAGAAGGGCTCGTTCCTTTCTCTGTATACTTTGCTGTAATTCTTGCCACTCCTGTCAAAGATAAGTTTAAAGAGTTACTGCGCACTAGCCATCTTTTGCATTAAAATAAACAACAGACATTTTAGCCCATGGAAATGATAGATATGACAAGTTCTTGTGCAATAAGAAACAATACAAAAGGGAAAAGGACGCAGAGATTAAGTTATACAGTACAATGAAAAGCAAAAAAAATCAAGCAATCGTAAAACTAAAGAGACCATCCATGTTAATATTAAAAAACAAAAAACATCCTCAAAACATGGATCTGTGGGACTGCCACATGTTCTAAACTCAGTTCTACAGCACTGCCTATAAACACTCACTACTTGAGCTGTAAGACTCCTAATTACAAGCTTGATGATTATTTTCCCATGAGAAGCTTATTCTCACCCTGTACAGGACTTCCAGCTGTCACTCTCAAGTCTTCCACTCTAAGACCTGTGGTGCAGAAATCATCTACCACCACAATGCCTCATTCTCAATTACAATCTCTTAACCTACAATTTTGAATAACTAACTTAATAATTAATAGTTACTGGAGTCTATTAAGCCCATGTACAAGTTTGTTCAACTACTGCATGCTCTGTCAGTATGCAACAGCCACTGCATGTAACGAACAAAGTCCAAAGCACAGGCCTTATCTCACAAAATCTGCAGCAGCTACTAATCAAATTAAGCTGAAACATTACAATCTCTCCTTGAAATTAAGCTATTTTTCTCATGCCACTTTTAAGTTTTCTGTCTATTCTGCAAAGACTCTTCACTGCTCTCTCTGAGACAGGCTTGCAATGACAAAGCTCTTATGCCTGAATGAGGTCTAGAAACCTCTGGAGAACAGATATTACTCCTTCATCCTAGTGTTGCCTAGCCTGAGGGGATGCTAGAGGATTAAAACGCATTTTCTCTCAACCCCAGAGGCAACATTACCCTTCAAGAAAAAGTAAGGCTTACAGCTTCATCATCTTTGTTTTGCTTCTCATCTTGCTCTCTGTCAGACTCTCTGTCACTTCCATCATCTTTTTCACTTTGAGAGTCCCTGTTTGTTTCTTCTTCTTCAGATTCACTTCCTTTATCAGAGATCTCCTCCTCTTCTTCCTTCGCAACTACTTCCTAATGGAAAAGAAAAAAAAAAGCAACCACCAAAAACGTCTAACTTAGTCTGCATTTCTGTAGTACGCAGCATTCACAGCACCTGTCTGAAGGTCGTAGCCCTTATTTTCTATTTTGATCTACACTCTTCTGGTGTCACAGAGTATATCTACAGTGAAGTTTAATCCTTTTCACCTCATGTGTTAAGAGGAGCAGGGAAGCAATTTTTCTTCTCCATATGGCATCCACAACACAAATAGGAGAAAACAGCATTTGATTCTGGGGTCACGTTTCAAAAAGCCATTAAGAAAAGAAGAGAGAATACAAGAAAGTACCTACAACATGGCCCATGAGGTGGAGAAAACACCGTGTAGTGGGAGCATAGAGGTAGTAAAGCTACTTAATTTACCAGAAGAAAGTCTCATTTCAGTTTTTTCCTTTAGAGGAAAAGTAGAAAGTACAGAACAATTCACTTCCCAGAAGACAGCATAACAAGAACTAATAAGAAGGGACTACGAAGCCAGACTTAGTTGAGTTGTGCTCAAGTAGTTGAGCACAACTTTCAGCAGGCCACTGGAAGCGTCACTGTGGTGACACCCTGATTATTTTACTAGTAATTTTGAAATGTAAAGAAAAAAAATGCTATTTTAGGAGATGTGCTTTACAAAAGCAACAGACAGATACAAAAAACCCATCAGATTAGGAATGAAAAACTGAACTAAATACTAAAATATCAATGAATCTATGAGCTACCCCATTAGCTTGTTTTTGCTTCTGCTGTTTCGGTGGCTGCAACGAAGGCGGCACAGGTTTCTTTTTCACTGGCTTCTTTTTCTTTGATTTTGAAGCTTTCTTGGTTCCTTTATTCTTTTGCTGCCATCCTTTGCTCTTAACTTTGTTGACATCTCCTTGCTGTAGGAAAGCAGTATTTAAAATATTTATTCTGTTCATTAAATTTCAGGCATTCACTGTACTTTAAGCATTTTAAAGTTAGATGTAACTTAGGAAGTTAGAAAGCATAGCTGAAAAGACACTTCAGTAGGCATTCCTGAAAAAAAATACGCTTGAGAAGCACACAATTAGCAACTCAAGATCTGAAAGGAAGTTCCCTTTAGCCAGCACAAGGAATATTCATTGTTCACTTACCCCATCTTCTGCTGGTTGCTCTTCTGCTGCACATATAGACTGTTCCTTTTCAAACACTTCCTGGTTAGAGAAAGATGTGAAAACTATTAATGCCTCTCTGTACAAAAAGAGCAAGTTATTATTTTATATTTGAACTTAAACTAAGTCATCTTAATCGGGTCTGAAGGTTTTACAAATTCTTTTATCAGTGACAAACACAACAGCAGATTAACAGATCAAAATTGAACAATGTTTCGAACATTTGGTCTAGGATTTTTCCATCACTAGCACTATAAAGAAATTCAGTAACAACATGTCATCTTGTTCCAAAGAATCTACTTGTTTTATAAAGCACAGAAATCCCGTATCACAAAAGCAAGCAGTAGTAAAAATGCAGATTCTGCTCCAGTTGCCAGAGCATTAAAAACTTCAACAGCTGCACTGCTACTCAGGGACACAGGACAAAAATCAAACCAGAAATATGAAACGTTAAGACAAAACACAATGTTAGTATTATGTAGACTAGAACATCTCTACGCAAATGGAATTTTTTCATGCATTTCTTTCTTCGAAACATACTACATGCCATTTAAAATAAAAATAAAAATCAGTAATAAGGAGCTGTCTTACATAAATACGGCAAATATGAGATACCACCATAAAAAAAGCATCACACAAAAGGCTAGCTCTAGGTTTTTAGGTTATGCATCTCAATGCCAGAGTGCCTAGCAGCATTCTCATAGAAAACATCTTAAATGAGTTTTCTATGTGATGACAGATGTTTTAACTAATGTCAATAAGCTCACAATTTTCAGTTTCCTTCATTTATAAGGTCCAGCACAGCGACACAGTGCTTTTACTTTCTACCTACTGTGTCCTCAGTTATCATTGAGATGATGCATTCTGAAATCCATAGTGTGAACACACGGTACTTATATATACAGACTGCTTTCTGCTGAACTGGCTTTGATGGCTAGGCTGACCAACTGTCATACTCATGCTCGTATGCTTTACCTTAGAGGCGTAACTCAGACTTTCCATTTACTTAAGACGATTATCTGCACAGTACAGATGCAAAAATTGACACTGTGGGCTTCATTAGGTACTAAGTTCGTTTAGTTTCTGCGCTTCAAGTTTTTTGTTCAAAGAAAGCCATTGCTACATTTTAAGCTAAAAATAAAGCACAAGTCAGAACTTTAACTACTAGGGTGTAGTATTATTGTGGTTATGCCACATTGCTACCCATTCAGCAGTCCACTTTCTTGATGTGGCACTGGTATACCTCCTTTTTATTAAGTTATGTATATTCTGCTGGACTGAGTTTCTTTCATAAAAGTGTCTAAAACACCCAAGAGATTTGTAACATTATGAGCCCACATAAAGTGAAATCAAACACTGTCCTAAGGACTTGAGTGAATACTTTCTTCTAGTTCAAAAACTAAGTTTCTGAATGTCTCTTTTCCTGTTATTTACAAACCTCAGGGCAGTACCGCTTGCCATATTCTTTTACTGTTCCCTAGACAACTGCAACGGGTCAGACTGAACTTTGGTTTGATTCCAGGAAAACTTTCTAATTCAGAAAAAAAAAAAAAACCATAAGGGAGGATTAAGAGCATAAGTTCTCAATTTCAAATCTTAATTTTACTGTTAAATCTACAAAATGCTATGTTAGCTTGCAAAGAAGAAATGCCTGTTTATTAGCATATACTTGCCATTACCCTGAAAGAACAAGTATTCTTAATACTTACTGCCATGGTCTGTCTTGTTAGTGTGACCAGAACAGTGACAAGAGAACCCACTGTAATATTGTTGCTGTCTTCATCATCCAAAACTAGTGTAAAAAGAAAAGCAACACATCTATTAAACTTCTTTAAAGCCTTGTTTGTCCATTAGACATTGTTTCTGTCTAAATATAAGCATACAAATTCCAGAATTTTTAACAAAAAATAATTTCAAAATATTATTAAATAAGTCTCCTACAACCTCAAATATACTATTAGGATGAGGGCTGGTAATTCAGCAAACTATAAAACAGCAACATTGAGTTTGAAATTTTAATTGCATGAAAGTTAGAAAATTCAAAGTTATAGCTGCTGTGGGAACCATAACTCTGTAATATTGTGCATTATATATTAAAGCATAAAACTTCAGAAACGTGAAATACCACACACGACCAAAGGGACCCTGTTATATTTGTTCTGGGAATCATAACTTTGATTTTCCTGACTTTCATGTGATTAACAACTCAATTTCAATGCCACATTAACCATCATGCATTTAATTCTTTTTTAAATAGAAAGCAAAGGAAAATAAAAGAACAGCAATGATTATTTTAACTAAAACATCAAACATAAAATCCACAGGAAAGCCACTGAGGAGTTTATATATCCAGTAGATGAACTGGATATTGTCCCAGGCTGGGGAGGAATAGAGTTATATCCCAGTGTGGATTTCCTACCACCACCACCCGAGAAAGCAGTTTTACTATTCACTAGTTTTACATGTATATTTTATAAAATGGTAATATCAAGCTAAATAGAAAAGCATGTGTAATGTTTAATCCTCCATATCACACCCGAGTACAGTTGTGTGACAAATGAAGACTACAGGCAGAAAAGGACTGCTTGCCAAAATACGGGAAAGTACTCCAATACTAAATTTTAGGCAGATTTACGACTGCGTACAATTCTGTGCTACAAGATAAAGTCTTTTTTGTGTTTGTCTTTAAAACAACATTTAGAAATACAAAGCTCAACAGACTTTTGCTTCTTTCCATTAATGTTTGCTTCTCACAGAGGACTATACATAAGCCAAATTACAAATCAGGCTACCCAAACAAAACATACCACATTGTGAATTTCTAATTCGCATTGTTACCACAACTAACAATGCAAATTAGAAACAACCTTTCACATATCTCATATTTACTAGTACTAGTCTTCTACAAAGGAAAGGCGACCGCAGAACCAATTCACTTTCCACTGAAAGGCTGCCTAACAGGAACTGCTTAATATTATACCTCATCTTCAGAGAGCCAGAGCATTATACATTCATTGAAACAGTGCACACAAAACATAGCTAAGCAAAGCACGGACAAATTCTGCCAGATATAAAAGCCATACACGGATTATCACAAAGGAACCCATGAATATTTAGTCACCAGGGTCTCCAACTCAAAAATCTCACAAAGGACTCTCCATGCTGGAGTAAGCTGAGCATAAATTCTGGAATAAGCACAACTTTTTAAGACAGCTAATAAAAGTGGTATTTCAACCAGAAATCCACATTGCTCACGAAATATTAAATCAACGGATGAAATACCAGAGAAGCTCCTGCAGGAGAAACTACTGCTGGCTTGGGAATCTGTGAAATGTTTTAATGTACTTTATCTCCTCAGACTATAAATCTTACATGCAAGAGCCCGCCACTCAAAAAAACATGTAATTGCCAGGCCACATAAATAACACTGAGTTGTGTTTCAGCATCCTCCAAAAGCTTACTGCCAACAGACTATCAAAATGTCAGAGGAGCGACATATACAGAACAAAAGGACCTCCCACTCACCCTGGGGTTTTATATCCATAGTGACATACGGAAAGCTGCCAAGGACAGCCATAACTTCATCATATTTCTTATCTTCTAGGAAATGCAGCAAATTACGACGATCAGAACCTTTCAAACTCACCAGATCCTGAATACTTTTGATTTTATACTGAATTTAAAAAAAGAAAAAGGAAGTCACATGGTAGCAGAGAACACAGTCCACAAAACCTCTTGAAAACACATCATTTGTATCCCCACATTACTAACGCATACACAGCATTTGATTTGTTCTTATAAAAAACATGCTTTAGGAAACTAGCAAGCATATGTTTTGAGAAACAATAAAACAAAGAGGTTGCATTCAAACCTGCTAAATAGTACTGCTTTGAACATTGGTGTGTCCCATACTATGTCAACCCCTTAGACACTGAACATGTTCCTTTTAAAAGTACTACTTCAGACAGCTTCCTCAGAAAGCTGAGCCAAGAAAGTTTTACTAATCGGGTTCTTTATTTAGAGTAATCCAATGCTTTGTGATTTATATTAGCAGGAAGAAGTTACTTTTTTTTTTTTCTTTCTTTCTTTTTAATACCGAATTGCAAACAAATCCAAAACCATTCATTTTAAGATCTGAAAGCCTGAGTAAAAAGGATAAAACAAACACAGATTTGTCTGAACACTTGATTACTTCGGTCCACTAGAAAGATGTGTATTTCATTTAAAACAACTTAATGCATCTAGGTAGACTAACCATACCTCCACTCCAGAGGACTGTCTTTTTGAAAAGTTCAATGAATGGGAATTCTGTACAAATAAGCCAAATAAATTGGTCTCATCCCTCTTCCAGGGGAAGGACAGGTAGGATTATGAGACGGCCAAATTCTTGATTTCTGTACTTTGTTACACTGCACACGTCAAAAAATACATTTAAAATGGTGCACCTTTTTGTAGGCTCCCTGTAGTTCAGGGCTGGATTAAGAAAAGTAAGTGTCTGATGATACCTATAGGAGAATGGTTCTTTTATTTCGCCCAAACGAAAAGACCACTTGACTATTTGATGAATCTTCGAAGGGGATTAAAAAAAATCAGTACTTAAGAATTCTCTATCTTCACACTAACACAGAAACATTTAAACACCACCTAAGGCTGTAGTTAGAGCTAAACAAAATTCCATTAGATAAAAAGAACATTTTTAAGATGGATAAGAATTAATCATTGTAATAAGACTATCACAAAAGTCAACAGCTTCTACTAGAAGAGAACTGCTTGTTTCTAACAAAGAATTCCTAGAAGATACACTACAGTCAAACAGACGAGCCGGTTTGAATACAGTGATGCAGTCAGTGCAACAGGAGTGAAGATACATATGCAGGTATTCAGACACGACTGTTCTCTTTCATGCTTAAATTCTACAAATACCAATTCTTATCCACGTAGTAGCAGTGCTACTACTATGTTATGCGGTTGCATGCTACGTATCTACGCAGTATGCAACTATGTAACAATAGGTTTTTAAAGCATCCTCTTTCACACATAAAGGATGACAAAATCTGAAATACTTCCTACAGTAATTGATTTATATTTTTTCATTTTACGAACTCCTCTGTGCTACCTCCCAAATATATTTTCTATCAAACCAGATTAAGAATTTTGTAAAGCCAAACAAGGAGGAAAAAAAAATCCCAGTTGGGTATTCCAGCTCTATACTGGAAAAATGTTATATTAAATAGGAGATAGTACTCTGTAATAAGAAAGAAACTCTGTTTCTTCTGATTGCAAGGCCTACGTAGACTGATCTTTTACATGACAAGACCTCTGTTCTTAATTCCCACCTCCTGGTCTAGTGGGAGGTGTCCCTCCCCACGGCTGGGGGGTTGCAGCTAGATGATCTTCAAGGTCCCTTGTAACCCGAACCATCCTATGATTCTATGAGATGGCCTTTAAAGAAACATTTTTATTCTCTTAGGTAATTCATGACCTTCCTACCTTATAGGCAAACAGGTAAAGAAGTAACGGAAAATGTTTTAAAATGTTACCAAGTATCACTCATAGTTTTATACCTTTTTATGATTGGAGACCCGCCTAAGGTTGTCCTCTTCAATGTGAGGCAGCTGCAAAAGGGGAGACTTGAACTGCTGAAGTCCCTGGACAGTCATCTGGGAAAGCTTCATGCAATTTTCCAAAGATCCCAAAGATGGAGCACGGAACTCCCTTTCTTGGGGAGAATGAAACAGATAATAGAATTTTTAATTTTTTTTTCTTACACTTTTACAATGTATACTTATGTTACAGACTACAGAAAACCTCGGTTTTAGTCAAGCAAAAGAAAGAGGCATCTTAAAACGTTCAGCACAATTAAGCAGGCAGCCTTTTTACTCTCATTGCAGTCACACAGCTCAGCAGACATTTTCTTCCCTCTATATAGACTATCACACCTGAACTCTAAGAAAGGGAAAGACTTCCATCCAACATTGTCTCAGGAAAGAGCAGCACAGTGTATCTAATGCAATTATTATAAGAACTCCACCACTTAAGTTTAAAACAAAAAAAAAAAAGCAAGGGGAAAAAAACCCCACAAAATTCGTAAGCATATCATTAAATACAGTTTATCATTAAACATTAATCTTTTACAATACAATACATTATTTATAAGATTTTTATCTTGAGATAAACATAAAGGTAGCAGCCTTTACGTGCAAAAAAAAAAATGGGTATAACTGAAACTAAGCAGGGCATATTATGTTAGAAGGCAGTACGAGTAACTATAAAAATATCAAAGGCATGGCTTTTATAAGTAAACCTAGAGGTTAAACAGAGTATCTGAGCAAACATCTATTTGACTTTTATTTTAGAAATTACCTGTAATTCCTTTAATGTTTTAAAGTACAAAGAGGGATATACTCTACATAATTAAAATAATCAAAAGACAGACAAGGAGAAAGTCTTAGCCAGAACAGAGCAAAAGAAAAAAAAAAATCAATTATTTAATACTCTTCTTCATGTCTGCAGAGAAACAGAAAAGCAAAGGAGACAGGTTTCCATATAGTGCTATTTAACTTTGTTAGAGAACTGTCCATTCATAAATAAGACTTCTCAGAACCCTGTTTAGAAAACTCATTTCAGAATTCCCCTGCAGCTCATGAGCAATGTTCGGGTCACTCTATATATACACTTTACCATGAAACAGAAAAATAAGTTAGATTCTCTTCAGCGAGCCAAGCGAAAATTAAGGTACTTCATTCTTAATTTTTTTTCTGAACTCATATGTGGCACATAAAGGATTGAAGGCAATTTTAAACAAGTATTACAGAAAGCACTGGTAATTTATGATGCCTGTCATTTTATTTAAGAGTCAGCATGTGTATTTTCCCTACCATTTAAAACCTTTGCTCAGAAAGAAGAAAAAAAACCCAGCCTTTGATTACCTTGACTGTTACGGGTATATTCTGCATATAAATATATAAAAATAAGCACAGATACAAGTATCTCTGTGTGTACATACACAAATATATACGTATGCAAATACGCAGATTTGGTAATGGCTGTATTTGGCTGGTATCGGTATATTTGTGACACCACAACAGGGGCAGAGAGGCATCTTTCAATAGAAGGCTTAGACAGATGGTCAGAAGGAATATGCCCACTCTGTCAGGGCTGCGCGATCGCGCTTACCACACAATAAAGACAATTAGGGACATGGATAAAAGCAGGTTTACTTACACCTGGGTGAGAAGGCAGACAGGCTGCAACCTGCACCTGACCAAAAGGGTACCAAAGCAAAAACTGCTGAAGGTTTAAGTGCCAATGGCCACGTATTTTGATAAAAAGCAAGTTTAAGTTAATTTTAAAACATTTTACAGAGTAACTATGAAAAGGTAACAAATCTCACCAAAAAAAAAAAAATCCAAATTCGGTGTTTTCAGTTTGTCTTGTCCTTCAGCATGTTAAATGCATATGAAAGATCACTCCACCACCTCTGCTCCACCTGCCCTTGTCCCCTCAAATGGCCTGTTTATTCATTAATTACACCAAGCTATAAATATATCAGTCATCAAATCAAATTACATGGCAGAAGCTGTGGTGTTTTGTTTTTTTTTTTTTTAAACCCATTATACTAATAAACACTGTGAAGATTATACACAAAGCAAAGAGAAAAATAACACCAGAGGGTGGGTGTCAGGAGGATGGGGCCAGGCTTTTTTCAGTGGTGCCCAGGGACAGGACAAGAGGTAACAGGCACAAACTTGAGCATAGGCAGTTCCAGCTAAACATGAGGAGGAACTTCTTTACCCTGAGGGTGGCAGAGCACTGGAACAGGCTGCCCAGAGAGGTGGTGGAGTCTCCGTCTCTGGAGACATTCCAAACCCACCTGGACGCGTTCCTGTGCAACCTGCCCTGGGTGACCCTGCTCTGGCAGGGGGGTTGGACTAGATGATCTCCACAGGTCCCTTCCAACCCCTACCATTCTGTGATTCTGTGATTATGAATGGAACTCCCAGCTAGAAATGCTGATAAGTAACAAAGATGTTAACTTCTACCTTTCAAAAAAAGTAGTAATGGAAAGACTAATTTTCCAACTAAACAGCAAAAAAAATTTACTTTCCATCTTACCTATCCTTCACCTCACCCATAATTTTTTGGCTGCTGCTAAGGAAAGTCATAGGATATTTAAATTAAAAAAAAAAACCATACTGAAAACCAAGTTAATAAAAGAATCCTACATATTCTCTGACAAACTGGGCTTTTGCAGGAAATTCACCTAGAGCTTTGAGACCACAGAGCACTAGTCAAAATAGAAATGCTTCTCTTTTTTAAAGCATTGACTCATCATCTATATGACAGTAGAAAAATATTTTAACAAAGTTGTAGAACATTATTTTGGTTTCCTGAAAAATAACACAGGACTTCCTATTCCCCAAGAGCGGATTTGAGGAGAGACAGTATAGCTTTTAACAACACCCAACAGCCCCACCATAAAATGAAAGCCATTACTGCACATGTTTTGACAACTTCTGCTTGTCAAAAGTGCACAAGACAAGATGACCTTTAATCATCCAAAACATATGACGTTAAAGTAGTCAATCACAAATTTAAACGCAAATCATAGCTGCTTGTGAAGGAATGGTCTATACCTGGGTCAAACCACAACCTCTAAGTGACACTCCAGCTTCCCACCTGAATTAAGAAATGCACTTGGACTGGCAGCTGAATGCAACTGAACTGACACCTAACCTTTCTTCAGACAGTTACTAGAGCACATTCCATGTTTTTTGGCAGGAAACGCCTCACTTGGCAGAGCAGCCACCTGCTTACAATACTTAAGGATGATCTCAAAGAAGCCAGCAAGATAATTGAGACCCCCTGATTATCAACTACCAGTTAATCGTCACAAAACAAGGGATGCCACAGAGCATAGCGTATTTTCAGGGAGCTGCATGTAAAAAGAAAGTCTCACAGACTACGTGGAAATCAGGAAAGAGAGTACATTTTATCTAAAGGTAGCTCATAATTGCCACATATTCCACTGTGCTGGAAAAGCTTAGCAGTAACTAAAATCTGACTGAACTGAAATGAAAATAGTATCAATTTTGGTTTTATGAAAGCAAATTAAAACTGTTCCTTACGAACAACAAAACCCAAATCATAACAAATTCAAACTCACTCGCAAAGAATGATAGCTCTGTTAAAAGTTAAGAAGTAACCATGATTAAACGTCTTTTATGCCAAACCTACACTCTTTCTTTGATGACAGATTGTTTCTAACGGGGTCTGATACGAAAGGCAGCGTCTGTGGCTTTTATGGGGATGCATAAGCAGCCTGAGGTACCACTTTTCGCTATCTGGGGAGGCAGGATGCTTGTCCTGGTGAAGGGCTCAGACAGCAGAGCTTCGTAAGTCTCATTCTGTGATGTGCTGTCCTTCGTGTATCTCAGTCTTTCTTGCATCTCCTTCAAGAACAGCTGATACTGGACCAACAGTTGAATGCTACATGGACATTTTTAAAATTAACTAGGAAAACAAAGTGCCAAGATTATGAAGATCCATCCAAGGTGCTTTTCCTCAAAAGACGTGATCACGAAGTATGCGTAAATGGTTAAGGATAAACTTTTAAGGTAATTATAATAATAATATAGGATATTTGAAAAACAAATGAATGTAGCATGAAATGAGTCTCCTCATCCCATCATCAATTTAGGCTTCACAAAATAAGATTTCTCCACAAAATATTTCTTTAGCTAATGTTAATGCATGCCATCATCTTTGTATTTTCACAGATCAGGACTGAACATCTACGGCTAATTACAGCATGTGATAATTTTATGTACCATGTCAAGGCTGACATAAGTGAAAATTAGAACTAAACGCAGAAACATCTGTAGTTAAGTTTTAAGCCACTTAAAATTATGTTAATATGACAAATACATAAACTTAAACAAAATAGTCTCTCAAAATTTTCAATATTAAAGTTAATTTTACTCATATCTTTAAAAAAGTAAACAAATAATGACACCTTTTCAATTTCCATTTTTTTCCCCCACCAGTAGTCAGCAGGGAGGCAAAATTCTCTCTACATGTACAGTCATCAAAAAACAGGGCCAACATTTAAAATTTGCTAAGTGACAAGTAGTAAAAATGGCAATTTTCCTTTAGATCAAAGACAAAATTCTGAAACAGTTTACCTTCAAGTCCTCAAATTCATTATTGTTGGCCTGATGGGTAACTGTTTGTTATCACCTTCCTTTTAACGCTTTGTGCTGAGAGCACTGGCATGGAAGTGAGAGGAAGTGTTTGGTACGAATGTCTGAATACTGCCATTTTAAAACTTTGGAAATAATTTTGAGAAAAATCTGATAAATTCCAAACAAATCCTCAACTATACCCATGATACACTTCTTTTTTTTCAAATCTACAGAAGTAACTTCTACCTTACATAACGACAGCTATAAATTCTTATCCGCCTTCACAGACTCATTGCTGGAACTCCAAAGCAGTTTATTAAATACACTGCATCTATAAATAATCATTTTACTGTCAAATTAAAAAGGCATCTCCAAAAGGTATATACAGAACTAGAGGAGAATAATACAGCTACCTGGAGGTCACTCAAGCTGTAAAGTATATCATGTACTCTGTTAAGTATCTTATTTCAGCTTCTATAAGAACAGCTATAGGTGGCTTGCATTTTTCAAAGGCTCCCAGTTCTGTTCCATAAAAAAAGCTTCTGGCTGTATTATTTTGGTTTTATTTTGCATAAGAGCAAACAAGTACTTGCTATCTAATATATACATAGGCCATCCTAAAAGACATCTTCCAGAGGTCTGAAGAACTTTTATAAAAAGCCTATCCAGATTTAAAAAAAAAAAAAAACCAAGACAACACAAACCTTACATTTGGCACACGCAAGGGCTTAGAAACAAGTAGAAAGATGTCTTCATTCAAGCTCTTTTCATAATTAGCTATAGTACATGGACTCGGTCTGGCTGAGCTAGCAAAACTTTAAAAAAAAAAAAACAAAACAAACCAACCACACTTCCAAAACAGCTACTCAACTACTTGGCTTTTTATGAAATATATTATTAAACTAATAGTTTTTTTGCAACTTCGTTACAAAACTAGTCTGGAGAATATTCACAAAAACATATCCACAGCTGAGCTCTTAATTGATACTCACTAACAAATAAATATAATCTAATGTCTGGTGAAGACTACTTCCATAATGAAAAATATGGCTACTGTTTACTTCCAGGTTTCAAGTTTTCTCCCCAGCAGTCTCGCAGACAAATAAAGATAGGGTTTAAAAGAGAACTAGAAATATACTTCATCAATACTTCTTTCTAAAATAAAACACGGAAGCCAGCATGCAACGTCCTTATCTGTTCACGTCCCCCCTCTCATACTGGTTAGGAACACGATGTCCAGCACCACTTGCAATAGTGCTGGGAAAGATACTCCCCAAAACCATTCTTGTTAGGAGGCTATCAATGCTTGTTAAAGGAGTTTTGGTATAGTAAATATCAACCAGTAAGTATTATTTGATAGCAAACAAATTACTAGTTCGGCATTAAAAAAAAAAAAAGCCTTGCCTATGTTTGTTGGAATAAAGGAATAAGATCCCAGTCTTTGTTTCTCTACACTGCAAGCAACCATTTCCAGTGTAATTGCCTTTTTTACAGTAAAAATAAAAAAGCTTAAATATGACATTTCAATTAAATTATAATTTCTATGGGAATTACAGCAAAGCACCTGCCCCTACAAGTTCAGAAAAAAAAACCTACTTAACAGGCTAAACAGCACAGGATCCTGAAATGGAGAAATATGAGCAACATACAAAGAAATGATCCAAAACACAAGTGACACTCATAACAGGAGGGGAAGAACCGTCAAAGTGTGAATGAAAAGATGGATGAACACAAGGTTTAATTTGTCTTATACTAAGTGCTTTACTACCAAAAATGGATGAGATCTTTAAGAAAAGGTTTTCAATTGCATTTAAGGAGAAACTTGTAATTGCAAAAATTACAAGATGAACACACATACTAAAGATGAATTTCACAGTAGGGCTTGGCAGCGGCTGCAGCATTTCAATCCTCAAAATAGAGAGCGCTCTCATTACAGTAAAGAGACAAAAAGTGCATTTAGGCATTTCTAAATATCACAGGTTATGTACCCACAAGAATCAAGGACTTTATGAAGTATTGCAATGAAGAATCTTATTTACTGGTTTTAATTATACTGTTTCTTTTCTTACCTTCCCGGCTTCGAGCCATTATTATTAGTTGGCAGATTACATTAATCATTTCTTGAAGTAGTGCAGGACTCTTTTTCAGGATAAACTGCTGATCTGCAAGACATAACTGGCTGCAATTATGCTGCACTTCTATTAGGAAAAAAATGAGACAGTTTACATGAACTGGACATTTAGTGGTGCAGTCCTCATTTATATTCATTTTTGTGTTATTGAAAATAGCACTTTATTCTCATTGACACATCCATCTGTAACATTCCCTAACAAAACAGGAAAGAGCAAGCGCTAAGAGAGATTTTTGTATTCCAGGCAAGTGGCTTCCACATCAAATGAAGAAGTATTTACCAGGCTCATCTGAAAAAGCAACAGAATGGCACAGAAAATTTACCAGTCTTATTAAAATAGCTTGAATTCTGCAGATACTTACAGGTTTAAAAAAAATGGATTTTAAATTTTAAGTAAAACACCAGTTTGGGGATAAACTTTATTTCTAAAGTACTAACTACTTTTGAATACAGATCTGTGAAGCCGTAAGTATAAACAGTAACTAAGTGGCAAGGAAGATGAGAGATTTTTAGTAACTATTTAAAAATCATCATTTTTCTTTTGAAAGAAACTAGAAAAAAAATGAAGGAAAGTATTTTCGCTTCTGTTTTGTTTTTTAATTTGCATTAAAATATAGAACAACTCAAGTCTGCTGGTCAGCCTAAGAAACCATGAGTTTCATAGTTGAAACTTAAGAACTCCATTTAGAAGCTTTCAGTTTGCATATTTACAAGTATGAAAAACTGCAAAACACAAACTGAAGTTCATATGTAACTGATATTTAAAGTTCTAATCTTGTCATCTTTGCTTCACACAGTAAGCTAAAAACTCCAAAAATAGCCACATATGGAAATGTTAGAGAGCAATATTATGCTTGTCTTCAATTTCTTTACTCTGAAAAGCAAGTATATTTCACACATTTTAACATTTTATCCTATTACAAAGAGAAAAAAAAAATTATCAAAGTCAACATTTGCAGCCAAAAAGCATTAAGAAGTAGGATATCAGTATGACAGGACTGTCAAGAGAATGAGTAAGTGGTAAGTAAGTGTTTTAAAGACTCATTAAAGTTGAAAAACCAAGTATACTGCATAGAGATCACTAAGCAGAGATCCATGCAACTCTTTAATGGACAAGAATGAGTACTGTAGCACGCAATGTGTTGCTCTGTTTCCAACAATATCAAATTAGGGAAGAAGCCATTACCTTCTTCAAGGACCTCAGGAACTTTCATCCTGGCGAGATGAGTCAAGAGCAGAACTCTGGCTTTCAGGCTGTAAGGGCAGGTGAGCGGAGGCTCGTTCTTCTTTAAGTTTATGCCACCAATTTCTCTGATTAACTAAAATAGTTAAACACAATTAGCTATTTTGGTGCTAAAGAGAAACAAATACAGGAGGAGGACAGTTTACAAGTAAAAAAAGCTACATTCACAAAAGCAAGCCTTTAAGTAACTTTTCCCTGTAAAGTTCTGTAGAGATGAACATTCGCCATTTCTATTCGTAACGCAGCTCCAGAAAGTCAAAAAAGTCTTTAAATGCCTTGTTTCAATGTGGAAGCGATGGGGGAAGTAAAGATTTGCACACAAGAAACTTTCCTCGAATAGCATTGAGTAAATTCGTATTGATAGATAAGTATTTTAAAAGTTGTATTGTCATATTAAACCACCTTCCGAAACAGCGAGAACAGTATGCTGAAAGTTATTCCCTGCAGAAATACAGAAATAGTAATGGCACTAAGGCTCTGCTAAGACATAACATGGAATACTGTGAACAATTCTGAGCAGATAAAATAAGAAATAATGTAAAATTTAGAAATGTATCAACTGGGAACAGTACCCCATTCAGCACGTAGCAGAATGAGGGAAATGAGCCTTTTGGGAAAGAGGGAATTAAAATACAGCAGCTTTTCTAGTTTAGCAGAATAAAGACAGAAAGAGAACAAACGGGCTACTGCTTCTGTCTATAAATGCATTAAGGATATACAAAGCAAGAATCATTTAGACTCAAGAATAACGATGACAAAAAACGTGGCTATAAACTGGTCACAAACAAGACTCCTAACCACTAGAACAGTAAGTTCTGGAACAGCTTTTGAGTATGACATGGTTACAGGAGGCTTGACTGCCTTTTAAATAAAGAATGACTAAATGTAAAGGGCTTGTACAATGCCAATGCTTGCAACAGCACAGGAGAAGAAGTGATGATCAAGGTGACCTTTTCCAGTCATGTGCTCCCACAGCTGAAAAACCTCACCTAGCCACAGTTCCAGCTCCTTCCCTTAAAGTCCACAAGATGATAAAGAATTTGTAAAAGAGACAAAGATGATCAAGTAAAGAGGTATCTCGGTCTATTTTCTTTATGCTTAGGACATGAAAGTATGTTTACGACTTGAAAATTCAATTGTGTGCATGCAAAGGTTAAATCTGTGAGACTACCCCCCACACACATTTTGCAAACTCTAATAATTTCCATTGGAGCATTTGTATACTGTGTTTTAAACTTAGTAAAACAAAAATGTTAGTTACTGATAAATAAGATTTAGTAAAACTCTGCCAGCAATAATTATTTGCCACAGTATGCATTATGGCATCTCTGTTGGGAAGACTGAGTGGAAATGAAAGTAAAAGGTAATCAGAGGGAAACCGACGTTCATGGAGGAATTTTTAAAATATTTAAAGACATTATTAGTTCAGACATCAGATAATATTTTTATTTCAACATTAACATATTTAACCAGATTTGTGTTAATGATTTAAGAGAACTTTATCAAATGTCAATCACCTCCTTATATCAATACTCAAAATTTGTAAGGACTGACACTTTAATTCCCTATTTAGTTTCCCCCTCCCCAAAAACCCAACCCAGCAGTCTATAAACTAAACTGATTCCATTTAAGCTAAGCATTATCACCAATTAATGGCATCTTTTCTTTAAAAATAAATAAATAAATAAAGTCTAGCTTCTAATTCCTATTTCTGTTTCGTCTCAACAAATTTAATGCCTTGAGAACTTGAATTCCGTCAGCTGGCCACCTGGAAGCACCACCTTCCTCTTCCCTTGAAGTTATTTATAAAACACCTCTTGATACAACTAACCTGTGGTATCTGGATGTTGTCTGCTGGTCTGCTCGTAGCCTCTTTATTGTACTGAGGATCAAATTCAGACGCCCCTGCTAAAACCATGATAAGCCCTGCAAAGATAATTGTAGGCAGGCAGAGAAAATGTCAGCAACATCCCATGCCACTGAATGAGTTCTTCAGAACCCTCAGCCATGAAACTTATCCCCACTCTTCCCCCAGCAACCATGAATATCCATGTTCTCTATCTAATGGATCACCTACTACTGCCACGGGGCAAAGGCGGCAAGAACCAGTGCCTGGCACAAGACAAAAGAAAGTGCTCAAGACTCCATTTTGCACTGCATGAAATCCAGCATTTGACCCTAAATGTCTTCACAAAAACACAGTCAGGCTTCTTTAGGAGTGGGAGACGTCACTGCACAGCAGTTTGACTACTTCTGCAGTCTCACAGAACCATTCCTCTCAGCAATTCACACGCCTGCGGCAGCGCCACCACATGTGGAGGGGGAGCACCACTGGAGGGGGGAGCCAGGAAGGATAAAATTTCAATTCAATTTTCTGTCAGTCAGCTTTGAAAAGTCACCAAACAATTTTATTTTTTTTTAATTATTAGAAAAACAGTTCACTAAATAGCCCTGCAAACAAATCCCACAAAATGTGTAATTAAGAGGAAAGACCTACACAATGGGGTATTTTAGCCCCATTATGAGTTTTCTGCTCATGAACATCAAACCCCTCAGCCACAAACAATAAGAGAAAGCTCACCCCATCATTTGCTTCAGTGAAAATAACTTTTTCAGCAATAGTTACTCAAGCTTCATTCTTAAATTTTGAGCAAGTTCTCTACTGAGCAAGTCAAAGTTATTTTTGCCTACTTGCAGCGCTCAGTGAATTCCACCTACTAACAATTAGTCAAGTTCTCTGAGCATCAATTTTCATTTCCATTCTCAATTATCTATTTACTTCCTGAGCAGAGCATATTGAAGAGTTTCAGGCAACTATAAATACTTTCCTATTATTTAAGATCCACAATTGTGGATCATCAAGAAAGGAAGTTTTTTGAACTCACAGAATCCTAGAATCTGTTGGGTTGGAAGGGACCATTGTCTCTTTTTTAGGTTTCAAGACAAATGAGTCTTGAAACCTAAAAAAATATCTAACACAAGGCAAGTCACACAGATTTGTCTCACCATTTCACTAGCCCGGTTTGATTACATCTGTCCAGGCTTACGTTTTGAGTTCTGGCACTGGCACCTTCAACCCCTGTGGCATTCACAACCGAGCAAAAGCCCTACCTGATCACTGTATGGTTTGTCTAAGCCACCTCCGCTTCACCTCATTTTTCATTCAGACAGCACAACAGACCTCAGTGGAAAAACCTGACCTGCCTCTGACCCCAGGACTCCCTGAAAGTGTTAAATCCTTAAATAAGGCCACTTAAACTCAGGGTTAACTTCTTAACCAACCCGTAGGAGACAAGGCAAGCCTCAAAGTTATGGTTTGCAGGTTCAACACGAAATTATCTACTGTTGACAACAACTTTGGAGAAAGAAGAGACCAGGTTCCAAGTGATTTCCCTAAACTTCTTTAGAAGTCTCATCTACTCTCTCATTCCTCCTTTCTCACCTAGCTTTTTGGAGAGGGGAAAAAGCGTTAAGAGTATGACAAGGTGGAGAGCATAAACTGGTCCGAATTAATCACACACACATAAATCCATATGTGCTGTGACTAGAAAGCAAATGTATTTCCATACTCTCATCTCCTAGACCTCTTGGATTATCTGAGAAGCATTTCTGTTCAGTAGGAAAGGGATATATCAAGAGCAGATTCTTCCACCAATCTTACAGCAAATCTAAAGCTGAACAGTGCAATTCAAAGGAGTAAGAGAATATATTTGTGGACCCTTTTTAGAGGTCTTTTGGGTTTTGTTAGTTGTTTTTTTAATTCTGCTTTTCAATTGCTCTGAGCATGCAATCTAGTAAATCCAATCTAGAACTAACTAGTACCATGCTAATTCTTCAGGCCCATGCCAGCCTCCAAACTGAAAGGTACAATTCTGCACTAACATAATGCATCTACAGATTTCCCCAGTAAAAGCGTTTTTTTATTCCTTTAAAAGTGAGCAGACAAGAAAAATAAGTATATAAAAAAAACTATAAACAAGTAACAGAGTGACAAGAAATTGACAGGGAGTAAAATTTTTAAACTGAAATTTAGCTATAACATAACAAGTAAGAACAGAGAACCAGAAATGCTATTTTATTCCTTGGCAATATGAAAACGTTATGACAGCCCCTAAAAAATTCCGAAAGCCTATTTTGTTACACTAACAGAAGAAAACACACAGAGAGAGGCTGCAATCCTAGTGGGTACATAGTAACTCAGGACTACAGGCAGGTCGGCATGCTTTTCCCAATATACAATATCCTTTTTTCTTTCTTTTTTTTTTTTTTTTTCTTTTTAAGTGTATAGGTATACAGACATCCCTCCCCCCAGTACTTGTCTTCTTACAGGGTACTCCTCAGCTGCAACAAAATGAAGTTTTTAAAAACACTCTAAAAGAAACAGAAACATTATTTTAACCTAACAAAGGTTTATAAAGCAGAAGCACTGTAACATCAGCAGATCGACATTTCCAGATGAACACATCAACATTTCGCGGTGCCTTTTACTTACGTTTCATGTCCATGTTCCGTGTTTTATAGACAAAATATGTATATATTTGAGTTGTTCGAATGAGAATCTGATCTCCACTGTATCGTATTGATCGGTACCACCAGGAACCCTGAGACATTTAACAAAAACAAACTGAGATCAGCTATGATAAAGCATCAAAATAGTTATGCTGGATGACCTCATGTCTGTTCCCAACCAGCTAACTCAGCCCAACTGATTTTACCTATGTTAAGGTCAACTTAATTTCAGAAAGGACAGGGAAACAAACAAACAAAAAAAATACTTGCTGACACGAATTTTAAAAGCACATCAATACGTTCATCTGAAAGAATCTGATGCCAAAGTTTTTAGATTACCTCTAGCCTAGAGAATTTCCCCCAACACACACACACATACACTGCTTTGTTTATTTTTAGTGAATCCACTAAACAGTAAATCTACCACTTTCTATATACATGGTAACTCCTTATCGTGCAACACATTCAAATCAAATTCAATTTAGGCAGACCAAGGCCAAACCAAGAACAAAATAAGAGTTTTCTTTCATTATAAAAAAAATCTGAAAAAAATCATTTCAGTCACTTAATCAGAAAATGCTTTTCAGAAAGGAAATCTGGAGGTGGCCCTTGTTGCAAGTTTTCAGAATTAAGTCATGTGCCTTCAGGTTGACAGGAAAAAGTTTTCCAAACCTTCAGAAACACTTCAGTAACTCCCTCATTAGCATTACACCACCGACTTGAAACAAGGTGGAACTCACTGTACAGTGATTGTACTCTATAGTATATTTTAAGAAAAATGGTGTGCTGGGTTATAAACTGCAGTCTGTTGATTAAACTCCTCCTTGTAAGCAATGCTCACTAACATGAGACAAAACAACCCAGACACGTCTCAATCTATTGTAAAGTTTATCACAAGTGAAGAGTAACAAGCAGTAAAGTGATGCTTACTACTATTAAGTTAATAGGCAATAGTGTAAATTCCCCTACTATAGCAAGAACTCTGCAATTTACTTCTTTGGGAAATGCTCTAGGACTGGCTCCCCACAAACTTTGTTTGTTTGTTTTAATAAACTAGATTTGATTTTTCAATCAATAGATGAATCCTGATAAAAAACAGTACACAACATTTTTTAAAGTTTTTCCTGCAGAAAAATTAATTATAGACAAAAATTTGATTGCTATGGGACTAAGTGTAGGTACTGGAAGAAAAGTATAACTATAGCCAGTCCAAGTGTACATGAAAGAGGCTGCCCTAACTGCTTTTGCAGATGCAGCTTGTCTCGTGCATAGAACATTATTTAGGTCAGTGAGGTCTAAAGTACTACGTATCACTATTTTCCCTTTTTGTTGATCTGGATTCAAAGGGTGGAACTAGCCTTTATTTTAGATGCCTATCTCAGATATAGGATGACTACACTGTAGTTAACTTCAGCTTCTTTATTGATTCATAAAAGAGAAACAGGCCCATTAAAAGCATGAATCATCTTCTATGTCTACTTTAGAATAAAATGATAAAATAGCTTGCTCCATAAAAATGACTATTCCTCTTCACTGACTATAAAAGAAATTTACAGTGACAAGTCTGAATACAGAAGTCTACATCTGGTACAGGGGCAAGAAGAGGCAGATTATTTTTTTCTCTGCTCAGAACATTTCTTTCTAACAACAAAAAGGATGTTTACTTTCACTTGAGCTATGACAAAGCTGGTATAAATCACTAAAAGTACATGTGTACAAAAAAGCATCATCAAACAACTGAATCTTAAAAGGAAAGTCAGGAAAATATGCAGACATTGTACCCTGGATTTTAGACTACTTATTCAACAACTTGATGAAATAGCTACATGTAATTTTCTACACTAAATCTTCAATTATGTAGAAAGATTCTCAAAGAGGAGGGATAATGCCTGGCTGAGCTTCTGCACACAGAGATAAAATCAGCTGCTGAGACCCCAGGACACTTTCTCAAATGAAAACCTTCTCTTCTGGAACAGGTTGCCCAGAGAGGTGGTCGATGCCCCATCCCTGGAAACATTCAAGGTCAGGTTGGACGGGGTTCTGAGCAACGTGATCAGTTGAAGATGTCCTTGCTTATTGCAGGGGACGTTGGACTAGACGACCTGTAAAGGTCCCTTCCAACCCAAACTATTCTATGATTCCCAAGAGCATGAAGGTTTCTGGGTGTAAATTTTATGAGCCTTTCTTCATGCCATACCCCAAATGCACAATCACTGGAGAAGGGACGTTTTTCAAAAGCAATACTGTAGGGGAAACCCGAGCCCTGAAATAGTAGTCACCTAGCAATTGATTCCTCACACAAAGAAATCTCAAGGACAGACATCTCATCATGTACAGAAGATAGATAAAAATTGAAGTTATGAAAACAAAGGCAGCTAGGGGAAACCAAATCAACCACCTGTTCCACATGCAGTAATCATTCTAGTACCATCAGCTACTGACATCTCAGTCTTGGCTCTACAGTAACACCACTGAATATACTTGAGTTCATCATATTATATTCATTTTCATGTGATGAATGACAGAAGGTACAACTCAGTCTAACTCTTGTGATATCTAATATTTTCCCTAAAGCCCTCTATCTTGGCACTGCATTTTTTTTGGAAATTCTACGGCGGCTACACTTTTTCCATAATAAAACACCCACATTTTAAAGTAATTAAAAAAAAAAGCTTGCTTGCTTGTTCTCTCCGTGAAAGGCAAGAATGAGCAACTCTACCTATATCTAAGACAGCTTTGTTTACAGCTTGGTTACAGAGGGTAGAATATTAATTAGGTAATACTTACCACAACAACTGGAAGAATAACCATAAATGCTAATCCGTATACAAGCAAAACCTAGAGAAAAATCATGAAACATACTGCATTAGATACTTCAGTTACTTAATACCATTCTTTTTTGAATCTTATTGTAAAATACAGTCAAGTAGTATTACCACAAGCCTACTACAAATTAATGTAAGCTTGTGGCATAATACCTGTCATTATTTCTGAATAACAACTTACAAGTAATATAATCAGTTGGGTAGGGTTTAATTAAGGAGTATCAGTTTAGTGTAAGTAATCTCTTAAATCATCCACGCATTGTATCGGGTGGGTTTCTTTAATAATTAAAGAGTTGGCAGCTAAACTGCGATGCAGCGGACAGAGATGATTACCACATTAAAAGAAAGCAGGCGGGTAAGCCAAATACCTTACAGCAACTAACACAACAGAAAGAACATTTAAATACTGTATGATTACAGCATCACTAGCAAACCAAACGAACTACAGAAATACAGCAAACAAACGGCTCTATACGTGTGTCCTTGCAACAGCAAACACACATTTTGTAGCAGGGGTGACCGCAGTGCAACCTCATTATCACTGCAATGAGATCCTTCCAAACATATTAATACTTTACTCTCAAAGGTTAGATTTAAGCTACTGTAACACTTCGATTCCTGAAATTTGCTTCAGAGATGTGCATTTGGACCAAAGTAGTATTAACTACGTGTTTTGACTAAAATGTGCAGTATTAAGCACAAACATTTTAAAGTGAATGCTTGAAAGTTCACCTTAAAATCTTGTGCTAAGTAAGCCAACTCACCAAAATTGAATTTTTCTGATCCACAATCCAAGCTGGCAAAGCTATACCGAAGCTTGTGGCTGTAGGATGAAAGAAAGGAAATTCACTATAAAGTATTAAGGAATTGTTTTAAAGTCACATTAAGTCTAACAAACAAAAAAACCAACAAACCCACCAACCCACAAAAAAATCCTCATGTTTATCACTTCAATAAGCAAAACTAACAAATCTAGCAAAATCAAAAAACAAATTAGAAACACACTCAAGTATGCAATAAAATAACAAGACTTAAATGCAACATCTGAAATGCCATGATTTAACTTAACATATTGCAGGGAAATAAATATGCAGGATTCATTAATATAAAAAAAAAAAAGGGAGAAAAAGATTTCCCAGATGGAAAGATTTATGAGCTTTGCCTTGCAGAGTTTTCAGCAGTTTAAATATATATAGTTCAGTGAATACATGACCTGCAAGAAAACTGTTTGAGCAAATGAATTCTATGGAAAAAGTTTTATTAGTTTGTAACTTTAGGGAAGTGTTCTAAGCTGTAAATTGTGAAAAAAAAACCAAAAACAAAAACACAACACACCACCCTTTGCCAGTCAAATTTCTGTGTGATTGGTAAGAAAGGAACACTTTGCAATTCAAAAGGAGTTAGGCTGCAGAAAATGGAAGACATGATGTCTCTAACAGTAACATCTACAGTACACAGATCTGAATAAAGAATAGCATAAAATAGCTTGTCTTCAGACACTTTAGTGGTAATAAATTGAAGTTTTGCAAGCACTACCTATCCCAACACTAAAAGTTGTAGGAAATCAAGAAAAAAGAAAATTTACAAATTTCAAGATTCTGCTAAAAAAAAAAAAAAACAGAAAAAACCCCACATGCTTTCCTCAGTACTAGCAGGTATCAATGAGTAGTATTGCCTTAAATCAGGACAGACTAGGATCCCCTATGTACTTATATAGTATTCTGATACTGTCTCCAACAGATTGTGACAGCCATCAGTTAACCAACCACAGTTGTTATGCACAAGCCTAAGTGATTTCTACATAGTTAAGCTGGAAACTACTGTTTGTTGAGACTCGAACATCTGACCAACTCAACCACACCTCAAGCTTAGGAGTTCAGAGTAACACCCAGTGAACTTACCACGTTAAGTTATGGGAAATGCCCTGCTCTGGAGAAGAGTGGAGACACTTTCCTATCTGTTAATGGTTATGTATTTTTAGAAGAATCTACTAAAAATGTAATGTGTCTTTTACTGGGGTAATCAATTTCAGTTTCCCACAATATTTTTGACCTTTAGGATTGTAGCTTCAAGCTGTTCCAGAACTAAAGTAGCTCAGTACAAGGCTCTTTCTCTTCTGGTCCAGGAGTCTCCTTGCCCTGTCCACGCTCGCTGAGTTGAAGCACTAACAAATGCCAAGGGCAAATAGCCTGCTAAAACTGCCTTACATTGTTGTCCATTTCAAGGGCACTGACATACTGCCTAACTTGAAATCCTATGTCTTGGCAACACTAAGTTAGTACCTTATGGATGCAAAAAAATAGTTTAGCATCAGGAAAGGTACTAGGAAAGCTATTTGTGCATATTCCAGACTAAAATTTACAGTACCATTTTGCTGATATTGTGACAGCATTTCTGAAGCAAGATCTTATTTGTATTTTGCAGCACATGGGACAGAGTTCCTCCTACTTGCCTGGCTAGGAAACCAAGAGACGCTAGGAGCTGAAAGGAATTTGCTATGCTACAAAACACAATAGTTAAAGAAACTGAACCACCACCTTAGTCCATCAGAAAGTGTCTTTGTCAAACTATGATTTAGTTGGTGCAGTTGTTCTTCTGAAGGGAGAGGGAAGATTTTTTTCTTTGAAACACTGGTTCAGGGGCTGGGGTTCCCCCTGCCCCTCCCTTTTAAAATTAATTTCCCATGTTGGATGGATAATATTCAGAAGAAGAACTTCCGGCACAAAGTTCCTTCGTGTCATCCTGTAACTTCACAATTAAGTTACAAATTCCATTTATTACTTCCAAGCGGGACTTAGCTCATTCCACGTAGATACGTGGTATAACTTAGTCCCGCAAACTGCAGGGCATCAGCAAGCCGAGATCTAGAGAGGCCTGTCCTAATAGATGGCAGGTTTCCTTTTTGCTTGTAATGAGTATCAGAAGCAGCTTGAAACACACAATATTCTTCCTCACAACTAGTCCACTTAACACGGTCACAAAAATGTTATATGTTATACAAGCAACTCACACAACTGCAAATAGGAGAAGGAAAAAAAACCCTACATCTATTAATTTTATGTCTGAATTAGTTTTAATCATCTACTGCAAAACTTTAATACACCATCATCACGATTACTTCCATGTAGCTACCTGCCCAGGAACGATCTACCAGCATAGATCTACCTAGATAATCATCAGGACTCCTCAGGATGAAAGTGGCATAGAGCTACAGTCAAACACTACTGCTTCCAGCAAATGGAAGTGTCCTGGTTTGAGGTAAAACAGAACCAATTTTCTGTTCTGTAATTTTAGGTCTTAGCTAGGCCTCTTCTAACTCTCTGAAATTAACAGCATGTTGTGTCTAAAACAGTTCGTTCAGAGTGATAAGACAGTTTGTGCCAAGGAATGGTATGCACAGAGGCTCTTGCTTATACTTATTGCTATAACCACCAAAGTAAGCTAATTTCGTTATTTGCCCCGTTGGAGGGTTGGAAGTGGAGGGGCATAGACGGGTCCCACCTGTGGGGAGGAGCAGACAGGACAGGTGACCAAAAATTGACCAACAGGGGTATTCCATCCCATCTGCCCCATGCTCAGTATAAAAGCTGAGGGATCAAAGGGTCAACTCTCTTCCTTCAATGGCTGACATCCGAGGAGGACCCTGTCTGTTCATCTGCCTTTGATCCCGATCCGTGTGTTCCTGACTCCAACTCTGGAACCTGGTTCCCACCCGTCACTGAGTCCAGCCTGGGACTTAGCCAGTGCCTGTCGGTGACATCATGCTGGGAGCTTAATACGATTTTTTATACACTGTATCTATTTCATTATTTTCCTTTTTATTTTATTATTAATATTTCATTAAAGTAGTTTAGTTTCTTCTAAACTCATAAATCTCTTTATCTCTCCTCCTCCTCTCCATGCACAAGAGGCTGGGGGGGGAGCATCTGTCACCAGCCACTGGCCAATTTGGCCAAAACCATGACAGGAAGACAGATGTGCATACAGTATTTATTTAAATACATCTATACCCTCACATACGTCCTTTCAAAGTGTGTTTATTGCGTTACAGTTAATCGTCAATTTTTCAATATACATTTATAGTATCTGAACATAAATACTAAGAAATGTTCAAAATTGACAAGTTGCTGATGGGTATTATGCTGGTTTTCGCTTATACCTCCTTTTAATATTGGCAAGTCTCTCTGTATACTTACTGAAGCTGACTAATTAAAAAATATCCTTCTCTTTTTTCTCAAATGAGAAGTTTGAGAAATGTGAAACCAAACTCTTCCCTGCCTTTCCCTCCCACCACCGCCCCAGAGCCAGTTTCACATGCAAAGAATTGATCGGATGCATTGCTTCAAATCACAGGAAAAAGTTATTCTATATACATTAAGATCTGAGTGCTTCTCAAATGATCAGGTATTACACAGCTCAATGTACAGAAATTACATGATTTATGTAATTATTACCTTGTGGTCCATCTGGATTACCAAATTCTTCCCAATTTTTTCGTGATTCTTCATCAGTTAAGCTAGTTTCAACAAGAGATATTAAATTAATACAGAAGAAAGTTCTCTAAATCATTAATATACAGAAACTTCAAAATGGGGCATTTATACTATCTTTCAGAGATGGTTTGGCTAGCTAAACAGCTTCTGCTATTGTTTGTATGAAAACTGATATGAAACAATAATGCTCTATTCCCTCACGATACAGGCGAATTCTTTTAGCTCTCTGACAGCAAAAGAAATGAGGCGCACGAGGTGCACCTTGGAACGATCACATCTCCCTTTCATGACAGTGACAGCATAGCCATCAGCAGAGAGCACTTTTTAATGCCAGGAAACAGTACACCAAATTTTGAAGGACAACCAAGGTTGAAAACATGATCTTTTTTTGGAAGGAAGGTGAATATGCAAGATGAGCTGATACAGCAGAAGTTGTCCGTGTGGGCTTTTAATTCTCTTATTCTAGATTTTTAGCCTTTGATAGCATGTGTGCGCTGTGTTGCTTTTTTTTTCCTGGAACTTCCTTGTTTCATATTTAAGACTAGAGAAATAAATTAAGACACCACCTCCTAAAACTTACAGTTTCTATGCCTGTTCTGTAATGACAGTTTCTTGGCAGTAATATACCACCTCAAACAGAATCCCTGTTTACTAGAAGGAGGAATACTGCTTTAGGAAACACAACATCACGCAGTCACTATATGGAAGATTTTTGTCTCACAGAAGAAACCCAGTGAATCAGATGTCTCCCCGTCATTTCTAAGTCTCACACTTGTTAACAAGCAGACTCATTGAACGGGTAGCTTTTATATTCTTTCAAGACAGCACAGCTGAGGAACTTCACTGTCATTTACTTCCAGATATGCCTCTACCACAGCCCCTGCACTAGTGTTTGAAGTATCAAACTGTATCACCAAGCATTTGAGCGCGAGCTTGCAAAGCAAAGACGTGAGATGTTCCAGGAGTTCAGAAAGCAATACCAGAATACCCTACTGAAGAGACTTTTGTAGTGATGCAGATGTGTTTAAGCAGAAAGTATGATTTCAAAACTGCTCAAGTGAGTATGGTGGTGGTTCTTCTCACCTCACCCCAAAAAGGACTCTCAAACAGTCAGTAAGGTCAATCACAGAGAACTGACTTTTAACAGGTACAAACTTGAGCATAGGAAGTTCCACCTGAACATGAGGAGGAACTTCTTTCCTTTGAGGGTGGCAGAGCACTGGCACAGGCTGCCCAGAGAGGTGGTGGAGTCTCCAACTCTGGAGACATTCCAAACCCGCCTGGACGCGTTCCTGTGCAACCTGCTCTGGGTGACCCTGCTCTGGCAGGGGGGTTGGACTAGATGATCTCCAGAGATCCCTTCCAACCCCTACCATTCTGTGAAAAGCAGAAATCACCAACTTGCTAGGTTCTCTGATGATGTGCGACTGACCCAATAAACACCTACAATGGAAGAAGGCTCAGAGAGGATGGGCATGGGCGATATCAGTCTGAGCTTTGCACCACAGTGACTCACCACAGCTGCTGCAAAGAAGCTGACTCTGTCTTAACACACAGGGGACCGGAGGGTGGCTTTTGTTTTAGATAAACACCTATCAACAGCTGAGCAGATCAACTGGTGGTGTAAACTGTTTCCCGTCCGGTGAGTTAAGTTTCCTCGAGTCTGCAAGACCAGCATGGGGGGAGTGCATACCTGGCTCAGCCAAATATATAGTATAAAAACTAGACAGCTGGCAAAAGAATTTTGAAGAGAACAATGGCCTCGAGCTGGCTTCAGTGCTCACTTGCCTTCCCAGCGCCTGGGGACGCCCAGTGTTGGGGCAGTGAGTGTATTAGAGAGACCAGTAATGGGAATCACATTGGTATTGTCATTGAACTGTGTATTGAAATTCCTGTATTTTGCTAAGTTTAACTTACAAAACATACTAAAACCACAATACAAACGTATCAGTCCACCAAACCAGAAATCATGTGTAACATCAACTGTATCCGGGTAAGCAAATTTGATATTAAACATACTCCACACGTGGAATATCTAGAACAACCTGGTCAGAGAGTATTGGACTCTGAAAGACGAATTTAGAATATAAAGCTGTATTAACATTCCGTGTATGAACAGCATTACAAAACCCAAACCCACATCTTGATTATTGAAAAATTCAATAAAAAGGGATATCCGTTATACCGAATTCTAATACTAGGCATCATCTCTCAGATAAAGAAAAAAAAAAAAAAAAGGCTAAGCTATAAGCAGAGGTAAGACCAAAAAATACTCTGGAGGAAAAGAAGATTCAAGGATTCAGCTTTTAAGAACTACAAAGGTAATGTGAAAAAGTCACAGAGTGAAAAACCAGGACTGCAAGGCAAGTGCAAATGTAAAGGGACATGGGGGAGCTGAGAACTAGCTGAGTCAGAACGAGAATGAAGTATCTTTGTCACTAGATGGGAATAGAGTTAAAATACTGTCTCTAACTTTGGCTTTATCACTGAGTGAAATGAACAGTATGTTTATTTTATAAACAACGCTTCAGAATTGCTGCAATAGGGTTGGTTAAAAACCACAACACCCATTTTGTTCTTTGTCATTTTTGAGATTCAATATGTATTGCACTGGAAACACTTTTCCTAGTTGACACGGGTTCTTAATACAAAGACCTAACACCTTACAGTATTTTGACAGTTGCTAAACAATTAAGTTATCCTTCCTAACTTGTACAGAACAAGCATGCACTGAGCTGAGACATGTTTTGACTTTCGTTACATACTCGAACACATTTTTCCTGGCTGCTTAGGTCACCCCTGCTATTACCTTACAGATTCCCTCCCCGTAATATCAAGTTCCCATTTTTGTAGGCAAAAAAGAAACTTACGCTGCATAGGCCTTAGCAATCCTCATGAACATAACTTCATCTCCTCCTTTATCTGGATGGTACTTTAGCGATAGTGCACGGTATTGTTTCTTAATTTCTGATACGCTTGCTCCCTTAAAAAGGAAAGTTTTGAGTTATGAATAAATACCTTAAATCAAATAAATTCTTCTGTATTTATACTCCAAAGCACATTGTGCAATATTTCTCTGAACCATTCACTGAACTAAAGAATTATATTCTAATATGCTATGATGATGAAAATACATATGCATTTCGTGGAAACATGATTATTTTTCTAACAACATTTTTATAACCATTGTATTTTTAAAACAAGTTAGAAGTCACAGTCTAACAAAAAGACATTCAGATGGGTGGGTATTGGTTTTTTTTTGGATTACCTTGTTTATCCATCCATAGGAAAAAAATGTAAGCCCGCCTTATCTGTTTGACAGGTTTTCCTAAACATATTCATGAATACGAGGAGCTCTCACTTGCAATATTCTTCTATTCAAATGGAAAAGAGTTCATAGATCAAGTATGATGGTTCACTTGCAGCTTGTAGGCAGAAATAAATCTGTCAGTCACCAGGAACAGCAGATTGCCCTGCTGCTTAAGAATGCCTTTGACTAGAATCACCCTACCCATAAATTATTTCAGACTTCTTGAACAAAGGGAATACATTACCTATACCCGAGAAAGATCAATTTTTATTCTACTACAGCATGTTGTTAAATGCTACCAACGCAACTCCTTGCGCATTAAGTTTCAGGTTGGACTGTGAACTTCACTACTCAAGAAAACCCACAAAACTTTATAGTAAGCACCGACAGTTTTTCTAGCAAGCTATCTGCTAAGTTTCACAGAAACATTACCATAGGACTTTTCAACATTGTGGTAGAAAGGCTGAGCATGCTGACCTTAACTGCATAATAAATGACAAACACACAAGAAGTTATGTAAAGATTATAGTACTGTTTCAAAAAATTTAAACCAGAATTTAAACTACCCTGAGGCTTCATTGGCTGTTACTTTATCTCTTTATTCAATATGTCTATCATTTTCCGACACTACTTTTCAACAGCATGCCTGCCTCATTTAATGCACAGGATGAATTTACTCCATAATAAATTAGACTTCAAGTAAGAACAGCCATTTCAAGACTAGATGAAGAATGTCAGATGAGTAGCAGGAGCTGCAAAGTGGGAAGTGGAAGGGTTGGGGAGAGAAATCAGGTTGCTGAAGAAGAGATGGGTTTTCATGGCTCACATGAATGCTGTCCATAAAAAAAAACAAACCTAATTTTTTTCTCTCTGACACAGAGAGTGCATGTGACCCCTAATAAGCTGATGACAAACTTTCTATCTATCATTAATTGCTTACTCCTAATTTTCAAAAGCTGGGCGACAGAAGTTAGGGCTAACTTACAGAAATACTTAGTAGCCTAGGTCAGTTGGTGCCAGTCAGCACTCTGCTTAAACACAAAGCTCCCTAAATTAACCACTTACAAAAAAAAAAATTAAGGCCCCGATTGTCTTACATAAAGAATCCAAAATTATAATCAGTGTTGAGCTTCACCTTTATGTCTCGGATCCCACCTGTAAAATGGCAGTATGGATACTTATTCAATAAATCAGTAATAATATCCAAGTGCCTTATGAATTAGCAAATTTAAGTGATGTGCTCCACGAAGAGCTATTCTATGTTCAAAATAAAGTGCTGATATTATATATAAACTAAGGTGCATGCACGTTATCTGAACTTCATCCATGTTGTGGTTCTCCTCTGGAGAAAAAAGCCTCTTGTTATAAGCTGATATGCTAACATAAGATAAAAAAAAATATCTTGGCCACAGTGTGAATGCAAAGAAGCAAATGAATTTTTGAGTATCAAAACTTTCAAGTGCTCGCATCTGCAACTTTACTTTAAGTTTGGGGTTTTTTTGTGGGTTTTTTGTTTGTTTTTTGTTTTTTGTTTTTGTTTTTTTTTTTTTTTTTACAGTAACAACAGTTCCATTATCTAACAATGCTTCAACATCTGGATCAACACCTGCATCACTTCAACATCAGCAGAGCTGGCAATGACTCTAAAGGTTCCACTTGAATGGTAACATAAGAAAGCTGTTAACTTCAATGTAGTCCGAAGTAGAAGTTTTTCAAGGGAATTCAACAATTCAAGATGCCATCTGATAGCACAGAAATAAATAAAACAAACACGCTCTGGAATCTTGGACTCTTATTTTGAGCCCTACTTCAACTGATCTATCTTCACACCCATCTCTTCAGCTCCCTTGTAACATCTCTGGCTTTAATTCAGCTTCTCCTTATGACAATATGCTCCATCCCTCTTATCAGTTCTTGGAGCATTCCAGTCTCGGTTTTCTTGCCTGGATAAGCTGCATGTATCTTGAGCATGTGTACAAGTTTTCATTGATAAACATTAAGTTACAATTCACTACATACATACTTTTTTCCCCTCAGGGCTGTTACTTGCAGAAATTTGCCAAAGATGACAAAAGAAAATCCTCTGATGACCTAATCTCTAGCCTCATTTGTTTAACCAAAGTTAACCCAGATATATGAACATTTAAACTGCACGGTTCCAACAGATACCATTCAGTAGTAAAAATTTATCTTGTTCCTGTGCGTCAGTGAGAGAACGCAAATCAGCATATCAGTCATTCACAGAGGACTGCGCAGAGGTTGAATTTAAATAACTTGCCTCCGCACATGACAGGCAGGTCTTGTTCTACCCGTCTAGCTAGAAACAGGCTGGAGTCACGTATTTGCTATAATGGCTTTCTTAGCATAGAAAAGCAGTACCGCTGATGCCTATCCTTATGTTGACAAGCCACATCACTAATGGCAAGAGATGTATTTGTTAATGTTCATATACATATTCAGCTCTCCCACACCAACAATATATATCAAGGTTACGCAAAACAGGTACATTCGAAGTTCTTACGAAGTCTTGTGCTGAGCAGTATCCACAGTGTATTTCCTTAGACTGGAGAGTAAAGCACACCTCAGACTTCAGAACTGAAAAGATGACTACTGTTATTCAAAAGAGGAGCTTTGTATCAGGAAATAATTACCATAAGCAGAGAATTTGCTCGAGGTGTTGTGGTTAAGATGAAGAAAAGAGTTTGACAAGACTAAGTAAGAGCTTAAGAGATGTACAGAAGTTCTATTTGTCTCCTCGGGATACATAACCTTTTATATCCATTTGCATCAGACCTTCAATACAAATAGAGCACTGCATCTGTTTTCTAGATAAACAATACATCTTTTTTTTTTCTAGTTTAGTAAACTAGTTGGCTGGTATTGCTATTTAGAATTCATTGTTTACATTCACAGATGCAACTGAGATTCAAGGTAACCTTTACTACATCAAAACGTACATCACCAACACCCTTCAGTAAAATGTCTCATTTACAAGAGAAATATTGCTGTACAACAACTGTAAATCAAATGAATCCACATTCTTGCTTTTGCAGTTTATTCAGCAGCGTCCCTAAAAATGGCTATTGAGAGGATTTTCACAGGCCATACAAAGCAGAATGACTTTTTTGTTTTACTGTACCAAGCGAGGAAAACAACATCCAAGTAAGATTCATAATAGCTAAAATAAACCCCACCTCACTGTATTAAGAAAGTCATTAGAATTTTGAAGGAGTTAGATACAAAAGTTATAAATTAGTACAGATATAGGCAAAGAATATCTAACGACTGACTTGACAATATGCAGCAACAACTTTCACAGGCCTAAAAAGAACAAAACCACTAAAGTTAACTTATTTTGTTTAAAAAAAAACAAGTCTTAAATTTGACATCTAGACATAAGAGTCACAGTTATACTAGTACAGACTAGTGAAAGATACTATTACTTACAGGATCCAAATGTAAAACCTCATAAGGATTGTATTCTTGATACTCTCGGTCGGTTTTGGAAACTTTGTATGCAAGAAACAAAAATAATGCCCAGCCAGCAAGGAGGACTATTTTCCTGTTTGGAAGAAAGAATTTTTTCAATATACAAATCCACTAGCTCTAAAATAATTCTAGAAACAACACACAAAGCCATTTGACATCAGTCTTTAAGAAGCAATATTAAAACAGTGAGAAACATTAAAGTCACTTTAAAGCAGGTATGAGTATTCCAGTTACAACACCACCTTTGACACAGATGAGACAGCTGCTCTGACTTCTAATTAATTTATTTTCTCCTTTTTTTTTTATTTAAATAAAGGCAAGCCACTATCAACAAAGACTTTCTGTACTTTAACTGTCTGTCCTCAGCAGGTATACAATAGTATTCCCTATTTTTAGAGAATGACTAGACAAAGTCAATGTTAAAAAAAAAAAGCTGAAACAGATGCATAACAGACAGCAAAATATTTTGAGGGTGGGAGAAACAACCAAAGAACTGAACATACAAATTGTTATGTTACATACTTGAACACATATGTTTACATATTAAATATTTAAATCAAAAGACATCGCTAGCAACACTAATTTCAGTGAGGTAGGGTTATTTTTTGGAACAAATAAATGCATTGTTTACTTATTTATTAGTGCTGAGGTTCCCTGGTTTCATTTAGCAGATATTTTATAAAGGACAGACAGCATCCATCTTGATTTCAGGCCTTACTAGATAATGATTAACTATTAATTATTCAAATATAGCAAACTGCAAGTGTCTCTTCTGTGACACAGAAGCCATTATTATATAATTAATTCCAGCTGCTTTGATTATGAAGAAATATATTTTTATAAAAATAAAAACGTAGGAATCACTTTAATGGAAAGTCATGCAAACGAAACATACTTACTTTACTGTAGGAATTATGTTTTGTTGCGGTTTTAACAGTCGCAAACGATACCACAAGCATCTTCCATATACGTTTCTTATATTCTTTAATCGAATTTGCTCTATAAAAATAAAGAGAAAGGTTGTGATTAACCAATCTGCCAGAAAGCAGAACGACAAACATGCTCACATCATCTTGGAGTAGGTAGCACAAGGTCAGTTGGAGGACTAACAGAAGGTCCAACAATAGAGGAGGAAAGAACGCCTTTTATCCATTTAAGTGACACTGCACATCCATAAACATTGATGGTCAGACCATTCTCCGCTGCCTAAAAGGAATCTATTCTATTTTCCACATGTCACAGAGCAACCATCACTTGTGAACCCGGCCTTTGCCTAGCTAACGTGCACCTGTAAATTTTACTTCTGCCGTTTTATACTCAACTCCAACAAGTCCCCCATCTCAGTATGTCAGCTACTGTGTGCAGGAAAAAGAAGCAAACAAAAAAACCCCTAACCCACATGCAAAACGGTGTTTGTATACAACTAAAGAGTAGCAACAGCTACTTCCTCAAGTCAAAATATGATGCAACATCTGCTTTTTAGAAGATGCCTTCATTTAGGTTTTTCCTGTCGAAAGGGAAAAGGAAGGAAGAGTAAGATAATAGTTATTTGTAAGCTATGTAGCTCAGTAATAGGGGCCCTTGGCAAGAGTACACACATTAACAACAAAGTAGACAACAAGATTTCCTATTTTCAGGACAGGATGGGCCTGGAAGGAAATTTTATTTATATTGCCACCATCACCATGACAAGGCATGGAAGCTCTATCTGCCACAGGAGTTTCAGTTGTATTTCAGAGTTACTCAAGACCAACTTAGTCTTGGTCAAAGAAGTCTCTTATCCTAAGAAAAGCACAGTGGAAAGCAAATAGCTTGTACAGAATTTCTGTAAACACTGAAATTATGTGTTATAAAGTGACTTCAATGCTGTTTATGTTTTAAGTAACTTGTCTATTCATAGGCTATGCAATCTGACCTGCAACACTTCTGAAGTGAAGAGGTCACTATAAATACCTTACCTGCAAAAGAATAAGATCACTTGGCCCTTTTCAGACTGAAGGAGAAAGAATTGAGGGGAAAAAAAAAAAATCACCCTGTCTCAATACATTCAGATATTGCTGGTGAACAAAGTGACTAAATTTCCCCATTTAAAAGAAGCTTCTGAAGTATCTAAACACAGATTAACAACTGTGATCCAAAGCACATGTCAATCACAGCCTAAAAAGTCTTAAATCTCACCTTTGCACTTTGAACAAGGTGATGCCCTCATCTTCACTAAAATAGCAGTTATGACACACGGAAACATTTTTCTCGGGCAAATTTCTAAAAGGTGATTATGGAAGACAGTGACAACTTCTGCTTAGTTATTTTGAAGATATCTGGAGGTGGGATACAGTGCTCAGCGATCTACTTGAATTTCTAAGGAAGCATGCAATTCAGATGAAACATCCAGAACTTCCAATTTGCAGCCACCAAACTATCTGAGGCCAGACAAACATGACCATAAATGCCAATATTGTGTGCCAGATCAACCACGAGTTCAGATTTAACCTCGGATCAGATGTGAGCACAGGATGGTATTTCAAACTCTGGCTGATTTGGCAGAAATAGAGAGTGGGAATACCGATGACACCTGGCCACTCACAAATTAGTAAAGCAGACAAATATTAAAGCTTGCAGAGACAAAGTACTAGAAACAGGAAAAAGTCTATCAGCTTGTTCTGAATGACTCAATTCTATAAAGTATATCTTCCCCCAAATTCGATATGACATTAAACAGCTCGATGGGATTTCCTTGAGAAGATTAGAGTAGCAGTCCTATCACCCCAAAGAGGGAGAGATGGAGATAAGGGAGACCAATTCAATCCTTTGCAACTGAGCCAACTATTGCAGGGCTTCAAAATAAGTTTCCAAGCCTGTCTCACAATTTTGTGCATCAGATAAACCACACAAGGATTTTGCAGTTCTCCTGATCTGCGAAGATTGTTCACATACTCGGAACAGGTACTAAACATCAAACTTTCTAAACAAAAAGGATATAACTAATATTTGGTTAAGCAACTGCCTGCTTAATTTCACTTGTCTAAGGCTTTAGAAATCACTGTGAAGGAAAAATTCAGGAGACAATGAAAACAGGGTTAAAACGCAACACTGACTTACTACGGGTAGAATGCAGATTAATTTGGCATCTTCTCCTTGCAAATTTTTTTTTCTTTTAAAACAAAAATTTGGGGAGATCACTATTGGTTCAGATCTGAAACCACCACAACTGTAACGGAAGTAACTGTTACTTAAAATTAAACATTTTTAAATGCAAAACTAAGAGACATGACCAGCACACAGAACTGGCATTTCAAAAAAAAGCTGATGGCATTAAAGACTAGACAGACAATTAAGTTACAAGGACTAAAGAGCTCTGCTACTGAAACAGGGAGAAAAACGTTGTGGGAGTTTTAAACAGTCACCGGACAACCATGAGCCATAGCATGATGCTTTTATGAAATAGTCACCAATGATACGTGAACAAATCAGGCATCTCAGCTGGGCAGGGTGCTGGGCCACCTTGTCTAGGCTGTGCTTTTGCCAAGAACGGTTGGACCAGATGATCCTTGAGGTCCCTCCCAACCTGGTATTCCACGATTCTATGATCACAAGCCTCATAGAAGACACACGTGCTTACGTTAAGTATAAATCACTCATTTCAAATATTGTCGATAAATTCAGTTGTGTGGTGCTGAAGCATGATGAAACCAACCGTTCAGTTCAACCACACAGACCCAGACCAGCTACCCGATCTAACCTGCATCGCAGCCCCACAGCCACTTCTGCAGTACAACCAAGGGTCAGTGCGGTTTGGTAACACTCTTAACTGACTACACAGCTTGCAAAAATACCTAAAACTAATGTGAGAATGGATTACTGGTGCTCTTGGAGAAACAGAACGTGACAGAGAATTTTGTTTACTTAATCCTGTAAAACTAAGCCTAACAGGATATGACTCCTTTTAGTGTTTTTGCCAGGATGTTCTTATCAAGCTGCTGTGCCTCGTCTTTAAAAATCTGTGCCACCCTGTGACACTGCGCCCCAGTTCTCAAACCTGCCCCCTGTCCAGCCCCTAAGTACCAGATGAGCCTCTCCTTTCCCCCTCTCTGCAACCTCCCTGTGAGAACAGCCAATACCCTTCACCTTACCATGCCAAAAAGCCTCCAAACGGCCCTTAGGGGAAGGCACCATGGAGAAGAGAAAAATAGTTGTGCAAGGTAAACTAAAGAATTGTCATAACGTCAAATAAAAACTGACCACACGGGAAAACGAGGCTAGAAACTAAAGGTGTTTTATAATAACCAGAGAATTGAGGTTTTGTAACAGCCTTCCAATAACAGCTGCAGGAGTCACATTTTGTGAACAGTCTGACAATAGCACCAAGAAAAAAAAAAAAAAGAAAAAAACCACAAAAACAAGGCAAGTGGTGTGAGCAAATATTAAGCCCTTTGGATAAGTACCACCCACCTATGCCAGTTAAGGAGTCCCTTGCAATGATGTCCTGGAACAGCTGTGGTACACAGGGGACACCTCTTCAGACAAATACTGAAATAAGACGTGGTGCTATGCAGCTATCGCCTTGACTCTGGATCAAATCTAAATACAGTTGGTTAAGCCATATCAAAGCAAAAGCACCTCATTAATTTCTTTCCAGTCTTGGCATGGCAATGGTCTCATTCGATTAACAACCTCAAAAGGAAACAGGGCACTAAAGAGACGAATGATTTTTTATAGTTATCTCTCCAGAACATCAAGAGAGAATCAAATCCTTCCCAAGTTGAGGCTAAAGTCCAGACTATTCAAATTATTCAGAGCTATCCTGAGGCACTTCCTCTGCCACATGTCATCATTAACATGTATTAACTTCTGTCATTCAAGAACAGGCAGCTACCTGGAAGAAAGGAGGAGTACAGACGGCTTAGGTGGAAAGCCATTGGCAAACCACCACCCTAAGTAAGAAAGCTGTATTTCTGCTGTATCCAGGTAAAACAGGCTTCCTGTTTATTTACAGACAAGGTACGTGATTGCACCAAATACAATACTTACCTTGTTAGGAAGAAATTGGTTGCAGGGGAAAAAAAAAAGGCAAAAAAAAAAAAGCCTAACAAGCTGGAATACCAGATCGTTACTGGGTTTAACAAAAGCATCAATGTATTCCTAATGAGCAAGCTGTGGATAAATCAGGTCCTTTTTTGATTTGCCTTCCTCTCTCAAGAGGCTTGCTTTCACACAAGTGGATTTGTCATGTCACAGAACTGGCACACTGTCCCTGTGAATTGGGTTTGCACAGCAAGGTTTGGGGCGGGGGGGAGGGGGGGGCGGTACAGAGGTGGCTTCTGTGAGAAGCTGCTAGAAGCTTCCCACAGGTCCAATAGAGCCAATGCCAGCTGTCTCCAAGACGGACCTGCTGCTGGCCAAGGCTCAGCCCGTCAGTGACAGTGGCAACACCTCTGGGATAACGTATTTAAGAAGGGTTAAAAAAAAAAAAATCCTCACGCGACACCAATTGCAGCCAGAGGGAGGAGTGAGAATATGTGAAGAACCATGCAAACACCATGGAGGTCCACGGTGGAGCAGATATCCACCTGCAGCCTGTGGAGGACCCCATGCCAGAACAGGTGAATGTGCCCGAAGGAAGCTGCGACCCCGTGGGAAGCCCCCACTATGGGGGACCCCTGCTGGAGCAGGCTGTTCCTGAAGGGCTGCACCCCAAGGAAAGGGCCCACGCTGGAGCAGTTCATGAAGAACTGCAGCCCATGGGAAGTACGCATGTTGGAGAAGTTCATGGAGAACTGTCTCCCGTGGGGAGCTACCTGCTACCCTGGAGCAGGGGAAAAGTGTGAGGAGTCCTCCCCTTGAGGGGCAAGGAGCAGCAGAGATAACGTGTGATGAACTGACCACAACCCCCATTCCCCATTCCCCTGCACTGCAAGAGGATAGGAGGTAGAGAAATCAGGAGTGAAGTTGAGCCCAGGAAGAAGGGAGGGGTGGGGAGAAGGTGTTTTAAGATTTGGTTTTATTTCTCATTACCCTACTCTGATTTGATCAGCAATCAGTTAAATTAATTTTCCCCAAGTCAAGTCTGGTTTTCGCCCGTGACAGTAATTGCTGAGTGATCTCCCTGTCCTTATCTCGACCCACAACCTTTCCTCCTATTTTCTCTCCCCCTGTCCAGCTGAGGGGGGCAGTGATAGAGCAGCCTGGGTCAGCCCACCACACCCTGCAATATCCTGCAGACCCCAAGCATGCAGTAGTAAATACATTACATGCTGCTTGGAGCAAACCTTTGCTGTGAAATAGGAATTGTACCTTCTTTGGATTTTATCTCTGGAATCCTTGCTCTGTCAGGGAAAGTGTTCAGAGTCCAAAAAGCAGATAAGGGTTCTCTGTTTCTTCTCACTCCAGATCATGGCTCTCCATTAACGCAGAAGAGCACTTCAGACACCATCCTTTGACATGGGATTACAGGGAGACAAGTTGGGAGAGGGGAGGAGGAAATGCTTTTCCTCTAGTAAAAACAACTTCTCATTTAATGGGTAAAACCTTTGACAATACCAAATCTCTCCTATAGTTTTTAAAATAGGTATTAAACAGCCTTGAAAAGCAAAGGCATAATGCATCCATGGGCTTTTGAATTAACCTCGCTAACAATAATCCATGCATCAAGGTACTGTTAAAGCACACCTTGCAGACGAGGATGTGCACTTGCCAGTTCATTTCTGTAAATAAGCACCCCATGCTTTCTCCATTTCCCCCCAAGTTTTTCTGCATGCATCCAAAGTTCCTGAGAATCACAAGCAATTTTTCATCAATACAACTCTCTCACTTTCAGAGGGTTCTCACAAGTGCCTATCACAATATCTTAACAAATTTATGGGAATATCCAGACAAAAATTATATCTTAATACTTTCTTCAAGTTCTCAAGAAATAAAACAATTACTGGTACAAAAGGAAACCCGAGTGCCATCTCTTTCAATTCAAAAAGAGCTAATCAGGTCCCCCAGTGATACTAGTAGGTATTTTAATCCAACATTGTCTAAAGCTTTTAGACAAATGAAAGTAAAAATCAAGACCCTAGCACAGCAGTTCATTTGTGAGAAGCTGCTTATTACTTTTGGATGAAAATAAAGTAATTAACAAGTATTTTAGACTTTTGCTTCCTTAAAAGTAGCTGTCCATTTGTCTACATGCCTTAACTAGAGAATGACTAAAGATGGCTGATAGATCTGTAAGTCTGAGATATAGTCAACTTTATGTTGAACCCAAAGAGGTAGGCAACATCTGAATGACAAGTTCAAAACAATTATTAAAACAGAAGGGGGGGGGGGGGGAAACAAGGAAAAAGACCATCTTTGATCTTTATTTCTTTTATTTGGTGACTAAAGGTTTTCTTCCTTTGTTTCCAGCCAGCAACACAGTTTTCAGTACAGAATGCTTAAGTAAAATATTGACTTCTCTTTGTCAGAACTTACATATGCCTCTTGAATATCCAGGTCTTTAGAGAGAGCAATTTTAGGATGAATAAACCACAGGTAATCTGCTTTTTCTGTGTGGGTAATTCAGATCACACAGTTCTTGGTTATCACAGAACAGCTGAACATTTCAGGTTGGAAGAGACCTCTGGAGATCATCTGATACAACCCTGCTGCTCAGGGGCAGGTCAAAGCAGCAGGCTGCTGTAGCCGTAGGCCTTTGGATATCTTCAACGACCCCACAGTCTCTGAGCAACCTGTTCTAGCATTTGATCACCCTCACAAGGCAAAAAATTCTTCTCACGTCTGTCTCAACATCTATTAATTTACCCACACAATGGGTGAGGAAAACGGGGCACACAAACAGAGAAGGAAGCTGATCACAGGTTGGATTTGCTGTTTCCATAGATCACATCTAACCTGTGGCCTACAACTCAGCCATGCCTGACTTAAGTTTGGTTTTGATGTTCACCCATACCCATACCTTCCTTACTGGCACACACACTGCCTTTCTGCACTCCTCCCCTGCCCCTCCTCATAAGAACACAAAGTCTTTGGCTTCTCATACAAACGTTGTCTTCAAAAACCAAGGTCTTTATAAAATGCAGCAATTGCATTACCACACTCCGATCACCACCACCTCGGCAGTACTACTAATGACTAGCAAAGCAGACATGATTCTATGAGCACATGAGGAACACAAAGGATGCTGCCAACATGGGCGCTGCCAGGCAGCTCAGGAACCTGAGCATTTCTGTTGCCAGAAGAATCTGTGACACACATGCTGGCATGACTTCACGAAACATGTTAAAAATAGTACCCCAGAAAGAATGAACCACTTCTGTGGGCAATGACAAGGGCACCAGGTAAGTGGGCTACGCTAAGACATCGAAAGAAAGATCTGGGATACAAGTCATTTCGGGCTGAACACCATGAAGCAAAAGAACAGCACTGCACGAGTTTTGTTTCATTTTTAGTAACCCGTGTAGGATAACCTAATCTCACTGTTACTTCAGAAATTATTTCTGACAGTGAAGCAGAAGTGGTCTTCACTATTCTACTATTGGAAGTGCTTGAGAAGTCTTACATACCTGTTTCTGAAGAAATAGGAGTACCCATTTTATCCTTAGGAATGCCTGACAAATGATCCCTACCTAGACCTAGTGTTTTTGTTTCAGATTCTAGAGGCTCCAACAAGTGCTCGAAAATAAAACCTAAGAGAGATTCTTTTTCATATTTTAGATCCTCCTGAAAAAAGAGACAAGATTACACATTTATTGGAGATGGGCAACTCTGGAAGAGAGGGTATGGAAAGAGGAACACCTGGAATTACATAGAAAAGTTTTAATCACTGGAATTTTGTTTCAGCTGCAAACACAGGTCAGTTTTAGGAAAGAAAATACCACAAAATAAGACTATTGGCATCAGTACTCATATCTAAAGCATATAAAAGTTTAAAAAGCTCATACAGTCAATTTCTAGGACAATCAAAAACTAACAGAAAACTTAATATCCAAAATAAATGGAAGCCACTGGTTTTCCATCATTCTACCTCAAACAGTAGGAAAGAACAGAAATATGTCCTAGCCTCCTACGTCCTTTCTGCCTTCAGGCTATTAAGAAAAGCAAAGGCAGCAAGTCTAAAATACAGCTACAGTGGACTCTGCCAGAAAAAGAGATATGAGGAAGCGCGTATGAAACATTCTGCCTACCAGATGCAGACAATTCACCTAAGGGAGAATGCTGCTTGGTTTCAAAAGAAAAGGACTTCTTTCAGCAAGAAACACAGAGTGGCAGAGCTCTGCAGCCTAGGAAATGCCAAGATCACTTTAAAGGCGGACTTTCACAAAACTTACGTGCAGCATGTCATCCTCTCTCTAGCCTTGTCTTGGAAACTTGTACCTGTGGAATGCGTCAGGAGATGCTAGTAATATATATAGTATGCAAGTCTTGAGTAAAGGTTATGACCCAAGGGTACCACAGCTCTAAGCATTAAACCTGTCCTGTTTAAACACAAGGTAACAGGCTCAGCTGAAACACTGCTCTTGAGAGTTTCTGATCTTCCTGATTTTCCTTCAGAGTTCTACAGTTTTAATCCTCTAAACTGTGCACTAAATAGGTTCCCATTTCCTTTCAACAGCTATGTATATGTGTATATACACACAATGTATACACACGCAAGTGGCTGAAGTCTTGGACTTTTTCCTACTTCCACAATCACAGAAATTAAACAATGGTATGGACAATATATTTACTGAGATCTTGAAATGGGGCTCTCTGAGCAAATTTACTTTTTTAATCACAGAACTATTTCTCACAGAACAAGTGATGAATACAAATATGAAAACACTACCCTACTGCCTTACTAGGCCATTTTTGCTTAACTCTACTGACATTTTCCTTGATAATTATTGTAAAATAGACTCCACACGGATCTAGTATGGTACCCAGAAATAATGTAAAAACCACAAGATCAGGAAAAAACCCTACACTTACTTTCAAAAGAACCCGCTGACAAAGACTGATAATGATGTTTTAAAGCAGTAACCCATCTTCCCCAGCAACTAAGAAACAGGATTCAAACTTGCAGCAACTCACAAATTCAGCAACTCCTCTGAAGTACTAAATAATTTCAAACCTTATTATGATAGGATTGACTTCTACTGTAAAACCCCAAATTATGAGGCATGAAGCAAGTTAAATTGATTTAAAGCGTTCTAAAATGCCATTGCTTAAACCCAAAGCCTTCAAAAGGCCACCAGTGTTTCAGTTAAGATTGTTTGGGTTTTTTTAAACTGGAAAGCATGTTCCAGGACTTTGAACTGACCGTACCAGTAAAATGATCTGAACAGACACTTTCTAATTTTCACGTCTATTATTGTAAGAATTGTCCTCATTACTCCAAGTTTCTCTATAAAGAGATCATGTCCAAGTTATCCTCTTCACTAAAACGTTTATAGCTGAATAATCTGACCCTAGTTGTTTCCAAAGAGATTTTTTTGTCTAGTAAATATTCATAGAAATAATCAAAAAATATAATGTTTCAAGTATCACGTTGTTGTTAACTGTTAAAACTCCAATCAGTTCATAAACTACAGAAAGTCCTGTGAAAGACCTTAATAGAAAGGCTTATTCTTTTCTAGAGCATGTTTTGCAGCAACTAGATTAGGCGTAAAAGGGACAAAAAGTAACGTAACTTTTCATTACCACATTGTTCCACACATATGTGCTGACCAAAAGATAGGATTTGTTACTAACAACTTTAATAAATAGTAACATGAGATGAGTCAACATCTTGAAAGTTAATTTCTTTTCAGAGTTTACTTACTTGGACTTTCTGTATACAGAGAGCCTCGCTGATCTCGGGGCACACTACACTATTCCTAATCAAGCCATTTCCAAACCTTCTTCCTGTTAGTATACTGTCTCATTTGTGCTGACAAAACTGCTACTGGGACTAACTATAGTATCTTTTAAGCTACATCACCTAAATTATCAAATTTTTAGTAGGACTGGACCTACAAGTGCATCAGCAAAACTTTACAATAGAGTCTGAGAGGAATGAGAAAACTGGCCATTTTAATATGGAATGACACCCACATGAGTCAAAGTTAACATTTTAGATGAAATCAACAGCACTGGGCTCCAAGATTTACATGTCCTTAATTATTAGCTTTATTTTATCAATTTTGTGTGGGGAGAAAACCAGAACACATTCAATCCAAAGCAAATGTAGACAAAAATCACTTAGCATACCACCAATCACTAAAAATGCAGTCATGTTCTGATGCACACCTTGAAGAAACTATAATAAAGGTCAGAATTAGTAGACACGGGGATCAGAACCATACATCCATTTATCATCAGTGGGGCTTTTGTAAAGGGAAAGTGAGCTTTACAAACGTTAGTCCTCTAAAGGAAGTAACCATATGGAAGAGGAGATCCTACTGACAGTCTGGGGTTTCCAAAAGGCTTTGGAAAGGTTCCCCTTAAAAGTGTTTCAGGACAACCACGTAACTATTGCAAAAATAAATATGTGACTAGAAGACAGAGTGAATGGCCAATTCTCACAGCAGAAGGAAACCACCAGGAGTTCTGCAGGAATCTGTGCTAGAACTATGATACTCACATTTCACCAATAAGTAACCTGGGTAAAGGAGTGAGCAGTAAAATAAAGTTTCTGGACTGTATTCACTTATTCTGGGTAACATGGACAAGGGTATCATGGAGAACTGTAAATATCAAGCAAGTGGACTACAGAATGGCACATGCAATTCAGGGTATGAAAATGTAAAGAGCAATGAGGACTGTCCTAATTTTATATATGCAAGGATAAGCTTGGGGCTGACCACTACCTCTCAGGAATGCGATCTTGGCACTGTGAGAAACTGTTCTATGAAAACATCATCTGAATACTTATTAGTTACAAAAGGAAAGCAAATGTTTAGAGCATTCCTATGAAGAAAAGGAGAGAATATTATTCCACCACGTAAGCTTAAGGTATGTACAAACCTTGAGTATGATGCATAGTCGTCCTAGCTCGCACCTCTCAAAGAGGAACAACTAGAAAACATTCAATTAAGGTGAACAAGGGCCATCAAACGTATGAGAAGATTTATGTCCAAAATATAAGCTACAAATCTTTCAGCTGGGAGAGAGAAGTGCAAGGAGAGGTAACAGAAGGCTGTAAAAAACCTAAGTGACAGCCAGGACAGGCAGGATTGAATGTTTACTGCCTCTTCCAGTACAGCACATAAAGATCGTCAAATAAAATCAGAAGCAGGTGCAAAACAAAGGCCATTACTTGCAGTGTGGGCAGCAGAGCTGGTGAACTCCTTGCCACAGGATGGTACACATGCTATGCTAAAAGAAAGTCATTGAACTAAAAACCATTGGAAACTGGGAGAATATGCAAAGGAAGCATAATTTATGCTTGTCCTGTCATTCCCTCCTTAAGGTATGCACTATCACATGAAGATGACATCTGACCTGACCCACTATATCCACCCTTCTGTTCTTAAAAAATTTAATAAAAATTTTTTAAAAAAAAATCATTATTTGCAACTTTATTGGTAAGCCTTTGTAGAAGTCAATGCTTTGTAGAAGCAAATATCCTAGTTACAAATAGTTCAAACAGCTAACCAAGATAATGGCATCTTTTGAATCTAAAAATGCATTCTCTCCAACAGATATATATTTAGAATGCTTGTAAGTAATTTTCTGTACAAGGGAAATATTAAGTGAAAATCTGAAAACACCTCTTCAATATTCTCAACTGTACGCTTATTTAAAAACTGGTGCAGACACAAATCTTTTTGCTCAGGAAAGAAATGAAGTACCTATTTTGGGCTTCTCCTTACTCTTTGTATGGTCTAGCCAGCATTACCTCCCTTATCATGAAGCGGAGGCACATGCGTGTCAGGTCCTGGCTAGCAACTGAGGGAAAGGACTACAAATTCCTCAGTGGGAGAAGGCAACACCACAGCATGAAAGGACGCAGCAGCAGCTCCAAGCTAGACTTGTTCAATTGCTGCAGATCTGCACCCTTCTTCACAAGCATGAATTTGAAGGAAAAAAAAAAAGCCACCCCAAAATCTTCACTTTGCAATTGCTGTTGCTCCCATTCCTCATCATTTACCTTGCTCCTCTCTCAAATTCCTGCTCCTCCTAAAAGAATGGTTTAGCTGCTCATAAAAACAAAACTAAATCATCACACTTTACCCTTAAATATATCAGGTTAAAATACCACTAACTTGAATTCTCTAATACATAGCCTGTACATCCTGGTAGTAGTTCAGTGTCATCTACATGAGTAGTTCAAGACATCTTTGCAGCAAGTATAAAATGAACAACAAACTCTTACAATACTGTTTTCATAAGCTTCCATAAAAAAGGCTGAATTAAAAAAAAATAGAAATAGCTTTAATGTAATGAGAGATAAGGTTCTTGTAATAGCTTGATCTTTATCTTGCAACAAAAAGCTTTTCAGAATTAAGTGTTCTGGACAGTCTTGAAGCTGCTCAAGTAATCTCTAATAGAGGGTTATTAATTTTATTTTACTGCTAGGAGGCTACACTGCTTACAAGAAGATTACAATACTTCCAAAAAAATCCATGAAAAGACATGCCTTTTTTCCAAATAACAGAACAGCTTAGATGACCCTGTCCAAATGCTTTGTTTTGAAAAATATTTTTAGAGATAATTGCTAGGCATCACTAATGACATCTCATAATGTTTGCCCTTTCCTCAAATGTTTCTGCAAAAAAAAAAACCAACCCCACTACTTCAAAATAGCAATATAGCAAAAAATTAACAAAACAGTATTAAGTATCCCTGTTATATTCTATTCTCCCATTTAACAGTCACCTAATAAGCTGCACTTTTCTGAACTTCAAATGGTTTAAGTTAACCATATCTCTCAATACCTCAAAAAAAAATCAATTTATATGTAATAACAGTTCTTAAATGCATAACTGAGTTTCACTGACTCTCCTCCCACTTCCTGACAAAATGCTCAAAGGTTATATTAACAGGAAAGGATAAGCACATGCACATACAGGCACAAAATGCTTATATTCACAGATATCAAGTTTTCACACCCATGGTCGTCTACCGCATTAGCGGTGAGCCTGGCATCCTGTGGATTTATCCCATCCTTTTATCCTGTCCTGTACCAGCATCCTGTACTTTTATCCTGTACTACCAAATACCAAAATACTGTGAAATACTTTTGAGGTAATGTTAATGAGATCTCAGTGAGCTGTGAGCAAGGACAGGGGTCACAATTAACCCACTCCCAGTCTTACCTCACCAGAGGATTAGAAGCAGCACGGAAGAATTTTACCCCAGAGTGGGAGCAGCAGTATTAGGTAGTACCGAGATGCCCTTCCTCTCCCAGAGCTGCTGTAAGGTACAAGTGCTCATTACTCCGTTACAAATAAAACAGAAGAAATGCTGCCTGCATTCTCTACATCAGCTTGAGTCACATCCAAGTTGCAGACTCACTGTTTGGCCTTAAAGAGCCAAATAAACTTTATAGCCTCAGTTCCTCTGCTTCCGTCTTAAAGCAGGGGATTAAGATGGATCTCTGAAGACAGCCTCAAGATCTACAGATGAAAAATACACCAAAAATTACAGAGAAACCTTCATATTTACAATACTACATATAGGGATATCCAGTGTCATGGGTAGATATACTTCTATTCAAGGTTTTGAACATGGGTGCCAAGTATTATATATCTACAGTAATAGGCAAAAAACCTACTGCTTCAAAATAACAATATAGTAAAAAAATAATTAAATAGTATTAAGTATCACCATTATATTGTATTCCTCCTTTTAATAGCCACCTAATAAGCTATATTTTTTAAGTATTTCTGTACTTTCCCCAGCCTCGATGCAAAAAGGCTGGACTAGAACAGAGGTTCTCAAACAGCCTATGCTACCTCCTAGAGGCATGGCATCTTCATAGATTAGCAGGGAATAGCCTCCTTTAACCAGATTTTTTTAAAGTTTTTCTTTGTATTAGCCTGGTGCTCTTCAGGAAAACTTCTGCTACGTCCCTGAAACATTTGAGAGGGGAGGCTGCCGGGGAAAAAGGCTAGTGAGCAACAAGGCAACATATAACTTGGGGTGGATGGAACACAGGACCAACAAAAAACACCTCCACACTTCATATGGACTTCTATCACAATGAAAGTAAACTGAACAGCTCTTATCCGTTTCATCACTGTTTTTTTCCTAGATATGAAAATTCAACAGCTCATGGTTTGTTGATAGGGTTTTTTTTCTCCCCATTCCTACAATAGGTTTTTCTGTTCTTACACTTCAAGTAGTAAGATCCATGTTCCAAGCAGAATAGCTCCTACAGCCTCTTTCCTCTCTAAGAAGAGACTGAGACAGAAATCTTTCGTTAGCATTATCCCTGCACTCACAGCTATTATACTTTGGGTTTTTTGAACTGTTTTCAACATCTTGTTTTGTTCAAGCTACTGTAAAAAAAATACAGAGAGAGACTTTTATTCTTTCCAGCAGCTTTGCAACACATTATGAATCCAGTGCCCTAAACCAGGATAATTTATTTCATGTAGACCTAAATCAACTCAGAAATTGGACGAAATGACAAGCTTTCACAGATACACGTACTTAACTACAAAGCACACTGCACTCTATGACCACCTGTTTCAGCACAGCTTTATAATTACGTGTCTCAATTCAGCAGCACAGGTATAAGTCAAAAAGTACACAAAGTTCAGCAAACACATCTGCATTGTGCAACAACTGGTGCATTATCCAACTAAATTCAATCACCTCTTGCTCTCCATGTCCTTTCTAGATGCTGATGATGAGCCACACAAGCCTACAAGTGAAACTGGTTCAAAGCAAGTCCAACAACACGAAGATACTTTGACGGGCACTGAGACATCCCTAATTGCTGAGAAAAACCATCTTCTCTTCAACTCTCACAATTAACTTTTTGAAAAACAACTTTAGAATTCCCACTTCAGAAAATACTCTTTAGTTAAGAAGTGAATCTGCAACAGAATAACTTTTTAGCAACCATAATTTTTGTTTCAAATCAAGAACAGTCCTTGCAATAGTTTTCCTCACACAAAAAGTTGTGGGCTTTTTTAATAATAAAACACACACACACATTTTAAAGAGACAAGTCAAGGATAGACAACATGGCAGTTTCACCATAACCTGAAGCCATCACCACCACTGAAAGAATCAGTCTTCTCCCCTCCCAGCTCAAAGTCACGTCCTGCAACATCACAGGCATCCACAAAGTGAGTCATTCCCAGAAACTAACACATATTAAAAGACAGGGGGAAAAGGCAAAAAAAAACCCCCATTTTAGCTCAAATGAGTTAATTCCAGTCCCCCACACTGCTCAGATGCTCTATTTGGCACAAGGGAGGGGGAGAAACACAAGACTTACTCCATCAGAGCACTGTTACCTTGAAGCAGTTATGAAACTGCAGCCCAAGACACAAAGCTAAACAATTAACCTTTTACAAGAGCCTTATTAGTTCCACAATGAACACCAAGGAGATAAAGTCATTGGGACAAATCCGTTTTACAAAGTCAATTACTTGCTTGTTTGGTTTATCAACGCCGAGGTAATGAAATTATAGGACAGTTCACAGGGTGACTACCACACCACAGCAAAACCATCCCAAATATAAATATTGATCCCTACCACAGCCTGCAGCAACTCTTCATAAGGCCTCTCTCAGAATGCCTGGAGAAAGCAGGTTTAGACACCCAGGAAATAAAAGCAGCTCAAATTTTACTCAGGATTAGAGCGACAAAACAAGTTAAATCATGCTGTTCTTCAAGACAGTGGTATTGAAAAGGCCTTTCAAAAGTTTATTTAAAAATAAAAACAACCTAAGAGTAAAATCTTAATGGCTTGCCAAAAAAAGCTATCCTGCTAAAAATCTGATATTAGGTAACACATTTTGAGTTTTCTCAAAACAGTAAAGCAGTATAGAACTATTTTTATGTTCCAATCTTCACTATGGCAAAAATAAACACTGATTTTTTTTTTTCCTTTAATTTACTCTATGGGCATTTACCACAAAACTACAGCACAGAACAAATGTCACAGACCGTTGGCAATTCCCAGATTTTTGGTGCCAAACCTCACTTGAAGAGAGCCATGAACGTTTCGCACTCCCATTCCTCCCCCTCTGCTGGCGCTCCCTACTCTATCAAGTACCAGCAGTCTTTGGCAGTGCATTTGTAGGAGGAAGTAGCGGGCACCAAAGGCGCAACCTCCCTGCTATAAGCATTTCACTCTTGCTTCAGACTAGCTCTAGTCCACTCTCATAAAACAATGTGGCTGAAGGACATCTTCCCACCTAATTTTTACCAAAAAAGGCATCTGCTCTGTGCCTTTCAGGTGCTCTGGTTTGCATTCCAAATAGGTCTTGAAGTGAGGAAGACAGGCATGTGATTTGGCTAAAAGTTCACTCCAACACAGTCTTCTCACTCCCGTCATGCTGAAATAGTTAGCTAGTCCACCTGGACCTCACCAGCTCTGCCCAGGGCCACAAAGGCATCTCTATGCTGGACTCTCTAGCACAGGTAGGACAAAACACAATTCCTGAACAAAAACGTTAGTTGGTCCTACATGGAGGGAGCAGAGGTCTTGGCAGAGCTTATTCAGTTTGGCCCTGTACTGTGCCTCACTGGTTGGAAAACCTGCTCTAAATTAGTATCAAAATAAACATCTCTTATCAAAGTCTAGATATTCCGGCTCATTACAGGAGTCAGAAGCTAGCAGTGCTGGAAATTTTCTCTTCTGAAGACAAAGGTCTTCTCTTAGCTTCCAAAAAGATATATGAGCTTTGGTTTGTTTAGCTTTTTATACTGAAGTATTCTGAAAACAAGAAGTTGTGGCTAAACAATCGGTACTTTGCATCATCACAAGGTTTTAATTTATTCCCAACATCTGGTTCAAATGCTGGAACAGGTATGGCTGAATACATACAAAGTTGAGTGAAGACTACTCAGGGGATTTTGCTGGAACGAGTCGCACAAGAGGCATACAAATAAACAACTAGAACACCACAATGAAGCATGGGAGCGCTCCAGTAGTCCTGACTGCAATCTGCACAACACCTCAACTCTTTATTCAAAAAGAGCCTGCAGAACAGAACTCAACCTGGAGACTGCAGGCACACTATTAAACCGTATGCTAAAAATTGGACTACACTGACATTTTAAAATCCATTAAAACAATTATGAGGCAGAAATCATTCTTTCATTTCCATTCATTGCCATGCTTGGTGATTTCCACTTAGTTGACTCATTTTTGTACCAACAGCGTAATAAAATTTACCTTGTGTTTTGGGAAGTATGGTTTGATACAGCTTTGTAAGAATCTAGCGCTAATTGCAGAACGATATGCAGCAGGCCCTCCACACATCTGACAACGCTGGCTAGAGGGAAAGAAATGAGTAATGTTTAACAGCATGCCTATTTGGAAACCGGGTACAATCCATATAGCCATATATTCTAAAGTCAGGTTTTCATTTTCTGCCATTCTGTAAGGATATGTGAAGATCAAACATAAGGCTAGTAAAGCGTTTACAAGTTTGACAACATTTCTACGGCTTTTCCTGCTTCTGTCAGTCCCTTGAAAGCAAAGTTAACAGCACTGAGCATCACTGCTGATGGTGCCATACCATTCTGCACAGCATCTCAACTAAGTCACATCAGTTCTCCCAAGAAGCAGCTGCCAAGAACTACAGAGAAGGTAAAACAGTATTCAAGAGAAAGAGCGATTTTCTTTCCCGCTGCCTCCCACCCTTCACCAGAACAAAAATAAAACAAGAAATCTTGAGTTCTGGAGAAAGGTTACAGAAGTAGAGTTGTCTTATCTCTCTGATCCCCTGCTCCTTAAAAACAACCCCAAGATTACAAAATGTCTTCAACAGCAGTAACGCCTCCCTCTTGCAACAGTCAGGACTCTGCAAGACAAGGCAGAGAAACCTTTCTTTACAACAGAAAGAACTAACTCCTCAGCTGCACAACAGGTAGCATCTGGAGGGCAGAGATAAATCCTCCAAAGAGGTTCTTGAGCCTGTGCCCTGTCAGAAGCCACAGGCATGTTCGCCAGCAACCAAGATTGCAAACAGCCAGGATTTAGCACCAACACAGCATTTGTCCTGTCAATTCTTCTTCTACTTACTCCTTACTAGAGGGTATAGAAGTAAGATTTCATTGTTGAGTACTTCTTTTACGTACAAAACTAAGTTAAACAGAACCGTACAAGCCATTTAAAATGTCGTATAAAAACCCTAAATAACCACCATATAGTGAACGTAAAAAAGACGCAGTGAATAAAAGGGGTTTTTCTCAGATTGCAAAGCACAAGCATTCTTAAAAGGTCAGTAGTTTCAGCGACAGGAATCGGCATCAAGCATTCCTGGCCTGCTGAGCATTTATTGTTCTGCCTTCAAACACAGTTACTACAGCCTTTTTAATCTCAAAACTGTGGTTAAAAAGGGGTTCCTGGCAGCCTACGTACCAAAATGCCTTCTTTCTCCAAGAACAGAGGGATGCAGGAAAAACAAAGGGGGAAATTACTGCAAAAATGAAATTTAGCAGTATTCAGAGAAACTTTCCAACAACGCTTGGGCCACAGAACATCATCCCAAAGGGTGGAGCAGGAACCAAGCACTTGGGACACTGCATGACTTGCAATGGGAAAAAAGAATTAGAGCCCCATTTTCACGCTCGCTGTGACCTTTCAGCGCATAAAAGCGGAGCCCGGTAACTTTTCCTCTTTGGCCTCAACTCCAAAAAACAACGTTCAATAGTTTATTCTTTTCCCACGATGCAAATTTAGGTCACCCACCCCGAAACACCCAGGGAAGACAAGGGGGGGGGGGGGGGGGGGGGGCAGAACAATAAGGAAAAAAAAAAAAAAAACCAAAACAAAGCGTTACACCCCAGCGCTACAATGACTCTGCAGGAGCAGAGGCGCGGAGCCGAGCGCGCTTTCGGGGCGGCGGGCTCGGACCCTCACGTTTGCCGCCTGCCCCCCCCCACCTCCCGGGGTACGGGGAACCGCTAAATGGCTGACACCGACTACTCCGACAGACCGGCGCCCCCCAGCCCTTCCCACCCCCCCGAGAAGCGGCTGCCCCCGGGGCCGCTCCCCGCAGCGACGGCCCGGGCGGGGCGGAGCGGAGCCGGTGCGGGCCCGGCACGACGGGAGGCCCGGGCCGGCCCCGCTCTGCTCTGCCGTGGGGGCGGCGGGGTCGCGCCGCCGCCGCCGGGGGTGGGGGGGGGAAGGCCCGTGACGGCAGGCGGAGGCGCAGGCCGGGCCCGGGCCCGGGCCCGGAGCCGGGGCAAGGCCGCTCACCGGCGTGCTGGTCCCGCGGCCACAGGTAGTAGGTGGCGGGGATGACGATGAGCCCCACGAAGCTGGTGAGGAAGTAGAAGAACGTGTTGCCGCTGTCGTCGTACTGGAACTGCTGCCCCGCCATGGCCGCTCAGCGCCGGGCCGGGCCGCGCCGGCAGCCCACACGCACACACCCCCCCGCCGCTGCCGTCCCCGCCGGCGGCCCGGTGCGAGGGGCCGAGCAACAGCCGCTTCGGGATCCCGCGAGAACGAGCGCTCCCCACACACACACACACCCCGCCTCCTGCCGGGCGCCGCCGCGGAAGGAGACGTGTCACTGTGCAGCCACCATAGCCATTGTGGCGTCACGGGAGGCGCGCGCCCGCGTCCTCCCCACCCACCCACGCCCCCGCCCGGCCGCTGATTGGCTGAGCCAAAGCTCCGCCCCTCGCCATGCCCGCGCCGCGAGAGGCGCCTGAGGAGAACCAGAAGGGGGGGCCGTTCCGTCCCCTCATGTCCCCGTCCCGGTCCCCGTCCCGAGGGGCGTCGTGACCCGGCCCGGCTCCCGCGGGCGGACGGCCGACCGAAAGCGATGGCCTGCGGGGAGCCGCCTCTTCCCCGCAGGATGGCGCCCCGGCCCCGGGGTAACGCCTCGGCCGCCGCCGCCGCCTGTCCCCTGCCCCTAATCCCCGCGCGAAACGGGCGTCCCCCGCAACTGCTGGGGCCTGGAGGCCGGAGAGGGCCGTGACCGGCGTCTTGCGGTGTGCAGGGGAGATCGTGGGGTCGGTGCTGGTTCTGTCCCAGGTGGGACCGAAGCTGGGCCGCTCTGCGGGAGCAGCGGGGGTTTGCGCTGGGTGTGGGGTCTGCGAGGGGAATGGGAGCGGGGAAGGCTGCGGGAATACAGGCGGCTAGGGAAGAGAGGAAGGCAATGAGGTGGAAGCCAAGAAGCAACATTCGGGGATAAATAAGGGATCAAGAAGCACAGTGTTCTTAAGACGTCTGAGAACTTGGATAAGGAAAGTAGTTCTCACGTATGAATTCCAGCATTTGGAGGGTGGACCCTGCGCAGCAATGTGAGGGCAAACATTTAAAATGTGTCTAATCCTTAGTTTAGTTGCAGGAATTATCATATCTACAAGAGGATGTGACCCTAAAGGTGTGAAATCAAAAGGGAGATACTGTGTCGGAATTCATCACGCATTAATGGCAAGTTACCGCTTTGAAGTAGAAGGGGCTGCTAATCATGCCCATGCATGAGAATATGCCCATCTCTACAGCTTCAGAGTCAGGTGTAGAGACACTCATAAACGGGATCTCATAAATATCTCACCATTTCAGTACTTGCAAGTTCACAATATGGGAAAACATGACACGGAAGTTGTGATGGCATCACCGTGCAAGGGAGGTGTTAGGCATACCTTAGAGGGAAACAAGTGCTGTCCCAACATTAAGGAAGACTCTGATGTGGGAAGTGGGGAGAAAGGTAATAAGCGAAAGGTAATAACCAATGAGTGGCACCAAATGCCCTGGTGCCATGATATAGTAATCCATAGATGGAAGAAGTCTCTTTATTTTTTTCAGGGAGAGGACTTTGTTTTAATTAAGAAGTTTTTTTAAAAAAGATTTTTTTTTATTGATGCTCTGTAATTGTTCCCAGTTAGATCTTTGTAGAGGTCATAGGCAAAGTCTAAGATATTTCCTTCTATGTCTTTTGATATATACACTGCCTTTGAGTATTGTACACCCTCTGCAGTGATGACAGCTCTTGCAGTAGCTGTTTTGGAAGATACCTGAATGTATGGAACTCACCTCCCCCTGGGTTTATAGTCCTTTATGTTTCAGTGAGGCAGTGAAAAGCTTCTGTACAGTGCAATATGCAAGACAGGTAAAAATCTGCATGTGTACTGAACCTATTTTTGTAAGCAGAGAAAATGCGCTTTCTGCAACTGTGTTCGGCCGCTGAGTCTGGTACTTCAGTCAGATAAAGAGGCAGAGCTCTCAAAGACTATTCAGTTCCTACAGGTTTTGTGAAAGCAACCTGTTAGATGAGGAGAGCTTGTGGGTGCATCAGCTTGAAGGCCCAGCAGTGGGTGAGCTAAGATCTTACTGGACACTGTAAAATCCACATGGGAGACAGTGTGGGTAAGTGCCCTGTAGAAAATCGCTGGACGATGCGTTCAGCCGATCACAGGAGCCAGATCAGGAGGAAAGCAGGCATCACTCATGTTGCAGATGATGAGACTGCTTCTTAATGCCACTGCTTTGGAGCCCAACTAGGGATTTTCATCAGTTGCTGGCAGCATCGCTCTTTTGCTCTGTTGGCTTGTGAGGGGGTTGCCTCTGGCATTAACTGACCTAGTGAGGGTATCCCTGGAGGGCTACTCTTGGCCTCATCCTGTCTCTGCTTTCCCCCTGCCAGTCTGTCCCAGGAGCCATTGGAGAGGAGGGCCTGGGAAAAATAATTCCTGCTATCCGGCTCTGGTAGTGCAGGGCTCCCTGGGCAGGAGGTAGATTGCCTGGTACTTGAATAGCAGTGAGCAGAGGCCATTGTAGCATAAACCCCAATGGTTTATTTGAGTGGCGTTCCTTGTGTACACAATTTCCCCATAAACAGTGATGGTGATCCCGAGCATCCTGGGGGAAAGGGAGAAGCAGTGTTGCTTTTTCCACTCACGGCCTGTCTGGAAGGTCATCCCAGTTAAAAAAAAAACAAAACACCTGCTTGTATTTCAGGGGCAACTGGGGCCACTGCAGGTGAAGACAGTATTATGAGAACTCGACAGTAGATAACTATTTCTATACTACAGGAATCTGATCTTCCCAAAACGCTCTCAGAATACTTTAAGCACCCATTGTGTCAACTCAGAAAAGCACTCTTTCTCGACACAGCATTGTTATGCTACTAGCAGTTGTACTGGACCCTTCCACAGGGGCAGGGGCCATGCAAATGTGTTACTGCGGCCATGGGGGCTGCCCCCGATGTCTCACAACATACTTCTGCAGTCCACCTGGCTTCCCTTCAGCACCCTGCACCAGGTTCAAATCGCTCGGTGTTATGCACCCAGTGATTTGCACAGTGGTTTCACAGTCACCAGCATCTCTTGCGCATCCACTGGTGATGTTTCCGGTCTCGTTGGAGATTGTCAGCTGCTGACTGCCTCTACCAAGCATGCACCTTCAGACCTTCAGACCTTCAGGCTTTTATCAAGAGAATGTTACCAAAATGTAGCCTACTGAGTTCAATCCTACCTTAATTCCTAACCACACAAGCCAGAGACCCAAATTATTGTCAGGAGAAAGTGCATTGACAAGATTCCATAATTTCTGTGAAAGAAAAGCAATGACAAACCTGATAAGATACCAAAGATGACAGTCAGACTGGTTTAGTGGATAGGAATGGTGAAATTTAGAACATTTCATCTGTAACAGATATGTAGTTTCCAAATGGAGTGGAAGATTTTATGACTGTGAAATGGAGATTACAATCTAGCAGATACGCCTACAGCTGTGGGAAGTTGTGTCCCAGATGTCATGACCTTCCTGATCTTCTGTAAGGTGGTGGACTGTCTTCCCGCAGACGATGGAGTCTGGAGAGCCTGCATTTCCAGAGGCAGGGACTGTCCGGCAGATGGTGTTATGGAAATTACGCACTTCAGCCACCATAACAGGGTTCAACTCTAGGTTTCTGCTGAATCAATAAGCTGAAAAGAGGTTCTTTTATAAAGTCCTTTTTATTTATTCTTTAGAAATTCAAATGGTTTCAACCTCCAAAGTAGCAATTGTGATAGATTCCTCCATCACCAGTTGTTGTTCATCTACTCAGTGATCCTCAGGTAGCCGTTTAACGTATGAGTAGTGGATCCAGGCTTCCTTCCCTGTAACCTTTACAGCAAAGTAAGAACTTAGTAAGACAGCGTACAGCCCCTCCCCCCTGGGTTCCAGTTTAGATTTACAGGAAAATACTTTAATTAGAACTTTATCCCCAGGCTGCAAATTGTGTACCTGTATCTCTGGAGGGGTGGATTGGTACCGCTGACCTTTTTAATTTTGAAACTTTCCTGTAAATTTAGAATATAGTGTGTTAAACGTTCATCTCCATTCAAGAAGCTGGTTTTGGCCAGGGTATAAATTCCTGGTATAGCCAAATGTCTCCCAAAAAGAACTTCAGTGGGCAATAGTCTAAAGGTTGCCTCGGGGCATTCTGAATGTCCCATAAGGCTAAATTTAATGCTTCTGGCCATTTTACCCCTGTCTGTCTGCAAATTTTTGCTATTCTCTGTTTAATAGTTCAATTCATTCTTTATACTTGACCAGGTGCTTGAGGGTTCATAAGGAGCGTACAATCTTTTTTCCATCCCTAAACTTTTATAAAATCAGTCAATTATTTCTGCAGTGAAATGCGACCCTCTGTCTGATTCAGTAGAGTCTGGGACTCCATACCTGGGAATAATTTCTTCAAGGAGAGCTTTTACTGCTCCTCCAGTGTCTGCTTTTCTTGTTGGGAGGGCCTCTGCCCATCTTGATAATTGGTCTACTACCACTAGCAAATGTTTATATCCACACACTGCAGGCATATCAGCATAATTTATTTGCAATCTTTGGAATGGGAAAAACAGCTGTGGTCGATTCCCAGTTGAGAACTTTTGACAGGTAGGACAGGTATTAATAATTCTTCCAGCAGCTGCATAGACACCTGGGGCCGCCCATGCTTGCTGTACGTGATTAGCCACCGCTTCCATTCCTCCATGAGCTTTATCATGCAACCATCTAGTTACAGTAATCAGGTATTTCTTCAGTAAGACAGGTTTTCCCCCTGTTGTCCATATTCCATCTTCATCTGCTGCTGCTTCCCACTTTTTCCACTGTTCCTTTTCTTCACTTGTCACATCTGATCGGTGTAATTCTTTTGGACGATCAACATCAAGCCATGATCTCTTATCCGAAGTAACAGCTATGATCTTCACCACAGGTTGACAGGCCACAGCTTTCGCTGCTGCATCAGCAAAGGCATTCCCTTTGCTGACTTCAGTTGTGTCCCGTGTTTGGGCTGGACAGTGAGCCACAGCAATCTCTTTGGGAATCTGAATTGAGTCCAACAAGTCCCGAATTTTTGTTCCATTAGCCACGGCTTTTCCAAAAGAGTTGAGAACCCCCATTCTTTCCGCAGTATGCCTACCGACGTACGCCTTGAATCCGTGTAGATGGTTACTCACTTTCTGCTTCCCAGGCAAGCTGCTCGGGCTAATGCAATTAACTCTGCCCCTTGAGCACTAACCATTGCTGGAAGGGGTCTGGTTTCTACAACCTGCCATTGGTCTGCAATTGTGTATCCAGTCTTTCACTGCCCATGTACATAGTAGGATGATCCGGCTATAAATAAAACAAGATCCAGGTTTTGTAAGGGGAGATTGGTGACATCTGCTTGTGGCTTACTAATAGTCTGGATTACCATGTCACATTGGTGATGTTCTTCCCCTTCTCCAGGTATCGGTAGCAGTGTTGCCATTTTCAACGTGTTACACCTCTTTAGAGACACATTATCTGCATTTAAAAGAGTTCGTTTATGTTTATGTGCACACTGGGGAGACAAGGTTTGCGTTGTGTATTGCTTGAGAAGTAATCCAACTTCGTGTGGCACATAGATCATAATTGGGTGCCCTAATGCTAAAGATCGACCTTTTTCCCACTATTATGGCTGCCGCTACTGCTGACGTAATGCATGTTGGAGCTCCAGCTGCCACTGGATCCAGTTGAACAGGATAATATGCCACAAGTCTTTGATGAGGTCCTAATTTCTGCATTAACACTCCACCAGTCACCCCTTTTTGTTAGTGTATATACAGATCAAAAGGTTTTGTGTAGTCTGGAATCCCTAAAGCTGGAGTCGAAGCCAAGGCCCCTTTATAGCTCTAAAGGCTTTTTCCCATTCTGGCCCCTATGTAATGGGTTCTGTTTCTTCATTTTTTGTTGCCTCTGTCAGAGGTTTGGTTCGTTCCCCTAATCCTGGTATTTACTATCAGCAAAACCCAACTGCACCTGAAAACCCTCGTAGCTGTTTTTTTGTAACTGGCCAAGGAATTTCAATTGTAACTTTTACTCTTTCTGGATCTATTACTCACTGTCCTTCCTTTAAAATGAACCCCAGATATTTCACTTGCTTTTGATACAGGGGGACCTTGGATGGAGATGCATGACGTCCCTTGGTTGCTAAGGCAGTACATAAATATAGTATCTTTTAAACAGTTCTTACAATTTCTACTAGCTATTAGTAAATCATCTACATATTGCAATAAAACTGATCCACCAGGTAACTCAATATCCTTTAGATCGTCTTTCAATAATCCAAGAAAATATGGTGGGAGACCCAGTAGACCCCTCTGGAAGGTGAGTCCACGCCGACTGTTGTCCCTCCCAGGTGAAAGCAAACAAGGGTTGGCTTTCTTCATCTATGGAAACAGTGAAGAATAGAATACTGGTGTCAAAGCAATCACAGTGAAACACTGAGCCCAACATGGTATTTGCAAGAGTACAGTAGAGGTTAATGGTTAATTAACTTTTTAATCACTCTCAAATCTTGAACGAATCGAAACTCAGGTTTCTCACCTTTATCCAAATTATTTTTTCTTACTGGTAACGTCACGGTGTATAGGGATTCACACACTGTGAAGATTTCTTGGGCAAGGTGGTGGTCTATGTTTTCAAATCCTTTTCTCTGTTTCCCGGAGCCAGGCTGCTGTTGTACAGCAGAGGGCGGCCCTCACCTTGTTTTGAAGTGTCTTGGCTGTGCCAGTTCCAGCAGTCCCACGCCAGCTCCCGATTTATTCCACAGTTCCCTGGGCACAGCTTCCAGGGGTTTTGGTATCTCTAAGTCAGGATCCTGAACTTCAGATATTACGCATACCCCCTCGCTTATCAAATCAGCACCCCGGGTGATAGATTTACTTGTACATCCTGGGTTTGGAGGAGATCGGGAACTCCTCTGCTATTACAAATCTTCCCCACACCCCTTTATTTCCTATTGTTAATAGTAATGGCTCACTAAAAACATGTTCTTCTTTTCCCGCTACCCCTTGAATTAATACCTTGGCCTGTGACACAGATCCACTCGGTACAAAATTTAAAAGTGATAGTGTTCTTCAGTGTCGACTAAAAGCTGAACTTCCTTTCCTTCTGTTTTCCCAATTATACATCCCTTACGATTCAGATGAGCTTTCCACATCCCATAGACTCCAATTTACACAGAATCTTCTGAGTCCCCTGCCTCCAGTCATTGCGGATGACTTCTTGATTCCTGTCTTACCCCTCCCATGTCCACTTTTCTTCGAGGACATTCGCTTTGCCAGGGACCAAGTTTCCCACAGTAATGACACTGTTCCTCCCAGTTATTTCCAAGTCTTCTCATTCCTCTTTCAAACCTCCAGTCTGACCTACTATTCCTCTGTTTTGTTCTTTTGGAGGGGGAAATCCGCTCCCTCACCCTCTTAGATGTAAATTCTGTGCCACAGCTTCTTGTTGCTGTTTCTTTTCCTTTGTGAGCTCAGCTCTATGTTTTTCCTCCCATCCATCAAACACAAACACTGTCACTCTTGGGATCTTTCATAACATCTCCCCTTGCTACCCAGGCATATGTTCTTTAAAATATTTCCATGTATCTGGGGCGGCTTGATCAACAAATACACTTGCTGCTAGCTCACTGTTAAAGTTCTGCGCGGTCATTCCTCCATATTTTAATAAAGCTCACCGTAATCATCCCCGATAGTCACTTAGGTGTTCATCTAGCCTCTGCCTACGTTCCTGTACTTTCATCCAGTTCACTCCCAATTCTCCACAAGCTTTAACAGCTTCCACTGAATTCTGAGTTGCTGCCTGACAGTTGCCTCTGTCTCCTGCATTATTAGAATCCAAATTTGGATCATTTGCCGGCCAAGGATTCCTATTTCCCCCAGCCTGTCTCATCAATTCTGAATCCTTCTGAATTATTTTATCCCTTTCATCATATTGAAATAACTCCTTCAATAATATTTTAATATCCCTCCGTGATGGATTATATCCAGTACAAATGTTTGAATATAATTGGGCACACCAATCCACATCTTCCCTCAATCTAGGCATTTTACTCCCCCTCACAGCTAAATCTCCTGCATTCCAGGGTTGACTGGTAAATACATGCAATACTGGAGGAGGAGCCCCCCTCGCTGCAGGCCGCATCGCAGCTGGATTTGGAAGAACATTAGCAGAAGCAGTAGCAAATATGGGTTAGAAGAAAGCTGAGAGGGGGCTGCCCAGGGTAGAGCAGATTCCACAAGCCTATCTGTTGGATCAAGTATGACTGCTGCAGCTAGATTCGTAACCCAGCTTCTCTGTGAACTTTCTGACCACCTTCTTTATGGTGATCATGTGCCCAGTTGTCCCATACATTAAAAAAAATCCATTTGATAAGGTTTTTCATCTTGCAGAATATGTTGTAGTAAAATAAATTAGTTTTACTTAAAGGATCATTCACGGGGCCACCTCCCTGTGTCCAGTCATCACCGTCCATTCCTCCTGGCACAATGCTGTTGCTTGTTTTTTTGACAGACTTGCAGTGACATCTGTTTTCCTCCGATTTTCTAATACCTTGGCTAAGAGCGTCCCCTTCTCTATGCTGGGCACATTCCCCCTGTCTGTATGCCAAATTTGTGCACCTTACACTGATCAGGCCGCTCATAGCTCTTCTAATGCGCTTCTGAGCTGGGATTTGAACCCACTCAAACCCATAATATCCAGAATTTAGCAGAGGAATTTTAACAGTCACCAATCAGCGCCTCCCATCTCCAAAGGTCCCAGGTGAACTCACCCGATGCTGGCAGCTGGATGTTTGGAGACGAGAGGGCCCGATGTCCAATGGGGGTTGCCCCAGAGTCCCATCTGGGTCACCAAACTGTTTTGGAAATTATGCATGCCAGCCACCATAACAGGGTTCAACTCTAGGTTTCTGCTGAATCAATAAGCCAAAAAGAGATTCTTCTATAAAGTCCTTTTTATTAATAGAGCTACATCTTGAGCTGGGTGCCTCCAAACAAAGAAATCCCTGGGCAATTATACCCATACAATTTCAGTTCCCCATTCCTCACGCAACAGTTTGGACCAGTAGTAATATTAAGGTTTGGGGTTTTCTTGCTTTTTATTGGTTTGATTTGCTTGCTGTTTCATTGCTAAGCAGTTGCTAAGTGGTCATCTTCTTATACAAGATATATGGTATATGGTTCTACATCCTGTTTCAAATCCTCTTAGGTCAGTTTTGGCCGGTTCTGTAGCTGGCTATTCAGCACGTTGTAATATGGTTGTTACAGTTCATATACCACAATCTGTAGGCTTTGGCTACTCTAGCTATTAACGTTTAAGATTCCAGTGCTAAGTTTTGACTAACTTTCTTCTACGACAATGGCAATCCAACACAGCGCTGGGAAGTTCTCCAGCTCACAGCGTTGCCAAACAAGTCTGATAAGGTGGTGATGGATTTCCAACTATTTGCCAGTTTTATAGGTATATTAGTTTCCAGCAAAATACAATGTGACATTATGTAAGTCTAGCATATCTGGGTCATTAAAACAACAAAGGAAGAAGGCTCTTAGTGTGTGTAGGTGAGAAAGAGAAAAGATAACAGGTTTGCATGGCATATTTCATTGAAATGGACATTGCTAACAAAATAGCTCTTTGTAAGAGCTTCAGAAGCACCTGTAGCTCTGGAAAAGCTACAGGCATGAGAAAGGCAGTGGGATCTGCACTGCATGTGTAGCTGGGACCCACTTTGGGCTGCCCGGAGGTGTTGGGAGGCCAGGCAGATCCCTGCCTTTGTTCTTTCTGCTCCTGGTCCATTCTGCAGGCAGTGTCACACAGCAGCCTTTGTGTTTGGCCCAGCTATTTTAGAAATGTTCTTCCTCTGTGTGTGTCCTGTGACACAAGATGGTCCATTCAATTAGTTTCAGTCTGCAAAAGTTGCGTGTGACCAACCTGACAAGCCATGAACCAAAAAAAAGACCCTCATGGAGAGAAATACACCATGGGAGGGAAGGTGTCTGCAGCTTGTTCCACCATGGCAGGTGAGTGCCTGCACCCACTTCCCTGCAAACACCACTGCCTTTTGCACTGGCACTTTTTATTGCTGCTATTTTATTTATTTCTGGCAGAGAAGCCAGATTCAAGTTGATGGCCTGGTGATCCACCCTAGGACCACAGTGGACCTGTCTTCTTCGGATTTGCATGTTGGTTTTGAATTTTTGGGGGGGAATAAAACTAGCAGTTGCCCAGAATCATAGAGGAGTTGAGCTGTACAACACATCTAATATGACCATACAAGGAAGAAAAAAATACCATGTTTTAACCTCTTCTTGGGGTGCCCACAAGACTGTAACTCCCTCTGGTTGGGATTACCACATTCTTGTGTCCCAATGTCCAATTTGCTTCCAAACAGGGGTGAGAAAAGATACATATCATATTCTCCTTGGCACGCTTCCTAACGTTTTGGTGCGATTTCCACAAAAACTTCCGTAGATCCACTCCTGACTAGTCACAAGTATTGGGCTAGACTGATAGCGATAGGATGGGGAAAGTGGAGGAGAAGCACTGAAGGGCGGTGGTGTGGAAGTCTGTAGGATGAGGGAAAGGAGATTTCCTGGGCAGTGCACGGAGTGCTGCAGAACTTCATGCGGTGGGCAGTTACAGATGACAGGGAATTGGAGGGGTTTTCCTGCTGAGAGGTGACAAATTCAGGAAAAAGGTACTAGAACAAGTTGCTGGCAGCTTGTATCTCAGTTGTGTAGAGGTTAATGGCAGCCCAAAACCCCACAGACCCTGAACAAAGCGCAGTGCCAGAAGAGGCAGGAGAGTGGGAAGACAATGTGTGGCGTTTGGGCTGTGATTCCCTGGAGTCTTGCCCTTGGCAGAAAATCCAGCGATTGAGTTACATCAGGGATCAATTTGGTTGGCATTTTGGCCTACTTTCTTCTTTCCTGTTGGGTGTGAGGGAGTAATTGTGGGGATGCAATCCTGAGGCTGAGCAGTGCTTTAGGGGCTTGAGGGTTTCCACTGGCCTAGGTCCAATATGCTGACCGTCCTCCTCTTTCTTCTGTCTCTTTTCTCATCTTTCTCTATTCCTCTCTTTCTTTCTCTCTTTCTCATCTTTCTCTCTCTCCCTTTCTGTACCTTCCCTCCATCCACACGCAGGGAGCAGCCATGAGGAGGTGCAGGCTTTGCCACAGGGCTTCACAGGCATCGGAACAGGGCAATAATGTTGGGAATACTAAGAATGAAAGCTGGAGCGCGACTGCTGCTTCTCTGGAAATTAATAAGTGTTGTGGTTAAATCCAGCAACTGGGACTCAGGGGTATTATGAGGATAGGCACAACAAAGATGCAGTAAGTGGATTATCTGAAAAGGCCTCCCCCCTCTCTTTCCTCCGAGTTTCCCATTTTTGTTTAAATTAACTATTTTATGCCATATTTTTAAACGTGGCCTAAAAATGATGCAATAGCGCTGCCTTTAGAAATGGAAAATAACTTGGGAATTATGCTTACTACTTGGCCTTCAGAGCTCTTCAAACAATATCTGTTTTGATAGTTGACCTTGCAAATTGGGGAAGACAGAAGTAAGTCACAAAGATTCCTGCGGGTTAAACTATTTTCCAAGCTGATTATGAAGCTTAGAGCTCAAATGGTCTTTGCCCAGAAACTCACAAAATACCTTTTCTTTTGAAAGGGTTATCACCACCTAATTCATTTTACCTCCGATTTCGCATTAGAGGTATTGTTTACTCCTCTGCTGCTCGGAAAACGCTCAGGAAGTGTGATATTATGGTCCACCCCACGAGCCTGCTCCAAGGTGCGGCAGCTTAGCACCGCATAACACCCCCGGCTGTTCACTGGGGCTGGGCTTTCTTAACCAATGTCATTTGAACATTTAAGAAGGGCTTTCCCTGACATTTTATTTTTTCCTCAGTAATCTCAATCATGCTGCCAGCGGTCAGGCGAAATTCACATTGACACCATTGCCTGGCTGCTACCGGTGGAAGATTTGCCAAAAAAATAGTTGCAAAACCACGAATTCAAAGTTTTGCCCAGCAGCTCGTGCTAGCTTCCAGAGAGTTTTTATCAGCTTTCATTAGTGTTTTATAATTAACTACAGTTCTCTGGTTTGCTTTCTCCTCTGCTTATTTTTAAGGGGCAAGAGTGTCTGGGTTTAGATTAAAGTGTCAGAAGGCAAAGGATAAAAACTGTTTTTCATTAAGATTAAAATGCAATTGATATCAAAGAGAAGCCCTGGCAAAAGTGAAAGGGACTTTAAAAATAGTACCTACTGGCTGAACGGATCTATGCCTCACGTCTGCGGCTGAAGCAGACGCTTGTTAGTATATACCCTCGATAAAGAAAGCAGAGCTAGAGGAGGCACGGGGAAGGGCAGCTGAACTGATCAAGGAGATCATCTTAAAATCACCTCACAGGCAGCAAGGAGGCAGGCTGGCACTCTGCAGAGGAGGTGGCTGAGAAAGGAGGCGGTGGAGGTTTACAAAGCTTTGGCAACAACAGCCAAGCGGAAGAGCTGCTCGCAAGTATTGCAACATCAGCAGGGGGGAAACTGGGAGGAACCAGTAGGAGATTGGTTTAAACCAGACATTCTTTACACAGATGGTAGTGAACTTCTGTTGCTGGCAGCTACGCAAGGCTGGGGGAGTCCGACGGTATCACCAAGTTGGTAAAGGGGTTAGATGGACAATAGATCCATGGATGGATACTAAAAGGACTAGGCCAGGACAAATATCCCTAGCACAGCGGCGCTCAATACAGCAGAGAAAGGGGGCAATGGGCTACAGGAGGTGGTTATGCTCATGTGCTCTCTCCTGTTAGCCTCTCCTATTGCCTCTGCCCAGCAAAAGCAGCAACATGTGTACTGGTGTTCATACCCACTGACTTCAGCCCACTTCTTCTGGTAGAGAGGTTTTTTTGCTTCAAAAAACTATATTTTTATTTTTTTTCATGGACAGCCTTCTTGTCTGCAGTGTAATCAAAAATCTCTTGAAGATGCTTTGACTTTTCTGCTTCTGCATCAGAAATCATAGAATCATAGAATCATAGAACCACAGGGCTGGAAGGGACCTCTGGAGATCATCTAGTCCAACCCCCCTGCCAGAGCAGGGTCACCCAGAGCAGGTTGCACAGGAACGCGTCCAGACGGGTTTGGAATGTCTCCAGAGACGGAGACTCCACCACCTCTCTGGGCAGCCTGTGCCAGTGCTCTGCCACCCTCAAAGGAAAGAAGTTCCTCCTCATGTTTAGGTGGAACTGCCTATGCTCAAGTTTCCTGTCCCCAGGCACCACTGAAAAGAGCCTGGCCCCATCCTCCTGACACCCACCCTTTAAGTATTTATAAGTGTTGAGAAGATCCCCCCTCAGCCGTCTTTTTTCCAGACTGAAGAGACCCAAATCCCTCAGCCTTTCTTCGTAAGAGATGTCCAGCCCAAATTAATCTTGAGCGCCTGCCTGAATTGTGTACCCAGGGCATCAAGAGTAAGATGGCCTTTGGTGGCAGGCTCTGATCTTCTGCTCGGTGAGCTAAAATAATGGTCATGGGAGGTTCAGGCACAGAAGGCAGGAACTGCAGGTAAGTGTTTGAATCGGAGAGATTTAGCCTAACCTGGAGGGGGGACGGGAACACACACGTCTTTGCTACGGATAGGGCCAGGCCACCACTCCAGGAGGTCCTGGCCACCTAGTCATTGACGCCAGGCCAGCAAATACACAATAGCGTCAGGCCGGCTAAGCACAACTCACAGCTGCAATGGGGATGGCATGCCCAGACAACGGGCAGCTTTGCTGCTCAGTGGAGGTGTATTTCAAAGCTTTCTTTTTTACCTTGATGTCTGCCAATCTGTGTGAAGTAAAGATCTGTAAGAACACCGTTATATGTTTTCATATTTATTTTTCCTTCACTGATTTCCAGTTTGCCTTTTTTTTTTTTTTCCTCTTTAACTATCAGGCTGACAAACCCAAAGCTGTATTGTGTTCTCCATCTGACATGTCAGGCACCAGGTGATGAAGATCTGTAAACCAAATGCAGAGGCTGTGCAAGCATAATGAAGGGAATAATATAGTTCTGTAGAGCTTTTATTATCATTTCTCATGAAAGTACTGTACATAAATCTGCGACCACAATCTTGTCAAACACGGGCTACTACAGAGAGTTATTACTTAGGTGAGGTGAGGATGTAAGATTGATTCGTACAATGTCCTCATGTTGTGATGACATTGATTCCATTACCAGTATTTATTTTCTGTGCTTTTCCACGTACAGATCATTCACCTTTTTAAACTCTTGTAGCAAAGTGGCTGTGTTCAGTGCCACATCCACAGCTGTACCTGGGCTCCCGCTTCTCCCCGGCATAACATATACCCCCTGCCCAAACTGCGCCGAGCGTTCCATGTTATTCTTTCAAATGCGTAATGCTCTGCATTTTGCTACAATGACATCATTTCCTGAATTAGTAAGGGAAAAGGAAAATGTACCAACGTGGTTTTTTGTGCGCTCCTAAAACCTACTTAAAATTGACTGAGCAGATTTTTAAAGACAAACGCAAGGACCTTTAGTGCTCTTCTCCAACTCTGTCAAAGGATAACAGAGATGGCCACTAGGCTGAGACTTTGTATGATGCTATATTGATTTTTTTTTCACAGCTGAGCTATATATTTCCAAACACCGGGGTTTCTAATGCAAATGCTACAGCCTTTCACTGTAGCAACTTAGAGAAGCAACGCTATGATTTTAATAAAGCTGTCAGATTAAGTGACTGCGTGGTTACACCATGATATTAATACAGGTTCTTAACTGTCAATTAGTTAACTGGCTAATAAAAAGAGCCTAGCTTATAGGATTTTACTAATGAATATAATGCTTTGTTTCTGGGCAAAACATATGCTTTGGATATATAATTAGAAAAAGCCCCCCTCTCTCTCCCCCATCGAGAGAGCATGTGCAGCTGAATAAAGGAGCTCATTATACCTGCGAGGGGTCAAAGTCTGTGGATCTGTAGCTTATGGTATTATGACAGATTACAAAATCACTCTATTATGTTAGTCAATCTGTTTCCAAGCACAAACTAGCGGGGAGCGGGGCACTAGAACCTCCCGAGCAGGGCGCCCGGTGGCTTTCCCCGGAGGTCTTATGATGGGTCAGCTGGCGGTGACACCACCTCTGACAGCTCACATGTCAGACCTTCCCTGCCTGACTTCTGCCTTTGTTATCGCAGAGCCTCTTCACCGACAATCAATCCCTGCTTCAGGTTGCAAAGAGCTCCCAGTAAGAGCTGAAACAAATTTGAAATCCGTGGGTAGCCATCACTTGCGCTAATGAAAGGGAAAAGCAGAGCACTTATGCGCCAGCTGACCTCTCTCAGGCTCTTGCCTTCAAAAAAAAAAAAAAATTAAAAGTTTTTAAGTAGAGAGGGCAGCAGCTAAACAGCAGCAGCTGGGAGGGAAAGCACTGGCTTCAGCTTTAGTGCGTTTGTCGGTTTAAAAGGAAAAAAGTCGTGCATATGCAGGATAAAGAGATTTCAGACATGATAGCGATCCTAAGAAATATTTGACTTTCCTAATCTTCCAGGGAAATTATTCTGCCGGAAAGTCTTATTCAGTCAACTCAGCATAAAATTCCTTGGTACCAAGGGGAAAGAAAATCCCCTTGTATTTGAGAAACACAGCGGTAGTCAGTGCTGTGGGCACATACGTTTCTGATGGACCGCACCTTTCCAAGTTCCTACTGAACACAGGTGGTTCCACCACAGCCTTGGGCTGGTTATTTCACCCTCACACCAGTCTGGCACCTGCAGGAGGGCCCCAGCGCTGCCAGTGTGACACAGAAAGACGGGGGATAAACCAGAACCGGCTGGCTGGCTGGCTTAGGTGGCCCCTGAGGACTGGAACTAAAAGCCACATTTGCCCCGTTGCCACCATTTGACCCTTTGACCACATTGCCCCGTGGTCAATTGATTGCGGTACCCAGGAAGATGGAAAGTCTGAGGGAAGGTTTTCCTACAGCTGGTTCTTGTGCAGGCTCCGTCACATGGGATTTTGTCATGTCTAACAGACAGAGTCAGGCTGCAGCCTTTCTCTGAGGGGTAATTTCTAGGTAATTTCTTTCCTCTTTATCATGAAACTTGCAGGAAGTCATTTCTCTTCGCATCTTCTCCCCGCACTCCAGTTTGATTAAGATTTGCAAAAAGATTCAAAAGCTATGAGGGCGTCACCTGCATTCACACCCCGTGAGCACGCAAGCTTGCTTTCCCCAGGAAGCCAAGCTCAGAAATGTGCTTGCCCTGTTATCCATTGAGGACGTGGTGGTTTTTTTGTTGAAATACCGTGTTGAGAACACACTTTTAACCATTCCGCATTTACAACAGGCACCAAGTGTCACACAGCAGCAGCAGCAATAGCAGCGGCAGCTTCTCTCATGGTTAAATGACCTACAAAGACCCCGGCAGAGAGGACAGCAGGAGTGGGGAAAGAAATGCATCTTCCAGGCTGCCCAGAGAGGTGGTGGAGTCTCCGTCTCTGGAGACATTCCAAACCCGCCTGGATGCGTCCCTGTGCAACCTGCTCTGGGTGACCCTGCTCTGGCAGGGGGGTTGGACTAGATGATCTCCAGAGGTCCCTTCCAACCCCTACCATTCTGTGATTCTGTGATCTTTAGCTCTCATAGTCCAAGATCATGGAGAGCCAAGTGCTGGGCTGTGGCAGAGAGGGCATACAGACGAGCAGGGAATGGCTTGCTGCATCTCTTTTTTATTATTTGATGGTAAATCAGACACTGATGGAATGAATAAAATTTAAAACAGCAAGCTGAGTGAAGAACCTGGGGTCTTTGGCTGGCCCCAAAATGGAGGAGTGCCACCATGCAGGTGCCCCCGTGTTCACCCTGGATTGGGGTCAGCAAAGATTTAGGCAGCTGTTTGGCTCACCCTGGTGCTGACACAGGGCTCCCAGTTGCTGCACCATGGACCACCCGGACCTCCAAGAATGACAGCAGGAACTTAGACACCAAATCTGCACAACTTCCCTCCTGGAGACACCTGCTTTTGGGGTTAGGGGCCGCCAGAAGCACACCATAGGACAGCCATTGCATCAGGAGGAGGAGTCACAGCCCCCGGAGGATGCAGGTTGGCTGAGGAGAGATTTTTGTAGGATGATGTCTGACGCCATCCTGCCCCGGCAAGGAGATGGGCACAGGGTCTGACGCCCAACAGCCCCTTCTCAGCACCTTTCTGGAGCCACCAGGTTCACTTTCAGAGGTGCCCCTGCAAAAGTGGATTACTGGGAAGTCCTGTATAGACTCGTCTTGGGGCAACTGGCTTTAGGTGGCCCTGCTTGTGCCCAGGAGGGTTGGACCAGAAGACCTCCAGATGTCCCTGCCCTGGTAATAAACCTCACTGCAGCTGCAAAGCACCTTAGTAATTTTAACTTTGCCTTTTTTAGTACCCCTCCAAATTAGCTGAAAAATCTCTGAATTAAAATACAGGTTGAACAATTAAAGTAAAAAACCTCTTTTCTCTTTGAACCATCAGCTCAGGTGAGGAGAGGAAGAATTTGCTGTAATCAGGCTTTGCTGTTATTATAATGAGACCTGAAGAGAACCCCTCCTTTACCAGGGAGCAACCTTCCCTGGCAAAAACCAGGAAGTCAAAATCAGAGTATTCAGAGCAAAGTGAGGTTTTGAATAAAATTTCCCAGGTTTTTAGAAAAGACACGGGTTGGGGTTTTTTTTCCTGTTAATTATGTCAAAGATAAACAGTCTGTCAGTCTCTTGGAGATATCTGTTGTATTTCAGGAGGTAGCTTTTCTTCTCTCAAATACATTCGCAGATTTTTCAAACCCATTTATCCCATTTCTTTGCAGAACATACAACATTACCGATCAGACAAACACCTTCTCAATCCCCAGAGGCTGAATCCAGGCGTGGCGAAAGTCAGTTCATGTCCCCAGAGAGGGACATTAGCTTACGCTGGGCAACAATTTGGCCCATACGCTCTGATGTATTTGGCTAGCAGCTGAGAAGTTCATGACTTTTATACATTTCAACAAAAGGCATTGAAAAGAGCTTTTGATATGGTTATTTGGTGAAAGAGATCAAACAGCTCCCCTTTGCGTTAATCCTTTTCATGTTTTCAGTATATAAACTAAATTTTAAAAACCTCATCCTGCAGGTGTTCAGGCACGTGGTTTGAGAAATAATTTGGGGCGTATGTGCTAGTGGGGCGACTGCAGAAGAGAAACGGCGAAGGTTTATGAAACAAAGGAGAACGTGAACCAAAAAGGGTAAGTCCTACCCATCGTGCCAGAACTGTCAGGCACAGCGGGGATGGGCTCCTGGGCCAGAGCTGACCCACACCGCAGCTCTTACGTTCTTCATTCAGCATTGCTCTCACGCAGTTGCCACCCTAAAGCTCATCCCTGTAGAGCTACAGGTGCCCAGGATGAGCATTTCAACTGCACAAGAAACACACCAAAGTAGCCCCGTTTTGTGAGCGTATGAGTGGACCCTTCCCGGCCGCTCCTGGGCTCACCGCCCCGGGCTCGGGCAGACGAGGGTGGGTTTGTGGGTGTCTGCAGGGAGCCTTTGCTCCTGGCTTTCCTCCTCCTGGATCATCTCTCCTGGCGGGGCGCGGGCAGAGAGGCTCCTGCTTCCATAGGGGCAAATCTTGGGTGGGTTCCTCTGAAGCCGGTGAGCATGGGAGGGTTTGCCCAAGGGTCAGGAGAGACTGAGATCATCTACCCACCGCTCAGCGCTTGTTTTCTGGCCTCTGCCGCCCCTTTGCGAGTCCCAGACGGGGCTTGTTTGTATGAGCACGGCTATTGTACGCTTCACTTCTCCAAAGCTGCCCCCCAAATGAGATTTATTTCTAAGAAATAACAAAACCCAGGCAGGCAGTCATACTCTCTTCATCTTTCCTGGTTTTTTGATTTCTTTTTAAATGACCTCTAAAATATTTTCCCATTAAAGCAAGGGCTATTTTTAAGCTACCACTTCATTTAATTAGTCATTTTTTCACGAGAGGCACATCTGACTGGAATTTATGCTCTTTTTATCCCTTTTTAGCAGCATGTACATTTTTTTCTACCCATGAGTAAAACGGGGTCTCTTAGTCTTAGATCTAACAATCGCTACTTTTTTCCCCTCTTTTCCCTCATCTTCCCCCTCAGATGCTGGAAGCGAGTACACTAGACAGTCTGTGCACCCCCATTTCACAGGTTGTCTCACAGGTTGTCCTGTACTCACGGTACAGGAGCTAAGAAGAAATGCGCTCAGAAATCAAGAAGATGCACTTAGCAGAAGAAGAAACACATATATATATTTTTAAAAATCTATCTTAGACATCTTTATCTGTCGCTTCTATACCTGTCCACATTGTCTTATGCTTATTGTCCCCTTGGAATGAGTTTCCAGTGTAAAAACATGAGAGTTTCGTAGTGTCAGACCATTAAGATAACATACAGCTTAATTTCTGCCCTGATCACATAAAGGATGGTGGTGTTCCTTTCCTCAGCACTTGCAGCTGAGTCAAACATAAATGTTGGGGAAAAAAATGCGCAGACCTTTAATTGAAATGTTCATAAATACAAACCACAGCAGAGCAGAAAACATGGCTTTGCCCAGCTTAAGTGCCTTCAAGATCTTCCAGCTGATTTAGAACAGTTCAAACGCAGAGCACATTGGTCACATCCTGGCATCCTCGCGCAGGACGGCTGCGCGTCTGAATCCCCCGTGATGCGGCTGTTTTGCTTCCAGACTTCTAGACATGGCAGCAGCAAAACCCTTGAGAAGGTGAGAGATCAAGCAGAGGCAAAACACATCTTGTATATGCTTTGCTTTTTTCTTGAGGTTACCTACGTCCACATACGAGACCACTGGCTGCTGTACAGTGAGGTGTGCGCTGCGGGGTGGTCACCTCATTTGGGGATAAACCCTGAGCCCAAGGGAGAAGCCCATCCCAGAGCTGTAGTCCCTCTGCGTCGCCGGTGGAAAGCAAAGAACCTGTGAGTTTACTTCTACTTCTTATTATCGGGGTTGCTTTCACTTGAACTAAAGCGAGGGTCGAAGTTCCTTAGATATTAGGAAGAAATTCTTTACTGTGAGGGTGGTGAGACACTGGAACAGGTTGCCCAGAGGAGCTATGGATGCCCCATCCCTGGAGGTGTTCAAGGCCAGGCTGGATGGGGCTTTGAGCAGCCTGGTCTAGTGGGAGGTGTCCCTGCCCATGGCAGGGGGGTTGGAGCTAGATGATCTTTAAGGTTCCTTCCAACTCTAACCATTCTACGATTCTAAGTGGATGTCCGTATGCATAAGAAGTAGAAATCTGCCCCTGTACCCTGTTACCAGTCAGCTTTTATACGCAATCTACAAAGGAAAGCGAGAGAGAAGCTGTTATAAGGGAGCTGGGCATGGGAAGCCCCTTCACCAGCTCCATTTTCAGGGCAGTTCCTCACTACCCAGCCATGGTGTGTGACTGCTGCATGCTCCCCAGCGAGGCTGGCACATATGGGGCCCTGGCTCAAAGCAACCTCCGCCACATGGTTCTTTGAGGACGCAGATGCTGTGCACGCTGATGGCACTGCTTCTCGGGGCTCTCTAAGCCTCTACTCAGAGATGTAGAGCCAACCATTACTATTATCATTAGTGCCCTGGACATCTGCTTATGTACTAGAACCTTGTTATGCTGCACAACCCATGATAAAAGCCCAGTACCTGTGACCCCCCAACAGCCCCAACAGCAGCGAGGCTGCGGGTCCCTGACAGCAGCCGTACCGGGAAGGGAGCCCGTGGCCCAGTGAACTGCAGAGGGGGGCCAGGTGCTTCTGCAGAGAAAACAGAACCCGTCAGTACTGCTTCAACCTCTGGACCAACACCAGGCAGGAGAGAAGAGCCTCCCTGCTCGGGAAAAGCCATGTTGAAGTTTGCATACTAGTTTCGTGGGCAGCTTTTATTGCAGCCCCGTGCCCCCCCCCGGGTGTGCAGGAGCAGCCTCTGCTCGCGAAGGGCTCCTGTACCCTGCAGCTCTCCGCAAAGCTCCAGGATTTGTAGCGTTCGGTCACTATGAACTTGGGGTTACTGTTGAATGTGTTACTGGGAAGAAAATCTCAGTGTTCGTGTCTGAAGGTGTTTTTGAAGCATTTGGGTACCACTGAGGGATAAGCAACAGTTCCTAATAAAAAGCCACAATCTGCTTGTGCCGCAAAACATCAAGTGTTAAAGCGATTTTGCTGCAAGACTGTGCTAAAGCAAGTGCTGCTCAGCACTTTGGGAGACAGTCTAGGTAAACCTGCTTTCATCTCCGATAGTTCCTCTTGCCCTCTAAGGCTATGGACTCCTCTTTGCTTTCTGACCCTAGCGATCGTGAATCTCTGCTGTCCCTCGCAGTCGCTGAGTAACGTTTCCTTGGGGAAAGCTGCCGTAGTCATTTGCATTGTGGTGAGAACCGCAGGAAGCTGCGGCCACCCCTGCTTGGATCAGGATTGCAAATATTAGAGATAGGGCAGCAACCACGGGGTGCAGAAACCATTCATTTTGAGACGGCAAATGTTACTCCATCACATCGCAATGATATGGAGCCAGAAAAACCAGCAAACATCACGGACATTAGAGCTGGGAGATGTGACACGAACACCTGGGAGAACAGGAGAACACCTGGAAGGTGTCGATTGTAGATTTCAAAGCCAGAAGAAACAGTCTGGGAGAAGCTGTGGATGGTTGGGTGCAGAGCACCAGTCAGGGATGTTGGGATGCGCACCCTTGCGTTGACCCTGACAGCCTGTGTTTGAGTTGGAGCTGTGATTTTCAACCTCTGGGGTGCCACCCATTGCACAGCAGGGTTCCATGAGAGGTGACCCAGAAAAGTAATACCTTTCAGATACCCTAGAGAGCAAACCTTGGATAAAGCAAATTCAAAGCCCCACTAGTGAAAAAACAGGAGACTATCAATTGAAATGAGGTTGATAAACATGAACTAAAGACCATTTGAATGCTGAACTTGACCAAGTATTTTCAAAAATACCTTATGGATGAAAAAGAAGGAATATTATTCAGAAATAAGTCTCATAGGAGCCCCAGTCCTGCTTTCAAAGTAGCTTAGCTTTTGGGATGCTACACTGTCCTGTGGGTTAGTGGGCTTGACCACACTTCTGAAGGCTGGATTTGGACTCCCAAGTCACTAATGGGGAAAATGGTTATCATTTTTCCCCTCAGAAGTCCTACCTGTTCCCCCGCGGATACCACAGATGTGGGCCTGGCTGTCATGGGGCAAGACCCTTTAAAGCTGCAAGCATAAAACCAGGCTGCTGGGCTTTACCATCGGCAAGGTAGATGCCAGCAGCCGCCCCATGCACAAAGATGCAGCAGCGCTGCGGGCAGCAGGCTCAGGCCAGAGGCTCCAGTCCCTCACGTTACCATGAAGAAAAATCCAAAAGGCAGAAATCCCCGAGCCTGCTGGAGAAGCTGAGCTCTGGCAGGTCCTGTAGCCTTTTGAGCAGTGAGAGACCCATTTTACTTCGGGAGCTTACACTTGCTTTGATAAAATCAAGGGGGTTGTTATATTTACTGCATTTTCTTTCCTTCCCCAACAGTGCTGTCACCAGCAGAGAACAGACACCATTTCTGGTGGGTGATGAACCTCCTGCCAGTGGCCTTCCCTGGTGAGATGCTGCTGTGGGACTCCATGGGGGGAGCTGGGCGCAAGAGTGCAGCCAGCTGAATATCACAGAAACAAACAGGCGAGGTTGCCTTGGCCATGCCAGCCAGCCAGCAAGCTAAAAGCCAAGGAAACTGTTCCAGGAAAAAGAAAGAAAAGAAAAGAAAAGCTTAATCTTAGTAAAAATATAGTCCCTGAGCACTGGCAGGGTCAGGGTCAGGTTGGGTTACGTGTTGTATAAGCCCCCGTTATACAAGCCAAGGCAGGGCAGAGGCTTTCCCAGGACTATTCAATCCTGCTCTCTCTTGCTCAGTTTTGCTGTCGCTCCCTCATTCCTTCTTCTCACTGTCCTTTCTCCTGATGCTTGCTTGGAGTTCAAACAGGTCAGTCCAAGCACTTCCATCGCCGTGATTTAGGAGATCACACAAATCACTTGGTCTTTCAATAAAATACGAGTGCGGGAGCTTATGAGCAGACTTAAAGTAACTCACGTGAGCGGCTGCAAGAAAGGCAGCTCCTCCCAGGCTGCTTATCTCTGCAGCAGACAGAAAGCACCCTCTGCACTAAGGACACAGCCCGCTGTAACGCAGAGCGTCCAAACCCCAGGGACTAGACACAAGCATCACTTAGACCCGTGCAGTCTGGACAACAGCAGCAAACGGTGCTGTGGGGGCTCCTGGTAATTGAGAGAAAAAAGGCTCTGCACGCATATTTCAGGGAAATGCCACGACTATTCCTTCTCACCCCTTGACCAACTTTAAACCAGCTGCTCAGGAGGGTATTTTCCTTTTGAAGCATGCATGCTCCCCTCAGGGCACTCCATTCCGTTCACCACATGAGTCTGTTTTTCCATGAAAAAGCGTGATATCACTCGCAAACCAATATCTTCGCCAACACTCACCAGTCCTCTCTGCATCCCAGCACTTGCCCTTCAGGCAGATGTTCTGAAAGCTTCTTCAGGCTTTTTTTTTTTTTTTTTTTTTCCAATGGAGAAACGCAAAGTGAGGCTGCTCTTCCTAACAGACTTCCAGGGTGCCTTTCCCCCTCCAGAAATAGCTGCCTTCAGTCCCTCGAGCCTCCCTTTGCCAGATCACTTTTGATTCTCTGTTCTGATCAACTAGAGAAATGCAGCATTTACCAGAAGAAACACAACCTCCATCTGAAAACCTACTCCAGCACAGTGCAAAGACGCTACTTTTGACATTTTTTTACTCATTTCCACATGTCTAAGTAATTGCTCTCAACTCAGCACACTTGTGCAATACTTTGAAGCTCGTTTCTCTGGTTTTAGTATTCTGGGTTTGATCGCGATACCCCGAAGAGCTTCTGAAATACATACCCGCAACTCACCGTAGCCTTCCAAAGAAAAAGAAATATAACATTGTACTGCAAACAGAAAATTCATTGCAGTTTTTAGAACTACGGAGAATATACGGGTGCCCTAACAAATACAACTTGCTTCTTAATGAAGAAGAAGGGAAGGTGGTTATCTGAAGCAGTCTTTTCACAACAGAGGGAAAGAACGAAACAGTAACCAAAACCCACTGACTTTACTGCCTCCCGGTTGAGGCTTGTCCCTGTTGTAGGAAGAGAAGAACCCGTGGTTTTACCTGGAAACTGGAGAACTTAAAACTTTTCACACCTGGCCAGTATTATACAATAGAACAGACATTCTATTAGACATCATACAACACCAGACAGGTGTAAAATACCTGTAGCGCTCATATTTCCCTGCCCCCCTTCTATAGAATCCTTTGAAAATCTTCAGTCTTTATCACATCTATCTTAAGACTCTTCCTTGTGAAACCAAGACGCCCACTCCTTGCAGTTTGTTTTTCCTGCAGCACAGTAAATTGCTACTGTTTCAAATGCTTGGGAAAAAAAAAAAATTTTGAATGAAGTCCAAAGGAATATTCCAATTGCCAGTGGCTGTTCTCACTGTCTTAACCTAGATCAGTTTGACATAAGCCATTTACTTCATGGTTAACCCCGGAAAAATCCTGCAGGGAATATAAATTCGTGCATTAATCCTGCTCACCGGTTTGGTTCCCCTTAGGTTTGGATGAAGGAGGTGCTGTGTTGCAACCCTGACTCAAATTTACTGCTTCGAATGCTTTAACAAAACCCCACTCCAGAGCCCTTTGTGATCCTCACACAAACTCTTTATGGCAGAGGGGAGAAAGAGACAACACCGTAAGTGCCGAGCATTACAATGAAACATAAAGCAGCATTAAAGTTGCTCCGTGCTTAATGCTGCGGTTTAAGCGGCTAATCTTGTTTCGGTTGAATGGCATGTTCATTACAGCAAATAAATCAGTAACGCGTAGGATTATTGAAGAGGAAAGACATATTAAACCAGTTCAGGGCATCATATTGATTTGTGGGGTTTTTTTTTTAACGTCCGATTTAGCTTGGCGTTTTTCAACAGTCAGTTCTAATAAATGCTTGTATAGCACAGATTAAGCAGGTGGGAATGCTGCCCAGAAAGAGTATTATGAATAACTTAAGGCACTTGTTTAATTGCAGCAATCCATGATACTTACTGTGCTGGCACCAGAGGGGAATTTTCAGTATTAAAAGTTAAAACTTCAACGGAGCTACTAGCAAGCGAGTCTCTTTTATTAAATATTTGAAAGAGCTTTCCAATATTTTCACCTCAGATGGGAGTAGGGGAAGATTTCAGAGTTCATTTAACTATTTAACTTAATTCCATCATAGCTCATTCAGTTATTTTTAAAAACAAATCATTAGCAGTTTACCCAATGCAACTTTGCGTCCCTGACTCCGCCAAATATCGCAGCAGTGTCCCTGCCCTCCCTGCCACCCCGTCAGCCCTATTCTGCCTGGTCCTGTTTGCCAGGAAGATATACAGAAGCAAAAAAGCCCAAACCTAGCTGACGCTTCAAGCAGCAGGCTCCTTTCAAAGCTACACTAGACTACAGAGCATTCCCATATTCCTTCCCCACAGTGCCAGTTCCCTGGCACTATCCTCGCCACAGCTCAGAGAAATGAGTAGGAGCAACTTGATCCAACTTTGGAGATCATAGAATTGCCTGGGTTGGAAGAGACCTTTCAGGTCATCTAGTCCAACCATCAACCTAACTCTGACAAAAAACATCACTAAACCACATCTCTAAGCACTATGTCTACCCATCTTCCAAATACCTCCAGGGATGGTGCCTCAACCACTTCCCTGGGCAGCCTGTTCCCATGCTTGATAACCCTTTCAGTGTAATTTTTCCTAATATCCAATCTAAACCTCCCCTGGCGCAACTTGAGGCCATTTCCTCTTGTCCTATCACCTGTCACTTGGGAGAAGAGACCGATCCCCACCTCTATACACCCTTGTAGAGAGCAAGAAGGTCTCCCCTCAGCCTCCTTTTCTCACTGCTTGAGCAGGGACTTGGACTAGATGACCTCTGTGGGTCTCAAAGTAGGACTGACAGGAGGAGAAGAAACACGGTTAAGGTTTAGGTGAAAGCAAAGTGCTCCCCAGCACCAAAGAGCCTCCCCTCAGCACTTTGTCTACGTCCATGTAGAGTGGAGAGCCCCTGTAAAACACCGGTGACATTTGCAGTAAGCAAGGTCCCATCCCGCACATCTTACACAAATACATCAAAGCAAGGATTCAGCAGGACACAGGGGCGGGGAAGTTGTTTTATCTGGGGGAAAACTGCAGCTTTTTCTTCTCTGTGTAAGGCTGGAAGTAACAAAAACCTCCCTCTTCCCTCACCTCTAATCTGTGCGAGCTATGAAGGTCCGTCTTAGCCCACTGCACCTCCAGAGAAGCGTGGATGCTTGTGGTGCTCCCACACATCCACATTATCAAGACCACATCAAAAGCGCCTCCTCAGATGCTGGGGGAAACCAGTTTGGAGCAGCACCATCTTTCAAGCAGAGCAGATGCAAAGCGTTGAAGCTGTGTGCCATAGCAGAAGACACTGGTCAGGCAGCTCCCAAAGCCCACAGCCACCCCTGGGTACGATCATGCCAGAAACCCTCCCGACGGCCACCAGAGACACTGGCATCTCTGTATTAAACACCTGCACTTGGAAAAGGTTATCACACAACTGGCTCTGGTCATCAATCATGCCATCTCCCATTTTCTTCCTTTACTTGTTATTTTTGCCTCGGGTTAGACCAGGGTCTCCATGACAGCAACCGCATTTCAACTCTCAGCATAACACAAAGCTACTGCTTGCACACAAACCACCCTGGCTGACTCCGGCAAGTAGCAACAGACACCGATTGCAGTGCTGGGAGAAGTAACGCTTCAGAGAAGTTGCAGAATTTATTCGCTCTGCTCTTCCAAATGTGTAACTTTTTACACTGGCAAAAATACAGAAGATGCACCCTGCACAAACTTAACGAAAATCAGGCTAAAAATGCTTATGCCAGTCCCAGAAGGAAAATTCACAATAAAATAAGAACAAAAATTGGTAAGTTACCCATACGTTCTGATTAGGAGTACAGTGACTTTGCTGATCACACAAGCTATCATTCCAGAGAAGCTCTATATTCAGGGCATTAAAATTAATGTATAAATCAGCAGAAATGCAAGAAGATTTGATGATACTTGATTAACTGGACAGCATCAGAAACAAAACATTGGGAAACAAGCCATTTTGTGATTGCAGCAGGCATTTAATAAAGATGGAAAAAGCAGCCATTACACACACAAAATAAAAACCCAATTATTTTTTTTCATTTATTTTAAAGAAAAAGTACCCTGTCTAGTGCTAAACAGAAGCCTTCACTCAGCTCGAAATAGAACAGGAGCTTTGTAAAGAGGCTTTGAACCAGGATTACCCCAACACTATCCACAGCATCACACAATGCAGGCACCTTCCCAGAAGAAAGCGGTTGCTTTTGAGTAACTGAAGCAAGTCCTTCTTGCCATCCCACTACTTGCTCCCCTTCCTGACCTGCACAGGTAGCCCACATGCGTGTCCCATCACAGACCAGTGGGGGAACTGGGCTCAGCTGCTCCTTTTTCCTGCTGCCAGTACCCCAACCTCACCTCCACCAAGGAGCCAGAGTCTCCCCTTCCCACCTCACCTGCAATCAAGTCCCCATTTGTACCCTCTTTCCTCCAGGTCTTTCAACCACCCGTGAACTTTGTCAGCCTCCCCCTCCAAACCACTTTGTTCTGAGTGTGTTTACAGACTCCCATTCCCACCTTCAATTACTCTATCGGGTAAACATTCCCCGCTTCCCACTTTCCCTTCTCCTGTGCTTACCCCCTTTCAAGTCCCTCTCCCAAGCATACAGGCAACCAGTTCCTAGTTTTCCAGCTGAAGCCGCACCTCACACACTGGCATTACAACTTTCCCAGCCTTGCAAACGACGCACTGAGATTTAAGTTTGCCTTTGAGACAGCCATATCCAACCGCTGCTGGACAAGGCTACTACCATCAGGCGAGACGCTCGCCTCTCCCCATGGTGAGGCACTGCACTGCCATTTTTAAAGAAATCTTCCAGCTCAACAGCAATCCAACACAGCTGCTGAAGCTGAAAGAGTGGCCAGTGCAGGCAACCAAAAGCCTCCCCACAGAGACAGCAAGTTGTCCCCGCCAGCCTTACTCACGCGCGCCCATCCAAGAAACCCCGTTGCAACTCGCGGGAGCCTTTCCCTAGGCTTCAGCAGGCTCGGACCGAGCTGAAACTCCCCCCTTTCCCAGCAGTTGCAGATCATTTATTCTGCAATTCAGCGCAGCCCTGCTTTGAAAACATCCTTCTGATGCTGTTTTCCTGCAAATGGCATAATGAGGAATAATAAGCAGGTGCTTCCGAACACAAACCCAGAACAGCAGGGGTACAAAACTACTATAAATGAAGCAATTAAGTAACCACACTGTTCACTGTTTATTGACAATCTTTATTAGAGCTGACTTTCCGTGTATAGAGGCTTCCTAGCAAGTATAAATATGAACCAAAGTGCCACCCCACAGTAAGAAATCTTTATTTGCACAAAAAGATACAAACAACTAATATTTCAAAGATCGCCCTGTTTAGTACATACAATGCCAAAAAGGCAAAAATAAACCAAGATGAAAGACTAGCAGCAAAAAGAATTCTAGTTCTCCTTCAACACAGTCTGTGTGCTTCAAACATTTCGCTAGGAAACAGAGTACAAAGAGGATTCAACCGATTTATATATGAAATATCCCACCAAAAATAACACTGTGTAAAGAAGGTTAGTAGTACAAAGTCGGGTGGAAAGAAAAAAAAAGAGAAGAAAATAGTAGATGTAATATTAAAAATCTCAAGTGTAAACTTTACTGCTGCTTTAAAATAAAAAACAACAAAAGTCACATGAGTATTTCCGTTTGGCTTAGCAGCCAGGAAAATAAGAAAAGCTGATTTTTTAATTTATTTTTTTTTTTAAAGTGCTTAACCACCATATCCAAAAGTAATGACTTTCAGACCTACTTAACATGAATGTGCTCAAAAAGCCACTGCTTACAGTATAAAAGCCGTCGTTCTGAAATGCTGCGCATACAAACTGGCTTTATCTGCGCGAATGAAAGATTGCTTTGAACAGCTCTCAATCATATGATGTCCCAAATCAATGTAATGCTATTAGAGCAGGCAGCTGAATAAGTCCCAGAAAGTTGAAGTTTAAGAATAAGAGACATAAAAAAATAATCTTTTTTTTTTTTTTAAAGGCAGCATGCCTCTCCCAGCCGCAAGAAGGTAACTTTACGTAATAAGTGAGAGAAACACAGTTTACTATTATCATAAACGATGTAAAACAACCTGACTGTTGACCTAGTAATTCACATGTTTAACAAAGGGAGATAAACGCTTCTCAGTGATAAAATACAAAAAGGTAATCGTGTGGGTGGGACCAATCACTAACACAGTATTTCACTTACTATTAAACATACTGTCAACTTGCCTTTAAAACTGGCAGTATGTCCTAACTCAGAAAAAAAACACACCAAAAAAAAAAAAACCCAAGAAAAACAAGAAAACCAATGACTTGACCTTTAGGAGTGTTTTGTTACATTGTTATATATTTATTTGAGCCTTAGTGCAAAGGAAAAATATAACATTCTAGGCTCCAAAGCAAGTCAAATACATAAGACTGTTTCACGGGGGTTTTTGACAGACATCAGACACACAGATTCCAAGAGAAACTTCAGGTTTTTTTATAATGGCTGCTTCGTAATGGCCCTTCATTTTCATCTCACGGTTAGAAAACACATTTAAAAGTGTCGGCAAAGACTCTGGCATTCATGAACCTCAAGTACAGCCATAAATCGTTTCAAGCCCACCACTCTCCCGTATCAGGACCATCATAACCAAACCGAACCGTCGGTATTGCTGCAGCTGTCGCACTGTGCCCACAGCCTGTCAGGAGCACTATCCATCCCCGCAGTTATTGTACCAATTTCTCCATCAGCTTTGGGAATCTGCAAGCTTCAATCTGTTTACTTTCATCTATTTCACAGGCCTTATTTTTGGAACTGTTTCTTGAAAGTCATCAATTCCCAACACAGTGTCTTCTTGTCCTTCAGGACAGTTTTTAAATTAGAGAACCCTCTGGTTCATTTACCACTAAAATACATATTATCCGGAAAAGGTAACTTTTCCCCTACAAAGTTCCTGTAAACACCTCTGTATTAAGCCATGGCAAGCTCTAGACCAGGAAATTCAGCATCTCCAGTGACTTGACTTTACCTCACTTCTCTACAAAAACAACAAATAAACAAAAAAAAAAACCCCTTTATAATTAAAAGTTAAAGGAAATAACACAACAAACAAATAGTGAAGCATTCAGTTAACCAAAGCAGACATCTAAAATAAGCGTCTGAAAATGTAACATTTGGAAAGCAATGATTTTAGTGGTTGAAGTGTGCAAATGACTAAATACGTCACCTGTTTCAGAGATAACTGAATACTGTAGTCATCAATGATTACCATTCAAGTCTAGCACTGGCAGTTCTGTTGCTTCTGCTGGCTTTGGACATTATATATTATCACTTTCTCTGCATATTTCAAGCCTTTTCGTTTTGTTTTTTTGTTTTTTTGTTTTTTTTTTTTTTAAACAGATACCAGCAGCATCACTTTAGATCAGTATAGGAAAGATGAGAACTTTTTCTTTTTTTAAAGATCTCCTGTACATCCCAAGTCTGGCAAGACTGAATATTATGTGAAATTAAACATAATGTTTCAAGCAGGAACATCAAATATTATTTCAAGTTTTGTCTGTCTATGTAAATCACCTCCAAAAGATTCAGAATCTCAGTTTTCTGTGAAACAAATATGATAAATATGGAAAAACACCATGCAACGGAAGCGTAGCTATTCTATTGATGAGAAGTACAAAAGCTTAGAAACAGAAAAACACCAGCTTCAGCCCGAGACTGAAAAAAACCCACAGATTTTTCAAAACCAGAGTCCATACAGTGTCACACAGCCCTGCCTTGTCATGTTTGTTAATATCCTCGCTTAGAAGTCAGACAGCATTTTGTTTAACTTGTATTGCTCTGTATCATTACGCTAAACCATAATTAACTCCTCTTTTGTGCCGGCCTCATTCCAACACAATTGTACCCACTGTATACCAGCAGCAGTTCTCAGGTTTTGTTTTGCAGCTCAGCTGTATTTTTCTTGGATATTCACAAGACTGGCATTTGACTGGATGCGCTTGGCTAGAAAGGGAAAAATTATATGAAAATTAAACACAAAGAATTCCACAAAACTAGTCTCTCCACTCCCTCTATTTATCCGACGCAGACTTGCAAACAGCTTTCCATTCACATCCAGAAACTTTAATGAAAAGATATGGCTGAAGCTCTTTACCGCCCTTCTTCAGGGGACAGCAGCAGACTAATAGTCGCTATTAGCGCCGTCAGCACAGCTGCAGGCGGATCTGGCTGGGCCCCCTCTCCCGCGAGAGCCAAGCAAGTCCCTGGCACCACCCGACTCTAATGGCGAAACGCCAGCACTGTCACTTACGCAAAATGAGTATCCGCTTCTTCTGCTTCGAGTGAAGGAAGCTGCTAAGATAAAAAACAATAGGTAGGAAGAGGATAAAGGAGGAAACCGCAATCACTGGGACCGTATCACTGCAGGGAACAGAACAGTTGAAAGTCCTGCTCCAAAGCTTCCGAGTGATGTTCATCTACAAGAAAAAAATAAGCAAGGCATGAGAGCAAGCACGTGCACATCTGCTGCACAGCATGGCAAACGCTCAGGCCTCAAGACGTGCAAGTGTTCAAATATGATCACAGAAAACAACAGATCTCCCCTTAAAAGCACGCAAACCCCTGAAAATGTAGAAACAGACAATTTCAACAGAGCTGAGATTTCACATCAAAACTTTCATGAGCTCCAAAAGCAGACTACGCTCAGATATACTGTAGACATTGCCACATGCTTGTTTCCCAGAGAACTCACTGACAGCCTGCGGGGACAGGGCTAATCCCACATTTTCGACAATGCTCCTTTTGCCCAGCCACTTAAAACCCCACAATACAACACAGCTTTATCCAAACATATGTCACCAATGCTGAGGACCCCCAGAAACAGCTGCTCTAATAAGGAATCAATTATTACACTGGCTAGAACAATAGCAGTAAAGCTTTGCATTAAAAGCCAGAAGATTAAGAGATTTTTCTTTTAATTTTTTTTTTTTAAACCCATCCCCTTCACGGTAACAAGAAATTAAAGTGCAGCTACTCCAACTGGAACGCACTGGGGTGATCAGGAGCTTCAGTCACGCTCCTGCTGCACTGACTGAGGACAGGACAGAGCGAGATAGCCCCACCGAGATCCGAAATAACTTCTTCCCCTGGCGACATCAGCCAGACAAAGGTAGTGCCGCCCACACCCTCCCACACTGAAAGGGAAAAGGCAATCCCTAGCAAGACAAGCACAAATGGCTCAGGTTAATAAAGACCTCCATGACAAGGCCTCTCCGTTGACTATTAATAAATACTTACTGCATCCTCCACGTCGATACACAAGTGCGCGGAGTGCCCAGACTCTCCACCTTGCCTGTTCATCCTTTGCAAGTTGTTATACAGGTCATTCAACATTTTGTAGGTTTCGTTGCAGTTTTTGCATACTTCTGTATAGTTATTTGGTGACAGATTGATGGCTTGTCCCTAGGGTTATAAAACAGCATTCATATAGAGTTTTAAGGCATTATAAAAAGAAAAATAACCAACCTTCAAAACTGGAGTCAAGTTTGAACCAAAATCCAGGTTTCTAGCATCCTGGATGGAGTAGAGGCCCAGACAGACAACTCACATGAGAATGCAGGAGGAAAAGGGACCAACTCTAATTCAGTAGGGACAGGATCCATTTCCTGCAGATCATGCATCTCAAACTGTTCCCTGAACTAGCAGCTTTTTTTTTTTTTTAAAAAAAAAAAAGAGACTAATTTTTAAAGTACCGGTTCCCAGAAGGAGAAAAAAAAAAAAAAATACCAGTAATTAAATGTTATTCTGGAGCCAGAGATCAGGTTCCTTAATACTGTGTTTTGGTTTTCGTTTGCCCATACCTAAGAAGTAACTGTTGTTACTGCTGAGCTGTACTGACAGGGACAGACTTTGCCATAATAAGTAATCCTTTTCATTTGTGGCCTTCACCACCCCCGAATGCAATATGACACACTTGAAAACAAAACTGCAATCTCTAAAGATATTCTAACCCAGTAATGGTTCTACCAGCTACCCACTGACCACTGGGTTAAGCTCTAGTTCAGACACTGAAATGATCAATAGGCCAGTCCTCACAGCTCCTGGCCACTGCCTGTAAAGGCACATTTCCTAAAAATCATTAATAATTTAAAAAAAAAAAAAAAACCCCAGTTAGTTTCCTCAGAGATTGTTTCATAGCCATCATTTCCCATTTTCACCATTGAATGATCCCAGAACTTGGCCAGTTTCCGACTAAAATGGAATACGCAGTTTCTTAGGGCATTTTCTCTGAGGACAATTACCACGTTTGTTTCACTAAGTGAATTAAATTGCCTTTGCAACACAGACAAATGTTGTCTACCCATAATTTTACTAGTCAAAAGAACTGTTACAATGATTTAAGGTACTCTGAACTAGTCTATATTATCAAAAGGCTATTTAAAGATTGAATTGTTAACTCAGAAGACAACAGTTCTCCAAAGAGGTAGAAAAAGAGACTTCCAGCATGCAGACACAATGTTTCTTACTATATAATTATCAACTGTTGTGAACTCAGAAATTCTGATGTGAAGTAGCACTGCAATTACACACAAAATGAAGTCAAGGTGAATATCAATTAGAATTAATTTTAGGCTCTCAATCTGTAAACATCTGCATTTTACAGATCATTGCTTTAGCTGCCTAAAATTCACAAACTCACCTGAGTTTGTGACAAATAGGCAGTCTATTTGCTTAATATGCATCTGCAGTTTATTCAGCACACAGAAGATTTTGCTAGCAATTAGAGGATTTAGTGCTTCTCTTAAATACACAGCATAAATACCTGAAGGTTATGTTCAAAACATGTCAGAGATTTATTGAATAAATCCAGGAATTCTACAGTAGAATTTGATAATCCCTCACTGCTGTTCTTTAAACAATCTGTCAAAGAGAAAGAAAAACATCAGGATATTCTAATTTCTAACATTTCCATAGCCGACAAGCCCCAGACACTCCACTCCTGCAAAAAGAGCTCTTGACTATAAAAGACAGGTCTAGTCAGCACTGCGGTTTCCTTATCTGCCTGCCATTGATGTCTCAGACCTGCTGACCTAACCCTTCATCGAGAACATATTTCAGAATTAATTGGCCTTGATTAAGTGAAAGATGAAGACTATTATCAAGAGCTTTCTGAAGAGGGGGTCTGAATTATCTTTGGACTTTAAGATAAAACAAGGCATTACTTTTATTTTCTACCCTGCAAATCTGGCTTTGCCCAGCAACAGTAACAGCCATTATGCAAAAGCAGAAGCAGCAGCAGTGGAGATGAAACGGAGAGTGTCCAGGAAACAGCTAGACCATGGATACAACGGCAGAATGAGAGCGTAGGTTATTTTTCTTAAAGAAAAGAGCTGGCCATTTCACCAGCTTTGAGGGGAGCTCTGTGTCTTTCCTCCCAGTCACAGGCTCAACCCTACCACACTACTGTTTCCATCCATCCCACCCCACTCCAGGTGCTCTAATCATACAGACCCTTGAAAACAACAGTCATTTGGGAATTTAGATGTTCGGCAACTGCACCATGAGAGCAAGCCAACATACTAGAAAACCCTCCCGAAAGAAGGAAGCACTATCAGTGCTGAGGGCGAGCATTCAACTGTACATTGGGCAGGCAGCACACAGGTCACAAGCTAAGCACGGCAGGAGAACACAGACCACAGAGCTCCTCCTGCACTGCCTTCTCAGTCCTCATACAGCCCAGACTCACAAATGGAAACAAACTCTTCTGGGCTGTCAAGGAACTCTGCAGCAAACCCAGTGTCTTTAACACTCAACTCCATAGCGCTACTCCCTCTGTTTTTTAGTGCACCTATTAGTGTAGGGTCCCCCTTCCCGCACCAGGGCAATGGCAAAAAGCCATACTTTAGCTGTAAGCGTGGCACAGCACTGTCAGCACGGGGACGGTGAGATACAGGAACACCTTCCACCCATAAAATGAGATAAAAAGAATGGCTGTGGAGGCAGATACTGTTCAATGTGTAAGCATTCCAGAGTTACTGACTTCACTAACAAACAAGGAAAAGCGTCTTATGTCGGTTTTTAAAAAAATGGGAAGACAAAAAAAAAAAATAGAAGAAACCACAATGAAGCCAAGGAAAGTCTCCAGCAAGGTCTGTAGATCAAAAAGAAAACTGACATGACTACCTGTCGTGGTTTAGCCCCAGCCAGCAAAAAGAACCATACAGTCGCTCACTCACTCCCCTCCCCGGCAGAGACAGGAGAATTGGAAGAAAAAGGCAAAACTCGTGGGTTGTGATAAAGGCAGTTTAACAGAACAGCAAAGGAAAGAGGAAAATGACAACAACAATACTGATAAAGGAATATATAAAACTCAATTAATGTACTACTGCTCACGGATGGGAGTTGGGATAAGCCCCCTCTTCCAGCTATATACTTAGCACAGCACCACATGGTATCCAATACCCCTTTGGCTAGTGTGGGTCAGCCTACCAGCTGTGTCCCGTCCCAGCTTCTTGTGAAAATTAACCCTATCCCCACCAGAACCAGAACACTACCTTTTGAAAGAATAGCCTAAAAGAAATATTTATATAACAACTAAGTTTTCTGACAGGCTAGTGCCCTCAGATTTTGGCACTATGCCTTACAGAATAAAAAGCTCTGCTACCCTTCATTGGAGTGGCTCTAGTTTGGGATTTTTGTGTTATCTACTGACTGTATTTAAACGAATAAATACAATTCTGACCTGTGCAAATTTTAGGGGCTAAGTCATAACAGTAGCATGAAAGCTACAGAACGAGTCACATACTTGCACAGTTGGCTGTCTCCCAGGTTTCGTTAAAGAACTCCGAAAGGGTCACGACTATCTGCAACCTGTCTGAGGTCAAGATGCTTTTGGCACAATTGTGGCTCTCGGAAGAATTCTAGAAGAAAAAGAAAACAACAAAAAAAGCGATCAAGTGTTTAAAATACAAAAGGTAAAATTTTGACAAGTATTTTAGGCAAGCACAGCTAAATAATCACAATGCATCACATTGATATTTCCAGAATCCAGGGCAGAATTGACGGAACAATAAAAATCTTTCAATCCTTCAATTCACACTACAAGCAATGCAGCACATGGTCTTTGAGGACTGCATGTGACTGCAAAAAAAAAAAAAATAAAAGCAAGCAGAGAGACATGGCCTGCCCTGCCAGGTAGCTTATATTCGTCCATTTCTGGGCCGCTCCCCCAGGAGCCAGCTCAAGGCACATGCATTCAGAAAGAAGGATGCGGTCATTCTCGTTAGGCTGAAGGAGCATTTTAAGGAGCTGAACCAATGGACTGGTCTCAAAACAAGCCAAACCCGAACAACAGAAAACAACCTCCAAAACCGCTGTACCAACATCCCTGGTTGTAGGACGTAGTCCTTCGCAAAGCAGCGCCCATGGACGCTCCCCCAAGCCTGTGACCAAGTTGGCTCTTGTCCTCCCCAGGCGACAGTACCACCCTCATCTGTCTTACTGAGCCACCCAACACACCCCGCTCTCAAAGCAGGCACAACTCTTACAGCAACTTATTCTCTGGACCAGAGTGACTAAAAAAGAAGTTACAGAATAAACAGGAGGTATCCCTACCAGAATTTAGAACTACTTTTTTCTCCTTCAAAGCTTTATTTTCTCCCTCAAACCACTGATATGAAACCATGACCTCCGGTCAGCTGACTCCTGTGCTCTAGCTTCTGGTTTCTGGCTGCTAAATTGACTTAAGCACTCCTCAAAATTGCCAAAGCTGCCAAAAGCCTCTTTGGTAAGTGACGTGAGAGATATAAGAACATAATCTCTTTAACGAGAAAGATGTTCCTTACAGAGTTTTATGAGAAATCCAGTTTCTGCTTCTCTTTGTTAAAACAGGTTTATTTTAAAAAGAAGTTTCCTTTGGAGGCTCAACTGTCAAATATTGCCACATCTGGTAACTCCTACGTTCAACCGCTTTCATTTCTACTAAATTACAAACAGATATGCAAGAAAGTTGGTTTTGTGGGAAACTCTCTGGTTGCTTCACAAAGGCCTTTAACTGTGAAGCTTCCTCACCAGCTGGACCCATGAGTGGGAAAAAGCACTTTAAATTCAAAACTGAATCAAGTAGACCAACATGATTCCTTAAAGAGGTTTCCCTAGCCTAGTGAGGAGGATTTTACAAGTCAGAGACATCCAAAACTTCGCTGCTTCTTTCACATTGCACTATAACTATTGCAGGATGGCAAAGATAAAAACATCAGATATCTGATTACTTGCGATCACAGGCTGAGGTCATAAGAGGTCAGCTCATTTATTTATGTGGTTAGTTAATCCATGCACAGAAGTAAAGCCAAACAGTCTCTAACATAGATGTGTCTTCCAGATGACATACTGGACCAGCCCTCCCAGGCCGACAGCACTCAAGAACAGCAGCTGCAATGCATTCATACATATTGTTAGTACTGGGATACATCTGGCAACCTAATCTTAGCCAACACATTGTGCTGAAAGTACCCAAGAGAATTACATGCTTGATTTCTTGCCTTCACATTACCTAGTCACTAGTATAAAACAGCTTCCATATGAGAAACAAATAAACACACTACACCTCTGCAAACTAAAACAAGAGACCACTGGCTAGATATTTGCCCCTGAAAGGCCAATTACCAAACAAACATCCCTGCACTTTTCCAATACAAGCATGGGTGTGGTGAGGGGAAACAGGCAGACAAGGCATCAACACCAGAAAGTGACAGGTAACTGAGCTTGTGAAACCGTTTGCAGCAGCACACTGCAGCACCAGAAGTTTAACCAGGTTTAAAGATCAACAGATTTTTCTTATCACAGTGATTCTAAATACACTCTACACTGGAAGGACAATCAGGGTGCCACACTGCTATAAACTTGCTCTCTGCTTGTACTCTTATCAGGGCACACACTCCTAGCCATCATCAGAGAACGGACAAAGATCCTTTGACCTGATCCACTACTGTCATCCTCATGTTATCTAGGAACTAACTTTTACAAATAGATAAACTGGATAACAGCATGCAATACTACCCATGAACCACCTCCAACACCAAGAAATTAAATAAAAAAAAGATCGAGAGCCTGGAGCATGTAAACAGACAATCCAGCTTCAGTCAAGGTTTCCCACTGGTGGGGGCCACAGGCTCCAGCCAGCACTCAGGACTTCTACTTTGCTGCAACGTGTTCCCACCAGCTTTGGAGCCAAGAACACTGTGACACAGCCCACCACTAAGGATGTGCATCACTTGCCACAGCTTCAGAGCCCATCACTTTTCCAAGAAGCACCAGCCAACTGAGCCCAGTCAGCCTTCCTCATTAGTGCCGTACAACGACCTGCGAGCCAGAGAGCTCCTCCGGGTATTGCTACATCAGCAAGAACGACTCGAGTTTTTCCACTTGTGCAGAGAAGCAGAGGTTTTTTTCCCGCAGGGAGAGCTGCCTGCCCCCAGCCACGCCGGCAGCACCGGCCCGGCCGCCGCACCAGCCAGCCATCGCCGACCGCGGTGCTTCCCAGAGGCTCCCAGCTCACTCTCTGCGCTCTGGTACAGACCTGACATGACTGGAAACCTCAAGGAAACAGCCCAGGCCTACTCCCCCACAACCCGCCACCGGGGCGTGGCGGGCCGTAGCCCCGGGCCGCCTGGCAGCCCCCAGCCCTCGCCCGCCCGTTTCCCCCGCCCCCCCCCCCCCGGACGCACCCCGACGGCGCGGGCGATGCTGCCGTACTGTGCGAGGAGGCTGCGGTAGTGTCGGTGGCAGTCCTGACAGAGCCGCACCGGGCGGGCGCGGCGGCCCAGGCAGCCCGTCAGCGTCGCGCTGCCCTCGGCGAAGGCGGCCAGGAGGCGGCGGCACTCGGGTTCCAGCTCCGGCAGGTCGCCGGGCAGCCCCTCCGCGTCCCACAGCTCCTCCGCCAGCTCCTCCGCCTCTCCCAGCGCCAGCGGCCGCCGCAGCTCCCCGGCGGCGGGGCCGAGGGCGAGCGCCAGGGCAGGCAGCAGCGGCAGGAGGCAGCGCACCGGCGCCATGGCGGCCGCGCCGAGGAAGCGGAAGCGGCGGATGGAGGAACGGCCCCGCCTCCGCCGCGGGGAGCCGCCGATCATTGGCCGAGATTAGTGAGGAGGCGTGACCTAGGGAGGGGAGCTGCCGCTCATTGGTCGCGGTAGGTGAGGGGGCGGGTCTGAGGGCGGGGCGGGAATGGGGTGGGCTCCGGTCGCTGGCATGGCGGCCCTAGCTCCGGGCGTGGGAGGGGGATGCGGTGGCCGGGAAGGGGATGCGGTGGCTGGGAGAGTGTACCCGGCCCGGGACACGCTCTGCTCCATGGGGAGCGCAGTTCCAGTGCTGTGCATTTCCGCCAGGAAACCTCTTTTCATCCACAAAGGGGATTTAAACGTTATCTGTCGCCTGGGAAGCGGCTTTGAAACACGCTGAACATACAGCAACCATTAGGAAAAAAAAATAAAAAATAAAATCCCAGAACCAGAGAAAAGAGTTGACGAGGGAGGAGCAAACCGCGCCTTTCTGCAGTCAAAGCACCCTCCCGTGTTTTATCTCACGCTGGGTGCCTTCGTGGGCACCTGGCCCCAAACTACCCCCACCCTGTAAAACCACAGTCCCCAAAGGAAAACTCTTCCCAGGGCAGGAGGAAAACTCTTCCCAGGGCAGGAGGAGCGAGGGCAGCAGCGGGTAATCCCCCCACACACACCCCGGGCCGGGGACTGGAGTGCCAGGCTCTCTAATAACTTCTCTGTCTGGCAGGACCTTGACCCGGTGCCTGTCCCATGTCACTAAAGCCCATGTCACAGTGACCTCCACGGGATTTTGACCCGAGTACTGGACTTTGGTAAGGCCTTTGACACCGTTGCCCACAGCATTCTCCTGGAGAAGCTGGCGAATCATGGCATAGACAAGTGTACTCTTCGCTGGGTTAAAAACTGTCTGGATGGCTGTGCCCAGAGAGTTGTGATCAATGGGGTGAAATCTTCTTGGCGGCCGGTCACCAGTGGTGTCCCTCAGGGCTCAGTTTTGGGGCCGGTTTTGTTTAATATCTTTATCAATGATCTGGATGAGGGGATTGAGTGCACCCTCAGTCAGTTTGCAGACGACATCAAACTAGGTGGGAGTGTTGATCTGCTTGAGGGTAGGAAGGCTCTACAGAGACCTGGACAGGCTGGATCGATGGGCCAAGGCCAACTGTATGAGGTTCAATAAGGCCAAGTGGCGGGTCCTGCATTTCGGTCACAACAACCCCAAGCAACGCTACGGGCTTGGGGAAGAGTGGCTGGAAAGCTGCCCAGCAGAAAAGGGCCTGGGGGTGCTGCTGGACGGCCAGCTTAACATGAGCCAGCAGTGTGCCCAGGTGGCCAAGAAGGCCAACAGCATTCTGGCTTGTATCAGGAATAGCGTGGCCAGCAGGAGTAGGGAAGTGATCGTGTCTCTGTACTTGGCACTGGTGAGGCCTCACCTCGAGTACTGTGTTCAGTTCTGGGCCCCTCTGTACAAGAGGGACATTGAAGTGCTGGAGCGTGTCCAGAGGAGAGCAGCCAGGCTGGTGAGGGGTCTGGAGACCAGGTCATATGAGGAGAGGCTGAGGGAGCTGGGCATGTTTAGCTTGGAGAAGAGGAGGCTGAGGGGAGACCTCATTGCCCTCTACAACTGCCTGAAAGGAGGCTGGAGAGAGGTGGGTGTTGGCCTCTTTTCCCAGGCGAATAATGACAGGACCAGAGGAAATGGTCTGAAGCTGTGGCAGGGGATGTTTAGGTTAGATATTAGGAAGAATTACTTTACTGAAAGAGTGGTCAGGCACTGGAACAGCCTGCCCAGGGAGGGGGTTGAGTCACCATCCCTAGAGGTGTTTAAGAAACGTCTAGATGTGGCACTTCAGGGCATGCTCTGAAGGGCAGAGATTGTAGGTTGTTTGGTTGGACTCGATGATCTTAAGGGTCCTTTCCAACCATGAAGATTCTGTGATTCTGTGATTCTGAATTTGGGTTTCTTAGCACTCTGGCCAGGCACACATCAGAGAGGCAGAGTAGAACCCTGCAACTCCATACCGTGGTGCCTGCGGGAATAAGCGAGCTGGGCAGGAATGGTCCCATTCGTTTCTTGCAGCTGATTTGGTAGCCCACACATGGCTGTGGTGACGGGAGGCAGTGCTGGCTGATGGTGGTGGGATGGTTGTGGCAGCTGCCAGGAGTTCAGCGCTGCTTGAACCGTCTCCTCGTGTGACCAAACCTCGTCCGGCTCGGTGTCACCTTGTGCCAGTCGTGCAGTAAGTGTCACGGCACAGAAATGGCCGGGATGGATTTGTGCTGTCAGGTGAAAACATGACCGCAAAGGTGATGATGAAGACGCCATCAGGCAGGCAAGCCACCCAACAGAGAGCGTCTGACTTCTCTGAGCGGGCTGAATACCCCAGCCCTGAAGAAATGGCTTTCAAAGCGATGGGTGGAAACAAAGGAAAACCACGTCACAGGTATGACACAGAGAAATGACAGCACATGGGCAAAAATGTGCCAGATGGCCTGTACTTGCAAACTGGCCAGGGTGAGGGCCGTGATTTGCGTGCTGGACCTTACCTGAGCCCCACTGCCCAGCCTCCGGGGCAGGCCCCGCCGAGGTGTTGGCCAAAGCCGTGCAGAGCCCCCCGCACAGCGCCGGTGTGTTTGGGGACGGTATCTGGCAAGGCCACTGCGTTTGCAAGCCTGAAGCTGCTTAGCAGGACGCATCTGGCCGGGTGGCTCCGGGGGGAAGAAGGTGTCCCCCCCTTGCTCGGTTCACTAGCAGGGGTGCAACCTAAATGCGGAGGAACTTTGGGGCAGCGGCACCGCCTCCACCAAGCCGGCAGCCCCGAGATGGGGACAGGGGACGCTTGCCACCCCTAAGCGACCCTCAGCCAGAGAGTTTGCCTGGCGCAGGGGATAGGGTGGCCCCACACTGCACCCCCCCCCGGGCAGCCCAGGGTGGCGGGCAGGCAGGAGGGCAGGCAGGGACGGTGGGCAGGCAGGCAGGGGACGGCAAGGCAGGCAGGAGGGCAGGGGCGGCGCGGCCGGCCTGCCCGCATCCCCCCAGGAGAGGGCAGCAGCATTCCCACGCATCGCCCCGCCGATGGGCGCAGGGGGGGTGGACCCTCGGCGTGTCCCACGCAGCCCCGGCAGCACCTGCCTCCCCGGGGAGGGATGGACAGATGCCCCCCGGGGAGCCGTCGCTCGCCCCCTCCCCGCCGGGGCTCTCCCTCCCGTGGGCCCGCACGGGGAGGACCGGCCGGGGCAGGCAGAGCTGCGTCTTCATCTCCGCGGGTCAAGGGGGATGCGTTTTACCGCGGCTAGAGAGAGTTAAATATTCTCCTTCGAAAGAACGTGTTCTTCCTGGGAGCGGAAAGCTGGTTTCACGGGAAAAGGAAAAGAAAAGGGGAAAAAAAAGGAAAAAAGGAAAAAAAGGAAAAAAAAAGAAGAAAGAAGAAAAAAGAAGAAAAATTAAAATTAAAAAAGAAAATTTAAAAAAAAAGAGAGAGAAGAAAAAAGGAGGGGAAAAAAAAAACCTCTTAAGAGTTTCAGTTGAAATCTCTGCAACATGACCAGAATATAAACATTTCTAGCTTCTAGCATTAATAAATGCATTGCTGTGGACCTGTAATGAAGACATCTGGTCACTCAGTACATCTCATTTTTATAATAATAAACGTGACATTACAGAGCAAAATTAGGAAGTAACTAACTTTTTCAGCTGTGGTTCAGAATCAGGGCCTGAAAAAGGCATGGACCTCTTCTCTGATAATAGAAAAATTTTGTTACCAGGCAGAAATCGGCATTTACCCTAACTGACAACTCGGCTGTTGAGCAAACTTAGTTAATTTTCTTATATGAGCGGTCCCGTTGTCTTTCTGCTCAACCTCATCAAAGGGCTTGTACTCACAAATAAAGCAAGCAAGATTTGGCCTTGGCCAGGAAATCTCAGAAATAACTCTAACAATATCGGAAGTCTTGTGTGCCTATACAGTCCCAGTTATTCTTGACAACACATCTTGACAACACATCCCTGACTACAGGGAAAAGTATGTATCGTTCATCAGAAGGAAGAGCCTTAACACTGAAGAAACAGAACACATCAAATGAGTATTGATTTCCTATGCCATCTTGCTGGATTTGTGGAGATGGCAGTATGAACCAGGGAAAATGAGCAGTTTGAAGCTGTGGACCTGGTTCTCCTCTCTCTCTGTCTCCCTGCTGCCTTCAGTGTCCTGATTTACGCCACTGTGAGCTAAGAACCAACCCCTTTTTTTGAGTTTTCTTGGCATCTTCGAAGAATGATGGCTTGGATAAAGCCTTTTAACCGAAGGGCTGGAGAAGGAGGGACAGACTGTAAATGTCACGGCAGTGCCAGAAAATTAAGTGATACCCTGGATGTAAGGAATAAAGAGGGAAAGGAGCCAGGGAGGACTGGGAGGCCGGGTGCCTGGGGAGTGGGATGGCCTCGGGAAGGGAGACTGGGGCAGGCAGCAGCTCAGAGGGGAGAAGGGGCTCTGCCCCTTGCGCCGAAACTGCTGCCCAGGGGACAGACAGCTCCTCGACTGAAATAGGGGCCAGCGAGAGCAGCGGGGTGTGAGGGTTGTCCACAGAGAGGCGTCTCTGAGGTTGTGAAAATGGAAGTCTTTTTATTTTTGTTAATCTTCACTAATTTCTTTCCGAAAATGGCGAAGCTCAACATGAGCAAAGATCAGTGTATCACATCTTCTTTGCAAAACCATCCCCTGCCTACAGAAAAATTTTCTTCCCTGTCTCCATTACAGTCCTGCGCATCCATGTTAATTCACAGGGCCAACGCTGGCTCCTTCATGTGCTGGTCGTGGCTGATGCCGAAGCCTAACAGCGCGTCACCCAATTCAATGCCCATTTTCCAGACTTCACAGAGCATCAGGAGGCGGTCCAGACGACAGTTGCACAAAAGTAATAAATTAAGGACTCAAACACACATCCCCATCGCACCCAGGAAAACGAACTTGTGAGGAAATAAATATATTAAATAAATTATTGGCATGTAGACTCATTTTTGGTAAGCTGCAAGTGGAAATCATCATGGCAATACTGTGTAATGGTCCGAGCCAATTCTTATTTTCAAAATATTATGTGAGCTTTGTTTAAAAATGGTTGACAAACACTTGTCTAGCTGCACTATTTCTGACCAGCCTGAGCCACCGTGCCTCTTAGCACAGTCCTGTTGGAGAATTATTTTTCTTTGTGCGTAGCAAAGAATATGAAAGCATTTTCTCTCAGCGCAAGAAGACGGAGTCACGCCTGCACTAAACCATGAAGAATGAACAAGGCAACAAGTCAGGGAAAAAAGCCATTTTTAAATTATTTACAATCATTTTGGTCTTTAATTCAGAAGAACCCCAGAATTTATTAGTGGCTTCGCAAATCGAATGCCAAATCCCATGCTTCAGCCAGGAGAACTTGCGAGCAATAACGCTGCATCAGCTACTTGGGAATCAAGGAAGGTCAGACACTGGAAATGCAAAGACATGCTCAGGAACGCCATTCTCTAGGTGAGTACAAGAAACTGCTATCGCCAACTAAAACTTCGGGCATTTTGGACTCACAGGAAACGGGTGACAGTGCCTCATACAGAATGCATTTTTAGGAACCCTCTGCAAATTCAGGGATTATTTCCTGAAGTAGCCAAATGAAACGAAGAAGGACTAATAGCAGCGAGGTTTTCCAAAGAACTGCTGAGTAGATTTGCTGTGCCTGACTGGCCGACTCGACCAGGATGTGCAATGTGTTTGTCTTGGTCAATTATACAGCAAATTATGAGCAGAGGATTTTTCTCACCCTGATCCAAACCACCACATTCTCGTTTTGGAGAATCGTGAACCTCCTCCATGTCAGAGTTTAATCAGAGTTAGATGCAACCTAATACATCCAACTCCTCCTTGTGGCTATCTGGTTCACTTGGGGGGAGGCTGAACCTCCACCCAACATCCTCAAGGGATCAGAGGTTACTTTTCTGACCACCACTGTCCACAGGGACCTGCCCAGGACTCATCTGCATTTCTCCATAGCCACCCGCTCCTGAAGCCCATGGCTGTTGTAGCCTCTGGTGGATACTCAGACCACCTCAGCCAGAATGAGCTGGGTGGAGGAGACTTGGACACTGTCCTGTCCCCGGGGCTAAGGTGTCAGAAGGAACTGAAGTGACCTGAGATGGTGAGCCAGAAAGCCAGCATTAATTTTCCCGTTTCCAACCAGATAGACAGAGAACAGAAAGACAGGCCATCCCTGTCCAACCCTCTTCCCTGTTTAGCACCATCACACTTCTGAAGAGGGAAAACAACCCCACATCTTCATTTGAAGGTTTTTGTTGTCTGTAAGCGTATAACACTGCAATAGCTTGAGAAATCATAGATAGCGCCATATGATCTTTGCTTAGACCTTAAATGTTCGCATATAATACTCTCTATGAATCCAATGCACAGAGAAATGTCATTTCCATGCACCTGTCAGAATTTTTGCTGTAGGGAAAAAAAAAAGAGTACATTATCTTTTTAGAATCATGACTAGAAAACAATTAATTGTCAGTAGGCAATCCTACCAGTCTGAAAAGATCCAGCTTGAAATAAGTTTATGGGGTTTTTTTTGTTTGCTTTCTTTTTTCAGGATGCTGCCCTTGAGCAATTGAATGATACCACATTTAAGGTCCTGGGTGGCATGCCATTTCCTTACTCATATGCATCTAATTAAGTCTTAATTGTGCCATTCGTTATGAAATGAAAGAAGAGCTGTTAGACTGGGTATCTTTCTTGACAGTAAAACAGGATGATACTGATGAAATAGCTAATGTATAGAAAAAGAACAAAAGTGTGCGGGGGAAAAAAAGACTTTTTAAGATAATTATGTTAAAATGCAGCAGAAACATTAGAAGCAGCATAACAATGAAATTGCCACAAATAACTTCTTGATCAACACAAATAGCGTGAAAGTTACATTCTTCTTGTAGCTCACCAAAGTGTGGATGACTGTCCACGCTCAGAAATACCCAGTGAGCCAAATTCTGCTTTTAGTTACCTTTGTGTTGGTGTGGTATCATCCCAGACTCCTCTTCAGAAGGAAGAAACCCAAAACCGTTCTTCTCTTTTGCACAGATTGTTTCTTGCTACTCATACGTCCCCACTGAATTTCACCAAGTTCCCAAAGCAGAGGTCTAAAATACGGCTCATAAAGGAAGTGATGGGCCAGGCTTCAGCAGGCATTGGATTCTCTTCCGCACCCATCCAGTTTCACTCCTTCTGCATGCAGCAAGCCCAAATGGGTCAGTCAAGGACACCCGCCAGCAGTCCCGCAGGAGCAGGAGTCCTTCCCTCCCACACCCACGTGGCTGGGATTGAAGCAATGGTGCAGGACCTGATATGAACTCATCACCTGAGCTAAGGAAGAACATTTTGACAGGTGTGTCCACTGAAGATACACCTGCCCTGCAGAGTTCTTTGCTTTACATCTCCTTGTGTTGCACCTAAGCACTTCCTTTTACCCTTAGTAGTAGGAAATTATCTATTTACCAATATAATTCCCTAGGAAAAGTTCTTCCCTTCCTCTCTGGATAGAGGATCACAGCAAGATGAGCCATAACAGCAGAATGGCCCTAAACATGATGGATTATTTCAGTAAAGTTCTCCTTAGTATGTAAGGACTGATTATCCTACATAGCTGCAATCTTACCCATCTATGTTGATAGTGGGAAAAAAGCAAAAAAGGCAAATTGGGCAAAATTTCAGATTATTATAACAGCAAGGTGCCTGCTGGTGAGGAGTTGGCAGAAACACCAGTGGAAGGGACAGCCTGGGGCGCTGTCGTTGAAGTCCGTCATGGCTGCTTCCCACCCAGCCTCAGCCAGCTGCAGCCACTGCACCCCAAAATAGACCAGAGGCTCTGAGCCTCGTGACGCAGGAAAGCTGTGGGCTTGTTGGGATGGAGCTGTTAGGAGCTGTGAGGGACTTGGGAAGAGCCAAGAGTTGTTACCGCCTGGGGTATGTCACTAGCGTTGATCCATTGTGGTTTCCACAAAGGGCCAAACATTCTCAGCTGTGAATTTGCAAGTCTGCTCAGCGGAGTTCACCGAGGTTGTGTGCATGCAAGAAAGGGAGCACAATCTGGTCAAGAGGCTATAAACATAATATGGAATACCAGATGGCTTTCCTTATGCTAGCAAGAGCCGGCCAGGCACTTCCAAAAGGCTACAGACAGTTGAAGACCCTTGATGAAATTTTGTCAGAAGTTGCCATCACACCTCACAGTATTCATTGCCATGTTTCAGTCCCGGGCCCTCTGCTGTGACCTGACAGTCACTTCCCCGCTTCCAAGGGTTCACATGGAATTTATTAAAAAAAGCCCCACAAATACTAGTATCTCAGATGTAAATATCACATGGAGTGAATGCATCTTGTACTGTTGGGATGATATTTATGGGGGTTTTATTTTTAATAGCTTCTTTTTCAAATTCTTTTTTTCCATGTAGAGCGTTTTCATAAAAAAAAGAAAATTATAGTCCCCCCCCAAAAAAAGAAAAACAACCAACAACAATAGGAAAAAACTCCTCAATCTGTTTCCAGTCCTAAAACTGATCTAGCACCGTGTACTTGATCTTTCTCTACTGGGAGGAACTGTACAAACCTATCTGCAGAGCCAGTGCAGACAACCTGGCCGCCCTGGCCACAGCACGCCCCTGAAACCTCTGGCTGGCAGGAATTAGCTCTATTCCATATTCAAGGAGACAGTCGTACTGGCTCCTTCCAGGGGTGAGGGACCCCAAGCATATCATCCTATCGAGAAGGTAGTTTCAGCAGCAGAGGAGAGGCCAGGCTGTGGGAACCAAGAAAATAATGATATTTTATTTTCCTGCTCTTCCTGGACTGAATTAATTGAAGTGTTTGAAAGAGAGGAGTTATTCATTCAACGGGAACCTGTAAATTCTTTAGCAACATGGGCAAACCTTTCTCAGCAGCAAAGGAATGAGTTTGTGAATGTCTTGAACTGGTCTGACGTGGTGTCCCACCATCTTCCAGCTATTCAGAGCCTGCGTATCTTTGTCCACAGACGGTAAAAAAAAAAAAAAAAAAAAAAATAGTAAGGAGCGGGTGATCGGGGGGAATTTCCCACGGGGTTTTCAACATCTTCCCTCCCGGTGAAAGCTGGTGGGGGGGAGACTGGCGAGTCCCCAGCACCGACTGGGGCCAGCCCGCGCTTTCCGTAAGCTCGGTCCGACAGCTGTCCCGCATCTTTTGGGCTTCTGTCCGGTTCTCAGACCCCTTTGGTGGGGGGCGGGGGGGGAAGCGGGGATCTGAGAGCCGGACGCGAGCCCTTTTCCCCGCCCTGGTCAGCCCCAGAAGGAAGGTGGTGGGTTGTCTGGGGTTTTTTTCGCATGGGGAGGGGGTTGTTTTGAGGAGCTTTGGGAGCGATGCCGGCCTCCCCCCCCGCCCCGCTTCCCCCCCCTCGGCCCCGCCGCCCCAGGCCCCGCCGCCGCCGGGGTCGCCTCCCCTGCCCGGGGCCGCGCTGGGACTCGGCTTTTTGTTATTTTCACGGAGCAGATATTAATTAAAAGAAATACATGATTAAAAAGTAATGAGTTGAATAAAAATTATCTCCGCTCATTTTCTGATTATGTTAATTGTTAAAAACCCTTCAATCACGCTGTTGCAGTCAATGGGTTTTAATGTGAAATTAGTGGGCTCTTGATAACTTACAGTCCAGAATAATCCTGGAGGTTTAGTCATCATTCCTAATAACGAGATGTTACTGAGAACGGAGATTTTACATGATTTTGCTACATTCAGCCCTTCCCCCAATGAAAGGGTCTGCCTTTGTGGCACACAACTTCAATTTTCGTGCCTGCGACTACTTTGTTAGTCTTACCCTGTATACTGCTCCATTATACGCCAATTACATATTTTATGTGTCTGTGTGTCGTCTGAATATTAAAAAAAAAAAAAAAAAAGGAAAAAAAACCAAACCACAACCAAAACCAAACGCGCGCCCCATATAAGGACAGAAAAACATTTTTGTCCCTCAGGGATTCCTAAATTTATTTTTCCTGTCTAACTCATCTTGAATCTTGCGACTGTTTCTCTTCTCTGATTTAATTATCTCCCTAAGAGCTAAGCACAGGTTCACACTGAAAGTATTCAAAGTAATTAAACTGTTTGTTAGGAGAAAAAAAAAATGCATTTGCCGCTGGACGCCACGGACAGGCTTAAAGACTACGGGGGGAAAAAATATGGAGAGTTTCTCCGATGGGTGATCGCAAAGAACCGGGTGTTTGAAATAACTTCAGCCCCGCGGTTCGGAAATGCTGCGAAATTCGCCTCTCATAGGAGGAGGAAATTATGGCCCCCAGACCACTCTTGTTTTAGCCAAGGCGTTTCTTCCCTAGAAATTCGTTTAAGAAAGGTTTCATTTTCATGCAGATAACTAAATTTATCCTTTGCTCTTCGACAGCCTTGAAAATTTGCATCTAAAAACCGCTCCTCGCACCCACCTAACAATTTAGCTAAAATCTCCAGCACTGACAGCAGATTGACTCCTGGCTGGAAGGAAAGGTGCGGGGCGAAGAGAGGAGCGGTTTCGGGGAAGCCATCGGCGCTGCCAGCCCGGGATGTGCCCGAATTCCTTCGCAGGGGCTTCCCCCGCCGCGGCCAGCGGGCGCAACCGACGGGCAGCCTGTTCCGTTCCGCTCTTTTAGGTTAAAAAGCGGGGGGGGGGAAGAAAAGGGGGAGGGAAAAAAAAAAAGAAAAAAAAAAGGCAGCGGCAAAATTGGAGCTCGCTGTTTGTGCGTGTGTGTGTGTGTGTGTGTGCGCGCATACCCACGTATTCCTTCCCCCCGAGACAAAGTGCTGGTGCTGTGCATCTCTCTGTCACCGCAAGGATATCTAATTACTGCTGACAGATAAGAAAAGACGTTTTCGTGCGGACCGAGGGGGCTGGAGCGGGGGCGGCGGAGTGCGGGGCGCATTCCCGGCCAGCCCCGCGCTGACGAGGCTAGGGAAAAGTCTCCTTTACGGCGACCTGGGCTGCTGCTGCTTTAATATTGATCCCCTATTACCGGCGGCGGGGGGCGGGTGTTTGCTTGGGGGTAGGGGCGGACAGGATCCTGCACCCCTGCCCCTGGCTCCTTTGGGGTGGGGGGAGGCCGTTCAGGATCGGGCCCTTTGGGGAAGCGGCGGGGCAGGGGCAGCACCCCCGTGTCCCGTCCGTTCCTGTCCCGTCGCGACCCCCCCCCGCTCCCCGTCCCGGAGCAGCTCCCGGGGGTGCCGAGCCTCAGGGAGGAGGGAGAATGTTATGTCCTAATGTGTTGTGAAGGGGGAGTGCTTGGGGGCTTGTGGTTTGGTTTGTTGGTTTGGTTTTTCTTGGGTTTTTTTGTTATTTTGTGTTTTTGGTTTTGTTTTTTTTTTATTAACTCGCTCTTCTCGTAAAAAAAGAGCCATTTTTTTACAAAGCCCCGCTGCCCCCATCTGAGCCCACCCCCGGCAAAGCTCTCTAAAGCGGGGCGGGGTGGGGTGGGGGGATCCCTCCGTGCCGGGCCCCCTCGCTGGCTCGTTTCCCTATTTTCATCCGCTGTTAGCTGAAGATCATTTTAATAAATAACAATGAAAGGGGAGCGCAACTAGAGGGCTTGTCGGCAACATTCAAAAGCCAATAGAGTTTATAATTCTACTCTATCATTTCTTATTGATTAGAGTAATCAAGATAAAAAGCTAGCCGGGCTCCGAGAAGTTCAGCGGCATATCATTAAAGATAAGAGTCAGTTAATTCTGGCGCAGGGGTAATGGTGCCGGCGATGAAGAGTTCATTTGCATGAGATGCTGAGCCCCGTAACAAGAGGACAAAAATCACTAATTAGGACTGCAGAGTGTCTCGAGTTCTTCAAGCACCCTTCGAGATGAGGGATGATGCAAAGAGACCGCACTTTTATGTAAATCCAGGGCAGGACACCGCGACCGGGGTGCTGCTCCCCGGCAGGGATCGCCGAACGGGGCCGGGCTGGGTCCCCGGGGCCGCTCCGGGGCTGGCGGCCGGGCCGGGCCGGGCACCGGTGTCCGCCGCCGCCTCACCGAGCCTGCGGGACACCGGCTGCCCCGAGCAGCCCGGGCAGCGGGGGAACTCGGCGGCAGCAAGTGCCGGGCTTGCCCTGAAATCTGCGGGGTTGGGAGGACACGACAAGAAGGAAAAAATAATAATAATAAAAAAAACCCCGTAGCTTTGCTCAAAGGTTTATTCGTCAGGTTTTAGGAAAATAGAGTGAAAAATAAGCCTTCACGCTGATGAAAAATAAAATAATAAAAAAAGCAGGCACCCGTGAGCCTGCGGGCAGCTACGAGTTGCTAAAAACTAGGGAAAGCGTTTTGCAGCAGCCTTCAAGCCTCTCGTCCTCTCCCTCCCGCTGCCCACGGGTACCCGGACGCCTCCTTCCGCACGGACCACGAGTGGGGCCAGCGCCCCCTCTTTTCACCGTGGCTACCCTCTTCCCCCTTGTCCCCCCCTCTTCTCTCGCCCCCTCTCTGCCCGCACGGGCGGACCCAAAACTGAGCGAAGCCCCTCAGCTTTTGGCAGCCCTCCGCGGGGGAAGGACACCCCGTGGGGCCTTCGGGAAACTCCCCGCAAAAGCCGGGGCGAGCATCAGCGGGCTGAGAGCTATAAAGTTGTTTACTTGCCCGAAAGGCATCAGCCGCGGGAGGCTTGGCAGCTGGCTATTAGCGCTAACTTTGCCCCTCGCTTGGCCGGGGAGTAAAGGATTCACGGCCTTCTTTTGGCTAATTGTAGGTGTCAGCGTGGAAAGTGGCAATGTTTGCCGCCTCTCAAAAGTCTCACTGTCTCTCTCGCCCCCGGTCAGCCCCCCTGCTCCGCCACACACTGCCCCGCACGCACACGCACACGCAGGACCAGGTGCCCCGGCTAACAGGCACCCACGGCCACCTCGCACTTTCTCCCGTGTTCGCACCTTTCTCTCTCCGCACACGTCCTCTCTCACCCGCCCCCCCTCGCCGTGCACACATCTCTAGGCACGCACACTCACGTATTCACGCGTGGGTACCCCTCTCCATCTCTCGGAGCGCATACACGCACGTTGGTGTCTCGGGTGCTCGAATGCCCCAAGGCATCCACCAAGCCCCTCGCACATCCCTTCTTGCACACCTTCACACACACACACACCCCCCCCCGCACCCCTTTGCATGCCCCCTCACACTCACATGCACACCCCCGCGCACACCTCCCCTGCAAAGCTCACCTGCTCACACGCCCTCAGACAGACAGACAGACAGACAGACACCCCGCTTCCCAAGCACCGACACCGCCCCCCCCGGCACCCCTCGTCCCCCCGCAGACCCCCCGAGCCAGGGCCCGGGCCGGTGCGGAGGAGGGTGGTGGCTCTCCTCCCGCCTCGCCTCCCCGGTCCCCGGCTCTTTGGACTTTTGTCTGGCTATGTGGCTGAAGGCTCCTTTCCCCTTGTTCTTCCCATAGAGAATAAAGTCAGTCTGTATTTAATGGTTATGGCGGATGTGAGGAGGATTTGGCAAATGAAGAGGCCTTTTGCTCTAAAATATTGTTCCTTACGTCGTGTGAGTCTACCAACCCACCACGACCCCATATTCTTCTCCGGGTGTCTGACTCGAATGACAAACGAGCTGATTTTTTCAGTACATCGCTGGGAAATGTAGTGAGTGATAATAGAGATTTCTCTTTCATTTTTTACGCTTGACTTGGTTATTGTTGCTTTTCTTTTCCCGTGATTCCTTCTGAGGATTAGCTCTGACTTCCCCACTATTGGCGGTCAAAGTGGCCCAAACTCTGGATGACAATTGATGGGGATCAGGGGATTGCCCATTCTGTGCCTGTAAGAACTGATTTGTGCCAGAGAAACTCATCAAGTATAGGCGAAGAATAAAAAGCATTTGGGGGTAAATGTATTCATTGAGAAGGGTTCTTCCAAATTGCTTCTAAGTTTTCTTAATGAAAAGTAACGCTTGCAGCAATCAACGGCTTTTTGACGGATTACAAACCTGGGTAGGACTATGGGGCTGCATTTAAAAGTGCCCCAGCCTTAGCATGGGGGCAACTTGCTCACAAAAGTGTAGGAACGAGGGTCAGGCCGCAAAATACAAAGCTGAGGTTTGATGCGTGTAGGAGTAATGAAAGGTGCATTAATTTATTAACATGGTGCGCGCAGGAAAAGTGAAAGAACAGCCCGGTGTAAGAAGAATCATTAACTCTCTACCCCAGGGACCCACCCAAGGCTCGCCATTTACATCAAAATAGTTATTGTATCTTTAGAGAGACAGACAGCGAAAAATCCCGCAGCAGCAACAGTCCGTGTAAGAGGTGGAGGATAGGAGAAAAAAGAAAAGAGAAGAAAAGAGAAAGAAAAGAGAAGAAAAGAGACGAAAAGAAAAGAAAAGAAAAGAAAAGAAAAGAAAAGAAAAGAAAAGAAAAGAAAAGAAAAGAAAAGAAAAGAAAAGAAAAGAAAAGAAAAGAAAAGAAAAGAGAAAAGAAAAGAAAAGAAGAAAAGAAAAGAGAAAAACGAAGGGAGAAGAGGGCAGAGGAGGAGGTGTCAGCGGAGGTAGAGGGCCGAAGGGAAAGGGCGGGGGCGCGGTGGCCCCGGCCCCATCCCGGGCCCCGCCGAGCCCCCAGCCCCGCTGCCGGCGGTCCCCCCGGGGCGGCGGGCGCGGTGCAAGCGGGGCTCGGGGCCGGTCCCTCTTCCCGTCCCGGTCCCGGTCCCGGTCCCGCCGCGGGGCGTTGGGCAGCGGCGGCGGGGACCGAAGGGACACCGGTGCACGGCACCGTCGCCGCGTCCTCCCCCCGAAGTGTGGCTTCGGGCGTTTAAACATCGATTTTGTTAATTAGTCTAATCATTAAGGGCCGGGGAGAGCGGCCGAGGAGGGGGGCAGCGGGCGGGAGGCGGTGTTCAGCGCGGGGACAAGGCTTTGTCCCGGGCTGGGTTAGCGCTCCGCCGGGCCGGGCCGGGCCGGGCTGTATTTCGCTATTCGTGGGGCTTTTTACTTTTTTTTTTTTTTTTTCCCCCTCGTATTTTTCTTAAGCAGTCGAAGGACACAATGAGAACGGCCCCGAAGTGAAAAGGGTTAGACCGGGAAGGGGATCCGGGAGGAATCTCCAGCCCTTCCCTGCCTTCCCTTCAAACCCGAAAGGCCGGAATATTAACTTTTTTCCCCCTGCATCTTGTCAATGCTATCATGGCTTTGATGGGAGGGTCTTCAAGGTGGCACATTTCTGAACTTAACCCCTTTTCAAACTAACTCTCTACCTCCCTTGTTAGTGCCCAGCTCTGAACTTCTGAAGAGTATTTTTGTGTGAGTCAGGGTTCATTCACTCGGGGGCTTTTGTAGGACTTTCTTCCTTTCAGCCCTCAGTGTGTTACACCAATTAAAGGACGACGTGCTGTAAATGTAATGGGCCGAGCAGTGATTGTTTTTGACAAGCAACAAAACACATAGATCCACCCCTTAGATTAGGCCGTTGAAGGGAGGTTCATGCCGGTCAGTTTACTGAATAGTTCATGAACTGTAATTCTGAGGGCTTGTGTGAAAGAAAATGTCTCTCTCCCTTTCTTTTTTTTTCTTTTTTTTTTTTTTTCCCCCTCTAAAAAGAAGAAACACCAAGCATCTAGGGGGAAGGGGATGGCTGGGAGGGTGAGGGGAGTTGGAGGAGAGCAGAGGTGGCTTTGTCTTGTCATTTAGAAAGAAAAAAAAGAAGCTAACAGTCAAGCCACTTTATGTCACTAAACATGTCAGCCTCCTTTGCAGAGATGCTCCTCTCTGTACATCTTTATAGGCAGCCTTGAGCTAATAATCTGCTAACTGCTTCCATCCACGCAGTATTTTTATCTGTCTCAGAGCACCCTTGTAGCAGGACCAGAAGCCTTGGTAATTCTGACTTCATTTCACAGGAGGAAGAAAATGTGGACTAGAGTTGAATCTTCGAGGAGGACAAAGCACAAGAGATATCGCAGCCCAATATACAAGAAGTATCACAGCCCAATCCTGTTCCTTGTCACCTCACTGGGGGAAGAAAAGGGGGGGAAATCCTCTATAACCCAAACTGGAGCTGAGTCAAAGGGGTTCGGGAAATGGAAAATGATCCTTCCGCAAATGCTCAAGGGCAAGGGGATGCTGGGCTTGTCGTTTATTTAAGTCAAAGCAACTTGGATATTTCCAGGGAAGGGGTAGGCACAGTTACAGGCTGTGGAAGGAGTAGGAAGAAAGAGATGGATGTTTCTTCTTGAAAAGAAGTGAGTTCCTTCAGCCTTTCCTATGAAGATTATCCTGGGCACGTCACATTCTCTTTAATCCCAGAGGCATCTGCGGTCCTGCAGCTGCATGGGTACCACGTGCAGGTTTCTGAAGGGAATAGTGCAATAGTCCACAGTAGCACAACTCTGTTGAGACGGGATGGGAGCAGATACGGCACAGAAATGCCTTCAGAGCCCTTTGGGAGAGGGGTGCGCCTTAGTGTGCAACCCCAAAAGCCAGCCTGTGGGGCGACCTCTGGGAAGGAAGCTACCTCGGGAGCTCCCGCTGAAGAAACCCAACATGATTTGCTCTCTGTTTTTGTCTGGGCATCATTTCACTCCTGAATTGTTAAATAAAAAGATGTGTCTTACTTTCAGATGTGCTGTTTCTTTAGGCATTTTTTAGTAACTCCCAGGGCTTGTTAAATCCCTGTCAATTCCTGCAGGGACGCAGCAAACTCCGAATTGTGCAAACGATGACTCTCTCTCGAAGATCCAGAATTATCGCCCTGCAATAACCAGATCGCAGCCGTCTGAGCCCAGGCAGCAGCGCACAGCAAATTTTTCTAACTCTTCTTCCCTTCAGCTCAATACAATGGGACCTAATTCCTGCAACACTTTTTTTGGACGCAGCAAGTTGTTTACACTGGTAATAAGCGCACTGTATGCGCTGTAAAATTTGTACTTGTTACTGCAGGAGATTAATGAATATGTGAATCACAGCTGAGGAGTTTAACTCTCATTGACTTCATTATGCAGAAGGTATCAGGAAACAAAAAGACACGTGTGCTAACTCATAAACAGAAGTACATTGCTAATTCCAGTCTACAGGCCCCACTAGAGCAGACTTTACATCTGCTCCCCCAAAAAGGGCTGTGTGACGCTCACGCTGGCACATCGACCACAGTCATTTGAGGCCAAAAATGCCATGGGAGATGGGGACGCTGTGCAGATGATGGGCAGAAATCAAAGAGGAGCTCTCTGACTCGGGGGGCTGAAATCTGCTCCCGAGGGAGGCGGATGGGTGCAGGCCAGCGAGGACCGAGAGATGCTGCACGCTGTGTGCCTTGCAAAGGGTAAGATCACTGTCTGATCTGTGTTTGATTAATAACAAATTTCACTAAAAAAAAAATGATTAAAATTTGATTGAAATGCTGCAAAATATTGTGGTACACGCAGAAATACGTGAAAGAGCCCCTTCCTCTATTTCCCACCCTTCTCAGCAGCCGGGGGAGAAAACTCCACCTGGTAAAATGATGTAGAGGTATTTCCTCATACAGAGGCTTCCTGAAGAATTTCTTCTTCTTCTTCTTCTTCTTCTTCTTCTTCTTCTTCTTCTTCTTCTTCTTCTTCCTTTCCAACTAGGTCTTCCCAAAAGACATAGCCCAGGACAGCTAAGGAAATTCTCTTTTTCAGGTTAGGAGAGAATATTCAAAACAGCCAAGTAAAACAAGTTCTAAATTTGTAAACATTTCTGTGGTGCAAACGGCCCGTTCTGGTTGCATAGCGGTAGGGCAATTCTCATTTGGGAGAGAAAGCATAACCCACGCAGGGGTTGCCAGTTGTACGTAATGTAGCTGTCCTAAGCCCGTGCCAAACAACCTTTCTGCTATGCCAAACCATCCCAGATTTTGTGTAAATTTATTACACCAAGCACACAGCAGCTGTTTAATTGCAGAGAATTTAGGACAGGAAGTGAAGAATAAATCTGCATCCAATTGAATCCGCAGCATGTAATTATCTGGAGCACAAATGGGTAAATAACTAAAACTAATGTGTCTAGGAAAATAAAAGCACACATATAGACACATATTTGTGTGGGGAATGGAAGTGTGTTTCATTCAAGTAAAATGACTCACTCGCAACGTTCCCTTGATCTGGCTCCAAGTGTTTGCAGCGTGCCTTGCGATTCTCGCCTGAAGAGTGCTACATGACTTCAAAGCACAGTAACTTTTTTTCCAGGTGTTACAGAGTATTTTACAGCAGCAGATCTCATGATCTGGCGGCTCGGAATAGTAGGCAGGAGGAAATTAGCCTGTAAATTCACCACAGAAATTAGCAGAGATTTGTGCTGTATCAGGGTGGCCGTACTCTCTTCCAAGGGATGTAGAGGAATGAGAAAAGGCATCCAATTTTACCAGTGAAGAAATGACTGTGTTTGTGGCTTCCTCAGAACTGGAGAAAATGAGGACCAGGAAGGATTCATTTTTATACTCTCTCAGAGAGAAATACAGTATTTTTTACACTTTACGCAATTCTGAACTTTTCCCAAGGAGAACAGAGAAGAAGGAGTGTGGGTGTGTTTTCTCAGAACAGATTTGCATTTTTACCGATTGCTGTGAAAATTAATATTTGAAAATGGACCAGTGAAAAAGTGTACACTCAATGAAGGTGGACAGTCTGCAGTAAACTGCCCCAAAAAATATAGGGAGGGTGTTCTGGCTAGTAGATAGACGACTGGTCAGTAATGTAAACCCCTGGGGAGATGATTTTCAGATCTCCTCCCCAAATAGATGTCAAAAGCACCGTCCTGCTTATCCAAGTTCATACGGTGTGAATACAGCACTGGGTAGCTGCATGCAGCAGGACGGCTATAGTCTGAAAAACCTGTAACTGAGATTTATTTGTAAATGTGGTATCCAGAAAGAGTGCCTACTAATCCGCTCCCTGCATTTTCCCTCTTTTCCTCTATGTAATTTTCCACGGCTTGCATAACCATTTGGACACTCATGTTAACATTGTATGCCCATTCCCAAAGCTTTCAGCCACTTTTGCAGTCTTCTTAACTCCCGGGCTTTCTCAAAAAACCCACTGGAGGCGGAAAAAAAAAAAATTCCACTGAACTAATCATACACATTTCTTTTGGTGTCAAAGTTTATTAAAGATTTTAATTTTTTTTTTTAATGGAGATATTTTTTGGAGATGAAGCAAATGGAGAGGATCAAAGCAATTTTTCATTACTGGGTGGCTGAATGATGGTTAGTGAGACTAGAGGAGATTGACTGTTTTGTAGAGAGATTAGCAGAATTCACATCGCTGCTGAATGAAAGGTGGAGGAGGCAGAAACCCTAAACAAGTGAATTCAATTACCTCTGAAAGGAATAGGGTAAATGAGGATTCTCTCTTTGGGTTTGCTCCAGGAAATATTTCTGAAAAGTTTGTTGAAGAATACCAGTCATCCAAACCCTAATTTTGCTATTGTGTAAAAACTCCTCGCTCCATGGCAGCTTGTGATTTGGAAACGCTTCCCTTGTTTTGTGTACGCCGTTGGCGTGTCACCTCTTCATTTAATTTCGCTCTCAAATTACACCACCCAGTGCAACTTGTTTGCACATGTGGCAAAGGGTTTCAAAAGGAATACAAACCTGATCCCAAGCCCACCGGAGTTAAAAGAACGGGTCCTCCTCAGCTTCCCTGGACAACCGCCCCGGCAGAGGAAGCACGGAGCTGCCTTGGGGGGGTGCGGGCTCTCAGCGGGGAGATGCACTGGGGTGTGATTGCTGGCATGGGGAGGGACGTTGAGCTCTGAGCTTTGGCATGCGCTGGCACCGCCTGCGTCAGCCTAGAGTTCACGACCTGCAAAGTTTGGATTTTCAGTTTATTTGCTATGTGGCGATTTTGCAAGCAATATGGCATAGTAGGAAGTAACGTTGGTTCCACGGGCTATTAGAGCAAGATCCATTGATTAAGAAGTGGCACGATCTTGCTGCCAACCTGTATCTCTGATGGGTCTCCCTGGAGCAGGAGAGCTCCTGCAGGCACGCAGTGCTCTCCTCTCCTTCCTGCAGCATTTGTGGGTGCTAAGCACAGAGGTCATCCCAGCTCACTTGGGACCTCCAGGCATTGCCAGTGCAAGGACTAGGAGCTGAGGCGGTGACTCCTGCGGGGCTATGGAAAGAGGAGGTACCCCAGGGGCACCTCTCCCCTCATTCTGACGTGCCAGAAGGTATTGCTGGACAGACACACAGTGGAGAGACACTGACTTGCAGATGTTTCTTCCAAGCAGAGATTTCTCCTTTCCACACCTGCTGGGCCCCTGCTGTCCCCAGCATGGTCTCTTAGCGCTGCAAACCTGACATACCCCCAATTCCTTCATAATTCCCACCAAGCCTCAGTCTGTACCTGCCAACCTCTGTTTCCTCCAAGCATCCCCTGTGAGTGTCACTGCCTGCCCCACATCCCCCCAGCTTATGGGACACAGCTCCATATCTTTAGCCCTACCGAAACCTCCTCCTAAGTTGCAGATGCCATAGAAAAGCCTCACAGCCTCTCAGCAATCAGACTTATTGGGTGAGGTGCTGTACAGGATGCAGGGTGAAAACTGGTCTCTGCCCTTCACGGTCTCCTAGGTCATGTCCTGAGTTTATCCTACCCCTTCCCAGTTTCCGCCCTCATCCATTCCCATTGCAGCAGGTGGGGTTACACATTTTTCGCTCTAAAATAACTATGTACCTTGGCTGTATGTTCTGGGGAAGTAGACTGGGGCTTATGTTGATTAAAACACAGCTAACCTTTGAGGACCCATTTCAGCATTTTTTTCTCCCCTCCCTGCCCCCTGAAAAAGTAAAAGTAAACTTCCTCAAAACTACGTTTAAGGTCTTACAGGCACAGCAGGGCTGGCAGGAGTCAGGAAGGCAGCTCCCTCTCTGCAGCAGACCATTAGAGAACCATCCTAACGGAGTGTGCTGGGTTGACCTCAGGTGCAGGAAAAGTGGCAAAGGGTGGCGGTGTAAGCAGTTATCTTCCCAGCAATCTCCAAGGTCCACTCTTGGAGGATGCGTCTTGCTCTTCTCCCAGCCCCCACAGCAAAAAGTAACACCCAGCAAACCAAGTTTCTGGGAAAACCAGCTCACTTCGCAGAGCAGAAGAGCATAGAGGAGCCAAAACTGCAGCTGGGGGGAACGGGTGTTGTTCCATGAAAGTAAATGAAGCTGTGCTGATTTCTCCCAGCTGATGGCGTGACCTACAGTCCTCAGCAATATAATGTGTGCTGTGTATTTGTGCCATGTACAACCATGGGGCAGACTCTCTCCCTCACTGGGGATGTTCCCAATTGTAGGAGGAGTTCAGGAGGCCGAAATAAAATCTTGGGTTTCCTTTCTATATCCCTTCTCTAATAAATCCTTTACCAGCTTCTTCCTTACTCTTGTATGTCTAGTCTACCCAAACAGCTTTATTTTTGCAAAGAGCTCAATTGTTGCCAAATTTCTTGTGCTTTTTTCTAGTGCTTTACTCACCACAAATCCTCTAATAGTTTGCCTAAGATTTTTTGCATTCTCCAAATATCTGGCAGTTTCAAAACTCTTGTGTAGCTCAGAACTGAGCTATGAGGCATTTCAGATCATTGGATTGTACCAGAACCACCACTGAATAAGTTTTCCTATCTATCTTTTACACCATTTTCTCTTTGATGTCTTTGCTGCAATGACCATTCTGCAGTATTCATGGGTGAGTATACGTTTGCCAATAGATTCTTTAGTTACCCGACTGCCACATCCAAGGCCCAGTCTTTAGGAAGTATTTACATTCTCTGGCATATCTGATCCTGTGTCTAGCAGCGTTCAGGGCACCCACCGAAACATTTGCACCTGAACACATTATGGAAGCGGAGAGACAATCTTCTCAGAGGAGTACCTCTCCTGAGCAATCTGTCTCAGGGCAATATTTGCAACCAACTTCCACCAGGCAGCTGGGACAGGGTGTCTGTAGCACCTTTCTTATCCTGGGACATGGGTGTGAGTACAAAACCCCATCGCTTGTCCCATTTCCAGGGCAACTGCCTCTCTGAACTCTTGTTTACAAAGTCTCTGGATTACTTGGACCATGGCTGATGTTAGATCTTCAGCTTTATAAATTAAATATTAAATCTTCAACTCCACAAATCCCTCATATTCTTGTTTCAGAGCAGCCTCCAGTCTACAGGGACTAGCATCTGGGCCTACACGAAAGGGTTTTAACATTGGATCTACCAAGACACAAGCAACTGCAATTCTGAAAGGGGTTAAGTCTCAGAAGGCACTGCAGTTGGTGTGTCTTTCTCACCAGTTTATGTCATGTCTCTACAACACTGGCAAATCCACAAATAAGCCTTTCGTAGTAAATTCAGAGCCCCACAAAACTCTGCACATCTGTGACTGCCTGGGAAATTGCCCAGTCCTGTGCACAGCCATATTTTTCTTTTTGTCAGAGAAAACTCTCCCTCGTCGGGTTGTGTGTCCATGAGAAGGTACCTCTTTTCAGAGCAACTCTCATTTCAGGAAGCTCAAGTTCAGTGGCAGCCTTGATCTGATCCCAGGCTGGTTGTAAATGCAGTCTTTCTTACCAGCAGTCTCTGAGTGTGCCCAGAGCCATCTCGGCACAGCAGACAGGCTGAGAGGGACCTATTTTGCAGTGACCGCTTCCAAGATCACTCAGTGTCAGCCAGAAGCCGGCACTTTCAAGTGCTGCCTACTGACGCAGTAGAAATGCTGTCTCCTGCCCTTCACCCCTGCTCTTTGCTTCCACTGCCACTTGCCAATTCTTCTTAAAACCGAGTATGGCAAACAGACTGAAGTGCTGCGATATCCAAGGTGTTATCCGCTCACAACGGCATCTGCACCTACTACAGCATTATTTATTTCAGCATGTTCTACTCTGTACTGAGGCATGCACTATTTTCTCCCTTAACCAGACTGGTGGATAACATCCAAGCTACTGCTGAAGGTACCTCTAGGTCTGGACAATGCCTTCTCAAACAGTCTGGGGCAGGCTAACTGGTCAGTCAGTGCCTCTAAAGATGAGCCTTGAGTCTTCATTATGAAGTAAAACCAGTGACTTCAGGTCTCAGAGAACCCATCCTTGAACCCTTACCAGAAGCACAGCTTCATATTTTTTTTTATTAACTAAAGCTATTAAAAGAGGTCCTGACCCAACACTCACCCTTTATCTGTTGGCTGCCCATAACTCACAACTGCACAGTTACCATATCCCCTGGCTGTGACCGTGTTAGCAAGCACTTTGGCTCCAAAAAGAACTGACACAAATATTGGCCTCCAAATCTACACTGCATGCGGCCTGAGGGGTTTCCTTCATACAACGGCAGCTTCTCTGGACCAAACACCCCACCACACAAATGGATGGGATGCTTGGAGCGCATTTGGTGGGCATCTGAACGTCCCGAGTAGCGTTCTTCGACAGGAGACAAGCTCATACACTCTACAGCTGCTCTGTCACTGAGCCAACCTGCAGCAAGCGGGGGTCATCACGGCATTAGTTTCAAAGCTGCAGGGCTGCTCCAAAGCAACCTGCTTCTGCAGGCGCCGCCGCTGACGCCCAGCTGCATTCACTGCCAAGATTTCTCAGATCTCAAGGCACATCTTGGATCCTCCTCAGCTTTCTCGTACTAGCAGAGTACAGCCTGTGTTATAACACCTTCTTTTCCCATAAGCAAAGTCACTCATGCCCTACAGATCAAATACTTTCAGCTCATGTACTTCATCCATGCAGCATCTGCAAGGGCGGCAGTCTAGACACCACATTTTGGAGACTGACCTGTCACAACACGCTGCAGAGCAGGCTGCATGGTCCCCACCATGGTCTCTCCTCACTTCAGCCCATGCCCACCCAATGACCTGTATGCTCAGCTGGTGCCCACTGTCCTCAGAGCTGGTAACAGCCAATCCACCTGCCTAAGATGGCTGGGTCAGCAGCTCTGACCCTCGTACTTCCACGCTTTGACTTTCAGGTCAATAAGCTGCACCTTTTCCCCTTCAAAGCTGGGCAGGGGCTTTCACTGAATACCACCAGTTACTCCATTTTGGCCACACTCCAGGCTGTCCTTATTGTGGCATTTCCTTACCTGCCCCCCTTAAATGAGCAGTTATCAGGGCTGCTTCCCTTAGCAACCATTTTCCTTGTCACACAAACGGCTTATATCATTCCTCCTAATCACTCAGAAGTGCCATCAGGAGGATTCCCACCCCACATATCAGACTCTTGTCCATACTCACCGCGTTTGCAGCGCTGAGCTCCTGTCTCTCTCCCGCAGCGATGTCCCCTTTCAGCATACAGCTGCATCCAAACCCTGCTGCAAATTCCAGCACCTCTCAGAACGGCTCTGGCCTCCTTTCGCTGATCTTTGCAGGACAGGCCAAGTCCAGCTGAGTCCCTTTAAACTGGTCCATTGCCAAAGCATCTTGGCAGTCCTTGCTGGAGGGGTGTCAGGAGGGAAGGTTCCTCAGGTTCCCCCCCAGCTTAGGTAGATTGTCCCCCTCTCTTCTCCAAGATCCCTGTTGACCCCTAGCCTACTGGGCTGGTTTCTGGTTTTGGACCACGTGCCTTGGTTCAGAAATGGAGCGGACAACTGAGTCTGGGTTTTTTTGCTGGAGATGGTGCTTCAGACCTGTTTAGTTCCTGGGAAACACAGTTGCTGTCCATCTTCTCTGCCATTGATTTGGGCTACACATTAAATGATGACATAAAGGATTGGGCTTACCTCCTCAGATCATTCACTGCATTTATTTTTTTTTTCAGTTTCTTATATATTGAGACAGTTTGTTTGACTGCTTCTCTTCCAGTTTCTGCAGCTGTGACAGTGTTAGGTAAGTCTAGGCAATAGAAGTCCTCTGACCACCTTAATTCCACATCAGGTTTCTGACTTTTGCAACTTTCTGATTTCCTTGTGCTGTTGGTATTTTTAGCTTTTTAAATCCTTGCTGCCGTCCTGCTCAGCTAGTAACCTCCAAGCTTGCCAAAGATTCCTTGGCCTCCCCTGTCCCCGGAAAAGCTGCTGGTCCTCAGCCATCTGGTTACTGGTTCCTTATTCATCTATTTTGGACTTGTTCCAGCTTCTTCTGCCCCCAAAAAATTTTACCTCCAGTCTCAGGCCATCTCACAAGCCTTTCAGCAAAGCCTTCAGATGTTGCTTTAATCCCTTCTGCAAGGTCTCATGCTCTTTTCTCGGGTCTTTAGACTTTATTTTAGTCACTTGTGATACCCTCCATTTCTGCAGGTTTTGTTCACAGAATTCCACAGGAAGTCTCAGTGCATGGCAGAGCACAGCATTCCTGTTTTCCTTTCTCTACTGGAAACAGTTCGTTTGATATAAACTAGAATTTCATTTGCCTGCTTGGCAACCCTATAACTTTAGTGTCCCATGGTCGGAGTGTGGTCAGTAATAGGAGGAGGTCTCTTTTTTCCCTTTTGCATTTCTACGTGATGAACTTCTGGCTTCAAGCAGAAATCCTTCCAATTCATCCTTAAGGGCATTTTACATGATTACAATTAGTTTCCATTATATTTGTAAAGGCCATCGGCTCTTCCTGTTGAATATTCCTGTGCTTCTCTGCATAGCTGATGTTGCTATGTTTTGCACTCAGATATTAATTAAAAATATAAATCTTCTTGAGAAACTCCAGGAGTGATTTTCCTTGACGTGTCAGCTCCCCTTTCAGCATAGCCAACTGTCTCCTCTTCTCTAGCCAGCTCCTTTTCCACCTCGTAGCTCTCCAGTGATACTCCATTCCTTCCACAAGGTGTTATATGCTGGAGTCCATTTACTGGAAAATGCTTCTGGTTTAACTACAGCATTCAATTTCAAGGTTGAGCCCAATTCAGATGAAGCCGTTTTCCAGATTCCCTTTATACTCCAAGGAGGGGAATAGTCATGTTTGAGGGCACAATTCACCTCATCTGGACATGGGAGTCTGAAACAGGACAAAAGAACAAGCTTTACAAGTGTTCCTCTGTCTCCCTTGAATAGAAAAAGACACTCAGGACACTAAAACAGCAGCAGATGCCTAAAGCTAGGTGGAATTATCTGCCTTCTAGATACCTGGACTTCCCCAGGAATCCATTTTATAATGGTTTTAGAGAAGATAGCAGGGGGGAAAACTGCACAAACAGCCAAAACCAGGCTCCTGGACATCCAGAGAACTTCCTACAGTTTTGATTGGACTTCTTTTGCCTTGTCTCCTGTACTGATTCCTTCTTGTGCCGTTTTAGGAAATTTAAATTAAGTGGATTAAAAAACCCAGACCCACTTTCCCCCTTCTCAGTCACTTATATTGAACACAGTTAAAAAGTAATACTAGTGTGCACCTTTTACCAGCCTTCTCAAAGCCATATTAATTGTGAAATCACTGTAAAATTGTGTTTGCAATGATTTGTGCTTTCTTTGCTCCCAGTCACAGCCACCAAGGGAAAAAAAAATCACGCAAAAAACCAGTAAAATTCCATACTAAAGATACAAATTTGGGCTGTAACTCCAGGAGCATCAGCTGAGAAAAAAACATCTGTAAGTCACCTTCTCATCCTTGGTATGATTGTTATACCTATAGCTACAAGAACGTCCTCCCACCCTTGATATTTCATCCTGTTCATACTCTCGGCAACATCTCCATTAGTAATGCACTGCTTACCAGGGAGTTTGTACAAATGCTGCTCAACATTGCCAGGAAACTAATTGCAGGAGTGCTGAAGTTAATACTGACACCAGCTCTCCACCCTCACATACATTTTAATATGGAAGCTACCGTGATACAAAAATATGTCTAAGCAACGGGGACCCTGTGCTTCCCTACCCAGAATGATTTCCAAAGCCTCCCAAAGATGCCACCTTAAATTTAGGAAACCTCCTCTAGTCAGAGACCAAAGCTCTCAAAGCCACAGGACTGCTACTAGAAGACAAAAGGCAGTAGGAAAACATATAAAAATCCACAGTAACTCTTGAACAGCCACTGCTGCTTCATAATAAAAGAATAATAGTTTGTGACCCTCTTATAGCACTTTATCGGGGGACCTCCGTGGCTACACAATGCGTGAGTTAGTTTGTCTCTTAGCCTAAAAGAGAAAAAGGTCCAAAACAGAGCTGTGGGAACACAACGCCTCTCCAGGTCAAATCACAGTTCTTTGGGAGCTCTTCAAAGCATGGAGAAAGCCTTACTCATGGAGTATATCTTGCTCCATCTCCCTTTTGATGCAAGGAGAAGGATGCAGAAAAGCTAAGGGGCGCGTGGAGCATATAGGAAGCAGCTTGGCATTTTTTTGCCGCTGTTTCTGTGCTTTCAATATGTCATATTTGGCATACTAAAAATACTAAGTAAAAGTTGAAATATTTTATGGGAGAGCTTGAATTATAGGTTATATATAAAATAAAGTACTATCTACTGCAGTATACAGAAAGATACAGGCAATAAGGCAGATGCCATGCCCTGTGCATATTAAAACTTTTCTAAAATGTAGACATTTTTTCTTGGTGTTTCACATTTGACTCCTTTTTGGTAAAGAAATTCATTACAATGTTAAGAAGCTTTTTATCAGAACATGAGGAGCAAGAAGTACAAGGTTCTTTAGTAGCTGGTTGGTCTTTAACGGACTGAAACTGTGTATAATTTATCTGGAAGAAGACCTGTCAATTAAAGTATTATTAATCAAATTGTTTTATTTTTTTCATCTTTCTAACACATTTTGTATTGCATAGGATACAGTCCTCTAGATATCCAAACAGCCGCATTTTTTAAAACCCTCAAACCAATGGCTCCAGCCAGTATGTTCCAGGACGGCATTGCTTTAACATAAACATCCTACATTGCAGTAGCCCTTGTCTTTGCCTTCCTTCCCTGGAAGGTGATGGCTTCCCATGTTCAAACAAAACCCTACTTCAACGCTAGGTCACTCGGTTACAACACCGAACAGGCTGGGCTTACTGTAATCACTGTCCTTGTCGTAACTTATTCAACATATAAGGAAAAACGTGAAAACTAAGCCAGTAAAGACCTCCACCCAGCCAATTCTCCCATTAGGTTAAAAAATATACATGTTAAAATGCCAGGACTGTCTAACATTTCACTTGAAATTCTCCATAGCAACACCACTTTGGTACTATAACGGGAAAAAAAAAAAGTATAAAAAAACATCGAAGGTCTTCAAAAAGGCCCTTCAACTTTAAAGTGAATGTATTCGTGGAGAAATGAAGGGTCTGTTGTGCAGATGTCTGTTTGCTCTCGTTGCTAGAAGCAGACAGTCTTCAGTTAGGAGGGAAGGGGAGTCAGAGAGCGTATTACCATGCAAAAGCAGCAAGCTCTGCCTATGATGACTGCAATATTAACTCCCAGGGCTTCCTGCGGCTGAGAGGCAGCAGCGGCAGCAGCAGCAGCAGCAGCGGCAGCGAGTTTCACTTGCCCCCTGCCCCCCACCCCCAAGCTTCCAGGTTCAATAAAGATTACATCATGGAAAAAGTATGCCATGTAAGCCTGAGAATCAAAGCCGTCACAATTGGCGGCTGTTTAACTGTAATGTCGCTGAAACACATACTCCCCCTACGCGCGCACACACTTTCCCCCTCACCCCTCCCATCCCACCCCAAACCCTCCGTGTCTCCTACGATTAAGGGTAGTATTGCTGGGGAGAGGAAAATCTGATCAAAACTGTCGACCGCCAACTGCCAATTTTCTATGGATTCAATAAAGGCCACCTTAACGATTTCCCTAATTAATGGATGACATCTTTGGCTGGAGGAGAGGCTCTGTATTCTACTCTGCCTTAGTCTTTGTTAACCTTCTAATTAACTTTCGTAGGTCACCCAGGTCTCCCAAACCTAAAAGTGAAGAGAGCCATTGTGCTAGAAGCAGTAAACTTACTTTTTCTGCCTGGGTACTTAAAAGGGAGAACGATTATAGGCAGGGAAAAATAACTCCATTTAAACTCATTGTGACTACGGAGAATGCATAGGTCCCTGCCTTAGAAAATAATTGAAACATCTTTTATACCAATATTTGCATGCATAATAAACCAAATTAGCGAATATGCATCTAAATTCAGCTGTGGTTTCAAATTGGTTAGGGATTTGGAGGGGGTTTGGGTTTTTGTTTTTTTTTTTGGAATGTGAACTTCAGTGGGTCAACAAAAGGAATTGGATTTCTTGAGCAAATTGCAACTGCAACAGCTATCAGCTTTTACACGGCATGATCTCCAGCAAAGAGTCTGGGCTAATAGTACACACACATGCATTCTAATACTATAATATTAGGCCAGATTAATCCCTGTGGTAAGACCATTGAAGTCAATGGAATTGTATCAGAGATGAATTTGGTTCACTGCCTTTTGTGGAATCTAATATGAATTGACCATTGAGCTGGAGGCATCAAAGATGATAAATGCAGCCCTCTTTCAAACAGTCTGATGCAACCCAAAAAAGGGCAGGCAGAAGGCATTTAGGATGGGTGGCCTTTTCTTCTGTCTACAGCTTTCTCAGGGAAATTCTGCCCTCATTCACGCCCATTGACTGAAGTCAATTAAATTATTTTAATAAATTGTAATTAAAATTCACAGTGTACAATGAAAGATTGAAACTTCATAGCACAACTTGACTAATAAACCTGAAGTTAATTGCTTCTTGAAAGTAAAGATTGAGAGTGCTTCTTTGGCTTACAGAAGAAACATGAAATTAATTGTTCCTAGTTTTCTCCTCTCAGCAGAGAACAACAGAAGAGAGTAGAAGACAGTAATAATTAGTCCCTAATATAAACATATAGATGTACATCCCTGCACCAACATCTGACTGTGCGATCCATATCCCTCAATAGAACGTACTGAGCTTGAAATTTGCATCACAAAAAAAAAAAATTTAAAAAAAAACAAATCTAGGACAGAATAATTTGGAGACTTTTTTGGATTAACTGAGGAGGAAGCATGATAAGGTGATCAAAAGAAGCCTGAAAATGAGGCTATCTTCAGTCTGATCCCTCACTGCCATTGGTTCACAGAGGAAAATGGTCACTTTGACCTTGATTCAGTTTCTCCATCTTTATAGGAGTTCTTTCACCAAAGTAGCATTTAAAAAAAAAGGCCTTGAACTTATCGGGTATGAAAGCTGTAGACATGCAAAATGCAACATGCCAAACCAAAAGTCAAAGTTTTCGAATAGCCGAATTCTCATTTTGATGGTTTGATTCTACCACCAAGTACACATTTTCTAATGGAATAATTTGTATGTAAGATGGTATCTACTGCTTCTTTGCTCTATTCTTCAATTTGGTGGGGCAAAGTATACTAATTATCCTCCCAAGTGTCTCTTGCATGTCCTAGGAACAGCCTGGGATTAGGTATGTAACTCTGAGGAAATTTGAACTGTGACACTTTTCAAATAAACATGCCTTCTACATTTCTGCCTGCAAGGTCCCAAAGGAGGTTTGGTGTTGTGTGAGTTTGCTGAGAAAAGACAATCAAATGACATGTCTGGGATCAAGATACGGAAAAGAAGAAGTACACCTTCCCTCCCTCTGGAGGTCACTGCCGCCAGATAGCTGGAGGACAGATGGATGTCCAGGTCTTTACCATGCTACCTGACCATTCAGAGGACAGACATTTTGGGAGACAAGAGACGACACATCAATGGTTAGGTATTGCCCTTTATAGCTTGATGAAACCTTTCGGGGTCCTCAGTGTCAGGGTCTGCCTCAGAAAGAGTATTTGTACTAAAACAAGAGGTTTTCTGAGAAGGGCATCACCATTAACGTTCTCAGGAAAACTGGGTTCATTCTCAGGCACCAACACAAACCTCCTGAGTGACAAGAAGCCGGAGGGAATTCATCTCACCTGGCTTTTAATGTCCAGGTGAAGATATCTGCATCTGAGCCTTGTGAGACTAGATGCCTTGAGAGTCAGTGGAAGGAAAGGCATTATACAACTACTAACCCAGAAGTACCTGTTTTGGCTATCTGGTACAGGAAGGATGAACTGTGCCCCAGAAGAGATTTCTCCCAATTGACTATAAAGAGTCAACATACCAAACTCCAATATTTGCAGTTAGTACTGCAAATGTCTATTTTGTGGTCAGATTAATCCCACCTTCAGTCCCTCTGTACTTCTACTCCCCATTTGTGAGACGGAGATAATGATATTTATGGTTTTTTACCTTTTGCCCTTTTTGCCCTCTTAAACAGTAAGGTCCTTAAATATTTCATCTGGGATTCACCTGGCAGAAGTAGACAGCTGCTTTTAGGGTGCCTACTAAATCGGTACATTTATGATGCAATTAATCTCATCCAAAATTCAAAATCTAAAATAGATCTGAGAAATGCATCGTAAAAATGCCTTTTTCTCAGCATAAAGGGAGATAACCAACTCTGCAATTCGGGTTTCTAAAGGCAAGTCAAATTAATCTCCTCTGTTTGTTCAAACAATACAAGAGGGGGCTCTGATGAAAACAGTTTAGATATCTTGTAATACTGTTTGATGCCTTTGCATCTTAAATAATCCAATGACTAATTAACTGGGAAAACCTGGTTAAGACTCAGTAGAATAAAGTGTAAGATGTCTTCCTTGGTAATGAACATGACACTTTAAATCTTTTTGTTTCACACTAAATAAATGATCTGTGGAAACACCGCAGCAACTGAGACATTCATTATCTCTTCTTGACACAACTCACAGGGTTGTGTGTACCCAGAACTGGACTTAACTTTCTGACTCTGACATTAAAGTCATATTTCATGGCCTGTGAAAGAGGCAGCAGCTAGAGGCTGACATCTCCCTCCAGCTCAGTCTACTCTTTTCTGAAGAAAATCAATTAGTTTTACCAGATAGCCTTGCAGAAACTGGTGATGTGCAGTTAAATTAAATTATGCTCAGTTATCATCCAGAAACAACAATAATTTCATACAAATAACCATAAAAAAGAAGTTACAGGCAGAGAGCGTAAACCAGGGCTCCTACAATGGAAGTGTTCAAGGCCAGGTTGGATGGGGCTTTGAGCAACCTGGTCTAGTGGAAGATGTCCCTGCTTATGGCAGGGGAGTTGCAACTAGATGATTTTTAAGGTCCCTTCCAACTCTAACCATCCTATGGTTCTATGAAATGCATTTATTTTGACATCTCACAACACAAAAATTATCTTTTTTAGGGCAAACTGTGAAGTCTTGGGCACATAGCTCATTGAATCCAACTGCCTTGGCAGGACTGGAGTTGGACCTCAGAAATTCCACCTTGCCATCTTCTCACCCCTGAGGTGTTTGATAAGCTGGCTTCCCAGCCCAGGAGGCTCGTATGGGCTTTCTCTCTCCTATGAACTGTTCTGTGGAGGAGAAGCCCATGGACCCCACAGAAACAGAGATGTCAGTTCTTGTCCTTTGTAACTTTAGAGTGAGCTCAACTCTCAAAAGTGACTTCATACAAAGTAGAGCAAGGCCGCACAGTTGTTTCCTCTTGGTGGTTTCCATACCGGATGTGTTTAATTTAGATGAAAAAAGATGGTGTCTCTTTCCTTACCTGGCAGCCTGGGCTCTGAGAAGCAGGAGGTTTGATCACTTCTGATCACCTTGATGCTCTGCAGCAGTCTTGTCTTCACACTCAGCAATACCCAACCGTTCCCACACCAAAGTTACATGTTTGCCCAGTAGGGCTGAGCAGATGGCTCCACTTGGGGTGAGCACAGTGCAACCAGTGCAACCGGCATCCTGGCAGATACTATAACATCTGCATGTCTGGCAGACATGAAAAATCAACTCTACCCAGTTGCCTGACTTATGCCGACTAACATAGCACCCAAAGCATGGATCACTTTAGTGAAGTTTCAATGCAATAGGCCTGCTTCTCTTGGAAGCCAAGAGCCATCCACATGGTTCTTGTGATACAAAAAACCACAACTCATTCTTATTTCTCTTCAGACCCTTTTGTATTGCCAGAGCTTTGTGGATGAGCTAGACTTACAAAGCAGTCTTAGACACAAGAAAGGTAACTGAGCTGCTCAGCACTGTGCAATGGCAGAGATGTAGGGAAAACAGAGAATCTATCTCAAAAATCAGGTACTTTAAGTGCCTCCGGGTTGATATAGGCACCTGTGTGTTGATCTTAGGCACCAAAGGGAAAGCCAGGAGTGAAACAAAAGCACTTTGCTCAGTCGTAGCAGGCCATTTGCTGAACACTCGACTGTCTAGGTAGGGAGCAACCAAGACAGGCTCAGGAGGCGGTTCCATCTGTCCAAGACGCAAATCCTAGTATCTGAGAAGTTCTGAGGATTCCAAGGGTTTTACATGGATGAAAAAGAAAATAAAATAATCCATAGATTCTTCCCTTGCTGTTGTTGTTTTATTTGAAGGGTGTCCTTTATATCTCCCGACTACACCAACTGAGGCAGGACTACAGGCTTTGGAAACCCTTATTGCCACACCTGAAACTGGATTAATATGTCAAAATCACAGGTACCTAATGGCACCGCCATCTCCCCAGTTCTCTTTACCTCACTACATTATGTTCGCCAGCTGTGCTGCCAAGCCGTTTCTCCCCTGTTTTCTTATCTGCTGCCTTATAGTGTGTTCCTGGCAACCATTCCTTCTCCTCGCTGTTGCTGATCGCACTTCTGTTGTTGATTTTTGCAGCTCAAGTCCTATTTTAAGAGCTTCAGGTTTCGGTTGCCAGCTCAACAGTCACTGACCTTGCTGCTTGGCTGTTTCTGCCTCTTACACCTTGTGCACTCTCCAGTTACCTTTTGGCTGCTCTGATTTCTTTGTCTGGCTTTGTCCTCCTTTTAGCCCATCAATCTGGTGATAATTACCCATAACTCTCCTCTCAATTTCCCCTGTTGCCCTTCCACACCAACTAACTACTAATTCTGCTTGCCTCTAGAGTGCCTTGTTTCATCCAGGCACATGGTCTGGTGAATGCCTCTGGAGCCTTGTGTTCATCCTCTGCATCTTTGCATTTATCCTTGGAGAAAAATCCTTTCTTCATCCACTCCCTGCGAGGATCCCTTCAGCTTCCTCCCATCCCTACTCATTCTTTGATTAGCACTTTCCTTCTCTGGACTCACCAGCGTACACTTTCTATGGATCGCCCTCTTCGTCTGTTTTCAAATAAGCTTCTGAAGCCCCTGCAAAAACAACCCTCCTCTACATACCATTATGCCTTTCTCATCTCCTTTGCCTCTTATCCTTTCAAATGACTAGTTTACTCCCATTCTCTTGAACTCACCTCTCTGACACTCAGCAGTCTGGTTTTCAGCCACTTCACTCTGCAGGAATTGCTCTCTCTAAAATCACTAATGATGTCCTTCTAGTCAATTCTAACCGCCTCTTCTCCAGCCTCCTTCCCTTTGATTTTTCCAACACCTTTGACATATCAGACTATTCCTTCCCTTGGAGTTCCCCACAACTCAGCTGTTCTGCTGAAAATTGCCATCCTTAGTTTTAGGAGAGCTTGGTAGCGGACAGCCAGAAGCGTAAGAGGGGCACAATGAAAAGGATAATTCTTTGTATTGCCTTCTGCACACTAATGAAGCACCTCTTAGGAAGCCATGAAGATTTTAAGGGCAAAACCAACAGTAAGGAAAATCCCAGCACAGGATCTCTCTGTTTCATACAGACCTCTATGCTGGACTTAACACATAATTCAAGAGATTTCACCTTTCATATCTTCACACTTTCCTTGATGGATTCCTGTAAGGAGGAAGAAAAGGGAGAATAATGAAACCAGTAATTTCACCTTTCTACAGATTCGTTGTTTCATGGCTCTCTCTGTTCACTGATAAAATCAGAGATGGATTAATTCTAAACCATATGTAGATGTTCAATATAGACAGAAAGCAGATCAGGCTAGGAAGATAGCAGAGTCTTTCCAGTGTCAGGTTTGGCAAAAGCCAAAGAATGTCGTACAGGGTAAAAGCAAATGCAGTGGCGTAGTGAAGGTCACAGTCAAAGGTTCGGGGGCAGGGTGTGTGTGTGTGTGTGTTTAAATCCTATAGCTCAGCAAAGAAGCCAGGAGCTCTTTTCAAGTTAGGCTGTACTTGCAGAGAGCTACATGGATAATGCGAACAGACGTTCCTACTGTTCGGTTCTCACGGTACCCATTTTTACAAAGATAGTTCTACTTGAAAAGTGGACGGAATAAAATCTGTAATCACTTTATGTGGACCTTAAAAAATCAGAAGTTCATGCTCAGAGTGCACAGAGGTGTAACACGTGAGAATTATCACGATCTTCAAATCAAACTGCCACACTCTGTACCCTTCTACCCTAGTTTCAAGCTCTGTTTGCCTTGCCATGTAGTCTGCAGCAAAGCTGTGGATGATAAAACACAGTGTTTCCCATTAAAGTAAGAGTAGGTTGCAGAAAATTATGTTTAAAAATCAGAGGAATTAACTTTAACTCTTCGATGCACTACTCCCTCCCCCTGTGTCGAAGCAATTAGTGAGAGTCAGATCAAAGGATCCACTCTGCGGAACAGGGAGAAATAGAATCCAGTGTGAAATGTCCCCCTGCAAAGACAAAATATATACATATGCAAATAAATCGCAGGTAACTAGGAGATCTGATGCTATACTACCGCCAGGAGGAAAGGGTCAGCAGTTACATGTGATAATAGCCTCTTTCTTTTATTTGGGGATCACTGCTTTCCAAAAGAAAGCTAAATATTGATTAAGCGATATCTCAAATGCCGCAAGATTATCAAACCAATTACAGGGATTAACTTCCCAAAATGCGCCAGTATAACCTCAGCTACAGAAACTGTGCCAACTGTATGCACAAGAGTAATCCCTTGGTTTTCTTTCTTTTTTCTTCTCTCTCTCTCTGATTGCTCCTATATGTATTATAGTTCTCCTGAGTGCACAGAAGTACCACTTGGGAACCTCATTCCGCATTCCCTGGTGGGACATGCTTAGAGTAGGAGGAAGTCAAAGGTGGGCAGAGGAAGTCAAGGAGGGTGCAAGACATGTAGTTGTGTTGCCCACTTTCACATGAGAAAACCTTCCCTGTTAGAAGAGCGCAGGAGACTTTGCCAGTCATGAAGTCCTGTATGGATATGCTGACTTTGGTCACACTAACTCTGTCTCGTTCTCTACCTAAAGACTGAATGTGCTGCAGACATCTTTGAGAACAGCATCAGATGGCTGGAGAAGTTTAACTCCACTAAATAAGAGCTCCAGCTGAGTCCGCAGCACAGTCACAAAGTCCAGGCTGTTTGGTAGCTTTCTATCCCCAGAACCCACTCTCACGTTCACGCTGATGAGGACGGCTCACTTTTGCTTCCATTTTTCCCCCCTCACTCTTCTCTTAGAGGGAGAAGCAACTTTAAAGCATGGGAGAGACAGACAGAAAGAGCATGACGCCCTATAATCCAACAAGTCAACTTCCCGAGCTCAAACATGAACTGATTTTTTTTTTCTTCCCTCGCCTTATAAAAAAGAAATTGACTTTTGTTTGGAGTTTGTGAAAAGTGGGACTCGGGGCCCAGTCAATGGGGCTCCCCGCAGCGCGGGCTGAGTGGAGCCATCTCGAACCAGTCAGCCGCGGCACCAATTAATCCGCTCTTTGTCACAGCCCCGGCCTCAGCAGCAGCAGCAGCAGTAGCAGCAACACATTTGGCCATTGTTCAGACCTTCATGCAACGGGATTTACCCTTTCAAAGAGGCAGTTTTGTCCCAAAGAGTTCGAGCGGAAGTTTCTCACTGACAATTTGCCCCAAATAGATAGATTTGTCAGCAGCAACCTTTAAAAGCAAAAAGCCATGGAGGAAAAAGGGGAGAAAAAGAAGTGTGGGGGTAAGAGCAAGTGCATCCTTGTCCATCAGTCTGTCTGTCTGGGGGTCTGTCCTGAGCAGGTGGGGTGGGCGCAGGGCCTGAGGTACAGAAGGGCGAAATGGCATTGATGGGGGCTCTTGTTCATCTCAAGGCAGATGTAGCAAGGGAGCTAACAAGCTCCCAGGCTGCTGTATAGCTGCTCTGACTTCTGAAAGCCTTTCAGGGAACTTCTTTTACATGGCATTGTCATGCCTGCTACACAGCTCTATGCGAGGCTGGCCAGGGTTTCCCAGCCTTCAATACTCCACTGGCAGCTCAACCCTGAGAGCAGCAGGCCTCATTCTCTGTGGTCTTGCCACCAAAATCTACATTTAAATCCATACAAGACATTTTTTGCAAACAGGCTGGTGTAACTTTTCTTATGCACAGTGCACTGGGGCTCATATCCCAGGCAGAAAATGGTGAAACAAACCCAGACGTATTTTCTGTCCCCGCACTGATGCTGCTGTGCTCCTTAAGGGCAGAATCCCCTTTGGACTTCAAGGACTGTTAGCCTGAACTGAGGGTTGAACCCGCTCTATTGCAAACTGCAGCTATTCACATGCACTGCTGTTGCCCCCAGCCTCGGATTGCCCAATATCCCTGGCTCACACATGGGACCTGCCCTTCCCCACAACACCTCCCCACATACTCCAAATCCAGAAAGGGAGAAAGCGCAGGAAACTCTCTCCCCAGCTTGGGCTGCAGCAGATCCAGGTCCTTATACACACAGCCTCTCCCAACATCATGGAGACAGCCTTGGTCTCACGTTAGAGGGTAGCAACTGGGAGGGCCCCAGCCCTGTCCGACTAATCTCTCTTTATAGCACAAATTTTGGAAAAAATTGGGGAAAAAAGAAGCAGCCTGATTTCACCTGTGACTCCACCTCCCATCCTGTTACACTGGCTGGGTGGGTGGCGAGGAGGTGGCAGGTTTCCTTGCATACCATGGGGCTGAAAACTAGAGCCCTGCTTCTTCTTCCTAGCAAAGGCTGGAAGAGGTTGTTCAGCCCTACATAGGTTCACCTTCGCGTACAAGAGTCTGTCATCTCATCACCTAGACTGCAAGTGTAGACTTTCCTACTCTAGAGGCCTTTGTTTGGCAAAGAAGCCAAATTCACAGGAGAACATGCAGTTCTGCTGTGGTCACGGCGCTTGTCTACTGCTATTCAAGCATTTTGGCTTCCCAAACAAAGCTGAAGAAACCCAGTTTGCTGAAGTAGCTCTGCTGCAGCTATCTGACCAAAAGGAGGGGCATGAGAAATGGACGCAAGGCAGCTACACAGCCCTGAAACTTTGCAATGAACTCTGGAAACTTCATTGCTGGGTGACAGCCGGTCCAGCTCTTCTGTCAGACTACTTTGTCTCGCTGTATCTTAAATGGGTTTGATCTACAGTAGTCAAAGGACCTCATTGTTTAGGTATTGCCCAGCCCACTGGTGTTTATTTGATGGCCTTCTCAAGGCATTTCCTGAAAGACAGAAGAAAAATGAAGGCCAATTTCAAACTGACATCAAAAATGTCACCAGCCTGCTTTATATCCACCAAGTTGCCCTGAGCCTGCTTCTCTTGGAAAGGGAAAAGAGTACAAGTGGTTGTAACCTGATTAAAAGCCAGTCAGAAGCAGGGGTCATTTACAATTAGGTAGGGGCTATTTCAAGTGAATAGGTTTACAGCAAAACTAGAATACGCTGAGCTAAAACTGAAATTTTGGGCTCCACCCTTGAAGACACCAGTAGGTGTCACACGTTCTAGGTGGCCTTCAACACAGGGGACAAAAAGTTCAACAAACAGTTGCAGAACAGCAGTGTCGTCAGCTGCAGCAAGCAGGTATAAGACCTAAGACCTTCCCCATCTGCAGAGGAGTTTTAAGATATCATGAAGGCAGGTAAGTAAGGATGAACATGCCTTGCAATGGTGCAAGGCACTGAGATGGGCTAAAAGTCAAGTGGTATAATTGCAAATATGTTAAAATACAGTTTTCTCCAGGAAGTCCAGGAGAGACAGATGCCCATGTGTAATCTCTCCTGTGGAGGCCTCACTCATTCAACTCTCCTGGAAATATAAAATTAAACTAACACTGTTCTTCCTTGGTATGGGAAGAATACTGGTACCAGGGACAATAGTATTCCCAAGGAAGTTTAGCTGTCCCACCTTTTATTCCCTTACCACGACTGGCCCTGGCCATCAATCAAATCGACAGGGTTCCCAAGACCACAACTCTCCTTCCTCCTCAAGTATTGAGTTTGCTTACGATTTGCAATAGCAGAAAAATACATCTACTTGATACGATAGAAAATATTCTACCAGCTACAGTGTATTTACCGTGTGCACAGAAAAAATGAACAGAAGAAGAACCCAATTCCTCTGCCTGTCTGTCAGGTGCTAAATCACATCAACCTCAAGCCAGCAAAAGTGCTAGGTGGATTTGAGCAGCATCAGCAAACACTGACTGAAATGACACACATAGAAAATGTCAATAATAATCAAACAAATGCTCCTGACAGTACAAAACTGGTTAATTAACTGTATAGTAGATTTTAAACAACTTCCCATGTGTATTTGCAGCCAAACTGCAGTATTTGGGTCGCTCCCGTGGTTTCTTAGACAGCATGCAGTATAGTTTCTGTACTTGTAATTGGAATAAAAGCATTGTTGAGCAATAATCTGTGCATTGGACTTCTACTGCTTGTAACGAAGTGATCTGCCATACAACTTGGCTTACCAGTGTCAGCACTACCACAGAACGGAGTAATTATGAAAAGCAGTTAACGGAAACATTGCTGCCTGTTATTACTCCATATGCCCCGTTCCACGCTGAATTACCATCCGTGCCAACCCTCAGAGTTTTAGATTAAATGTTTCAATACTTTGTGCTCCGTATTGCAGCATAAAGGACTAAGCCACAAGATAAAGCTCTGCCTGGGATTCCCATCACACATTCCCCTGATTTGTATTTCTTTTTAAGAGCTATTCCTCATGAAAAAGAGGGACATACAGTTGTTGGATCACATCTCACCAAAGACAGATCCTTTCCCGTATCCAAGCATGTGTCATTCCCTAATCTACAGTGACACAATGTTCCTGTGACAATTGCAGCAAAAATCACATCTCGCAAAATTGCGTGGGGACACCAGTGAAAATATCTGAGAGTACTTAGAGCTTGGAATCCCTGGGTTGGTAGCATGCGACTGCCCCACGCCGCAGAAAGCGCTCCAGGCACCAGGGTTTGTGAACCACCGAAATACACTGCAAGTTCAAGGACATGCATTACATTTCAGTGGTGAAACCTTAGCTGAGAACTGACAGGACTTTTCAGTTGAGAGAGGCTGCCTGCAACCATGTTCATACCAAATTCTGCAGACCTTGTGCACAACCGAAATCCTGCTGAAGCCCTTTAAAATACTACCTAGTTTATATTTCCGACGGAGGACCACAGCATCAGAATCTGTCTCAGTGGTGCATTTTCATTGGACTGTATTTTCTGTTCAGTTAGAACAAATACAAATAGCTGCAGGAGTTAAATCATTTTACAGAGGATCATGCTTTCCTCTTTTCTTAGAGCTAGGAGCACTGGATTTCGTTATGCAGACTCAGACCACTGATTCCTCAAGTTCACCAACCTGGCCTCATCAACGTCCAAAATCTCAAAAGGCAGAAAACCTCAACCAACCTCATAATACATCTAGCTAGTCGCAGAATGACGCATACCGTGCTCTTCTCTGCTTAGACTTGCAAGTAACTGCTCTACCTGCAAAGACATCCTGTGACCTATATTGTATGAAGCAAGAGATAAAGCAAGCGTGTCTATAAATGTCATAGACAGTCATAAAACTGTTCCTCTCTTCTTAAAAATCTATCTGCACCAACTGACTCAATACTTTCAAGCAGCACTGAATGCGATATGCTGACTCAATGCCGCATCTGGAAGTATTTATTTTTGTTGGTTCTGAATTCGTTTCCCAAAATAGATACCACAGATCTGGTCTCCAGCCAATATCAAGAGATATAGCTAAATTGAAGTCAATGGAGCTGAGCCATTACATTGCCAGCCAGAAAGACGGCCCTTCCTAGGAGCATTCTTTGCTGCCACTACACAGTATTTTGTGCAATCGCCTCAAAGGTCAGCTTGTTAATAGGCTTCTACAGCAAAATTTGGGAGGCCAATCTACCATAGAAATGATTATGCTCAAAGTGCGATCAATCAGGGTCATAGCTGAGGCAACCCTTTCCTACGCACACACAAGTGCTTAGGACATAAACAGAGCTATTCGTTTAGCTGATTGGTAAAATGAATTTTAAATGTCACAGCATAGCTCCAAGATGTATTTATTCCTTGTAGTCAGCATTCTTTTGTTGGCAATTTAAAACTGTTAAAGTACGGACCTTATCTAATTTTAAGTTTTCTTTTATTGAGATAATAATATATTTGCCCTTGTGTTTGGACCTTTCACTAGTTTTATACAGCTGTGTCTCTACCGGCTTCAGTATTGATACTGTCTTTTGTGTTCATGTCAGGAAAACTAAAATGAGGCTGTTTCTCTCTAAATTAGATTGCAGCTGCTGCTACATCATTGGCTTATTACGACACTTTGATTTATATCTAACTAGCAAACTAACAAATAAGTCAAGTTACTAACTAGAGCCGCTTTGTTAAGCGCTTGTCTCGCATTGTCTAGATGGGATCAGGTACCAATGTAGGCGTATAAGCCAAGCCTGACATATCCCTTTCAAAGGCATACGTGATTAATGGGGCATTTCATTGCTGCGAGTGAACTCAGGCTTGTTCCACCCCTGAATACGAGTATTGAGAAGAAGTGCCATGACTTACGGAGGTACTGTTTTCCCAGTATCTTCCTTAGGTATAATTTTCCCTGCTATTAAAGGCAGCTTTGCTAACGTGCACTCATCAGGTGCACGTGTGGAAATAGAGATATATGGTCGCTGTTTCACACAGTCATTAACTTATTTAACCAAGCATGCACACGCATGAGGGAGAAACTCGCCACTTTTTCACTGGCATCTGTGGGGAACGCAGGTCTTTCCCAACTTTTTGCTGGACAGATTACTCAAGGGGGAGGACAGGGCTGAGAGCAGCCCAAGCCCAAAAGCCACCAGAGGTAAGTAAGTGGTGCATTCATGGGGACACCTCATCACACAGGGATCGAACACAGGGCACAGGGAAAGGCATCCCTGGCTGACAGAAAGGTGGATTCATTTTATAGAGAATGCATAAACAAGAGGAAACCCCTCTTGTGCCAGGGAAGAGGGAGCGTTCACAGGAGAGTCTTTTCACAGGATCATTTTTCTGTGTCTCAGGTTTTCCCTTTTTGGAAAAAAAAGCCTTGCCTTCAAGCCCTGCCTGGAAAAAACCTACAGCATGAAGCTGCGGTGTTTACTGTTTTTAAAATTAGAAGGGAAAATCAGCAGGGCCCTACAGCTCCCGAAGGTGCCCAGCCTCAGGGTAGCCATGAGGTGGCGCCAAGATGGCCACCAGGGCAGTTGCCGGACAGTGTCCTCAGCCCCCGGGATCAGCCATGTTGGGTGTGACGCCCAGGCAGGGTGTGGGGAAGGCCAACGCCGCCATCGATGGGTGCGCACTGCAGGCTCAGCGTGTCACCACACACCTCCCCAGGCATAGCCCTCCAGAGAAGGTGTCCATGAGGGAAGGGCTTCTCAAGGGAGACTCAATATCGCAGAAGAGCTTGTTAGGTTCATTTACACCACCCTCGTGGTGGGCAGCCCAAGCTGGGCATCAAGCACAGCCATGTCGCAGCCAGGAGCATGGCGGGGCGGCCCAGGAGCAGCACGGTCCCTTCAGCGGCCTTCGCGGTGCCGCTGCCCCTCCATCTGCCTGCAGGTGGGTGCAGAGAGGAGCTTGTGGGGACGCCGCAAAAACACAGATGGTGACCTACCAAGAAGGGAAGGCGCTGCAGGCCTCAGAGGCGATTTAGCAACCCAGAAGGACAAAACCCGGTGGGTATTTACACTGCCAGGGTGCTGCCGTGCTCACCCCCCTGCACGGGGCTGGCGGGGGCACCGAAGGATGCCCCCAGCTCTTCCCTGGCACGTGCACCGAAGGAGGGGAGCGAAGATAGCTTCCCCTGCACCCCAAAGCAACAGCAGCTCCTCCTCCCAGGAGAAAATACCTCTATCCTGTCCTTCCTCATCTCCTTTCCAAGAAAATGGATATGTTAGATTTGCCTGATCTTACCCACCTGCTTCCCATTGAGCGAAACGGATGAAAACAGCACATCTGTATATTCTGCTGCTACATCCACACACCCCTGGCGGCTTACATTTTTCCCTCACCTGACCTCCTTCACTTTTTCCTTTTTCCTTTTTTTTGTTCACTGCAGATCATCTGGGACCCCATCCAAAGAGCAGAGAAGACGATCAAGGCAAAGGCAGAAGGAATGGTGTACTTAGAGATGGGTCGCCCGTTGGATTTTTCCTGCTGCTAATACTCCAGCAGAAGAAAAGATAGCTGGCAAGAGACTGTGGCACAATGCTGAAAAATGTCACCACATAATTGTAGTTATAGTCCAGAGCCCTGAAGGAGATATAGTGAAAAGGGAACACATGCCAGCTTCTGTAGCAGAACTGATAACTCTTTGTACTTCCAAGGCATTACAAGGAGACAGTGAATTTCTTTACTCTATTAGCATCTTCTGTATATGTAGAACTGCTTAATAAACAAAATGCTAAATATAATGGTAAATGCTAAATGGTAATCATGGAATCATAGAATCACAGAATGGTTCGGGTTGAAAGGACCTAAAGATCGTCTAGTCCCAACCCCCCTGCCATGGGCAGGGACACCTCCCACTAGAATAATGGTAAATAATGGTAATAATGGTAAACAAATTCTCTGCCTTTTTGGAGCTGGTATACTTTTCCACCGAATGGCCATGGAAACAGCTTTGACAGAAGCTGCAGTGAAAAGCTGGAGTGGGGAGGAAGCTCTTCCCCGTACTCTTGGAGGATGCACCCTGCCTTCACTTTCAGGGCTGAGATATTTTTGGCCACCATGGAAACCACAGGAAAGGCTCTGAAGAGACAGAGGACAAACCTCAGCTGGTGCAGGATTGGGAAGCAACACCAGCCACAGCTTAAGGGACAGGGAAGGGCTGATGGTTTGCTCCCTCCTCAGCAACTGGCAGCCCCAGCCCATGTGCAGAGCCGGCTGTGCTGCTTTTGGCTGGGATAGAGTTAATTTTCTTCATGGTAGCTAGTATGGGGCTATGTTTTGGGTTTGTGCTGGAAACAGGGTTGATAATAGAGGGATGTTTTCATTATTGCTGAGCAGTGCTTATGTGGAGTCAAAGCTTTTTCTGCTTCTCAAATCACCCCACCAGCGAGCAGACTGGGGGTGCACAAAAAGTTGGGAGGGGACACAGCTGGGAGGACCGACTAAAGGGATATTCCATGCCATATGATGTCATGCTCAGCATATAAAGCTGGGGGAAGAAGAAGGAAGGGGGGGACGTTCAGAGTTAACAGTGTTTGCCTTCCCAAGTAACTGTTAAGTGTGACAGATCCCCGCTTTCCTGGAGAAGGCTGAACACCTGCCTGCCAATGGGAAGTAGTGACCAAATCCCTTGTTTTGCTTGGCTTGTGCACGTGATTCTTGCTTTACCTATTAAACTGTCCTTATCTCAATCCACAGGTTTTACTGGTTTTACTCTTCTGATTCTCTCCCCCATCCCAGTAGGGGAAGCAAGTGAGCGGCTGTGTGGGGTTTAGTTGCCAGCTGGGGTTAAACCATGACACCAACTTTGGATGTCTGGGTTATGTTAGTGGAGTTTTGGGTGGAGAGGTGGGTAGTTTGAGCTCTTCTTTTTCCCTCTCGGCAGAGCCTGATGCTGTACATGGGAGGGAAAGCCCTGCTCATGTTCAGAGCAGCCTGTCTCAGGTGTGGTTGGAAACTGTCAATGCAGTTTCACCAGCCTATGCAATGTTTTTCAGCTGGCTTTGAGTTTACAGAGCAAAAAAATTGTGGCTACTTTAGGGCCAGAGATCTGCCTCACTAGCGCAAGGGATGCCCAGGGCAAGGTTTGGGCCCTCCTGCCAATTAATCCTCTCTGGTTTTGTCTCCAGACCCTGCTAATGTAGCATGGTCCTCTCCTTCCCTGTTGTTTTGAACATTGCTCAAGGAGGTGAACTTTTCCCTGCCTCCCTGCGAGCAGATTTGGAGTGAAAATCTGTCTGCGTTCCCTGATCCACCAGTTTCTTTGCCTTCTGGGATCTCCCTGAGCAACTTCCCAGCCCTCTGGACAGTGTCCCTCAGTGCTAGGCAGGACCAGGCTTGTCCAGATTGAAGACTTCCCTCTGTGCCATGGAGGCACTGGTTGCCCCGGAGGGGGGAAGGTTTGGGTTTAAAGAGCATAAAGTCACTGAGGTCCCAGTGATGTCCAGAGTCATGCAGCCCTGTGACACAGGTATGGTACAGGCACAAGAGGAATCACCCATGACTTGGGACAGAAGGATGGAAGGACAAAATATGAAGTCCAGAAGGACAGAGACAGTGTGTTTGGGGCTGGGTTGAGCACCACATTCCCCTAGATCACAACCAGTGAGGGGGAAATCAGCTGTGGTGCATTAACACCTCACACCCATGGCAGGGACGAGAAAGCAGTGACCAAGGGACATCCGAGGGCTTCGCAAACTCCTCAGCAACTGCTGGCCCTGCTCTCTGGTGCTGTTGCTCACCTCAGCTTGCATCCGTAGGATGCTCTTTCCTCCCTTCCCAGATACTCACCTCTCCCACCCTTGGGCTGCTCTACCAGTTCCCACCTCCCAGAGAGTTTCCAACGGGGTTGGGGGAGCTCGGCAGCCTCTCGGTGCAACTAGAGCTGACGAATTGGGAAGCGGGTCCCCCCCTCGACCCCTCGCCTCTGCACCCCGGCCCTGGCAGCGCTGCTGAGACACTGAGGGGGTGGGGGGCTGCTGAAGCGCGGCGGTGCACAGGGATCAGAGCAGCCCTGCGGGGCAGGCGGGGCTCTCTACGATCCCCCCGGGGCCGGGGCGGGAGGAGTGACCCCCGGCTGCCGGCGGGCTCCCTGCACGGCCGCCGTGCAACAAGTCCCGGCGCCGGGAAGCGGGGGCCGGGTCACCCGGCTGAGCGGGCGGCAGGAGGAGGCGATTCCTGCTCCGGGCACCGGGAAACGAGGAGGTTTTCCAGGCTGGGGCAGGGCAGAGCGCTCCCCGCTTCTCCCAGGAGTAAAAACAGCCTTCCCGCCCTGCTCCCCCTGCACAGCCCGCCTCGGGTCCCCTCCTGCCAGCCCCCGGCTCCCGCAGCAGGAGGAAGGGAGGGAAGGAGGGAGGGAGAGTGGTCCAGACGCCCTACGGGAAGGCTGGCAGCCCGGCCCGGCTCGACCAGGTTCGTCTCGGCTGGTCCCGCAGCCCCGACCCGCTCCCCGCTTGCCCCCGCCGGCCGCCAGCGCTGCCGCTGCCCGGGACGGGGCAAGGGCAAGGGCAGGGGCGAACCGCAGGCGGGCTCCACCTCGACACAGGAAAATGCAAAAGAAACGGGATCTTGATCCCTTCTTTCTGCCTTTCTTTTGTCTCCTCTTTTTTCTTTTTTTCTTTTTTTTTTTTTTTTTCTGGGGGGGGGTGATGGTGTCCCTTTTTATGACAGTGAGGGCACAAGGCGAGTGAGGAGGCGGAATCATCTCGGCAGCCGCTGCATTCTGTGTGGAAGCCGCTCGGAGGTTCATTAATATCATTAGCATTTAACCCCCTCCCTGCCCCCTCCCCTTCCCAGCGCAGGGTGACGTCACGCGGCGGCAGGAGTTGGGGGGAAAGCGAGGGAAGCTCAGTGGGCAAGGGGCGTCCCTCTCCCCTCCCCGCCGCTGCCTGTCACAGCCTCTCTGCCGATATTATAGGGGCCGAAGCCTGGAGCTCAAAGCGGAAAGTCAGCCAGTGTAATGAACTTCTGGAAACCTTTCCCTTTTTATACCATTCAGTTTCTGAGAGGCAGAGACAGCCTCCTCTGACGCCTTTTCCCCCCTTCCATTATTTTTCCAGGCTCTGATCTCCCTGCTCGCTGCACCGAGGCGCTCGGCGCAGAGCCCCGCTCCCCATCCTACCTTCTCCTTCGCCTCATTGTTGTCCTGGCTGCTGTGGCTCTCGCTTGCCTTCCAGGAGCGCGGTGGCGAGCCCCCTCGCACCCCTCTGCACCCTCCCGGGGTCCCGAGAGCATCTGCTTGCAGGGGGGCAACGAGCGGCCGCCGACTTTGGGTCATTTCGTTTCTTTTTTTTTTTTCTTTTTCTTTTTGCTCCTTTTTTTTTTTTTTTTTCCCTTGCCTTGTGTCCCCGTCCCTCGGGGAGGACATCGCTGGGGGAGCGGGGCAGCGGCGACGATGTGCCGGCCCCCGCGGCGGAGCCAGCAGTGAGCGCCCGAGGGAGGCACCTGCCCCGCGGAGCCGGCGTTGTGGGGGGGGGAGGTGGAAGGGGGGCCGCCGCCTCGCCCCGGCGCCGACGCTTCGCCCCGAGTTTAACGACTCCCCGGGGGCTTCGAGCATGAGCAAGCCGGCGGGATCAACAAGTGGGTAATAACGCGGTGGAGGCTTCGAGCAGCCTTTCCGAGACCGGCTTGCAGCCTGGCCTGGGGGGCGGGAGGTGTAGGGGAGGGAGAGGAAGGGGAGGGGGGGGTGTTGTGGTTCGGGTTTGCATTCCCCCCCCCCCCCAAATTAAAAAAAGAAGTGTATTTTTCCATCTGGAGCGGCAACGAATACATAGGCTCGGAGTTGCCCCGATGGAGTTTGGGCCCGGGGCTTACGAAAAGCCGCTTTCCGGCTGCCGACCCCGGCTTTCCGCACCGGGAACGGGGGCAGGAGCCCGGGAGCAGCGAGCCCCGGGAAATGCAGCGTCGCCGGCGGCGGGAGGGGGCTCGTCCCGCCGGGGCGCGGGCGGTTGTCTGTGGGTCTCCGGTACTGGGGCGGAGGGGGGAAGGTTTGGGTTTAAAGGGCATTACGGTGTTGAAACGTGCTGCTTTTCTCACGGACTTTATGCAATCTTCTGCGACATAATAATTTCTTTTTAAGAGTTTGAAACTCCGGTCACTCAATTGCACGGAATCGCGTAAGCAACTCTATTGAAGGAGGATTTAAATGCAATACTTTGCACACCATTTCCAGTTACAACAAATAATCCTGCAACGAGGAAAGCAGAAACAACTTAAAAGTCACATTTTCCTTAATCCTAAATCCATGCACCTCATAACTGGGGAATTTAAAGCATGACTAACCGCTCTTACAGAATGGCTCAATCCGTATAATCCCAATGGGACTTTCGGAGTTTGTAATATGGATGGAGTCAGTAACAAAGGGGGGAAAAAAATACCCAATCCAATTTAATGTCTGACAAGTGATGGATCGGACAGTTATTTCCTCTGCTCTCCGGCGGGGTCCCGGGGTTGCGGAGCGGCGGAAAACGGGAGGCAGGGCCGGGAGGGACCCGCCGCGGTACCTGCCACCGGCCGCCCCCCCCCGCCAGCACCGCGGCCTTCTCCTTGCCGCTGTCCTCCATCATTTTAACCCAGGTGCCCCCTTTGTCTGGGGGATCCGGGAAACCGGGGGTCCGCGGCGGCGGCGGGGTCCGGGGGCAGGTGGGGGCCGCGGCGTGGAAGTGGAAATCGCGCGTGGAAGAGGCGGGCGGCGGGGGCCCGGCGCTGCGGCCGAGCTGCCTCCGCTTCGGCGTGGGTTGACTTGCCTTCTTCCCCCCGTGGGGCTGAGAGCGGCGTTTTTTCCGCTCCAGCCACCCCCTGAGGGGAAAAAAAAAAAAAAAAAAAAAGAAAAGAAGATAGGAGCGGAGCCGCCGTGGGGGTAATAACCGGCGGAGGGGAAGGGGGACAGCGGCAAAAAAAGCAGCGGCGGCCGGGGCTGCTTCCCGCCGGGGAGCGGGAGGGGAGCCGGAGCGGGATCGGGCCCGTGGGCAGCCGCCCCGAGACGTTGTCGGGGCTCCCGGCAGATTTCTGAGTGTCGGGGACCGGGCAGGAAGGGCCGGGGAGCCTCGTCCCCAAGGGACGGCGGAGCTTCTACCGGAGACATTCTGCGGAGGAGAAAACCCGCAGGGCTGGACCGCGCCTCCGGCCGCACGGCGCCGGGCGACCCCTGGCCATCGCCGCCGCTTTCGCTGCTGACTCCGACATGCTCCCCCAGACTCCCGGCGACAGCCCTAAAGGGACCCCCAGGCCCGACCCGGCCAGGCCCCGCGGGGATGGGGACAGGCCGAGACAGCCCCGGCCCGGGGCCCGAGGCCGGCCGGCCTCGGCAGCGAATGCGAAAGCCCGACCCGCTGTCCCGAGGCCTGGGCGCCCGTCCCGGGGGTCCCGGTGGGCTCCCGGGTAAGGGGGTTCCGGCCTAGGTTTTCTGCCCGCCGGTGGGCGTCTGGCGATGTCAGCTGCGATGTCTGCCTGGGTGGTAACAAGACCCCATCCCGCCGTCCCCCGAGCCCAGACTAACTTCTTTCAACAGCCTCTGATGGTAATTACAGTAATCGGGGCTGCCATATATCCTTTAAGCAATTATGACACACAAAAAAAGCCCCCAAGGACCCCCTGTCGTGGGATGTTCAAAACGGCTTCCCAGCTGAACAGAAATCCCATTTTCTTAGCGCTAAACTTCTGAGACGAAGCGGTACCTCGGGGAACCGGAGCGCTTTTTAAACAGAGTTAATCAGTTATCTCATGACCCCGTGTCAAGCTTACATTTTTCCCTTCCCACCCCCTGCCCTGCCTCTTCCCCGTCTACTTATTTCATATTTTGCCCTGCACGAAAGTTTTCTCATAACAGGCTCCGCGGGGCGGGGATGGGGGTTGGGGGGGGGGGGGTGGAGGGGTGTCGGGGGCGAGCAGAGCGCGGCCGGGATTGCGGGCGGCGGGACGGGGCGGCCCCTCGGGGCGGGGGCGGGCGGGGGGGTCCAGCCGCCCCCTCCGCTGTCCCCCCTCTCCTCGCCCTCCGCCTCGTCGGGGGCCGCGGAGTTGATCGGTCGGGTCGGGCCGCGCCGCTCCGACGGCTGGAAACGTGGTTATCTGGGTTTGGCGAGATTCCCCCAGGTGCTCGGTTTTTATAGATGGAGTATGTGAACGTGTAAGGAATATAGGGAACATATGTTTACGTATATAGTGTGGATGTGTACGTATATAATGCATATGATTTTTTTTTTTTTAAAGCGGCTCCCAAAACTTAAAATCCGTGTGGGAAAAACTGTTTTGTAAAACCGACCCAAGTTTCTTCCCTCTCCGCCGCCCGCTTTCAGCGCCAACGAAGCCGAGACGGCTGCCCCTTGCCGCAGGCCGGCCGGGGAAGCGGGGACCCCCGCGGCTGCCCAGTGCCCCGGGCGGCAGCCCCCACGGCGGGCCCGGGTGTGCGGCGGTGGTCGGGGCCCGCTCCGAGGGAAGGGGGAGCGGGGCGGGGGGGTGTCCCCGGCGCCGTGCCGGGGTCCGCAGGGGCGGCTCGGCGGTGCCGGGATGCACCACCGCTGCACGTACCGCTCCAGTGTCTCTCCCCCCACCCCCAGCCTGCCCCTCCTCCTCAACCTCCTCCTCCTCCTCCTCCTTTGTGTGCGTGCGTGTGGACCCTCTCTCTCCCCGTGGATGCTGAGGGCTGGAGAGGGAAGTCGAGCGCTTTCCCCCGTTGGCATTGTGCGATATCCGAATTCCCATGCTACACTTTTTGACGGGTCACTGGTGCCCCAATGGGCAGGTGGCAAGGAGGGCTTGTAATTACACACTCCCAGAAACCGTGCCTTGGCCTCAGCCCTCCTCACGGGCGCCTACCTGCAGCTCCAAAGCCGCGGCAGTGGGGTGGGGTGGGGGGGCTGCCTTTAGCTGCGCTCCTTATTAATTGCATAAAAGTTTTCTATTCTTTAACCTCTCTCCCTCCCACCCTCCCTCCCTCCCCTCCGCCACCCCTCCCTCTCGCAGTCCCTAACCTAATCCCCGTCCCTCTCGCCGTGTTGTGTATAGCAGCTGTCGGGTTTCATTTAGGGGAGAAGCTGGCAGCTTGTGCTCATTGGAGGCAGTCAAACGAGTTTCAATGGGCAAAATCATTAAGTTAACACTTTATCTAATGTCCCTATTGTCTGCCAGCAGGCATTGTCTTAGAGCCTTAGCGTAGACATGTCTGAAAATATCTCGGGCTCCTAAATTCTCTAGGGAGAGAGAGGAGCCCCTGAGGCCTGTTCCCCCCCCGCCCCGGCCCCCCTCCCCAGCAGTGCTCCGCACCGCACGCTGTCGCCTTCCCCCTCCAGCCCTCACCCCCACCCACCCACCCGCAGCCGGGGCTCTCACTGAAATACTTCCAAATGTAGTGGTCCCGAACACTCTTCGTCGGAGTTTGGAGACCAAGGTTTGGTGAGAGGGACTGAATCTCCAGCTTAAGTTCTAGCAGGAGGGAAGAAGGCTGTTTGAGGCAGAGGAAAAAAAAAAGAAGGAAGAGAAGAGAAGAGAAGAGAAGAGAAGAGAAGAGAAGAGAAGAGAAGAGAAGAGAAGAGAAGAGAAGAGAAGAGAAGAGAAGAGAAGAGAAGAGAAGAGGCAAAAGGAAAAGAGAAAAGGAAAAGGAAAAATGAAAGAAAAAGATGATGAAAAAGAAGAAGAAGAAGAAAAAGAAGAAGAAAAAGAAAAAGAAAAAAGAAAAGGAAAAGGAAAAAGGAAAATGAAAAGAAGAAAAAGGAAAAGAAAAAGAAAAAGGAAAAGGTAAAGGTAAAGAAAAAGGAAAAGGAAAAGAAAAGGAAAAAGAAAAAGGAAAAAAGGAAAAGAAAAAGGAAAAGAAAAAGGGAAGAAAAAGGAAAAGAAAAAGGAAAAGGAAAAGGAACAGAAAAAGAAAAAGAAAAAGAAAAATGAAAAAGAAAAAGAAAAAGAAAAAGAAAAAGAAAAAGAAAAAGAAAAAGAAAAAGAAAAAGAAAAAGAAAAAGAAAAAGAAAAAGAAAAAGAAAAAGAAAAGGAAGAAAAAGAAAAAGAAAGCACTAGAAGAGAGAAATCGGAGAAAGAGCAGAAGCCGAGTGGGGTTTTGGCGGGTTTCTTGAACCGGGCTGCAATAATCTTTGTATGAATTTTTACATCACCCTCAGAGAATTTACAATTCTAGTCAAAGTCGGTACGAAAGCAGCCGGTACTGGCGGAGCGGAGGGTCGCGGAGGGAGGGTCGCGGAGGGTCGCTGCCTGCCCGCCCGCCAGCCCCGCGCCCTGGCCCGCCCGCAGCCGCCTCCGCGCACAAAGGCGAGGCGGAAAGTTTTGCGGCAGGTTTTGGGGTGAAGAAAATGGCACGCCTCCTCTGCGGCAGCAACCAGCCCCCTTTCCCCGGGGTTGCTAGGGGGGAGAGGAGGTTACTTGGCCTCCCCGTCATTTTATTTTGTTTTGGTTTATTCTGTGACTCGGTCTCCTGACTGCTCTCCTGCCCAGGGAAAGTGCCGTCCTCTGTTTGCCGAGCGCCAGAAAGCGAGGGAACCGCGCCCCGCCCCCCTCAAGTCCGTCCGTCTTCCCCCCCCCCCCCCCGCGTCCTCCCCTGTATCCCCACTTCTAGCAGGCAAGTCTGCTGCTCCCGCTGCTGTAATCTTCCCTTCCAAAGTGGGTCTTGGCGATTATAGAAGATCCAAATAAACGTAGCGGGGCATGAATAATGCTCATTGTAGAAAACTGACACTTGCTCAAGGAAAAGAAAGTTGGCTATAAAATCACTTCATTATTTGCTTGTACTGCGGCTCTGGGGCTAATCCCTCCGGAGGTCAGATTGCTGAGCGCTCTCTCTCTCTCTCTCTCTCTCTCCCTCCTCTGCTTTCAGGCCGCATTTTAGACATCCCTTGTAAAGTGTGTGGGGACCGCAGCTCCGGGAAACACTACGGAGTTTACGCCTGCGATGGGTGCTCGGGATTTTTCAAGCGGAGCATCAGGAGGAATAGGACCTATGTTTGCAAATCGGGAAATCAGGTACCAGCCGCAGCGCAGCCCCCCTTCACCGCCTGCACCTCTTATCCTGCATTTCCCCAGGGCCCCGTATTGCCCCCCACCCCGCCAAGAGAAACACCCGCAGCAGTAAGATCCAGCTGCCCACGCAGCCTCCCCCTCCCTTCCCACGGGGTCCCGGGCCGAGGCCGGGGGCTGGGTGCCCCAGCCCGCCTCCCCCCGGCACGTTCCCCCGCTCCGGGCCGTGCAGCCCATCGCTGCGCCCCGGGGAGGGGGGAATGCGCAAGGAGGGAGAGGGGAGGATGGCGGGGGGGGGCGAGGAAAGAGAGGGGCAGCCCCTCGGTAAGCCACAACCCGTACCCGGTCGATGGACAAACCGAACGATTTCCATCCCCGGCGGGTCGCGCCCGCAGCCGGGGCGGAGGCAGCTCCGCTTTTTGCCCCTTCCTCCTCCGGCCGCGCTCATTCCCGCCCCCGGGGACCGTCCCGGCGAAGATGCGTGGAGCCCCGGCCGCCCCCTGCCGCCCCCGGGGATGGGGAGGCGGCGCGGGGGGGGGGCACAGGGGACCGGGGAGCCCCGAGGGGGCGGCGCTGCCGTCGCTGTCTCGGGTGCTGAAGGCGGCCGTCCCGTCCCGCCGCCGGGCACGGCCCGGCACGGCCCCCCTCGGCATGGCCCGACCCGCCGCGGGGCCAAGCACCCCGGTGCGGCACGGAACGGACTCCCCCGGCACGGCCCGCCGCGGGGCCGGCGAGGTGAGTGCGCTGGTCGCCCCGGCCTGACGGATGACTGTGTTGCAGGGAGGTTGCCCGGTGGACAAGACGCACAGGAATCAGTGCCGGGCCTGCCGGCTGAAGAAGTGCTTGGAGGTCAACATGAACAAAGACGGTACCTGCTCCCTCTCTCTCTCCCCGGGCCGGGGCGTCACGGTGGAGGGAGGGAGCTGGGCCTTGCTCTGTACCAGGGAGCAGTGTGTCACTGCAGGGTCTCCCCTCCCAGGCCCCTGGCAGCCTCACCCGTTTCTCCCCAGACACCCCTTGGGCATGGGGCCGGCTCCAAGAAATTGTGGGGAGGGAGGGAAGCCCAGTTAACCACTATGGGGTACCTGGTGCGGGACCCCATGGTGACCCCCTCACCTCTTCTTGGTGCCCCACAGCGGTGCAGCATGAGCGAGGCCCCCGGACGTCGACAATACGGAAGCAGGTGGCCCTCTACTTCCGTGGGCACAAAGAAGAAAGTGGCGGTGCCCCGCACTTCCCTGCTGCTGCCTTGCCAGCACCCGCCTTCTTCACTGCTGTCTCCCAGCTGGAGCCCCACAGCCTGGAGCTGGCTGCCGTCGCCAGCACCCCCGAGAGGCAGGCTCTGGTGGGCCTGGCGCAGCCCACCCCAAAGGTCAGCCACTGCCCCAGCCCCCGGTGGGCCTGCAGACCCCGCTGCTGGGGTGTCTGCAACCCACCAGGTCCTTCCACCCTCCAGGGTAGAAGTGGCAAAGAGCAAGGCTTGAGGCCTTGCAGGTTGTGGTGGGAACTCTCTTGTTATGTCCCTAAAATCTCTGAAGATATGAGGTGCAAGGGGTAAGAGGCCCTCTGCAGAAGTGGTATGCAGAAGGATCAACTGATAACCTACTCCATACAAACCCTGTCTCTCTGTTTCTCCTACATCTTCAAACCCTCATGGTTGCAGAAGTGCTTGTCCCACCTGGAGCCCATCCACAAGTCAATTTTAGACCTTCTTTCATGAGGACAAGCTGCAATCACTGAGTTTTCTTCAGCAAAATGCCCATTTCCATAGTGGTGTAGTCCAGAAAGTACTATCTGTACTGACCAAGCCTGCAGCTTGTCCACAAAGACACAAACATTTCTAAGCTGTCTCTGAGCTTCTTAGCTGTGACATTTCCTAAGCAGCCCAGTGGAAGTGCTGCTGTGCCCTCAACTGCACAGGAATTAGCCATAAGGTGATGTTTGTCATTAACTCATTTGCAATGGCATTTTGCGTATTTATAGCAGCTAGAAAATCAAAGAAGAGACAACTTAAATAGTTCTCCATTTCCAGAGCTGGTATCTTGGGAGAACCCATCATGAACGTGATCACAACATATAGTTTTATACTATAATTTTGGAAAATACTGAATCAGAAATTATTTAGCAAGAAAACAGCACATGCTTGAAAACGTAACTCCATTCCAACACTACACATCCTTTAGGTAGTTATGCTTAGCTCTACGCATCTGCTTACAGCCTGTTGCAGTCAGGGAGCCAGATGAAGGTTAAGGCTAATCGAGTACTTACTGCTGTGCTGAGCAAGGCTGGAGTGCTAAATCAGCTTCTGAAGCACAGGTTACAAACCACCAAATTCTTAGTCAAATTTGTATTCTTTTAGCTCTGCTACCAGAGGTGTGCTCTTGTGTAACAGGGTAAAGGATGACACCGCAGTTTGATGATTTTTTTCTCCCCTGATGTAGTAATTTCATTCTCCCTTCAACCTCCTCTGGAGAACCGTTTCTGTAGTACAGTTCATCCACATGGATGAGCAGCAGAGAGCAGGCTGGAGGGGGCCCACTGAAAGCAATGCCCTCTGCTTGTGGAATAAGAGAGTGCACACTGTATTGGGCATAAGCACGATGCACTGAATGGCAGCTGTAGAGGAGAGGAAGACCAGGCTGCCTTGGTGACATTGTATGAAGTTGCTTTATTTTCTTTTTGGCATTAGTACCCACATGAAGTCAACGGTACCCCTATGTATCTCTATGAAGTGGCCACCGAATCCGTCTGCGAGTCAGCAGCCAGACTTCTGTTCATGAGCATCAAGTGGGCCAAGAGTGTCCCAGCCTTCTCCACCTTGTCCTTGCAAGACCAGGTAAGGCACCTGCGGTGCTAGTGGCATTGGCCTGGACTGCCTGTTAAAGAATGGTTAGAGCTCAGATTGGGTCCTGAACCTTCAGCCCTAGACCTTTGAATCTGTAATGTACTGTTCTGAAGTTCAGAGCAGAGTTTTGGTCTGTTCCTAAAAAACAAATTTAGAAACTGCTTTTCTCCAACTATTATTTCATGAAGCAAAGGAAAATCAAGCCAGCAAAAAATATAATATAAAGTGAACATTATGGGAGGACAAGTTCTAGAGGAAAAATCACCAGGCTGCAGACCAAGCTCAGGGTGTCAAAACTGCTTCTCTACTTGTGGGACAACTTTCCCCTCCATAAAATGGGGAACAGCATCTTACTTTGCTATTTTGGGATGAGAAGTGCTTAGTTAAGCAGATGGTCTCAGGATATGACTAAGGTGATTTCTGAAGACCATCTCTCCTCTCCTCTCCTCTCCTCTCCTCTCCTCTCCTCTCCTCTCCTCTCCTCTCCTCTCCTCTCCTCTCCTCTCCTCTCCTCTCCTCTCCTCTCCTCTCCTCTCCTCTCCTCTCCTCTCCTCTCCTCTCCTCTCCTCTCCTCTCCTCTCCTCTCCTCTCCTCTCCTCTCCTCTCCTCTGTTTACACAGCCAACATTTTTTCTTATTCATATTGGCTTCAGTGAACTTACAATTACGCCAATACAGCAGAAGCAGAATTTGGCCAGCCCCCAATATTTTTCACCATTAATGAATATCTTCCTTAATTTCTCTTGTTTTCCTCTATGACAATTTGCCTTTGCCTCAGGTAAATCATATGTGAACCATATGAGCTGAAGCAATTTCTTAATGACTTGATTCTTGATGAGGACTTAGTGTACTTTGTATAATGCACTAATTTAAAAAAAAAAAGTAATCAGATAATTATAAAATGGAAGGGGAGAAATCTACACAAAGCTCCAATCATAAAAGACGTCTAATACTTTGATATGATTAAGCTAATTTCCCAAAATGGTAACTAGAAATGTTGTGCCTTAGATGTTACATAGCAGTCAGCAGGGGAACTAGTTCCCTTCCACTGATGCACGTTGCAAGTGTTGCAGTTGAGATGCAAATACGTATTTTGAACTCAAAGAGAAGAGCTTCTTAGGAAACCAATAGTGTTTTCTACCAAAAGGTAAATCATGACTGTCACAATGTGGTATAAAGCTAAGGCACCTTGAAATGTTCCTGTTCTAGCACCAGACCCATGTTTTGAAATCCCTGTCGTGAAATTAGACAAAGGGGGACGCTGCTCAGCTCCAGCTGCAGCACTGCTATGGAGGAAGCGTGAGGGGAGCAAGGAGATGGGGCCCGGGAAGTTACACACGCTACTAGGAAGACAGTGGTCCCAGTGCAGCATGCTGTTCTTGAATGTTGTCTTCTGCTGCTGCTAATCCTGCAGAGCACTGGCTCTGTTGCAGTAAGCAACTGAAGAAACAGGCCGAAATATCAGGGGCAAAGCAGGCTCGGCTTTTCTAGACCAGTGAGGTCCACAGGAGGGTCCTTCCAAATGAAGCAAAGGCTTAATTTGACATAAAACGGATGCATTTCCCACAAGGTCGTCTCTGTTAGTGTGTGGAGGAGGGGGCAGCAGGATTTGGGAGCAAGGGAAGTCTCCATTGCACATGATCAAGTATGCCTGAGACAGCGTAGGTACCTGAGTGTTCCCTTTATCTTTAAATAACCCACTGCCTCTTTGACTTTCACATCAGGGACTAAAATTAGTGAATTACATATCAAAATCCCAGCTTTTCCTTAACACCACCTTGACTTGCTGTACCTCAATGCGAGCCAGCTTCCTCAAAACTCAGAGCTGTTCAGCTCTAAAGCTTTGACCTGGGCCTCTTTCTGCATGATTCACCTGTCGTATTCAGGAGAGCTGGAGAAGAAATAACTCTGATTTTAATCACCTTATTTCTTGAATAATCAGATGGTTGATTTTTATAATAATGCCATTGCATTATTTAATTTGTCAGTGGCCCAGCTGTAAATGTCTGCATTTCTCTTTTTGTGTCCCTGACATCTGGCCAAGGAGAATCTAAAACCTTTTGCTGGATTTTGCTTTTGTTTGTGCTCTTCAGAAAAGGCAAGCTCATTGTGATTCCAGGACTCCGTGTCAGTTTCATCTCGAAGGCAAGGAAATAAGTAGAAAGCCAATTTGCTGACAAAACACAAGCCCAAGGATTGCTGTGTTACTGCCCTCAGTAAAAGCGAGGCTGTATCCCTTCCCCAGTTCCCTAAAGCTAATCCCATCGTGGATTGGAAGCCACACAACAAAAATGCCATTCTTCAAGTTCTGCTGGCCTGCACATCTGCCCACCGTGTCCGTAAGGCAGGTTGGCTCAGTGCAGGTCACCAACAAAAGGTTGTACTTACAGGATGGGGTCGATTAACAAGGAAAAACCAGCCCTTCATAAATCCTGGTGTTTCTTGTTTCTTTGAAGAAGGAGGGCTGAGTATGACTTCAGCATGAATTATTTTAATTGGTGGTTTTACAGACTTATGCATAGGCATGAAGAAAGCTTCAGCTATTGGAATAGTCTCTTGTTTCTAAAGTCTTCTGACTTTAAAGACTTAGTGGGAAAGAACATATGAAATTGATATCTTCCAGGAACCACCATTCATTACCATTGTATCTGCATGAATGAATGACAAAAAAAGTTTTACAAAAGCGATTAAAAGGCTGGCGAATCTTTTCCTATGTCATATAGAATCCTGCACATCCATCAGGCAGGATTACCCGGAGGAGGGGCTGGGTTCGCAGGCTGCAGCGGTCAGGAGCCTTACGAGCAGTTTCAGCTGCTCCCAGAACAGGTCTGAGACGGGCGCTGCGCCCTTGACCCCCTTCCCCTCTGTATTACGTACAACAATCCGGGCAGCTTCCAGTACTGTCAAATCCAATGTAATTATTTCAAACAGTAACTACATGCAAACAGAGACAGAAATACTTTCCCAACACCATTTCCTTAGTCACGTTATATAGAAGTTCTGTAAAGCACATAGCACAAAAGGGCACAAAACGGGCATAAGCCTGCAGTGATAAACTGAGAGCAGAGACTCTGAGAGATCTTCCTCTCATTCCGATTGGAACAGGGTGGTTTAAAACTCATAATGCTGTTAAGATTTAGCACATAGATAAAGGATTCACTCTCACTGCATGCTTTCTGTATCATCTATTACTTTCACATATCTGATCCCAAGGAAATCATAATTTATTTGGTAAGGCATATTTTTTTGCTTTGTTCTTCCTTTTACAGAATCTTTATAGACTTAAAATACCCTCGTTCCTATTTTCCTAAAAGCTAAGCTGCCAATATTTTCAGGGACCACAGCAATATTAATACTTGTGGTTTGCTTTTTTTTCTGCGTGAGTTTTGGGCAATCTGTTTTCACTGCATGGAGCCACCACATGATCCCTCCCGAGTCCACTACAGTTCTTGCCCTTCCAACCCTCTCCCACCCTATTGTGAGACATGAGGTCCCAGCAATGTCCTTTAGGCTGTGGACTTCACCTGAACGGGAGGCTCTCCAAACCCCTCTTAAGAGTTGGTCTGGGACAACAATCCATAAATGCCCTCAAGACTAAACGTGTCTGTTCTGGCTTTGCCAGTCTGCATTACCAGGAGTCCCGTCTCCGCTTCAGACGCACCACTGCCTCTCCACGGAAATCAAAGGCATTGCCTCCAAACGGAGAAAAACACATCCTCCACAAAACCAGCCAGTGCACAAAAATTGCAGAGAACTAGCAATGCTGTCAATGCTTGGATACTCAGTTCTCTGAAAGGAAATAGCTCTTAGAACCTGGAATTTCTGAGTGATTTCAAGCAAAAAGCAAGAAAACAGGTGACATTGAGAAACCGTATATGTGTTGAGATGCTATGCTTGAAAGAGATAAAGACTTGCTTAGTAAGGAAGGGGTTAAAGATAAATATGTGTTCTAAAGCAGTGCTCCAAGTGATGTAATTTCAGGACGTCTTCCAGGCTTTTCTTCACAAATCCTGCCTTCCCAAGGGAAAGGAGGGTAATCCCTAGAGAGCAATAGGAGCAGACTCTTCCAACTTGTCCTAGGACGGGTCTATGTGGCCAGGGAGAGGAGGAGAGAGCCCATGCTGTGCTGAGAAACACAGGCGAGCGTTCACGGTGTGTGCAAGCTCCCTGGAGTGGGAGTTCTCACTCTCCTTTCCCTTTTTCTCATCCCTTTTGGTCCACAACATGGTGCACAGCAAGCCAACCCTCTGTGTTTTTCTACAATGCATAGACTTATTTCTAGACACCTTCTCGAAAAGCTAAGAGAAGAGCTAACGAATGCTGTGGGGAAAATACCATGACAGGCATTTAAAGTGATTTTTAAAATAACAGAAATTTACATATTTAAATTGTTTATAAATCTATAAATTATACACTATGTTATATTGTACATCTATTGTATGACAGCTGATGCTTTTGGAAGATGCTTGGAGAGAACTGTTTGTTCTAGGAATAGCACAATGGGCCATTCCAGTTGATGCTAACACTCTACTGGCTGTATCTGGTAAGAATTGCACAATTTAATGACTTTGTTACAAAAATTACCATAAAAATACATTACTGAAAAAAGAACAACATGTAAAGAATAACAAATTCCTACTGAACAATAGAGCATACCTGTCATTTATAAATCTATATTTAAATGCAAATAATGTTGTTTTGTTGTATTCATGACTGCTTGCATTGTCATTTAGATGCAAATTACTGTGTTTGTTATCATCCAAGAGAAGATTTTATATTAACTTTCATACAATATAGTCAGTTTACATGGAACCAGATAGACAAGTGTGACAATAGAGTGGATATTGATACAGAGGATTTTGTCAGAAATCAATATAAAATAAAGCAAATGCCTTTAATATTATTTATTTCATCTGTTTCTGTTCTAGGCATGAATGGTGACAATACAGATTCTCAGAAGCTGAATAAAATTATCTCAGAAATACAGGCTTTACAGGAGGTTGTGGCTAGATTTAGACAACTTCGGCTAGATGCTACCGAATTTGCCTGTCTCAAATGCATTGTCACTTTTAAAGCTGGTAAGCAGAAAGAATCTCTTGCCTGTCTGGTCTGGTAACTATGAGGTTGCTACTTTAAAGCAAAAATGATGTTTTATATCAGACAGAGCTCTATATCATCCAACAGGTTTCCTGGTATTGAATTCCAATAGCCAGTCTTGCATTAGGAAAGGCCGACAGTGCAGTGCTGGGGAACTAATGGGAACATTTAATTTCCACTGATAGCACTAGCTGAACTGTTTTGACCCACCCAAGAGCCAAGCTGAACTAGTAACTGCTCTGCTTTCCAGTGCCTACACACAGTGGTTCCGAACTGAGGAGTTTCCGAAACGCTGCCGCCATAGCAGCCCTTCAAGATGAAGCCCAGCTCACTCTGAACAGCTACATTCATACCAGGTGAGCAATGTCTTCTCTCAATACTTCTTGCAGGTGTAGGGGTAAAATCCTGCTCCTGCTGTAGTGAAGGTGACATTTCCACTGACTGAAATGGGGACCAGGCTGTTATTGCAAGTATACCTTGGCTGTCAGCCTGCTGGGGTTTGGCATTTCCTGGTGAAAGAGAATCATAGAAAAGGTTGGAAAAGATTCTTAAGATCATCAAGTTCAACTGTTAACCTAACCCTACCAAGTCCACCACTAAACCATGTCCCTACCCATCTTTTAAATACCTCCAGGGATGGTGACTCAACCACTTCCCTGGGCAGCCTGTTCCCATGCTTGACAACTCTTTCAGTGAAGAAATTTTTCCTAATATCCAATTTAAACTTCCCCTGGCACAGCTTGTGGCCATTTCCTCTTGTCTTATCACTTGTTACTTGGGAGAAGAGACCGCCCCCCACCCCTCTACAACCTCCTTTCAGGTAGCTGTAGAGAGCTATAAGGTCTCCCCTCAGCCTCCTTTTCTCCAGGCTGAACAACCCCAGCTCCCTCAGCTGCTCCTCATAAGACTTGTTCTCCAGACCCCTCACCAGCTTCATCACCCTTCTCTGGACACGCTCCAGCACCTCAATTTATTCAGACAAATGGAAAAATGATAAAAGGAGAGATCTTCCCCTGGGAAGTGATACCTGCTGTGGAATGCTTTCATTTCAGAAAGCTACATTTCCCTCCACATTTTATTCAATTAAATACTGCTAATAGAGATGCTCAAAACAACATCACATCTCTCAGCAGTATGAGCGCTCTTCACCCAAATTCTCCAATCCTTATGTCATTTCCCCCATTTTGCAGACACAGAAATCAGGACACAAGGAAGTTAAATGGCTCTTCCAAGATGCTGCCCTGAGTCTGTTTCCAGGTCGACATGAAAAGCCCAGAACTTGTGAATCCCATTTTGGTGCTGCAGCAGAGTGATAAGAATCATTGTTTGGGATGAAAATATTCCCCCATCTCATTCAGGATAAGTCCCATGGGATACAGAAATCTTAAAATCTGCTGTAAAAGCTGCAGCTGTCATCCCACAAAGAGTACAGGGGTGAGCCCAGGAACGCACAAAATTTAGTAAGCAAAGTACAACCCCACACCCTAGAATAGCTGGCTGTGAACGGATCAGTAGTCTCCTCGTATGGACCATTTCAGAGTGGTGGGACAGGGGAGAAGCCTGAAGACTGCACCTAACATCTTCTGCAACAGCTGCTCTGGTTGGTTCAGGGCTTCTGTGGAGAGCTGCAACCAGTCTGGTCAAGTCCAGGTCTAAGTCCTTTAGCTGCAGTGCATGTCCATGAGATGAGGACAGTGGGAGATGGAGCAGTGGAAGAGAAACTTTTACACCATTTTTTCCTTCTGAAACTTTGATCTGCTTTCATAATGTCTCTGTCTAGCAGAAGTTCACTCAGTATCAGGGATTAGATGGCAGCAGTCTCTGAAGCACTTCTATTTAGTCTAAAGGGAATGGCCTGCCCTGGGGATGGGAGCAAAAATGCAAATACCATCCAGTTATGGCTAGTTCAGAGCAAAAAGAATAACCTCTGCATAGCAACCTTTTCCTAGTCTTACGGAAGGCCTTTCCCATGAAGATTGCTCCCTGGAGACTCTGCGTGAGCCGGGGCCTGTTGGAGAAAGAAGCCAGGGAGCAACAGTTTTACATGGCCATGGTTTCCAGGCATGGCAACTTTTCCATTGCACTTCCGCATTGCTGGAAATACCTAACTACTGGGCTAAACGGCATCTGTTGCAAAAGATACACTTTGACAAGGAAGAAAGCGCAGTCCATTGACAGACTGTCACATTGACTCCAACAGGATAGGGCTTTCAGCTTGTGTTTCATCCTCAGGCTCCAATTTACCTTCTTACCTCTACAGCAGTAGAGTCGCTCTCAACAGGACGCAAGGGAGAGCAGGCTGGAGAAGGAAATGATCTCCAAATGATCTACTCCTTTTAGGGTGACCACTGTAAGCAGAGGTTTGAGACCCACGCTGGCATAAAGCCAGCATAAACACAACTAGAATACATATCCTATGTTGTGTTGGCCTCAAAAGCTGGGAGAAAGGATGGAAAATATCCTGTTACACAAATATATTACCTGGGGATAACACACAGCTTCTTTAATAACAAAAAGTATTTCCAAATGTGAATTGGTTTTCTATGTATAAGGCAACCAAAAGGGGGCAAAATGATTACCATGACAATGCAGCTAGGTTTAAATTGCATTTTACATGACAGGGTATTTATTGTAGGTCAAGCTCTTCCCTGAGCTGCGTCAAGAACATAGTTATTGTCTGAGGGACAAGTCAGAGCAGATCCTGTCTCTCTATTACTACAGTTCTGAGGGAATAAACAAAGGAGCTAATCAAAACTCAGAGACATTGGTCTATGTTCTGCTACCCTCCATTAAGAGAGTTTTCCTTGGGGTCAACCTTCTTGCTCACGTGAGTACAAAATACAGGGGTTTAGCACAGGTTAGCACCCATCTGAAAAATTTGCTGAGTATCGGTATTTTCTGTAAAATAAAAGATTTTCTTTGGAAAAATATCTAAAAACTTCAAGATGTTTTTCTCTCTGTCTCCCCACACAGGTACCCCACACAACCCTGTCGTTTTGGAAAACTTTTATTGCTTTTACCAGCTTTACGTTCGATTAGTCCATCTACGATAGAAGAAGTGTTTTTCAAAAAGACCATTGGGAATGTACCAATTACAAGACTGCTTTCAGATATGTACAAATCCAGTGACATATAAATTACCTTAAAATAAACAATCAGGATGGACAGTTTGAGAAGAACTTTTATCTATGGAGAATAAGCCTCAACTAACAAAATCTACAGGAAGCATAAGCCTGGGAATGTTTAGCCTTTAAACCCATTGACAAAAAATACCCCAGTAGATATGATTCTGCTGCTCTGAACAGAGTGATTTAGATCATGGAGAGAATGCTTTGTTCTACAGAAAAAGTGAAAGTGGTTGGAATTTGGCTGCTATTCCTGTTACTACAGGATGGAGGCAATTCAGATGCCAGTCATAGTTAACAAAGACTCCGCTATTCTCTCATTTAACTGGCAGATCTGAGACAAAATGTGAAAGAAGGTACTTTAGTTTGTTCAGTATTTGGAACCGGGTGACCAAACTTGGCTTCTGTTGTAACATGAGATGCGGTGGCCTTCAGGACTGTTTTGAAAGTAGCCTATGTTGGGAAAACGTTTGTAATATGATAGGCAACATTTAAGACCAGGTTACCAAAACATTGCTTCTGCTATAATACATCATGAAGTGGCCTTCAGAACTGATTAAAAAGTAGCTTATGACGGCAGCTCCATTCTTCCTGCAAAACGAACTGGTGATCTTTGATGCGGATGTCACCACAATGCACTTAGTTAACATCTCAAAGACAGAAGAGCTTTACACACTTCCCCCCCGACCTTCCCTCCTCCTTTTTCCACACACACAGACACACACGTTCACACACCTGAAAAGATACAAGTCAAGAAAGGAAGACTAAAACAGCAAAACCAAATACAATGGAGATGACCGCGTCAGTGACCTGCTGGGTGTCCCGTTGGCACAGTGCTGAAACCAAAGGCAACGGTGGCCAAACTCTTTGTCAATGAGATGTGCAGTGAAGTGAAATGACTATAAAAAAACATAATAAAAAAATCAACGGAAGGAATTTTATTTCAAAGAAATAAGAGTTGTTGACTGATACAATGCTAACAATTTCCAAAAGTCTCCAATGCCTTTTTAGAAAACTCCAGGTTCTAATTTTGAAGCCTTGTTCGCCTACACCCTCTCACACACAAAAACGTTATAAGCTGCTTATTTGATGTAAGAAAAATGTAGAAAAAAAAACCATTTAAAGATAGCTGCTGTACTTTTCAAAATTTGATTTGTTATTAGGAACTAGCACTGAGAAAAATCAGCACTTGGACTATCATAGAATGAGTAAAACTTTTCCTGTACAAAGTGGATTAACTGATTTGTGAAGTTAAAAAGTTGTACTCATTGTATTTACAAAGAATAAAAATATATTGAATTTAAATTACTTTCCACTGTTCTTTTAATGCTTGTCCTTCTATTTCTGGATTAGTTTCTTCCGTTGTACCGTGTTTACCAGGGAACAGAAATATTCTCTACTAAAATGGATTGCCTTGGATGCTGTGGAGTCTCCATCACAAAAGAGGTTTTAAAAAATAGGTTAGAAAAACGTTTAAGAAATAGCTTTGGTGATCCTGCCTTGGGGCAAAGGGACTTTGAGGTCCTGCACAGAGCTGTTTTCTATGATTAAAATATACACCTGCTGCAAGGTTTCCTTCTCAAGGAGCTAACACAGAGCTTTTTCTAGGACACAATACTAAACAGATCAGAGGACTAACCTAGTACAAGTCTTCCGTTTCATGTTATTACAATTTTTAATATTGGTGAATTGTGCAGCTAACAAAGGGTGATGAGTACAAAACCACTGCTTCAATTAAAAACATTCTGAGGTTTTATTAAGGCGTCCAATTGTGTAATCACACCAAAGAAAGACTTAAGCAACTCCCAATGCACAGGAACAAGCTGGCAATAGGAGAATGGAAATATAACACAGTATTCATGTGGCAATGAGTGACCAAAGAGCCACGCAGGCTAAAATGACAGGCTAAAATGTAGTGTATATCAATGGCTCCTTGGTTTCCAGCGTCAAGGGTCACAAGTGAAACCCTAGCTCCGTTGACTCCAAAAAAACAAAAGACTCCACAAAAATCTCACGTGTTTCAGAGATCAGAGTTTCCACCCCATCTCTCTCCCATTGGTGCAGTTTGCTAGGTCTCACATTCTGCCCTTTCCAAGACAGCCAGGCCCATAAAGTATCTGAGACCAGCCTTTTAATGAGTCAGGTGAGACAAAGTATGGACTACAGGACTTTGAATCATCTTCTATACAAACCAGCATGGGGCACTTGAGAATGCATTTACCACAAGGCCTAGCACATTCTTAGAAAGAAACCAACAAACACTTTATGAAGTTTTCTTACTGTACCTGTAAAAACCTTCAACCATTTTTTGCTCTCCACACTAAAAAGAACTAGACAGGGCAGAAAATCAATTGCGGCTCTCCACTCTGCGACAATTCAGTTTATGAGCTAAAACAGTTGAACCCAGTGCTGTGCAGAACCCATGACAGAACACTAATTTCAATAAGATTCATGCTGCTGTCCCGGAGCAGCAATAAACACGAACTGCACTCATGCTGCAAGGCAACCGTATTCTGCAGTGCACTGTAGTCCTACTCCCTACATCACCCAGGCTAGAGGAGGCAACGGAGTGTACTGGCTTTCTCCCAGTTGCAGAGCAGGGAGAGCAATGAGTGCACATCCATATCTCATCCTCTTACCTGCAGGAACCTAGCCCAGCTGCAAAGCAGACTCACCAGCTGGGAACAATGCCCAGATCCCTGTGGTTTAGGCACAGCTGATCTCAGGCCATGTCTTCCTCCCAGTACTGCAGATTGCACAGACACAGAACCAGTTACACTACACTAGAATTAGGGTCTCCAGTTAGCCTTGAAGGATGGAAGCCCAGGCAAAATCCCAGAGTCCAGTGCAGATGCCCTGTCAATCTCCAAGTCCTCACCTCGGAACTAGGAATACTTTGACATCAAGCACACAGCTTCTCCCTCTTCAGCTTAACTCTTTTATTTCCACAGCCGATGATACAGATTGTGTCATCTTTTAAGGATAAGATGGGGCATTTACTTTGATTTCTGAAAGAAGCTTCTCTCAGAAAAGAACATTTGAGAAAAAACACTTTACTACGTATGTAAACCTAAATAATAAAACTTCATATACATTTAGCCCTTCTTCCCCCATTTCCAAGAGTAACTCAAATTTTAAGTGTGATTCAGCAAGCACATGGAATTTTAGAATTGATTTTACATCATCAAAAACTTCTTGAAAAGCTAGACAGCTCTAGGCTGCAAGTGGACTGTGTCAGTTTTGGTCCCTGGTTTCATTATTAGGACTGTTGGAAAGATTCAACACAGTTTTTGTTAAGTATGAGGGGGAAAGAGCGATTATTTGAGCTAGTCACTAGTACTACATATAATCCAGTCAGCCACCACTTTTGTCAGCTCGCTCTTCTACATCCAGATTTCCATGACTGAAGTTAATAGTCTTATTTAAAGGAAACTAATAACTTTGCTAGTAAGTCCGCAGGACGTTCTCAGCAGTGATAAGTAGTATTATAAGAAGGAAAGAAAAGCAGAGCCAAGCCTAAGCTTGTTACCAAATAGCACAAAACACTGTATCAGATTGCTACTAGAGTGTTCTTGGATCTGTTTTCAAGAGCATGTGGATAGGAAACTCCAATGTCATGTCTGGAAGCACTATGGAAGCTCCTCCAGCCATAGAGGCATCTAGTGAGAAAGATGACTTCAGCAGCGTTGCTTGTGAACTGCAGTTCAGGCACCAACCACCTGCATTTCACCTGTGGTCATACAAGCACAATGCTACAGCTTCCCCTTCCTTTAGTGTTCAGGGAAGTGGTCTACAATCACATCTCAGAGCTGGCTTGTACAATTTCATCTCCATAATTGTATTTGTAGAGCAGAGCTACTTTAATCTAATTGGTTATGTCAACATTCCTTTCTCTGTAGGACGGTATAATTTTCACTTGCTAGTCGAAGCTAGATTGAGGCTTCTCATAACAAGTAGAAAGGTACTCTTTTCCCAAACCACTTGATCAGTGAGTGCCAGCACCTAGGGGTATTTAGTGGTTGTTAGTAACACAAGACTACATTGAAGAGCATCACAGCAAGGCTGAAACACCGGTTCACTTAGTATAGTCAAGTCCCTGCTTCTCAGAAAGCATGAGATACCCCACACTCAAGGTCAAGAGTGACAAAACATTTGAAGTGCATTTTCACTTTTATTTCAAAACTTTAGACAAGTTACTTTAGTATATAAATTTGATTTTTTTTCCCTCTTACAGAATATAAAGATAATTCCCTCATTACTTCAGTATAAAGTGTTTTTACAAGCTTGAAGACAATTGCATAAGTGTTTCTCACACAGGGTATCAGAAATAAAGCAATCTTTCTACAGAAGTTCAGACAGATTACTACCTCAGAAACAGCATAGCAGTTTAGTCAAATACAAGTGAACACGTGACACTACAACTGTGCAAGTTCAAGTAAGGCCAAGTCAGTAAACATTGTTAAGTCATTGCAAATAAGAGTGGAAAGGTCTGTGAGACATTGCAAGGGGTGGATGGTCTCATAGTATAATACTCTTAAATCAAGGAGTCAGAGGGATTTAGCTAGAAGACAAGTGAGTTCTTTAATGCTATAAAGCATATGCAAAAGCCCAAGCAGTGTACTGATGTTAGTGGAGACTTCGTGCCTGTTTATCCTCAGCATGCTAAGACAAACTACAACCTCTTAAAACCAAGCATAAGAACCACTAATGTTTGAGAAGACTGTTTCGGAACTCAAGTATGTCTTATTTTGGATGGTGTGTAGTTTTTGTCTATTACTTCATCTTGCAAGAACATGTGAAGACAGCGCTCGTTCTGTGCCAGTGGGTGGCCTGCAACCCTGGAGAGGAAAAAACAAGCATTAGTGCTAACAAATCGAGTCTACTTGCAGCCAGTCAGCAGGTTTTATACTTATAACCTATGGTTCTGCACTTAGGCATAGATCACTCTTCCAGTTCACTGTTGGCAATTAGAATGATGTCTGGCAGCAAGATTTGCCATTCTCCCCCAGATGAAGTTAGTCCATAGGAACCCTGAGCTACCTCTGATCATTTGGAAGCTTGTCACGTCATTATCATCTGTCACCTGCAATTGAGGACTATCAAAATGCCCATCCTAGCATTAGGAAACGTAGAGTTAAGCAAGCCAAGTGGATTTTTACAGGTCTTGATACCTTTGACACAGGACACCTTTCTAAAGGCAGCTTAACCCCTCAGTTCTCAGTCTAATTCAGTAGCAGTTAGCCCAGGCAGAGTTAAAGACTTACTCCACCAGAGGGTGTGAAGGTCTTCTGAGGGCTCTGACACTGTGACTTACCACGGTCACTATTCCTAGCATGCACAAGCAGCACTGATGCACAGCCAGAGGGTACTGGCCATTCTGTTAATTGCTGGTGTCTTTGGATATGAAACATGGGAGACACAGACTTTGTCTGGCTCTAGAAGAGACCACCACCTCTACTGCAGATTTAGTTTTGTTCCACATATAGACTGGGACACCATCCTTTTAACAGTAAAGAAGCTGACATTGAATTAGAAAACACTCCCAGGCTTGGAAGAAAACCACAAGTTATTGCATTTAAGCCCTTAAAATACCATGCAGTCTTCTGTGTAAGTAAAAATCCAAGAGACTCAAAATCTCTGGAAGTTGATCGCTTATGGATACAAAAACCTAAAGCAGTTTGGTTTGAAAAAAGTTACATCCAGTTTGGTCAATCAAGACAGGCTTCTCCCTTTAAGCGAGAAAGCCTCCCACCCTCCCAAGGACAGCTTGTGTCAGCCTTATGGCCTCCATATCTGCCAGAATATTTCTACTTCAAATGGAAGTTATCTAGTTGAACACGTGTAATACAGTCAACTCCAGTGGCTCAGCATCGGTACTTCCAAGCACTTTTGTGCATCTTCTCCAAATGTACCTATTACTGCCTATTTCACAACAGGACAGATTCACCTGTCACTACTCACTTGTCATCGAGGGTGCCCTTTAATAGGGAAGCTGAGCTCTCCTATTCAGCATTGACAGATTATTTCAAGTGCAGTCATTAAGCCTATTAATCTTGCCACATTCTGGTAAATGGGCAGCAGTCTCAAGCACTAGTTCATGAGGAAGACAGTCTGGAATAACTAGTTTGAGTTTCTCACCCCCATCACACTGCAGTTGCTGGCCTTGAACTTCAAGAGAAAGATACACAAGAGATGAGGCAGCAGCATATTCCTTCTCCCTTTCAGGGAGGCTTGCAAATTGGTGGCTGAATTGCAAGACTAGATCTGATGTCTCAGATTCAGCCCTTGGTTTCACATGAATACCTACCTCACTCTGCATTGGCTTTTCCTCAGAATTATTCTCTAAGGTGACCCTTACACAGAGCAGCTGCTACTTCAAAAGTGTTCATGGACCCTAAAGTCACATTCAGGCAGACAGATGTTTTGCAATGTAGCTACCCCTGTGAATGTCACTATAGGTAGTGGTGCCAGCAAGCTGGCCCAAGAGAGCTGACTCAAGCAACCTGCACTGCTGTGATTTAGTCCCCCTAGATTTTACATCTAGAAGGACAAAGCTTCTCAATAACATCCTAGATATCAAGAACTAGCATTGGTGCATCAAGATCTTTTTTTAGATAGTGATATCAGTTATCTGAGGGACTCTTCTCTAGTTCTAGCAGCAAAGACCAGCTTTGAGAATGCAGTAGTGTGACATATTATGTAAATTAACTCCAGGACCAATTTCACTAGTACCTAGAGTACTCACTATAAGTCTTAAAGCTTCTACATGGTTTGAAACTTTAACTAGTAATATTTGCTTGATGAGTTGGTCATGCCATTATAGTAAATTGATGCAGCTGAATAACTAGGAGTTCTGCCTGAAGAATCTTGTTCCAGCTGTACTCAAGCCTGCCACTACATCAATATCTACAGTAACAGCCTGCTTTTATGTCTCAATGGAGGAAAAATTGACCAAGAAGTTTTACACTTCTACAAGATCAATGTATTACTTGCTGTAGGACTGAACAAATGATACCAGTAAACTGGCCACTCCACTTCTGTCACCTATATTGAGTTTTTTTAGAGATTTCAGTTAAGATGACTGTTTCACTATCAGCTGCTTCAGAATGTAAACAGCCTTCTTCCCCCAGATATTGCTAAACTCAGCATACAAAACCTTCAGTAAGTGCACTTCTTCCACATTTAATGTAGAGTCTCAAGCCTGCACAGATAAAATTTGTACTTTGCAGTCATGAATGCCTTGATTGTATACACTTAAAACCCCACATTCCATCTTACTATAAGCACATCTGCCTTCATGTAGCATAAATGCAAAACTAGATGCCCTGGAAATTCATTCCGCTTGTCTTTGACTAGAGGAAAGAGCATTCTGAAGTTTTGGTTTTTTTTACCTGCTCAGAACCATTAGCAATACCTCTAAATTGAGCTAACAAGCAACTGTGTGAAGAAAAATTTGAGATTTCATACAGTCACACTTAGCTTACTTGCACAAGACAGATGCAAATTAGTCACTTGCAACTCCAAGCCACATGCCTGAACTAACAATAACTGACAAGCAGATGAAGTTCTGGCTTAACTCACAGACATCCTCTGTCCCTGTTAAACAGCATTACTACTGAACGACATTAAAATGCTAGTGGAACTGACAAGCTTGAAGGTTTAAAGACAGCAGTCTCAAATCCAGTTGGGTCTGAACAGTGTTGGCTCTAGAGACCAGAAGAGCTGGTTAACCAACAGTATTCCTTCTTACCCACTGTTTGGATCCACATTGTTAAAGAGATTAAAGTAGCTCTTCAGGTTACTACATGGAGAGCAGTTAGTAGTGTCAGATGGTAGAAAAAGAATCATAAGACTTTGTTACTATAATTTCTGCTCACCCTTTGAAAGGCAGTGACAAAACCTTAAGTGTCTATTTCAAACTATATATGTGTATACTTCAGGTAGTGTTTTTACATTTCAGAAAGATTCTCATGATGATTAGAGAAAATATGCATCATTACACAAGCTGATAATGCCTCACATCTGCAATCAAAGTAAACTGCTGTAAGCCCATTGTAAGCTCCATTGTTCACCCAATGGAGGATACCTTTTCAGAAATGAAAAAGTAGAACTATTTTGAATGCTATAATTTTAGTAGTAATTTGCATAAATTAACAACAACACTAACATTCATTTCAGCTGTTCAGGTAAGCATTAAGATATCCAAACTAAACACTGTTTGAGCAATGTTAGTACGCTCTACTGCAGGATTATGTGAAAGTTATTATTCTGAACCTAGTGCAGCTACCACAGTTAGAAGATTAACAGCTTTAATTCAGTTTTCCAGAGCTGAGTTCTGAGTATGTCTCCAGATAACTAGACCCAACACCTACTTGTTTATGAATTGTTCAAGAGCCTGCTTCCTTTCCTCTATAAAGGAATCATCAAATATGCCATCGTCTCCTCGGAAGGGGAGCTGACGGAGAAGAGCTTTTCCTGGTAGAGGTGGTACCACAACCTGAAAGATTTAGAAAAGTATCCTTAAGTGCAGCCTGTAAATAAGTTTACATACCTCCTGTGCCACCTCTTCCTCTTAGAGGACCCAACTCATCAATCACATCCCTAGTGAAGTAATACAACATGACCAGAGGAGAACAGTACTTGCCATAGAGGTAAGTTGAATTCAAGTAGTTTAACTCCAAATTAACTCAAAACCACTAAATAGTCTCTAGCATTGTACAACTGAAGTTTGCTGAATGACAGTGTTTTAGTTCTGGACATTTTCTACCACAATAACTGCTCTATATGATATATATGCTTTAAGTCTATGAAGACTTGTATTTACCTTTCATTTTACCCACCTTGCTTTCTCTTTCTAGTTCATTCCTTAGCCATTCAAAGTCACTGTACCTTCTTCTGACTGTAGATTCTTTCAATTTGAAGATAGGTAGATTTGTCTGAAAACAAGAACATAAGCTATTGATTAGACAAATCAGAAGTTTTGATAAGCAGAGGCAAGAAACAAGCTGTTAAATCACAAATTATTTCTGCTTCAGCAACAACAGTATTGAGAACCACTCAAAATACAGAAATACAGGTAAAGCTCTGTAAGCTACATGAGTAAGCTGTGCCTCAAACTGCTTAACTGTGGGCCTCATTTATATGGCATCCTAATCACTGGTATTTTGTCACCATATCACCTAGTAGAATAACAGATTTACTGGTGACATGAGATGTTCCTAAGGTTGCACAAGCATCTGCTATTCTTACTTTCGCAGGAGCTGGATTCCCAATGCCAATAAATGCACAAACTTTGGGGGGAAGAAAAAGTCTTCTTAATCCATGCAGGTTCCTCTTACTGCATTCAATGGAGTGTTTCAGGTACCAGCGTAGGACGTTAACCAAGCTTCCTGTACTTCTTTGCTACCAGATACAACATGGCCTCCAACATCTTTAAAAGCAAAACCACTAAGTCCTATGGTGAATCCATTCAGGCCAGATGAAGTTGAAGATTTGCTAGTCCAAGCTGCCGAGTTTAGATAGCTCCAAGGAAGCCAACAAGGCCAAGATGCAACACAACATTCAGTGCTGATGAGGGCAGACTATTTTGCTACAAAGTTAAACCAAGCAGAATTTTCCTCAGCACCCAACTCTAACAGCCTTGAAAGAAACATCAAATGGGAGCCAAGCTATAATACTGCAAAAGACCATGTTAAATACATGAGCATTTTGATAGGTGTCCTACACTAACTTGTCTAAAAACCTATATTACTGCTATTCATTCTTTGGGGGCAGGTTATCCCATTGCTGTAATCCAAGTTGCACATCATTTTAAGATTAGACATCAAGAAAGCACTCTCCTAATGACATCCCCAGAATGGAAAGTGCCACGATCACAATCTGAAGCTTAAATGTTGTTGAGATGGCGAACTGGCTAGAGTGCTACAAACGTTTTTGTAGAAGTTATGACCTACTGACAGCAAGACCAAGAGTCTGTACTTACCATACATAACCAGCACTAACAGAATAAAGCTCACCATTGTCAGACTGCACATTCACTGTCTTATAAACCTTGAAAGACTCTTGAGGAGTACCCTAGCAAGCTGATGTTCACATGAGACTACAGTTATCCCCAGTTTTCCTGCTCGCAGAAGCACAGTAGTCACTCTTAGCTACTGCCTTCTGGTTTTTGTTGTTTTATTTTTTAAGTTGTAAGCCACCTCACTCAGCTTTTGGTCCCAGTTTGAGTGGATATCCCTATACGAAGCCATTTGTAGGCTGTTATGTTTAAGCTATCGAGTGGTGCTTTTGGCCGCTCAAAACAGGCTTAACTGCAGAGATACTTTCCTGCGCCAGGCAGCCCTATGACTACAGGCCATTGTATTACTGCCAGCCAATGATTTTTTGGCTGTCACTGTTCAAAAGTACTTGAGAAGTTAGTTGTTTACTTTCACATTATGCTATTTAGTCCATAATTTACAGATTATAAAGTACAGAACAGTATTTTGTTATGAAATCTGTTATTGCTAAATGTTTAGAAGTATTCATGCTCTCCTTCCCAGATAAAACACTGTTGATTGTACTAGTGACTAATAATAAAATTGCACTTAAGTCAGAAGTCAGAAGTCAGGCTTTATTTATAAACACTCTCATCTTGAGGATAAGAATACTCTACTCAAGAGTGAATAAAGCTAGATCCCCCACAGTGCATGAAGGAGATTCCCAGAAGTAAAGTACTGGATTATTTTTCTCTGATTTCAGCTATTGGCTTTTTAACCAAGTTCAGCCTTCCACATTACAACATCAATTCTTTGTCAGTGTCTTGGGTAGAAAGTCCTTTACAATATTTAACATATAGGCTCTCACCTGCAGAAAATATTCCATTCTTCTCTCAAATTACTTACAAGAGGGATTAGAACTGAATAAAAGCAGCTAAGTCCCAATGAGTTCCCAGGTCTTCAGGAACTCTTTTAATGCTTCTGGGCATGAAGTCTATAAAGTTAATCTCTAAATAACATATCAGGCTTACAGGTACAATGCAGGGGTAGAAGTGCCAATTGAGCTCATTTTACCTTCTACATTCCTTTTTGAACTTTTGACATGCTAATCCAGCTAGCAAGTTGGGGAAAAGGAGAGAGAGAGTACTTGTTTTCCCTTTGAGTTGAAAAATCTTCTCCAATTTTGATCATAAGCACTGGAAATGTTCAAACTGAAGCGTATGCTAGAAGGCTCCCATTAAATTAAGTCTTGACAACTACATGCTAAAGGAAAGCGCGTGTCCTTTGGTCTGGATACAAATCAGAGCTATCTGTTGAGATCAACTTCTAAGCCTCATGTTCCTTAAAACCCAGAAACCACAGCAATTTTCCTTCCTCCAGAAATTAGTACTGATAGAGCAGTATTCTTCAGATAAGCAGCTGATAGAAAGGATCCATTTAAAAACAGCAATTTGAGACTCCTGTTTTATACTGCTTAACCCATTTACATCTTAGGTCCCTATTTTTAACACAGCATATATTCACAACTGAAGTCCTTCTCACTAAGGATTATTACCCTCTTTGAGCAGACCACTTTTTCCTTCAGTAGGAAGGGTTTCTGCATGTCCTACTGCCTCCATCTACCACAGATAGATGGTTTTCATTAAGCAAGCTAGACAGTTGCTGAAGCACAGGCTATCTTTGGGCAAGAATTTGGTAGAAGATGACAACAAAAACTTTCCATTTCTGTTGAAGTGTCACTTGAAGGCCATACAGTGTATGTAAAAAGTAATTCTCAGCTTCACAGTTTATGTTGAGAGTTATCCTTGTTTAGTTACTGAGGTGCCAGTAGCTATTCTGAACACTGTTAGTGCCTGTTTGCCTGCTAGAACAGAGATGAGGTTAAGGCACAAAACTTGAAGTCAGGCTAGTTTCATTTTTTACAAACGTTTCTCCCCACGTTCATTCAGCTTTATAGTGTCATTTTTCTGGCCTGCTGATCTGCTAAGTCTACTGTCATGAAACTCATGACCCAGTTTGGCACAGCCCCTGGAACATAGCTCATTCCTTTGATAAATTCAGCATAATTACTGCAGCAATTGTTTCTTCTACGCTGTAATAATTAGTCTCATTTTTATCAAAAGCATTTTCAACAACTTCCTAGTCTGAAATCATGCCTCCTAGCAGTTTGAATGCAAGTCCTCAACATGAAAGAATTATGCATTACCTAAGACATTAGACAACCAAAAGTCACTAGCCAGAACTGCAGATAAAGCAATTCTAGAAGGATCAGTAAACCAGCTCTGCAGAAGTCCCACGTAACACAAAATTAAGCACAGAAAGGTGCCAAGGCAAGACAGATTCTGTCTAGATACTGTTTCTGTGTCAGACTATGTGTATACAACCATTAGGCTTTCTCTGACTACCGTCGGACTTATATTCTGTATTCTGCTGGGTGAGTTAATGGCCAAGCCAGTATACTGGAATAAACATTGTCAGAACTGGTGCCAAGTTAAATTACATAGTTAAACAGCAGATGACAAACCCAGACCCTCAAGTCACTCCTGCATTCCTCCACTCAGATGCCAAACAAGTTTCTACAGTCATTTGGCTAGTGTTCAACAAACTGGTAATGGGAAGCAGTGGTTACCTGCTAATAGATTTCCAGGCAGCCGCCCTCCCCGCCCCCCCCCCCCCCAAAAAAAAAACACCCACGCATGTTTCTTCAGCTACATTTATGTTACTGTAACATATTCAAACTACAAGCTCAACTCCAAGCTCAGGAAGTTCCCAATTCAGCTCATAAGCAAATGACAGTGCTAAGACAGTAGCTTGGATAAACAGATAAGTCTTCCAGCTGTTACTGTGGTAAATCCCTGAGCTATGCCCAGTCAGAAATCCAAAAGTCATTTATGTATACAAGTGAGGAGACTTTCACAGGCAGAATGCAAGTAATTTGAGTACTAGTCAATACTGTTCATTCAGCTTCAGATACACAGCTCACCAATACAGCCATACTGGTATGCAAGTTACCTTAAATGCAGGAGGAAAACCAGAATACTTTATTAAAATACATTAGTTTAGAATTCTAATTAATTTTAAGTGTTCTGTTATCTAGACTAGATTAATTTACCCAGTGAGTGGAAAAAGCCTTGCAAGTAGCCAGACTCGCTCCTACAAATTTGTTTTCAGACAAATTGAATGCAAATAGCATTTGGGTTCCTTCAAAGATCATGCTGACACTCCACAAGATCGACTCTGAATGTCACTGCAGCCCAGCCCACCCCCACAACTGCAGAAACTCCACAGCTGTAGCTGCCCAGGATAGTTCGAGGTAAATTTGATTCATTTTCTCATCTGCCAGTGTAACACTCATCAGCAGCACTGCATTGCCCATGTCTCCCACTCCTTAACAGACTGAGAATAAAGCTGCACTGTTGCCATAGCACCTACTTTGATGTTGTCTTTTCAAGTAGGTTATGGTAGCCTTGATACAACTCTATTTCCATTAAAATAGAGTGAAAGAAAGCACTCAGCTCACTTTTGATAGAAGTTTGTGGCCTTGACTCTCAGAAGCTAAATTCAAGCTTCTTACTATCTCTTCATACAAGCTGTAATCTTTCTCAAGAGACTACACCCTTTGGCTACATTTACAGTCAGCCAATGGGAATTCTGGAGTATTCCAGTAAGTAGCATTCAGGGTGGATAAAAAAGTATTATGGTTTTCTTAATGCAAGAGCCTGCTGTCCTTTAGTACAAGAAACTGGCTCCAGCAGTCCACTGTTATTGCAGAACCCTTGCCAGTGGTTTGTTTCCTTCCCGACTTGACATAAGCAGCTACCTCCCCATTTCCTGCAATTATAAAAAGCAAGAAAGAAGGCAAACATGCTCTAAACTTCAGTTGCTAGAAGTTTAGATTTTTGCTGTGTACTTTACTGAAGGAAAACCTCTTTCTCCACCACAAAAGGTCAGATAAGAGGTTGATATTTTTCTAAGCTTCAGTCCTTTTGATCAAACCAGAGTCCTACCTCCCCTTTTATCCACTTGGTGTCCAGGTCTACTGGAAGTACATTACGTGCAAGAAGTCTAAAGTTAATAGAACACTGAAAAAACTGACCATATGTATACACCCAAGTTTTAAACAATACTGACTTAAGATAAACCAAGAACTATAGAACTTCCCACTCCACAGTACTGAGACATGGAGGTAGTATGTTTTCCATCTTAAAGACTAAGGGCAGTAAAATCCCAATAGCAACACAACCACAAGGACTACCAGTCTTTAGACAAGAGTTAACGTGTGCCAAGTTCAATGCCTTGAGCCTAGCTAGAGCTGCTCTACCAAAATTAGTGTAGGGTTGCCTGTGTTTTTGCCGATCAGGCAATGATAGATGCTGCTTAAGTTCACCAACATCACAAACAGCTGAATTATGGTATGCCACGGTCAAAAGGCTCAAAGCAGAGTAAGTCTAGAAAAACAGATTGTTTAGTGATTCTTTATTCTTCAGGTTGTATCCTCAGAAGCCAAGGGTAAGAACAGGAACCCAATTCAAGAAGGACACATTCAGGCAAAAGCTTTTATAATACCCAGACAGAATTAGTAACTCTAGAAAATTATTTCAGGGTTAGCCAGCCAAAGCCTCCTTTGAAATACCAAATATTCCTTTTAAAGAGAAGGGTTTCCTACTCTTACACAATTGCAAGGTACGACTGCCATATGCTCTGGTTTGGCCTACTCTCAGGTTACCATTTGTTTCTCATTGAGAATGACTGAAGAGGGATCACGTTAAGTTGATGCTTTAGCATCCTTAGCTGACATCTACCAGCTACGGTCAAATGGGGCTGACAAAGTTGCAGTGAATTGCTGCAATTGATATTTTTATCAGGAACAAAAGTTTTAATGTGCTTTGCGAGCTGGAGACAGTCCATTATCCCTACACTTCAGAACTTGCAAGAAACAAGAGACAAATAACTAGTATAGAAGTAAGTATACTAAGTAGCAAAAAAATCTCTTCATAGTTCCAGTTTTATTGGATCAGCAAATTCACTTCAAGTAGCCACCTCAGAGCTACATAAAAGCCAATAGCTCCTGTTAATTAATTTGTAGCACACCTTAACACTTAGGGGGTGCTGCAGCTTAGGCCCATAGAAATAGTCTCTGAAGCTTTATTTCCAGATATAGACGTGGCTTTAAACCACTTAAGATGTAGCTTCACTTTCTTCTGGATTTTACACTAGCTTGTAGTTATACTTTCAAAATTGGCTTCATGGCCAACACAAACTATACTGTCATGTGCCCCAGATGATCCTCCTACAATAGAATTTGAGCTGGGTTCTCAAATAACCACAGAAGGAATATGTTCATGGACCTGTCTTCAGTTAATAAAATACTTGGTTTTATACCTTGACCAGAAAGTTATGGTTTCTTCATCATTCTCACAACAAGAAAGTTACCCTTCACTCAGTGCTCTGTAGGGCATTTGGATTATGTACTTGCTAAAACAGCCTCCAGTAGTACAACTGGCATTGCATTACCAAGTGAAAAAACTTTAAAGAAAATACTTACCCTAGAGTTAGAAGCTCATAAGTCTACACTGCATTATTTATTTCCCCAGATGAAAAATGGTAGAGACCTGCCTGCTCTAAAGTCCAAGCTGACACTTTTTTGGCAAGCCATCTAAAAATAAAGATGTATGAAAATACTCTGGCACCACATGCCTACCTGGATCATAGCCATCTGTCCTACAAAGATTAGTCATTGTTCCATTTGATGTGGTCTGTTCAGCACTGTACTAGAGTGCCCTCTTAATACATGACAATCAAGGCCCACATTGTACACGCAGAAGTAAAAAAAGTCCAAGTCACCAGTTAAACTAATATATTAATAAGAAGCACTACTCAGAGACTTATTTTATTTACACAGTAACAGATGTCAACTCCAAACTAGTTCAGTACCTTTGGACTAGGCTCTTGAACCTAGTTTAATCAAAAACCTCTACAGAAGAGTCAGCTATTCAGAGCAAATGCATGCAATAGACATGGAAACCCACTCTCCCTGCTTTGGAATTTTCTTTCTTCCGAGCCACTTCCATGTCTCCCTAGACAGTGTCCTAGGAAGATCTTAGCCTTCCAGCTATCCCACTCTGAATTATTGCTCAAGGGAACAGTTAGTGTTTGTGAAGGTGCAGTACCTGGGCTGCAGAACAGAAAAACCAAGCCACCTGAATCACTGCATTTTTATTATTTGAAGAGGAGTCTAAAAATATCTAACTGGCAGCAGTGTCTAGAGTGGGGTGTTAAAAGAGTAATTAACTACACTTAGAGCAGCCTTGCAGCATGATGCAAGATTTGCAGTTGTAGAGAAAGAGAGAATTAGTGCTGATTATGCATTCCTAAACACATCCACACTGAGTCAGTGTTTAGTCATTACTCCACCACAAGCTTCACTAACTATGAAACCGAACAATGATGAAGTCAACTACACATACAAGCAGATTCTTCCCATAGCGGGAGAAAAGTCTGCAACTTCAAACCCTGAGGAACACATGAAGAATGGGAAATTTTGTACTGTTCAAGGACAGAACATTTCAAAGACATTCACCAGATAAAAAGTGCCACTTCGCAAAACCATGGCATAAGACAAGCACTTTCTGAGCAAGTTACATTTTCAGTTCATTTACCATCTTACCCTGACTTGATTTGATCACAGAAGTCAGAGTCAAATCAGTCAGTCACTCAAGTCAGACTAGTATAAGTATGCTGAAATGCAAATGTTGCATCAAAGTTAAGTCTTGAAAAAAATGTGTTAAAATGAGAACAGACTTTCAAAAGCAGCTCAAGTTCAGCAGTATTTTGATATACTTCCCCAATCCTTTGGGACCAATACTATTCTTAGCCTGTGTATTCACTTCCTTCCCCACGCTGGGCCTATGTAGCCAAGCACCTCTGCAGGTCTCCAGAAGTCTTTCTATAGAAGACAAAGGAAAGGCAACTGCTGCCTTAAAGAGCATTGGCACCACCCAAGTGATACATTTCAGAACAACTGGATGCACAGCAGCAAGGCATTACTTTTCTACATCTCAAGACAAGCTACTGAGCTGTGGAACTTCAAGAAACTAAGGTGTACCTTAGTACCGAGTTTAGTCAGTACGATCAGAGGCAACAGGCCATTCAACATTAAAAAACAGAATTAAGACGAAGGCTTTTTGTTTAACTTTGGTTTGACTAAAAAGAATTCTTTAACTACTTGGACTAATAGCTCCTGTAAAAGGTATTTTTTTTAGTTCTAACTGTCAGTTTGAATATTAATGACTTCTCTGCAAGTTCTCACTAACCATAAATGGATAATGTAAGCTTTTAGTCTAGGTGAGAAACCCAACTAGAATAGGCAGCACAGAAGTCACTTTTACCTCTACAGCAACAGATGAAACAGTGTTAACAAAGGGTATTTTCCCAAATGCAGCAAGTTCCTGGATACCCATAAGCTTTGCTGACAGCATTCTAACCAATGTGCTTAACTCCTACGGCACCACTTTTACAATGGGTGTATGGCTCTGAAGTGTGTCACCAGTTGCTGGGATTGGAGTTAGCTTGTAAAGCTTACATGTTGTCTCCTTAAAGGATTTAGCAACTGAAGCTGTTGCACAGAATCTGTTTGAGCAAAGATGTTCCTGTTGACCCACTTACCAGGAAAACTATTTGTCTCAACTACAGTAGAAGTTAAAGGATAGCTGGAACTGGACCGAGCACCACAGACATGCTGTAGGACGATTATATGACAACTGTAATTCGTTCTACATATGTTTCCTGGAATTAAGAGAGAGGACTGGCTTACAGCCTATAAATAGTAACAGGTATCCACATGCCCTTTAAGAGTGTTGAGTGTTGTTGCACAAGCCCACCCTGAAAAGGTATAACAAGTAGAGGGAACCACCACCCTTCTCGTGGTGGTTCCTGAGTGAACTCCTGAGAAACAGCATATGTCATGCAAAGTTATTTACACTGAGAACTTAACTGTTGCCTCAAGAGGTAAAGGCAGTGGATTGTTGTATTGCTTTTGCAGGCAGTCTAGTTGATTGTGTTAGTTTTAACCACTGCACAGTCACCATGCTGTGATCATCTAGATACTTTTAGATGAGAGGACTACTTTATCAAGTTTCACTTCACCAGAAAGAGCACTTAGAGCTTTATACCCTACTGCATTGTTCTCCTTTTTAGCTCACCCTAAACCTTCACACAAAGGACACCTTAGAATGGTACGAACTCACTGCCTAATGCTGCTGATGGAAAGCAAATTCTCAAGTACGCTGTCAAGAACATGACCCACTCAAATCTGCTATTTTAGCACTGCAGGATGGCATTTTCTATTATCTACCATTACTGAACAAGACATTTGACTTTCATTGCCAAGCTGCACTGTAGTGGCACACTGCCACATTGTGCGCCTTATACTGGTTGCTACAGTGGGAAGCTTTCTCTCGCCACCTTGTCCAGTTTGCTGATAACAGAATGTTATTTAATGCAAGTTCAGGCTCAGAAAGTCAGTACTTTGGCCAACTGACCATCTGTGAAGTAAGTTGCCCACTAGAACTACTGTATATTTCTACCTGCAGCACTCAGACCTTGACTTCTTGTGAAAGCACCATGCGTTTCATAGAATGGTTCAGGTTAGAAGGGACCTTAAAGATCACCTAGTTCCAATCCCCCGGCCATGGATAGGGACACCTCCCACTAGACCAGGCTGCTCAAAGCCCCATCCAACCTGTCCTTGAACACTTCCAGGGACGTGGCATCGACAGCTTCCCTGGGCAACCTGTTCCAGTGCCTCGCCACCCTTACAGTAAAGGATTTCTTCCTGATATCCAATATAAATCTACCCTCTTCCAGTTTGAAACCGTTACCCTGTGTCCTACCACTACGCTCCCTGATAGAGAGTCCCTCCCCATCCTTCCTGTAGGCCCCCTACCTACCTCTTTACCACAATGCACAGCCATCCTACTAGCCTGCACAGAGACACACGCTATGAAAAACTTTCGTAAGTACTGAAATACAATTGACTTGCTTATCCAGTAGTATATTGCTGAGCAGTCTACCCAAAACCTTTGAGTTCCGCATTCGGTTTTCTAACTTCCACCAGAAGTTGATGAGTACAGGGATACAAGAACTAAAGCATTAAGTTGTTCCACTTGTTGCTCTCCAAGCAACAGATATGCTTTATCTGCAATACCAGTAGAAAGCTTGCCAATAAAAAGCTTTGGGGAAAACCCTGCAGTATTTCAACACAAATACTTTTTGCAAGATATTAATTATCAGGCATCAATTCAAGAGTCTGATAGCAAGCTCAGTCTTCCCCCAAAAAGTTAAGCTTTGAGATTCAAAGCAATAAAAATAGAATTACCCTTGGACCAAGACTGTGAACACCATGACAATGGTACAAGTCTAATTGCTTCAACACCAACTTGAATCTCAGTGTCCTCTCTGACAATGTTTCTGACTTAGCATGACCTCCCACCATAATGTGAGGCTATCCAATAGCTTTTACCAGAACTTGGCAGCAGTTAACCCATCCATTTCTGCACCACTGAACATTTTGACATTGGTGTTAGTTGAAGACATAGCTTTCCAGATATGACACAGGTAACTCGCTCCATCTTCTCAGGTTTGTTCCGCTGACACTTCTAGCACTGCTGGGGGAAACTGCCAATGTCAGCTGCTACTTTCTGTGACCACATGCAATTGTCAAACCGCAGAGGCTAGCTGGTGGCTATTGTCTGCCACGCTCCAACAAGCGGCTTATAGTACAAGGCCTACCTTTTAGAAATATGATACTACAGCAATTCAAGTTCGAACTCTTCTCCCATGCTGCAGTTTGCATATTAGCAACATGGCCTGTGTTCTGCTGAGAAGCAGCTAATTGATACAAGTTTAGACAGTGAACATAATTCTGCATGACTTGTATTACCTGCTCTGTAGCCTTCCAGCATACAGCCATAAAACCCAATTTTATAGTTCATGATAGCTATAAATGTATACAGCATGGATACAGTACGTGTACAGTAGTGCACAACTGGAAAGGGAATGATCATATATTATAGGAGATAGTCCCATATACAGGCATGCAAAGATGCAAGTAAGGAGGGCAGAGGAAGCAATGTTTATACAGTAATTGGACTGGGAGGAAGAACTGAGGAAGGTCACAGTACTATCACAGGGTCTGTTTGTTCAAGTCACTTCTAGGTCTTCGTTACAACAGGAATCCAGAATTTTCTACACCAACCAGCACACGGGCTAAGAGTAACCTGTCTCAAAACCTGTTTTTCTGCTTTCCTTTCTGCTGAAGAACTTCAGTTGGGGATTTTAAAAAAAATATTATTTTTTAATCCCAGCAAAGGTCCCATTCCCAAGGCCATATGACGGCTCAGTCCCTTTTGTATCATCTTCCCTGGATCCAGCAATTCCAAATGTTTGGTCTCATGGAAAGAAAAGTCATCAGGAACTTCAGGCACAAACACTTCCCAGCAAGGTAGAGTTACATCTTTCTGCTAAGTGGACAACTAGGATCCTGATAAGGGCAGTGTAATGCAACACAAGTTGGCAAGTTCCAGTTTGCCCTCACACAGAGGCCAAACACAGGCTACAATTATTTTAGTTTATTCTTCTTGCCCTATGAAGACATCCTGAAACACGAGAATAGCTACTGGACATGACAATTTAGGAGCATCAGAATTAAAAAAGTATCCTCCCTAGCAGCTTTAGATCTCAGTTGATTTTGCTCTTTTACATAAAATTACACTAAGCTGAGAACTTAGACCTTTAACACTGGAATATCCACACAGGGTTTTAGTCTTGTCTGAAGAATTTTAGTGACCAAGGCAGCAGTCTTCACCTGAAGCCTTCCCTGCCATGAAGCCATATGCACTCCATGGCGTTCAGTGAAAGCTGAACTCATATTGCAGAAAGCGTGTGCAGGGGCTTAATGAAGCTTCTTCCCCCTCTTATTACAGCCTGTAATAACTGACTAGGTTCAATCAGCTGTGACAGAGTAAAGCTATACAAGGCAGTAGACTCAACCACAAGCTACAAAAAAGATAAAGTTGTAGAAGGTCATCTTCCTCAACCCAGCTTATCCCTGGCAGCATAAACTAAAAAGCTGCCCTGTCTCAAGTCCCTACAAGCCACAGGTGAGGACCATGCCATAGATACTGCATTTCTCTGTCCACTCCTCCAGGCCTTGTTTATGAAACTAGAAAATCCAGGGAACACAGTAATGAGCTTGAGAAAAGCTATGTGAAGTCAAGACTACTAGCCTTTGGGGCAAGTCAGTGAACACAGCCCTTTCAGCTAGGAAGGGCTCTAATGCTACTGAGAGAGAGTATGTGATAGCCCATGGTGAGAAACAGCCCTGTTCATTAGGCACACAATTTATATTTCAGGGGCAAAAGAAAGCAGGAATGCTTCCCCCATATACACTCACCTTATCACTTCAGCTAACTTTGATCTAGCAAATGTGCCCACTAGACTTATTTACACATTCTCTATGGACTTTTGAGGCTGCTGGAATCCTGAACTTGACCTCCTTCTCAAGGCAGATACACCCATATTACTACATCGCAGACTGCTGAGAGTTTGCACTTTTATTTACTCAGAGACAGCCAAGCTGTTGTGGCTTAATGTGGCCTACTCGCTGGTGGGGTGGTGTGAGAAGCAGAAAAGGCCTTGACTCTGTGTAAGCACTGCTCAGCAATAATGAAAACATCTCTGTATTATCAACACTGTTTTCAGCACAAACCCAAAACATAGCCCCGTGCCAGCTACAAGGAAGAAAATTAACTCTATCCCAGCCAAAACCTGCACAATTGCTCGCAGCACAGCAATATTTCAGTCTAATGGCAGCTGCACCCAGCAGTGCCAAAAGAACATTTGCCCTTTGGTTATCTCTTGACCGAGACGTGTCATCTTAGCTACCACACCAGTTATCAGCTCCAGTCGCTCGCAGAAGCTGGGGCCTGCTCTCACACCGAGGATGAAGTCCACCACTGCTCAGCCATCACCTCCCCAGCACCGCTCACCACACTACCTCAAAAACAGGCCCTGAAGGACACGGCAGCGGCCTGTCACCGCCACCCCGGCCAGCCCCGGCCCCGGGGACACCCCTCCCGCTTACAGAGGAGGGGGCCGGACCCCAACACCGACACACATTCCCCTTCTCCAGCCCCGTATTTGCTCCCGAGGCGCCGGGGCCCACCGCGGGGACGCACCCGGTGGCGCTCCCCCGGCCACACGCCTGGGCCGGGGCGGCAGGGCCGGCCCCTCGGTGAGGGGGAGCAGGACCGGCTCCAGCGCTCCCCACCGAGCCGGGCCCGGCCCTCACCTTGACGCGGATCTCGTAGGTGGTGAAGCGGCCGCGGCCCACCCCCACCGTCTGGGGGTTGCCAACGTCGATCTCCAAGAAGTTGCTGGGCGGCCCGTAGGCGTCGTTCAGGTTCTGCGGCTTGCTGATCAGCCGCCGGGTGTCGGCGATCGTCTCGGCCATGGCGGAGCGGGCGTCTCTTCTTTTCTCCCGCTCTTTCCCTGTCTCCCTCCCGAGGGCAGCAGGATACGAGCGAGCACCGAGCGCCGCCGCCCCGCGCCGCCCGCCCTCTTATCGCCCCGCGGCCAGCTGACTGCCCGGCAACGCGCACCCACGCTGCCGCCGCCAGCGGACGCGCCCACCGCCCGCGCGCAAGGCAGCCTGGGTACTGTAGTCCTCACGGGTCATCCCCCTCGCTACGCCCTGCGCGTCCCGTCGCCTGCCGAACTACAGATCCCGGCGTGCGCGGGGAGGCTTGGCGCGGAGGCTGTTGAAAGCTGGTTTGTCGGGCCCGCCCGCCCAGCGCAGGCTGCGGAGCTCGGCCTGGCTCCAGCGGGCGCGCGGGGGCTGCGAGGGGGCGGCCAGGGTCGTCCAGCTAATCTTCCCCGCCTCCGCCTTGGGGCCCGCAGTGAGTCCCCTTCTGTCGTCCAGGGAAGGAGCCCCTGTGCGGGGCGCGTTATTTTGGGCAGAGGGTTGTGCGGTGCGGGCGGCGCCGTGAGGCCGCGCCGTGAGGCGAGCCCGGGGCGGCTCGGCTGGGCCCCGCCGCCGCTGAGGCCGAGGTGGGGCAGGGGGGCGTCTCTGGTGGTGCTGTATCGCGGATCGGGGGCACAGGCAGCGGCGATGCGATTCAGCCAGTGCAGCAGCAACGTAACGGTTTTGTTTTGTTTATTTTTTAAAACCAAAAAAGGTTTTGACAACACATGACAATACTAATGCATTACTCCCGGCTGCAGCTTGTCACCTGCGGCCCTTAAAGAGTGCATAAAGGAAGGACTGCTGTTCATTACAGGTGGGGAATCCCAACATGGTTAGGCTGGTATATTAGCCAGAAATGTAACCTAGGTCTCGATGTAAGAGAATAAGTGATTTTTGCAACAGCATTGTCATAGAATCACAGAATGGTTTGGGTTGGGTTGGAAGGGGCCTTAAAGATCATCTAGTTCCAACCCGTGGGCAGGGACACCTCCCACTAGACCAGGTTGCTCAAAGCCCCATCCAGCCTGGCCTTGAACACTTCCAGGGATGGGGCATCCACAGCTTCTCTGAGCAACCTGTTCCAGTGTGTCACCACCCTGAGAGTAAAGAATTTCTTCCTGATATCTAATCTAAATCTACCCTCTTCGAGTTTGAAGCCATTACATTTCATCCTATTGCTACATGCCCTTGATAAGAAGTCCGTCTCCAGCCTTCTTGTAGCCCCCTTCAGATACTGGAAGGCCGCATTAAGGTCTCCATGGAGCCGCCTTTTCTCCAGGCTGAACAACCCCAGCTCTCTCAGCCTGTCTTCATAGGAGAGGTGCTTCACCCCTCTGATCATCTTCATGGCCCTAAATGTTAATGGACATGAAAAAAACCACATATCAAGATCAAGGGAAAAGGCAATGCTGTAATCAGGGTACGACACAGTGAGAGCCAGAATGAAAAGAATGCATAGGAAATGCTGTATATGCAAGGTGTAGGGCAAAAGGAACTGGTCAGGTACAAATGTAGGCTGGATGAGATGCCTACCAAAAGCTCTGCATTGAAAACAAAGTCTAGGTTATTGACCCAAGCTGCAAGCAAGGTGGCAATATTGTCTGTAGTAGCATTAAAGCTTTTAAAACCTACTGATTTTTCACAAATGATATGCATTTAATAGCAGTATAACCAACTGGCCCAGATTTTGTATCCTCATAGCTTACAAAGATTAAGAGTTTGTTTACATTTCATTCATAAAGGATAGGAAAGGAAAAATGGTTTTACAGAATAATTAAAAAGAAAAGGTATTTTAGTAACTTGAAGAGAGAGAGAACAAAAAAAAGAGAAAGGGAGAAGGGGAGCTGACGGAATTGTTCCATTCCAGACATAAGGTCTTTGATTCTTCAGTACCTGATTCAAGTAGATGGTGTGTTGCCAAAAGAAGTGGAATGTTTGCCTTCTTGATGCATCTCGGACATCACTGAATAGAAATTATATTAATCCACTGCTAGTTGGTCAGCCTATGATGAATCAAGAATCTAATTTGTTCTCACAGTGGGTAAATACCAAGAGCGAGGCTGAAGTTGAATGCTTTTCTCACAGCATACCGTCTGAGCACCATTGTTCTATCTGCTTTCCCAACACAGATAACTGGTGGTGGAGAGCCGTATGGGGGCAGGCTACAGGGACTGAATGTTTTAGTGCCCGTATGTCAATAGCATTGGTAAGTAAGGAAGTTACAGTGATTTGGTAAGGTCTCATATCTCTGTTTTTTTTTTAATCAAGGTCAGATACAAATCCTCTGACCTGGGAGACAAATAGGAAGATGCCCTGCTTCATGACACGCCCCCTTACATCACGTGAAAGCATGCATGCCACGCTGGCTAACGAGGCAAAGAGAAGGAATGAAGGTGGGAAAATCAGAGTCCTGTGAGCCTCCTTGTTTCCTTCCAACCCTCGGAAAATGCATTTATTTCGAGTTCTGTTTCAGATGGCTTTTTGCAATCCATAAGACTGGAGTTACACTATCTGTAGCTGTTTCTGCTTGCTAGAAAGGTTCTCTCAGGATGAAGGTGAGCAAAAATTCAGAAAAGAAAGTTTTAATTCTGTTTCTGACATGAACTTTGGGCCAAATTTCAAATCTGGAGGGAGAGAGGTCAGCTGTGTTTGTAGGTCCAAAGATTAGATGCAAGAAATCAAGCGTTGAGAGTAACAACCAAGAGATTAGGTACTCATGGTTTTATTACTACACATTATTTATTCAGCTATGACACAAAGATTTTCTGGCATAACTTCAAGTGGCAATGTGAATACCAGAGTCTTATATCATGTACCTACAGAAGCAGGTATTAACAGATGATTAATTCTTAAATTTGGTATAGTAATACCTCTCAAGTAGTTTTTTGTTTCTTTCTTTGCTTTTAAAAGAAAGTCACATTTAACTGGAAAGGAAGCCAGATCTCTCTATTATCCAGTTAGGATTCTCCAGCCTTCTGACAAGTGCCCAGGTTAACACATTTTAGTTGGCACAGGCATGTTTCGTCAAAACTTGTGGGGAATGCTGACTCAGGATAAGGCAAAACCCACAAGGCATTGAACTAATTGTGCAATGCTTTATGTGGAAAAATGACTTCCTGATTCCTGCATTAGCTGCCAGTGGTTTGACGCATGGTGTTTGGATGTCTGCATTGTATACTTATCATCCAGATAAAAATATTAAGCATATAAATATAATTTGTTACATCAACATATTTTTTATATATTCAGATTTAAGTGTCGCATTCAATTCCTCTTTTTCCTTTTTACGCTATATTATCCCTTTCAACAGGGATGATTCTCATATACACTTTTAGATTCTTTAGTGTTTAAAATGTCATCTACCAACTCGCAGGCATTCATTTCTACTGTGAACCCCTTGTTCCGAGAGATGGTGAGTAGTGTCCGTGTAACTTGAAAACTGTGCAAAGAATTTCTAGGGTTTCTAATCCCAGGAAAAAGGCTTCTGATGGAAACTGTGTTGAGCCACAAAATCCATTTTTTTAGAGTAGGCTGGTCAGTATTAGATCAAAAGTACGCCTACGTATGGGAGCCAAAGATGTTTCCCATGGTGGGAATATCTTGGAGCCTTGCTGGCAGGTAGACCCTGGCCACCTTCTGCAGAAACTTAGAGAAGGTCTGGCAGAGGCCCAAAGACCCTTGGACACTTACATCCCCATAGGATTCAGTACCTCAGGATTTCTAAAAGGAGTGCACTTTATACCCCTAGAGGCCAGAGGGGGCCTCTGGAGGGGTTTTATTATACCCTTGATTTTTATTCCTGTTAAAGACCACCTATACTTTTGGCAAGCTGGCAGACTAATAATGCAGCTGGGTAGCTGGGTTGAACAAGTGTCAATTTAGTTTCTACACGATTGAAACGTCACATTTTTGGAGGTGAGCAAAGGGACAGGTGCAGTGAACAAAGTATACAAACGCATTGCAGAATGGATGTGTATCTGTTACAGGACATTGACCATGCTAATCTATAGAAGTATACTTGAAAGTCCTGTTCTTTTAGGTTAACACCAAAACATGTTTTTGCCAAGTGCTTACAGCCAATGCAGATTGGTTGCTGGGGTCCGCAATACAGTGCGCGGTGGCATTACAGAGTTTGACAGTGTATGGAAGACTCATAGCATTGCAGAGGATTTATTCACTTAGGTAGAAGATGTCAGAGTAGACCCAAATGGGAAGTTTTTCTGTGCTGCCTTGGATAACAAGGTTAAGAAAAAAACAGTGACAATTTAAATAAATCAGATGGTTTTGCTGAAGATTATGCTGTCATTTTCTCCAATTATTCCTGACATTTCACCCATTCATATTGTGATCTGAGTTAATAATGGAAGAAAAAACGGCTCTTGTTGCCTTGTTTATTCTTTGTTCTCAAGGAGATAAGCTGTTTATAAAGATAAGTTATTTGTTATTTAAATCACTTTTACTGAAGTTGTTTGTTTCCTTGTTTGAGTTTCTAAAAATATTGCAACAATTGTGATGCATCTTTGAGATGTCTATTCAATTCACTATGATTTGTACTGGAATTCATTCCTAAATGGGCACAGGTGTTGATAGCTATAACATGCTAAAATGAGTCAAAACCAGTAAGTGCTCAATAAAAGAAAGATGAAAGAAAATGCACTGAAACCAGCTTTTTAAAGACGTGATAAATTGGCACTTTAGTTCACTACTTAATTAGGTATTTAGTACTGAAGATGTGTCTGGAGCAACTACATATTTTAAAACAGCTGAACATGTTAGAACATAACTTCAGTCACTGTTAATATTTTCAAGATCATAAACATTATTTTTGAAATTAGCAATACTATTCAGGATGTAATCAAATTTTGTTTGCAAGCTGTTCCATAGTGCCCTGATGCAACATTTTGCTATACTCTCGTAAAAAATAAATTTAATAGTCTTATGAAAATGACTTGCTCGCTTTCTCATGTTGCACAGAAATTTAATGCTAGAATAAGATATAGGAATTCTGATATTGCAAACCCAAAAGTCAGTTAAAGCATTTCCTGTGTGCTTTTACCATGAGCCGACATTTTGTTATCCGTTTCTTGCACAATGCCCTCCGTCGCAACATCTTTTGGAGCCCCGTCCTGACCTTTGGGTGCATTTCTGATGGTTACGGAGGGCCAGCCAGTGATTCCTGAGTGCCAGCGCCTTTCCCTTAGAGAGCGGGCTTCTTTGCATCGTGCCTTTCTGCCCAAAAGAGCTTTGTAGCCACAACGGAGGTGGCTGAATAAGAACGTCAGGTACCTACCGAAGGAGGAAGGTGGTCGGTGTTCTCCAGAGGAGCTCACCGGAGCCCCAAGTGGGTGAACTGCCAAGGGCAAGGCTTACTTACTGTGTGCCGAGCACACACTGGCTGTACAGGGCTGAACCAGCCTCTAGGTTTGGCATAGTCTTCAGGAAAATTGCTTTTATGTTAACGTATCTTGCTGTCAGGGTTTAAATATACGTTCATTGGCATAAACGTGGTTGTACTGCTAATGTGCAGATCGGCTGTTAACTCTGGCCAGGAATATTTGTCCTTACTGTTTTACAAATATTTGTCCTTAATATTTTATGGTCCATGCTTTTAAAGACAAACAACATGAGCTGGAAATCGTCAACAAACAGCAAATTCAGTTGCCAAAACTCCTCAGTGACGGCCAAGCAGGACGGAAAGCTGCTGCATCTGATACAGCCACGGTGCAACACGGTACAAATCACAGCCAACATGCAGGTTGTTCGGAAAATTGGAGTGCGTGGATACGGCAGGAAGGGACTGTCAATGGCACCAGTGTGGCACCTGGGGGGTCTGTAAGGTGCGATTTGTGCCCAGCGAGCAGCCGGCGCGGCTGTGTGGGGAGCGTGGCCCCGGGGCTGGCGCAGCCGGCTCTACCTCCCCCGGGGGCTGCCTCACAGCCTGCGGCTCCGTTTGTGGGGCCAGGGGAGGGCGAGCAGCCGGGGATCCCCGCTAGCCGGCACCAGCCGAGGCCCGGCTCCTCGGAAGGCCGGCGGCCGTTGCCCCTGAGGGGGTGCCGGGACTCCATTTCCCAGCGCGCCCTGCGCCCTCTCCGCAGAGGCCGGGCCGGGAAGATGGCGGCGTCCATGTCGCCCTTGGTTACTGCGCGCTGCTTGTTGCGGGCTTCGGCGCGGCGCGCCGCCCGCCTGGGGCTCCCGGCGCCGCCCGCCGCCCTGCGGAGAGGTCAGTACCGCCGCGGGAGGGGGCTCGCCAGCCCCGCTGCCGGGCGAAGGGAGGGCGAGCGACGGGTTGCTGAGGCACCGCGCAGGGAGGAAGGGAGGCAGGCACACAGGGCACCGTGGAGCGCCTGCGGGAGCCGGTGCGTCCCTCCCCGCCGCGTCGCGGGTCTCCCCTCAGGCGGAGGTGGGGCCGGGCTGAGGGGAGAGGGCTTTGCCGGGGCCGGGCGGACGGCAGCCGGCGGCGGGACGCGTACTTGGCCCCGCCGCGGCAGCGCGCCCTGTCCGTGTCTTCACATTCTCCCGCCGGGGCAGGCCGGGGCGGCCTCTCCACCGAGCCGGCCACCGAGGGGCACGGCGGTCCCCGGGGACTGGCGCTGGGAGTCGGCCCCCGGCGCAGCGGGGGGTCCGTGGGCCGCCTCGCGGCTTCTCGAGTTAACGGTGCCGCTTCCCCCGTGTAAATAGGGGCTTCAGGTGGCTGTGGCGAGTGGGCCGGTGCCTGCCAAGGCGTTCGCTGTGCTTTAGGCTGTCTCGGGGGCTTTTTTTACCCTTAAAAGGTTTCTCCGATGTATAGAGCTGAGCTCTGTCTGGGTTAAAAAGTGAGTGTAATACACAAATTTATGGGGAGCTAGGCTTTGTTAACTGGAGGCTTAGGTTAGAAGCAGAGGTTTTGTTTTTAGTGAGAGAGATTCGTCCGCTGCAGGTCTGACAGAAGTGTGGGGATTCACGTGGGTTCACGGTGGGTCCCAGAGGCCTGAAAGTCAGTCAGTGGATCTGGGAGGGATGATACATGTTCACTTACACGTGTTATGTTGCAATAGTACAATATTTGTACATCCTAAAGAAAATAGGCAAGCTACAATCAGTAGTAGTAGTACTATATAGTACTACAATCAGTACTGTAGTTGTATATGTTTTATTTGGTGTTGGTCTAACGCTTTAAATCTGTGTAGATATGTAGCCAACATATTACCACTTTTAAAAAGTTGTCAGAGCAAATCCAGTGGCTTTAGCATAGTTCTTCAGCTTCCATGTTAAAGGAACTCAGGCATAGATCCTCAGCTTTCATGTTAAAGGGAAGGCAGTCCTTACATATGTTACTTAAGGACATCTGCAGGGGTGGGCAGCAACCACTGAATTGATTTATAGTCTTGTTTTTATGATCACTAGTTCATAGTCTTTTATTTGGTTTTGTGATTTGCTTTCCTCACTTCTGTACCTTTTCCTTAATGAAAAGACTTCACAAGTAGTATTTGTGTAGAGTTGCAATTTGACTGATAAACTTCTCTGTCTTTTTCTACTTTTCGTGAGTAGGTCAGATTGTTAAATGGGGTGTGCATAGAAATAGTACAAGTAATCTTTTTACAGAATAATGTCACAGGCATGTATGCCATGTATGCAAAAAAGCAGAATTCTAGTTCCAACTGATATGATTCTCTAAAAGCTTAAATACTGCTTCGTATACTGCCCAAATGAATGGACTACAAGAAGGCTAAAAAGGGGTTCAGTGATTCACCCAAGGCCATATAATAAGACAAAGGTGGGAGGACAGTCTATGTCCTTGTTCTCGTACCTTAGCTGCAACCTGCCTTTTCTTTGATTTGAACTGCTCATTCTTCCAGGTGTATTTTTTTTTTCATTTGTTTTGTGTGATATTGGCTTAACATTTTCAATTTGTGCAGATAAGTTTGCCTCTTTCCCCCCCGCACCCCCCAGTATGATTGGTTGGACTTTGCTTTTCTAAGCATTCTATTAAGCATTGGAAAGTAAATATTTTTTCAGATGGCCTCCTCTCCCATTCTTCTCATTTAGCATTGTAAAATATTTTGAAACGAGCAATTGTTTGGTGTTATTGTAGGACTATAAATGTATTTTCTGCTTTATGACTAGCACATGCTCTCTTTCCCTAGAAGCTTACATGCCAAGTCTTTGTTCTTCTGTAGGTTTAACGTATGTACTTAACTTCAGTGCATATGCTGAACTCATCCAAATCCTTGTATGCCATGGGGCAATTTACCTGTTTGAGACTGATTCTGCAAAACTTACACATATATTTAATAACAGATGAAACTAGAAAACGTTATTATCTACAGGTACTAGCCTGCAAAAAACCCTGTCTTTTCTGATCTTTTACTACCTTCAGTCACATTCTCCTGCAGGAAAATAACCTTTGGAGCTACAAGACTGTACCGCTGCCCTTCCCCATCACTGTGGTATCATCTAAGAAGGAAAGATTATGCAGCAGTTCTGTTACCAGCTTAATTATGAGTTTAGCGAGGTCTCTGATACCACCATCTGCCTGTTCGTAAAAGTGCCCTCTAACTTCGAAGTCCTCTTCTGTCATGGCAGATGTGTTTCATAGACAATTTTAGCAGTTTAAGGGTTTGGGGGTTTGAAGTAATTTGGCTTCGTTGTGACCCAAATTAGTATTATGAATTTCAGCTTGGCTTGTTGAAAACAGGACAGTTTTTAAAAGATGCTGTATATTACCTTCTCCTCTCTGCGCCCCCCCCAATTCCAGAGTTTGTGAAAAGCTCTTAAGGCAGAATTCTGTTGGCAGAGCAGTAATGAAAGAAACGTTATTCCTGTATATTCCCTTAACACTGTTTTAGCAGAAGCTGTTCCAGCTTCTTGATTGTGACTGTCCGCAAAGATGGCAGTTGGGTGATTTTGGGGTCATTAACTTCGATGCAGTTATAACTGCCGTGAGTTTGGTTTAGATGCGGTTCTTGAGTAACTATTAGTTGTAGATATGTTTTATCATTAAGACAAATAGTTATTAACCATTACAGCAAAGTGGCACAGAAAATGGCTAATTCTCCATCTCTTATGTCTTCAGAATATATTCTCTTCAAAATATGCTGTAATCAAACACAATTCTTGAGTGTGGTTCAGGGGTAATTAGATAAATTTAGCTTCCCTTATACTTAGAAAGGTGAATGTTGTCTTCAGCCTTAATCTCCGTGAATGAAGACTATGTCTAATCATACTCAGGAGGGAACGGTTTGAAGCATACATACAGCACAAGGGTTAAAGCTGATTTTTTTTATTTTTCATCCTCAGTCCCCTGAAGTGCTTGTTTCAACTTTGTTTCTAGAATTAATAGTAGGTGTTTTTATGTGTACTGTATGTAAGTATCTAGAGAGGTGAATATTGTAATCTGAAGCGTGATTTACCTTTTACAATAGGAGTTCAGTTCCATCTGTTTGATCGTTGCCTCTTTAACTGGATATTACTTATCTGTCATGGGTTTTCTTTTTCGTCCCATTGAAGGTCTACAATTCTAATCGTGTGTTTAAAAGATGTTTAGTTTGAGGGCAGTAAGAGAACTTGCAGGCCAAATTTGAATTCTTCTGTGGATGTACAATACTTTTTCTCTCTCAGAAGTGAATAATCATCTTAAATTCACATGAAATCTTTTTGTGTTACTTGAAAACTCACAGATTAGTAAATTCTGCAGTCGTGGAAAGATAGCAAAGATAAAATTCGTGTCAGGGAAGCCCATGTTCTTTTCCTAGGCCCTGAAATATGGAGGAACAAGGACCTGCTAGGATTTTTTCATGGTAATTCTCTTCTGACAAATTTTAGACATCACAGTTCAAAACCTTACATAATGAAATGCAACTACCAGGGGAAAAAAAAAAAGGATTACCAGGGTGAGTGGTGTTTACTTCAGTTACCCTTCTGTGCTCTCAGCCTCCTGGCTACTGTCAAGATCAGTTTTTGATATGCCACAACCTAGCTTCCATTTCAGATTGTCTTCTTACATAAATAACTCTAGTGCCTGCCTCAGCTGTGACTGTTGCTTTCATAAGCGGTGTCATTGAAACTCGCATGCTTTTTTCCTGTGTCATCTCAGACATCAGTTCTAAGTGGCAGTAGGAAAACTCAACAACATACTGATTAGTTTTTTTAATTTGCTGCTCTTTTCCAGAGCAGAAGGTCCCTGGAGTTAAGAACACTTTTTATATTTTTATCTAGCACTTATATTGGCAGTGGTAAATTAATGCCAGTCTACTGATGGTGTTTTAAGTTCCCCACTTTAAAGGAAATTTTTATAGTTTCAGACTGGCATTTTCATTAGGCATGTATACATTAATAAGTTTTTATGGCTTTAGTGAGTTTTTCCTCTCTGATTTCTCCAAGGCAGGATTTTGTGTGTACCACAGTAGGTCTTCGCTGCAGCTTGGTCTGTGATCCTCGGATAGGCAAACAGAAAGGCAAATGCAAGCAGTTAATTTTATGGTTTGAAATAAAGTGAGATTACACTTAAATATGTATGTTTTAGGAACAGGAATTTAATAAAAGCTTGCAACCTGGTGTCAACTCTTAAAGAAGCAGTTAATGTCAGGCTAAATGTGATAACATCCAACACTGTCGTGCACCCTGGAGGTGGGAAAGATAGGTTATGGATAAGCACACTGTTTTATGTAAAACTAGGTGAGTAACGAATTGACATTGTGATTTTGTTGTATCTAGAATGCTGCATAGAGATAGAAGATGCTTTTTCTGTGTGTGACACTTAAAGATTTCAGAGGGGAGCTAATAAAAATCAATTAACAGTTTATGTAAGACAAAGATTCGGTAATGAAACAGGAAGAGATAAATGAAAACCCATCTTTTGCAATATAAAGGAGAAGGCTGTAGGACTAAGATTAATGTGCTGAATTGTAAGTGATTCCTGTTCTAACAGTAGTTTCCTTGATGTAAAATTATGGTAGGTAATTGCCTGGTATTCCTCTGCTATATATTAAAATTTCTGAAGTTTCCTTTTCTGTATCGGTTCAGAAATAGACTACTATAAAAGCACAGTTGTGTGAATGATTTTTGCAATCTATCCCACAAAATGCAGATTAGAATTGAAGACCCTCATTTTTTTTTGTCTCTTAGGATAGTTATCACTTGAATAGCTGTCTTTGCTATTTACCTCTAAAACCTCCACACGCTTTTTAAGAGCATATGCCTTTATTTTGCAGCTACAAGTTTGAGTTTATCACTTACCAGTTACTGGGTATCTCCAGGTAGTGTATTATAGTGTATCTCATCATATTTAAATACCAGTGTTTAATATTATTTTAGGAGAACAGTGAGTAATTTGTCCCATGACACCCTCTGTCATCACTTGTGCATATTCTCCATCTCTGTCATCTGTTAATGACAAAGTATTTTCTTCCACTCCCAGGATGGTTAGCTGTAAATACATGTAATCTGAGACAAAAAGCACACTTCTGAGCAGTCCCACTGGTGTACTTTGTCCATGGCCAGGAAGGTCATGAGCCACAAACCCTTTCTTATCCCTGAATCAGCTTTTTTTTTTTTTTTTTTTTTCTTCTCCAATCTTGTGGTAAGCAGTAGGAACTGGTGGCTTTATAGGTATTATGGGGCACTGTCTGTCCCTCAGATTGAAGCTCTCGGAGCCATCAAGCCCTATGCATTGTGAAGGCACGAATAGTTTAGAGGTACAGACCACAGAATTGATGTTGATTTACGTTGGAGTGGAATGGCTGAAAACAAGATTAAAAAACTGTGAGAGATCATCTATGCCTTTTCCCCTTCCCTTTGGAGGTGGGTCAGGTATTGCTGTCCTGTTCCTGACAGATTTTTGTCAAATTTATTTTTAAAATTCATTCCCCATCAATGAAGATTTTATAACTTCTAGACTATTAATTGATTTCACTGCCTTAATTACAGTTATTGAAGTAGCTGTATAAATACAGCTTATTTCCTTTTCTCAGTACCCCGTGTGTATCTGGAGATAGCTGTGTGCTTTTCTTTAGTCACGTCTAAAGGTTTCACTCAAATTTTTGCAATAATAGACTTTGAACTCACCTTTCTTTATGCGATCTCTTTAGCTAGGGATGAGCTAATTACTTTTAATTCATAGCAGTAATTCAGTTCCTTCAGGGCAGGAGGATTTCATAGAATCGTAGGGTTGGAAGGGACCTCTGGAGATCATCTAGTCCAACCCCCCTGCCAGAGCAGGTTGCACAGGAACGTGTCCAGATGGGTTTGGAACGTCTCCAGAATTGGAGACTCCACCACCTCTCTGGGCAGCCTGTTGCAGTGCTCTGCCACCCTCAAAGGAAAGAAGTTCCTCCTCATGTTTAGGTGGAACTTCCTATGCTCAAGTTTGTGCCCGTTACCTCTTGTCCTGTCGCTGGGCACCACTGAAAAGAGCCTGGCCCCATCCTCCTGACACCCACTGGTGTGTAATGATTGGCTGAAGATGTAACCGACTGTCTTGCTTTGAAGAAACTAAGGTGTTACTTGCAATAAATAAACATGATTTGATCTAATTGCTCAGTTTTATCCTTCTTTTTTATAACTATATTCATTTTATGTTTCTTATAACAATTTAAAACTCTTCTTGTGTCTCTTGCAACTTCTCTGTGGGTCACAACCTACGGTTTAACAAATAGTCCTTTAAATCATCTTCTGCTCTCCCATTTAGTTCATACCTCTCATGAAATACGATGTGAAAATTGAAAAGTGCATTCCAGGGCGGACTATACCAGTATTGTATAGAACAGGTTTTTTTCATGTCTGCATATATTGCCCCTCATATATATACGTCAGAGTACTTGCATCTATTTTCTTTTATTTTATTTTTTTCCTCTAGTAGTGTTATCATTGTCAGTTTGTGATCTGGTGTAGCCCTTGGATCCTTTTCTGCAGAGCTGCTCTTTAGCTGATCGTTCCCCGTCTCTTCTGTTATTTATTTCCCCTAAGCACTATACTTCGTTCCTGTTGAATTGCAATCTATTTGTATTAGATTCTTTGTCAGTTTGTCAGACTTGCCTTGCCTCCCAGGGTGTTTGCAGTCCCCTCCTGACTTGCTGTTATTTGTGTTCCAGTCCATGTTAGTTTTATTTTGCTATATACAGGTCACAAATGGAAATTCTGGATTGCACCAAGCTGAGATTCTGACCCTCTCTGAAACTCTACTGCAAATATGCACTTGGTTTGACTGTAGTAATTATTCATTACATGTAGTTTTTCTTGCTGTTTTTATACCTGCTCAAGTAATTTCATTTGCAACTTATTTTCCTACTTTATGTATGAGAATGCTACGTGCCCCAGTGACAAAAGTGTTACTGCAATTAAGATGTTATTCATCTACCCACTAAGCATGTTATCTGATAAGAGAGGAAAACTTCTTGATCTAGTGCTGCTCCTGAGGAGCTGGTGTTGCCTTATATTTGTTACGTAGTTATCTTGTTAAGTACTTTATTTAAAAAAAAAAAAATAATAATTTGCTTGTACTTGTTCCAGTATTTCTGAGTGTTTTGAAGTTGATTTGACTGATGAATGAATTTCTGGATTTGCCTTAATCTCCTTTCTAAAGACAAAAATTGTTTCATTTTCCTATTATTTTGGAACCTCACCTGCTTTCAGTGAGGCCTCAGAGAAAGCTATTGGAGGCCGTTGTGTTGCTTAGGAAACTTACCTTTAGGGATTAATTTGCTTAGATCTCACAGTGTGCAAAATATCTATGTAGTCGATGATACACATTTTTCGTACTCAAATCTATTTCTTTTATTATTGCTACAAATTGTGTTACTCAAGATTATGGTTAACCTTTTAAATGACAGTGGAAGCAAAGATGATAGTAAATGCCTTTTCATTGTTAAGTTTCTGATCTTACTTATTTAGCAAGCCGTCTTTGTAATCCTGTATGTTCTTTCCTTTCCTAGTTATATCTCATTTTAAGTCTAGCAATTCTGACTTCTTTTAATAAACAGAATTTCTACTTGCGCATGGCCCTGTCTCTTCTAGGAAGATGATAATGTCAGCAGAGCAGGCTATGGCATTGCAGGGCTTCACAGCTATTGCCTTGCTTAGTGTGGTCTTTGACTCTTTCAACTTGCTTACGCAACTTCTGTTTTGGTCTCCTGTTTGCTGGATATAAAATTCTTTCTGACTAGTTTAGCCCACTGCTCTCTAAAGGATTAATTTATTCAGAGAAATGCACTTTGGTATTTTTAAATCATTTTGCCACAGTTTGCCAAAAAAAAATCTTCCAAATCTTACCAACTGTCCAGCTCAGCTCTTAGTGTGTGTGCTTGTTAATAATAAAAATAAATGCTAAAACATGCCACTAAAAGTGTTTACTACTGAAGTTAGAGGTTGATTTAATGAAAACCAAAGAGGTAACATACTCTAGTGGTTGTATAGGTAAGTAATGTATATTTGTCTTGGTGTAAACTGTTAAGAATGTGTGTAGTTTATGAATATAAGAGAATGCTTTTCAGAACTTCTTTATTAATAATCTGTTTTTCATTTTACAGCATACACAGCTCAGGGAGATGAGAAGACGGTCCCCGGTACTCCTACAGATGCTAATGCCAGAGCTTTATTGGTTTGCAACGGACCTTTAGAACATTATGACTTTCTGATTAAGCAGGAAGAGCTGAGGAATGATGAGCAACAGAGAAGAGTTGTACAGCACCTGCAGAAGTTGCATGAAAGCCTTAAAGGCTACAGCATCAGTTCCAAAAATCTTCTCTCAAAGGTGAGGTTTATAACAATAAAAATATTTTTTGCATGTATATTTGCTTCTAAGAATGTGCTTAAAATACATAAATTTCTGTCATTAACATGAGTCTTAGTTTTCCAGCTGGGTCTTTACAGATAGATCATTGTTTGTGTTTGGATCTCTGTTATTTCTCTTTTGCTTCGTAAAGTTCCAGTGACGCTCTAGAAGCAACCAAGTAAAATATTGTTGAAATAATTCTGTAAGAAAAACTGATATGACTTTGGTTATGTCCACTGTCTGCCCTTCCAAAAATGCCATTTGGCTATGGGAGAAGGGGGCCTAGACCAGATCTTAATTCTCAAGCACTGATATAACACATGTGTGTTTGGGTTACACATACTGAACACTGATGTTGTGTGTTCTTCTAATAGATCTTCCATGAATATAAGTGAAATTAGCCAGCAGAGTCTAAATAATTTGGCTTTGCAAAACATTGTCATATAGATCAGACATGACTTTTTTAAAGTATGTCCATTCTTTCCAGTGTTGTTAGTCTCCAGGTGAGGTAAGGAAAGAAGGAGGAGGTGTGATCTGCGTTTTTGGGTGCATCACAGCTCCTTTTCAAAGTATTAAGAAAAATTCGGACACATCCCTGTTGCACAGCGCCTTAGCAACCATACTGCCTTAGCATTAGTAATGCTAATAGCCTGCTGTTGCAGCTCTGTAACTTTTCCCTGAAGCTATTGACACAGTGTTTTCCAGAACCTCTGTCGCAGTATTTTTCATCTTGTTCTCATGCTGTATTCTCAGATTGTTGCTCTCATGGCCTTGCACCTGCAAATCTTGATAGCGTTGTTATGGCAGGTTCTCATGGGAAGCAACTAGAACTGGTGTGAGAAACCCTCCTCGGCTTTCCTTGCCTCTTGTTGTGTAGATTTGAGTTTATATCCTAGAAAACTAAACATAGTGCCCAGTAAAGTAGACAAGACATTTAGTTGCTTGGTAAATATTAGGCAATCATAGATGTGCACAGAAGCTGAACGACCAGTGAATATGCTTCATTTGCACCTGATTAACATACTCCTGTTAGCACAAATAGTCATAAACATGATGAAGGGAAACAAGAATAGGGTGTTTGACTGAGTCTGATGATAAAAGTATAGAGCTAGGAAAAAAGCATGGCAAAATATTCATTGCCATCATTATCTTTGCTTTGCACTGGAGAGACACCTCCCTACCCCTAAGAGGAGGATGTCTCAAAGCTGTCACTGCTCTCCCCAGCCAGTGACTGAGTGTTTTCCTTTTCCTTTCTCTCTTGTACTGCTTCTGTTTTTATTTTTTGTCACAAGTAACTTTCACATTTACAGTCAATGTATGCTGTCAGCTGCAGACCTTGCTATTAAATCTCCATGCCAGCCTTTGTCAGCATCCATTATGCAACACACCTCATCTCATGGGCATAAATCTAAGTATCTTAACTCTATTGAACTTGTTACCTAACCATGTACTTCCCATTAGAACCCCAGATTCTCCTGTTACCTGGCACAAATATTGTATTTTGTTTGCGTGGCAAGCCTAAGTGGTGTAGCGTGAAATCAGGGGAGCCAAAGTCTACAGGGCTCAAGTGCCTCTAAATGATGTGCTGTCCTCTGCCCTTTCTGCACCAAATGACAAGTTAACACTTTGAGGCTCTTGCGATATGTATTAGCTTCAAGGCATGAAAAAAGTAGAGAAGAGACTGTTGCTATGAGAACAAGTATTATAACAGCCTGTGTTATACCTATAGATGTGCCTGTTTCAAATAGGCAAATATAGCAGGGTGCACTGGGTATAGCAGGATAGCGCTGTGACACATTCTTGCCTATTAGATTGCCTCCAGCATCCCTTGAATGCTTTGAACTCATCTGTGTAGCTGAAGATCATGTATTTGCTAACCACGTGCTTGACTGGAAATGCCATAAATGTTTTCCTGCCTCCTGATAAAAGGAAGCAGACTAAACACCTAGGAAAGAGCCTTTTTTGGTTTGGTTTTTTTTTTTTTTTTTTTTTTTTTTTTATTGAGATACAGTGAGAAGAAACCCGAATGGGAAATAATTCCATGGAGCTGAAGTCAGGCACTCTGGAAGGAAAAACCCAAGAGTAGTGAAGTACAGGAAGCAAAGTGCTAAGGCAGGACTGCTGCTAGAGGGCAACGAATGTGTCTTCAGAAGTTCTGTTCTGGAAACAGTTGACCCGATCATCCTTATGGGTCCCTTCCAACTTGAGATATTAAACTTGAGCTTTAAAGAGGGGGTTTGGCCGCATGATCTCCTGATGTCCCTGCCGACCTAAATAATTCGATGTTTCTAACTCTGATGCTGGAATTGGAGCCAAACAATGGTTTGGGGTATACTTTTGTCTGCTCTGGCTGGTGTGTGAGCTCATCACATTGCTTATCTTTTTACTTTTGGGATTTCTTTAATTAAAATTATTTAAAACATAAAAGCAGTATAAAAATGATAAATATAGTCTGTAAGCTGTATGTTTATAGTATTTTAAAACATTTATTTATATTGTATGTGGGTGTGTGCCTGTGGATCCATGTTGTCATGATGTCTTTATAGGCCAGCTCTTGAGTTTGCGTACAAACCAGCCTCCTGGTTAAATTTGGGCAAGTACCAAATAAAAAATAGGAATTTCTTCTTTCAAAAATGGTTATCGGTTATCTTTGGTATCCAAAGCAATATGGCAGTGTGCCTGAATGAGAACTATTTTTGCCTAAGTGTAAGGAGATCAAGCTGGATTCAGCTTGCTAAACTGCTTCTGTAAGTATAATCCAGTAGGCTGGAGTTTTGTATCTTGAGGATGCTTGATGTGAAAAGGTTTTTTAATTTGTCTGGCCTTCTTTTTAAGCTTTGGTGTTGGGGTTGTAATCTTTAAAACTGTCTATCTCAAAAGTGTCTTTAGACTGTACCTGGACTGTAAAAGAGGAGGTCACTCCAAAGGAGGACAGTTATCTGGCTTGCTGCTGCATTATCTTTTGGACATACTGCTAGACTATTCATTTTCATTCTTTAGAAAAGATGTTATTGTGAAGGTGGTTGTCTTACTGTCAAACCTGAGGATCAGGAGGCTAGAGCATTTTGATCTTTTCTGGTAAACTGTTTTGGACGTGGGTATTCTGTTCTAAAAGCGCTGCCTTTGAGAATAGTTTTGAGAGCTGACTTGTGTTAACTGGAGTGCCCTGAGTCATTATAGTTGTTAGAGCAGGTGTCTTTTAATGGCTTTGTAGATCAAGCATTATGTGGGTTTGTTATTTACTGTTTCTTTGATTGAGAAGTATGAATAGGGAAGAAAGTCTCTATTGCAGAGAACAAATACTAATCTTATTCTATTTAGGAAATTGTGATGCTACTTTGTCCCTGTATAACAGAGCTAATCACAATAAAGCCAGACTGACTGACACTTTCTTAAAAGGAAGAAGTCAAACGCAATTTTTTTTAGATTGAGAATGTGGTTTTTACTAGTTCCTTTAAAGCACTCCTCTCATTTAACATTGCTTCAATTCCATGCTTTAATTCTAAACCAGCTATTAAAAATGGTTGCATGGCTCTCAGATACCTTGGAACTAAGGCCGCAGTGAGCGAGAAGCAGCTGTAGAACTACTAGCTATTGGGATAAATGTTGTTGCAGTTTGAGGTTTTTCTTCTAGAGCTTGATATCTCTGTGGAAACCTTAAGAAGATTGATAACCAGGTTGAGCACTACAATGCTGTGCCATACATCAAAACCCCAGGAAAGGAGGAGAGCAGTGAGTTTTGTGTAAATCTTTAACAGATTTATAAGCAAGCCTGCTAGCTTGTGTAATTAAATCAAATCATGATTCATGATGGAGAAGTCGCAACAACTTTGTTTCTCTTCTGCTGTCTTTGAGGAAGTTATTCGTCAGTTCAAGCAGAGCTCCTTTTGACATAAAACGAAGCCAAATAAAGTATGGTTTAAATTCAAATGTGAGCCAGGTTTTGCTTCAGCAAAGTTGTGATCAACATCCTTAATGAAGGTTTTACCCAGAGTAAGTGTCACAGCTGTGACTAGGTAGTTGGTAAAATCATAGCCCTCAGGCACTGTACCACTCGTAGGCAGTGGCATCATATACTTATTATAGGTCTGCATCTGTTGGAGTTTTCTAAGTAAGCAAAATACATGCTTTTCTATGATGGACTTTCAGGGTAGGGATACCGTTGCAGACTTGGTTCAGTTTTGAAGAGTAGAACTAAGGCATTTTGTGCCTATAAGAGGTGGTGAGTACTAATCTCTGGAATTGGCCTGGGCGTAATAGGATTTGTGTAGGCTTATGAGTGGAGGTAGTTCATGTAACTAGTAGAAGGTGTCTCCAGGAAGTGCTAATGACATAGGGCGCAGGTAAATCCTGTATTTGTGAATAGCTCGTTGGCACTCTCCTCCCATGAAGGCCTGGTACTTTGTAACTTTGAATACGCTAGGAAGTAAAAGATAAATCTTGTACTATAGATGTTCAGTTGTTTCTGTGATAAAATGGTTGCCATTAGGTTTGCTTAACATTATTACTTAATGGGTTTTAATAGATGCAAATGAAATAAATTGATGTATTTTAAATTCCTCAAGGACTCTTTGGAAATAAATCAAACACTTTAATCAGTTACACATAGTAGTTTGTAGATTGGCTTTTTGCTTTTTCAGGAGGTTTCGAACAACTTGACTAACCTGCTTTTAGTATGAAATCTCCTGCATTGAAAAGAATCTACTGGCAGCTTTTTAGAAATAAATAATGGTGCTTGGCAATTCAAGCATGCTCATTTTTCCTGGCTCTGTCATTGAAGAGAATGTGATTGAGAGGTTGTAGTGAAGAAAAGGGAGAAAAGAGAGAGAGAAGTTTCTTTCTGTCAGCCTCTTCTGTAGTCTGATAGTCTGTATTTTATTGCATGATTTATTCTGTGATAGAATTGCAGAAGCCTCTTCTAAAATAAGTTATTCCAGAAATAGAAGCTTCTTGCACTTCTGAACCATTACAAGAATGGTCTGCTTTGGTTTTAGTTTTGTTCTGTATTTGTCACTTTCTGTCTGAATAGTTTTATTCACTAAAAATATGGCAAAAGTAGGATTAGGGAACAAATATTTATATCAGATACAACAGAAGTATTTTAGTGTTTAACCAAGAGACTTGCATTACCTCACAGACCAAAGCTTTCTGAAATCAGTAGTCTGGGGGAAGGGACACGACACCAGCTGTTTTCTTTATGAAAATAAAACTGTATTTTTTTTATGATGTAGGCTTTTTGGGGCATCAGCTTAGAATGAATTTGAGGGGAAAAAACAATTAGTCTTGCTGCAATCCAAGTAGGCTTCTGTTTTTCAAAATTATTACTCAAATTTGAACAATGACTTTGATCTTCAACTTGGTGAAAGCATGGCCTTGTATGTTGAGATATTTTGAGATCCTCTGAATTGAAGTTCAAGGCCGTAAGAGTTTGCATAGACGTTTCAGATCTCTAGCTTTTCAAATAATACCAATTGGGACATCTTAAGAGTTGTTGAGTTGCTGTACTAATGACTTGAAATAAGCTCAATTATAAGTGAGGTCATGTTTTGAAAAGAGGTATGAACAATAGTAAACGCCATTCAAGACCTTGAAAATGTCTTCAGCTACAACAGCAACTAAAAAGGAGGCCTGAAAGAATGGGAGAAAGAGGCAGTTTTGTTAGTGTTTACAAAAAAAATATGCGGTTTGGAGACTTGTCTCTTGAATTTTGCATGTTTTAATTAACCATCTTAGTATTGACATGCATTTTCACTTAAAAGTTGTTAGAATCAGAGTGTAAATATTCCCAGGAAATGAGTTACTTGCTTTTGGTGTCTGAGATAGGGAGCACGGGAGAAGGTGGGAAGACATGGCATGTTATTAAAGATATTTAAGAAAGAATCGGAATTTGTCAGAATGAGATGTTTTGACTAATATAATTCCTTAGATGAAGTAGGATACTGATTGATTAAAGTGAAGTTTAAACAAAACAGAAAAATCTGATGTGATATAATCAAAGCAAGGCATGCAGTTTTGAAACAGAAATGTGTAAAACATTTTGATAGTAGAGGAGAGAATTTTGTAAATCTGGGGACACTGATGTGTGTGTTGTCTTGTGGAATTGTAAATATTTTAGCATATGAATGATTTTCAAAGAAAATTCTATAAGTGAACTGATCTATGAAAGGAAAAAAAAGCTCCTGCTCTGGCTTGTCCTGATGATAGTGAAACTCGGTGAAGCACTTAAGTTGTGCTTTCTTAAGTTATTGCAAAGAATGTTTGGGAATTAAGAAACTTGGAGGACTCAAGGACACAATTGTGGTGATGCCCTCATTTGAAAGGGTGTGGTGAGCATTCAAAACATACATCTAAGGATTTCAAAATTCTCTCCTTCAAACTCAAATTTTGTGTCTCCCTTAATATCTTTGGGTTTATACATTTTAAATATTAGCTTTAACGTATTTAAATCTTAATCGTTGTTGAAAAGCAAATTTATTGTCAACCAATTGAACATTATTATACTGAAACCCCAAATATACCTCAGGATAATATGGAAGTGAGGAGAAGCACATTCATTTAGTTTGTCTTCCTGCATCTCCCACTTTTCTCTCTTCCCTCCCTGAAACAAACAAGACTACCCTTATTTTAAGAGTAACCAGAGGATCTTCTGGATTAGATCTCCCCCCTCCTTTTGGAGTGTGTGTTTCTATAGAACCAAGGTCAGTCTTCTGCTTTCTTCACCCCCACATACCACTGGCTTTCTTGACCACTTGCCGAGCTCTAAGTTGAACCAAACAGCATTGATTGGATTTCATCAGAAATACTGGTGGAAGTGGCTCCTTTTTTTTTTTTTTTTTTTTTCCTTACGCAACTTCCAGGCTTCAGAAGGTACATGAGAATAATTTTAAAAAATTATTAAAAAAAAAATAAAAAAATCCATTTTTCCATCATGCACAATAGCTTGAGACCGGTAGGATGTCTGAGTTTCAGTATTAAAAGTCTTATCAATCAAGTTTATTTTTTTTAAATAAAATATATTAAAAAAAAAAAAACAACCCACAACCCAAGAGTATAGAAGTAAATTTGTAGTGTTATACAATACCTGACAGGATTGAAGATGTGAGTATCCTAAAATTGTCAATAGTGTCACTTCTGGCAGAAGTATATGTAAAATATTTCCTACAAACTTCTCTAATTGCTCAAAGAGGATAAGAGTTTTTCTGGCATTCGGTTTGCTTTTAGAGATGATCAGCTTCAGCAAATGTGTTTGAATCTGCCACAGTAGCCATCCTTTTCTCTTTTTTTTTTTCTTAAGCAATTAGATATCACTCAAAAATTGCTGTCTTCACAAAAAAACTAATTCCATTTTTTAAATCAACCAGAAGTTGATTTAGGCTTTTATGGAGCCTAAGCCATTATATTTTTCCTTTAGCCAAAAAAACCTTTTTCTCTAACGTATTTTCTGGAAATGGTAAGTACTGGAGCGAGAATAAAATATGTCTAAAAAGATGAACATCAAAATGGTTAAATGTAATTAATAAACACTTTACAGTGAAAAAAATGGTGTAAAAGTGTAGGCATTACTACTTGTTCTGGTTATATAAGCTTTACAAAGACAGGTGAAGCAGTACTCTAAACATTGATTTGTTTTTCTAGCTTTGTGTTTTTCCTTGTGAATCTGCAAATCACATTAATACAGCCTTTTTATATAATAAATTTATTGTGATAGTCTTTTATTTTGTTAAAATTACTATTGTTGATCTCAAAGAAATTCGGAAGAATGTCTCTCTCATTTGGGTGTTTTGCCATTTCTCCTTTCTTCACTGTGTAACTGAGTATCAGTAGTTTTAATGAGTGCAAGCTCTTAAAAAGTGCACACTGAAAAATGTTCGTCAATTAAATTGTCTTGCAGTGCTTTCAAAGCACTAGCAAATAAATAGTTGCAGTCTTGTCTATTAATGGAACGGTTTCAGATGTTCTGAAACCCTGTTCAGCCACAGATTGATGATACAAATTTTTGATTAGCCTATTAATATAGCTCTAGATTAAATCTATAAGTGGGTCTTATATAAGAGCTATGCTTGCATATTTTCTGAATAAAATGGTACTATAGGCCTGAGACATTACCTTGCTACCTTTTGGTCATATATTTTCTTTCATATTTAATTAGTGTTTTGCTGCTGACTCCCCCATTTCTTTAACATGGCACTGTATTTTGAAAAGCGCTTTAGATTCAAGTTGTTTAGCAATTACCCAGCTCCAAATGAGACCGCAGGATTGCAGTTTTAATTTTCCTCTGTTTTGACTCAGCTCATAGAACTCTGAAAGTGGAGCACTTTAAAATAAGCTAATACTCTTCTGCAGTGTTTTTGTGGATGTCAGTTTGGTTTCATAGATTTTATGAGAATTTTGTTAAGATTTCCAGATTTTTAGAAACTGTTTCTTTTTAGGATTATATTTGTAAGTGGCTATGCAGAATACTGCGGGGAGGAGGACTGTTTCAAATTTAAAGTCTTGATATTATTGCAAATTTTTCTATAAAATATGTATATTTGAGTAAAATAGAATAAACCAAGCCATCAGGTGTCAAACATATGTCCAGAGTAATATTAAGAGATGAAAAATTCTTAAGCAGTATTCATTCAAGTTAAACATAACTCACTTGTGAAAAAGATTAATAAAAGGCATACTTTGAAAATAACCTTTTATATATATATACGTATACACACACACACACTTGTGTATATAGGTACATATTTTTACTGTAACTCTGTTGATTTTAATCATGTTTAAGCCAGAGATGATTCTGCATTTAAGATTCAAAGTGGAGAGAAGAGGGACCTACAATGCTCACTGGCTTTGCAATACTGATTTTCTAAATCCTAATGGTCTATATCTTAAGCAGAGCTGCTTTAATAGATATATATCTGTGAATACTACAATACTGCTTTAATAGGTGTATATCTGTGAATACTACAATACTGCTTAATTTTGTATCCTTCTTCCTAGGACTGTTTGAAATGGCTTAATGAGGAAAAGGATTTGTTTTGATGATGATGGATTGGGAAACGTTTAATCATTTTATATGTGTTCTGGTAAAAAGGCACGTGTGCTAGGACTGGGGATAGGGATATTTTCACAATGATCTAAAAAAAGAAACAAATACTGACTATTTGGCCTCTTTTGCAGAATTTGCACAAATAACAACATTAATATGGCCTACCAATTCTGAGATAATGATTTATTCAAGGTTACACTTTGCTAGCTAGTGCTACTTTGGTGGTTAAGCGTAGATACTTTCTTACTTTACCACAGCAATGTGCTTGCTTTTATTTTACCCCATAATCATATTTATTCTTTTTCTCTTGATTTGCAGCTCTTTACAAAAAACAAACCCCCAAAAGGTCTTTATGTCTATGGAGATGTTGGTAAGTTTTGTTTGCATTCATTCCAATGGAATTTTCTCTAAATGCATGTTTAATCAAATTCTGAAGCATCTAAGAGCTTTATGTTTGTGTAGTATTACTGCCTTAATGAATTTTCCAGAGTTAATTTTCTTCCACTTTGATATTATTTAATCCAATTACAATCTGAATTCTGTAAACTGCTGGATTGGACTACGTTACCATGTGTAGTTTTTTTCAACACTAACCACTCACTAATACTTAAGAATGTAATTTTAAGAAGTTGGGAAGTAATTGCGGGGGCCACAGAATTTATATATTCTAATTGTAACAGTGCAGCATGAAAACATACTTGCTTTTCAAAAGGAAATGCTAAGTATGTTTTCTGTATGCGTACGGAGCCATTTGTGCAACCTTTGGGACATCTCTGTATGGATCAAAACTTTAAAACAGAAAAATAAAAATGCACTTGTTCCAAGTTTTTGAACAGAAAATACAACTGTTCTTCACAAATAGTTTGGTCTTGTACTTATTCTATGGAAGAGTATAGTTTCATTACTTCAAAGCTAATGAACAATCATTATTGTAATCAGTACATTCTGTTCTTAAATTAACTACCTGTTGGGTGTTTTTTGTGTTTTTCATTTGAAGGTACAGGAAAGACAATGGTGATGGACATGTTCTATTCTCACTTAGAAGTAGAAAGGAAAAAGAGAGTCCATTTTCATGGCTTCATGCTAGATGTACACCAGAGTAAGTGCAGACACAGGTATTTACAAGAATTTTGTTAAATACAGTATCTATTTAAAAGTATGTCTCGTTCTCATATTAATCAGTGTAATTTTATTTAAGTATTTAAGAAAAAAAGTAAAAAATAGGAAAGAAGTTAAAGGATTTTAGCATTGTCTGTCATATCAGAGTTGATATTAATTGCATATTATTTCTCATGTATCTTTTCTCAAAGATTATGTTTACCTGATTGTATAGAAAACTTGGGTATGTATTTACGATTAAATCCTTAACAAAATGTTTTACAGTTACCAATTAGCTTACATGCAATCTTAGGAAGGCAATTGCGAAAACTGGAACAGTAAAGGTTAAATTCAGTCTGCATTTTGAATAAGCAATAACTAAATCAGGTATAAACACTAAGGAGAATTACAACTGGCAAACTTAGTAATACTATCAGTAATTTAGAGGAAAAAAAATAGAAGAAAGTTCATCCTGAGTTCTAGAAAATTTTCTGACAAGGGGGAACAAGGCATTTCATTTTGACGGAGATACTGTTTTAGATATTTCAAAATTTGCTTCTTTTTCTAAATTCTGTGACCTTAAAATACTGTGAAATTGTGAGTAATACTGTAATTTACAAGTATTTTGACAGCTGCATTTTTCTTGGGAAGCTTTCATCAATGTAAACAACTTCTGCCACTTTTAGTGCCCTCTTTTCTGTCATCATTGGGTCACTACTGAAATTTTCTGTTTTCATTTCTTGTCATTTGTGCTTAATCTTAACAAAGGTAGCTGCTTACTGCAGAATCTTTGTTTTCTGAATGTTTGTTTATAGTCAGGTGGAATACAATCCACAAGACAGATTATTACATCCATACTTTACTTACTTTGTGCCAGTATCATCATCTCTACATTTTAAAATACAACTGTGTTGCTATGTCTGAGTTCTTTTAACTAAATGCATTCTAAGTATACCTTTAGAGCATGCAGTGCACAGAGCTGTGCCATTGATTTGTAAACACTGTGAGGGTTTTTCATACTGAGAGAGAAGATTGACAGAAAATGCCAAATTACAAAGTGAAACTGAAACTAAGGTAATGAATTGCAGCAAGATAAAACTGTAATTTATATCAATATTTAAAAGATAAAGTATAGGTGCATAGCATTCAAGGGTTCTTTGATTTTTGTTTTGCGTATTTCTAAACAAGAAAATACGAGTCTCAGAATCTATGAGGTTTTAATAGTTGCCTGGATGTGGTTGAAAACTGTTTTGCCTTCTTGAAATTGTGCTGAATTTGAAGCTTTCTTATTTTTCCTGGACTGGGTTACTTTTTATTCAGTAGCTAAATAATTTTGTTCTCCCTATCTTAGAAAAAGAAATAAGGAATATTTGTTCTTCTCTTTTTATCAACTGAGGAATACATCGCCTTAAGCAGAGCTTGCCAAAAAGAAAGGCAGGATTTATGGCCAAATCATATGACCCAATTGCACCAGTAGCAGAGGAAATAAGTGAAGAGGCTGCTCTCTTATGTTTTGATGAATTTCAGGTAAGAAGTCTCCTTCGTGTCAAGGGAAACTTCATAAAATTACTTTTGATCTTAAAATATGACACTTGTTACTGCATTTGAATCACTGGCCAGTGGTGAACTGTAGAAGTTGAAGAGTAGTAGTCATTTCAGTTTTCAACATGGTAGGATGATTTTTTTTTTTCCCAGGAGATAAGATGCAAGTTGGCGGTGTAAGTCCCTTTATAGTGTTTTCATTTACCAGTCTAGTTACTGGTCATACAAGGGAGTATTGGAGTTTGGTGAGAGGCTCATGAGTACTTCAGGGCAGGAACCATCATCCTGTACTGAGTCTGTACAGTGCCCAGGAGAGTAGCCTCCTGATCCTTGCTTGGCATGTCTAGCCTTTGCTGTGGTTCATCGAGTACGTGGAAGATAACTTCCTGACACAACTGATAGGTGAGCCTTCCAGGGAAGGTGCCTCGCTAGACCTACTGTTCACAAACAGAGAAGGACTAGTGGGAGATGTGGTGGTCGGAGGCCGTCTTGGGTTTAATGATGATGAAATTGTCAAGTTTTCAATTTGTAGTGATGTAAGGAGGGGGGTTAGCAAAACCTCCACCTTGGACTTCCGGAGGGTGGACTTTAGCCTGTTCAGAACACTGGTTGAGAGAGTCCCTTGGGAGGTAGTCCTGAAGGGCAGAGGGGTCCAGGAAGGCTGGACACTCTTCAAGAAGGAAATCTTAAAGGCCCAGAAGCAGCCTGTCCCCATGTGTCGCAAGATTACAGGGTGGGGAAAATGGTCAGCCTGGATGAACAAGGAACTTCTGATGGGATTTAGGAATAAAAGGGGGGTTTACCACCTTTGGAAGAAGGGACAGGCAACTCAGGAGGAGTACAGAAATCTCGTTAAGTTATACAGAGAGAAAATTAGGAAGGCAAAAGCCCAGCTGGAGCTCAACTCGGCCACTAACATAAAGGACAATAAAAAAAGTTTTTATAAAAACATCAACAAAAAGGGAGTCAGGAAGAATCTCCATCCCTGACTGAATGCGGGGGGGAAGGTTGCAACCAAGGACGAGGAGAAGGCTGAGATACTGAATGCCTTCTTTGCCTCCATGTTCAATAGTCAGACCAGCTATCCCCAGGGTGTTCAGCCTCCTGAGCTGGAAGATAAGGATGGAGAGCAGAACAACCCACCCATAATCCAGGAGGAAGTAGTCAATGATCTGCTTCTGCACCTAGACACACATAAGTCTATGGGGCCGGATGGGATTCACCCAAGAGTACTCAGGGATCTGGCAGGAGAGCTCACCAAGCCTCTCTCCATCATTTGTCAACAGGGCAGGTGCCAGATGACTGGAGGGTGGCTAATGTGACGCCCATCTACAAGAAGGGTCGAAGGAGGATCTGGGGAACTACAGGCCTGTCAGCCTGACCTCAGTACCAGGAAAGATCATGGAGAGGATCACCTTGAGTGAGCTCTCGCGGCAAGTGCAGGGCAGCCAAGGGATCAGGGCCAGCCAGCATGGGTTTAGGAAAGGGAGATCCTGCTTAACCAACCTGATCTCTTTCTATGACCATGTGACCCACCCTCTGGACGCGGGGAAGGCTGTGGACGTTGTCTATCTGGACTTTGGTAAGGCCTTTGACACCGTTGCCCACAGCATTCTCCTGGAGAAGCTGGCGAATCATGGCATAGACAAGTGTACTCTTCGCTGGGTTAAAAACTGTCTGGATGGCCGTGCCCAGAGAGTTGTGATCAATGGGGTGAAATCTTCTTGGCGGCCGGTCACCAGTGGTGTCCCTCAGGGCTCAGTTTTGGGGCCGGTTTTGTTTAATATCTTTATCAATGATCTGGATGAGGGGATTGAGTGCACCCTCAGTCAGTTTGCAGACGACACCAAACTAGGTGGGAGTGTTGACCTGCTTGAGGGTAGGAAGGCTCTACAGAGGGACCTGGACAGGCTGGATCGATGGGCCAAGGCCAACTGTATGAGGTTTAATAAGGCCAAGTGGCGGGTCCTGCATTTCGGTCACAACAACCCCAAGCAACGCTACGGGCTTGGGGAAGAGTGGCTGGAAAGCTGCCCAGCAGAAAAGGACCTGGGGGTGCTGCTGGACGGCCAGCTTAACATGAGCCAGCAGTGTGCCCAGGTGGCCAAGAAGGCCAACAGCATTCTGGCTTATATGAGGAATAGCGTGGCCAGCAGGAGTAGGGAAGTGGTCGTGCCTCTGGACTCAGCACTGGTGAGGCCTCACCTCGAGTACTGTGTTCAGTTCTGGGCCCCTCTGTACAAGAGGGACATTGAAGTGCTGGAGCGTGTCCAGAGGAGAGCTACCAGGCTGGTGAGGGGTCTGGAGACCAAGTCATATGAGGAGAGGCTGAGGGAGCTGGGCATGTTTAGCTTGGAGAAGAGGAGGCTGAGGGGAGACCTCATTGCCCTCTACAACTGCCTGAAAGGAGGTTGGAGAGAGGTGGGTGTTGGCCTCTTCTCCCAGGCGAATAATGACAGGACCAGAGGAAATGGTCTGAAGCTGCGGCAGGGGATGTTTAGATTAGATATTAGGAAGAATTACTTTACTGAAAGAGTGGTCAGGCACTGGAACAGCCTGCCCAGGGAGGTGGTTGAGTCACCATCCCTAGAGGTGTTTAAGAAACACTTAAAGCACTTCAGGGCATGCTCTAGTGGCAGAGATTGTAGGGGGTTTTGTGTGTGTGTATGGTTGGACTAGATGATCTCAAAGGTCCTTTCCGGCCATGAAGATTCAATGATTCTATGATTCTATATAATGCAACAAAATCATCTCAATGTGATTAAGGAGGTTGAAATAACATGTCAAATTCAACCTAAATTCTTTCTTAGAGTTATTGGAACCTTTGGCATGGCAGTGTCAGATTATATCAACGTAACTAACATTTTAAGAAACTTTTATTGAATTAAATATGAAAATTAAAAATAAATTCATAAAATGATCTTTGCCCAACCTAACAGCTTGTGAGTTTTGTTTTAAGGGCATGTCAAAAATTTAATTGTAGAATCACTTTATAAAAATTTTTAGGAGAGAGACTAGAGTTACTTGGCAACTCTAACCAGCTGAGATTTTTTTTTTTTAATTCAGAGAGAAAATGCAGAGCAAGATAAGAACATATCTGTGTTAGTTCTCAAATCACCAATACTAAAAGAATCATCTATTAACTGTAAATTGTCTGTGTTATGTTAAATTAATTCATTACTGAAATAGATAGAGCAATTTATGTGCCCTAGCTATTATTTTACAAGTGTGCATGCCCGGGAAAATAAACAGTTTATGATCAGCTCCCATGAAGGCTATTTTTGTAGCTGTAAAGTAGTAGGTGTTCTTGTTTTAACTTCCTCTTGCATTTTTTGAGAAGGGGTAGTCCTTTGATCTGTAGCTTCAGAATGTGTGGGGTCGTTGCAGTTGCTGCAATTTGTGCTGTTTGATCATTTAAATTGTGCTTTATCTAGTGAATATGAATGCTGAGCTTCCACAACTTGCAGTATAAGATCTAAATACAGAGACAGTTGTATTTACACTATAAAGAAATGGGGAGGTCTGGAGAGGGCAGGGAAGAGTGTTAACTGTCATGACATCAAATGCTCAAATGGTGGAAAGAGGCACCTTTGCTGTACCGTGTATTAGTGTAAATACCTGCTTTTCTGTATAAATGTCCACTGCTTTCATGTCCTGGTGTTGCTGTGTTTCCAGACCATCTGTCATTTTTCCACATTTTAAGGGGCGAGACTGGTATTTCTTGCTTCCAAACTGATTGCCTGCTCCCCCTGCTGACTTGCTTGAGGTACATCAATCACTTCAGTTGTAAAAATCACTTGCTTTTGTCCGTGGGTCACAGTTGGGAAAGTAATACAAGAATTATACTTTCAAATGTGTGCCTAAGACTTTGCATTCTTACGTGAATTTTAAAAAATCTACTAGTTCTCGGTGTACTAATTTTCTAAACTCATAGATTTCTGAACAGCTGGATTTCTTGACTGATTTTTCTGTGGCATGGAACACTATGTAGGCTTTGCCCTCTGAAAAGCAGTACCGGCTTTCTGAAATTTTGCGGAAGGCACTGCATTTGGGATAAGAAACCTTCTGCTTAAATAGTCATAAAGTAGTGCAGTGACTGGAAGAGAAGCTCACATGGTAACACAATTAATATTGATAACAAGGAGCCATTTCTAATTCAGGATGTTTGCAGCTTATTTCTGCAGTGGCTAGATTTCACTGGAATCTGATTCACTCCTATTTAAAGAATTGCTAGATTAAAATAAAACTGGAAAGAGAGCTGGAGACTCAGAACATACGCTGCTCTGACTTGCAGACAAAGCTACTGTCTGTTTTAACAGGTGGAAAGTCAAATTGGGTCTGTACTACTTTGTCAAAATACTTGTGTGTGGAGGAAACATCAGAAAACTGCAGAGATTTGCTTTAAACACTTCAGGTTGCTTTCCAAATACCTGTCCGAAAAAAAGGAGAATAAGCAGAAATTATTTATTTATCTTAAGATCAGACACAGGGACAAGTGATATTGTAACAGGGACAGTAAAAACTATTGTTAATACTCAGATTTCAGAGGAAACCGAGTGCAGAACTTCAAAAGACAAAAGCATCGCTGAGGTTGCGTGTTCCTCTTTGACAGTGGGCTAAAACAAAGCAGAAGTACTCTGAAGTGAATCTTCTCGCAAAGCCTAGAGAACTGTCGAACAAGTGGAGAGTTGACTAACTGATGTAGAAAAATATTTCAGTACTTTTAAAAGTAGTTTTGTGTGTTCCAAGATAATGGCGTATTAAAAAAAAATAATTGCTATATCTTAATGTTTCTTTTTGCAAATACTGTGTGATAGCCAGGATCTCAGTGATGGCACTAAGCTTCTGAGTTTGTCCATTCTGGAGCAGGTTTTACGTCAGCATTTGCCTGAGCTACAGGCTCTCAGGTTATTAAAGCATTGCTTCTTCTTAATGATCTTGTCATACCGTTTACCGTAAAATTAAAGTCTATTTTTTTTAAAAATCATGAAAGACGTAGGTCATTCTAAAAATGTGTCCTCACTTTGAAGAAACCCCCTAGAATTAAGCCATTTCTAATTACAGTTTTGATGTTTCAGAACACAGAGGTTGGCCAATAAAAAGAGACTAGTTATTGTTTAGTGATCAAATAACTATACACAAGTAATTGTAAGCTCTAATTTTGGCGTGTGACTGTAACCTATGTTAGTATTGATAATGAAAACAGAATCCCTACTTCTTGCTAAGCTGGAAGATCATACAGTGTTAGTCTTTATGTATGCCATTGGTACCACTTGGACTTAAAGCAAACTACAATTTAGGGAGTTTTTACTAACCTGCATGCTATTAAAAGACTCTAATAAAAATTAGGCTCTTATTTTTGTGCTAATACTAATTACTGATAATACATGCTTATGTTTGTCATTCATTACGTGGAACTGTACCAATCAGTGGATGACTGAGTCTCAGGCACTTACACATGTAAATTAACTATTAGTCTAGTGGGTTTTTTCTTTTTTTTCCTTTTTTTTTTCTTTTTACGTGAGTCATAATGGAAAGCAGCACTAGGTCATAAAAATCTTTTAAATGCTAATGAAATTTCTCCATTCTCTCCATTAGCAGGCTCTCCTTATTGGTAATTTGTAGCCTTTGCTTTTGTTCCCTGTTGCAATGAACGCTGGATACAGTAAAAAACATGAGAAATGACAATGCTTTAGTTACTGTCTTCTACCTGCTTTACCTTGTACACGTTTTCTGTCTTTCCCAAGCTACATTAGGTAAAAAGAGCTCACATTTGGATCCAAGTTCTCAAAATCGTGCTTGCTTTTTGACAGAACTTTCAAGAATCAATTTTTTTGTAACGGAGTGAAAGCATCAGAATTCAGCATCAAATAACAGTTCTCATTAATATGAGAATGTTATTAATTGTTTTCTTTTATATGAGCATTAATATTCTTTCACTCCCTGTTTTCTAAAGGTAGTATGCCTTATGGTATTTAAAAACAAAAAAGTGTGTAACAAAATGATTTATATAATACATTTTTAAAACTTGGCTATTAAGTTTTCTTTGTGATACACGAAATTCTGTTACGCCTAAAATGCACATATATACACTGTGTGTTGTTTTTTAGGGACACGAAAATTCAGAAGAAATAAATTATCAATAGGTGGGTGCATAAGCAGCTACATTAGACATAGTACAACAGTGAATCACTGCATGCTTTTTGAAATATTGGATCTTACAGGTCAGAGGTGTGTGAATCTGAGAGGTGTGTTACTGATTGTGTAAAACTGGTTTTGAAAAAGAAAATTAAAATCCGTATTAATGCATCCCATAGACGTAATCAGAAGAAATCTTTGGCAGAAGGAAACTGTTTTCTTATGGTTCCTTATGAACATTATTGCTTCCAAAATAGCTCGCAGAATTGTAACTTAAGTCCTCTGCTGTCTCTGGTGTAGAATTAATTTTTTTTTGCTGCCCAGAAAGGTCATTTAGAAATTTGGGGTGGGGTGATGGAGTAGGAAAAAAATTATACTGGTTAAGTCTTTCTGCAGATGTATTACCATCAGAACATACACATCTAAACTGGTGAAAGCATGGCAATCTGTCAATCTGTTGTGCGTATAACTCTTGGCATGCCACCACTTTTTTATTTTCTCAGAACTGGGGTCTGTTTTGGTAAGTGAAAATGCAACAAGTGACTATGTAACAATTAAAGGAAATGCAGGAGAAACAAGTGTCATGATAATAAAGCTGGTTTACTTACTAGGATTGCTTATCTCAGCTGGTGAACTCCTGTGAAAAAAAAATTGCTGTTGTAACAATGGGGGCTTTTTGTTTGGAAAAATTTATTACATTTTTTTCATTTGTACAGAGTGGTTTCTGTTTTGCATTCCTCTTATTTCTTGGTACTGTAAAGCAACTCAGTTAAGCTAAACTTAGAAATTTAAAGAAATTTTACTTTACAGCTTTTTTTTTTTAGTCTTTGTTTTATTCGGGCTGCTCCCCCTTCCCCCCAGTATCACTTGTCCCACCCATTTTTATTTTTTGTTAGTGTTTTGTGCCTGAAGGTTAGAAGAGGCTGACTGTGCTGGAAGTGACTGCCGTGCCTTTTGATTATTCATGGACAGTAATAGAAGGCACTTAAAAAGAACAATGAAATTGCTTATTTTTGTGATGGGCCATCTGTTGAATTGTTTTTTGCAACAATCACACAATAGTATCTATGTCATATCATTCTATTTTCAACAGCAGCTGATTATGTATAGTTGGCTACTTGTCTTTATTTCTGAAGTCCCATGACCATTTAAATTCACCTCTGCAAACCTTTGCCTCAAAGGTAATAGAAATGTAAAACAATCGGTGTGTATTTTCTTTCTGTCTTCTGTTTTTTTCATGTTGTTTCTAATTAATTAGGCCTCTTAAATGTTTAGGTCTGTTTTTTGTGTCTCCCACCTGTAGTTTTATAATAGCGGTTAACATGGAATCATTTAGCAATTGGTAAAGAAATGGTGGAGTTCTGCGATAAAGACTGGGCAAGTTTTGAAAGACCATGGTACATTCACTGCTTATTAATTATCCCTTTTATTTTTTTTTCTCACCAAGCAATAATTAGAATCTTTCTCCATGGCTTTCACTAACAAGCATTTTTCCTAGCTATAAAGCCACTTGCAGATCTATTGCGGCGGAAGCTGAAAGCAAGATAAAACAAATGTGTTGTCTTCTACAGGTCACTGACATTGCTGATGCCATGATTCTGAAGCAGCTTTTTGAAAATCTGTTCCAAAATGGGGTTGTCGTTGTGGCAACATCTAACAGGCCGCCAGAAGGTAAAAACAAACATGCTACTAGTATTATCCAAATGCAGTGAATTTCAGTAACTTACAAAACAGTTGAATTGAAATCATATTTAATGCTAATAAACTCTCTAGTCTCCAAGAACCTGAGATACTCCAATTTGTCCCCTGTTTTTTGGTGTTCTTAAGGAAGAAAGGTTTTTCACTAAGTCTTACTCCTGTCTTCTATCAAACTCAAGGTGTTCCTGCCCGCACCTCCCCCCAGATCTTTCTGTGTTTTCTGATCCTTTCTACTCTAATCAAACCAGCGGGAGGGTGTCTGGGGACAGGAGGGACAGAGAGGGGTGAAATATTACCTCTGTTTTGTGTGTATTCCAGGGTAGGAAAAGATCAGATTCAGCATAAGAGCGGGGAAGAGAGAGTACATTCCTTACTGATATGTAACTAGGAAACTTGAAGACTTGATTCACCAGCTCAAAGGAGAAGCCATACTCGATATCAAGATGCCATTCTCACAGCCTGTTTTGAGGTCACTTGTTGGGAATTACTTAGGTGGAGAGTTGTTACCGTTTGTAACAATATTTTTAGATAGAGTATGACTAGCTAGATAGATCCTTCTGTAAAGCCCCCAAATCTGTATCGGTTTTAGCCAAGCAGTAATTGCAATTTTTTGTAGATGAGGAAAATGTTTGTTGTAGTGTAGTGTTAGCAGTTAGCATAATGCATGATTTCTATGCAACTTTTATGACACTTCTGATAATTAATTTCAAATGTTTGCCAAAAATTCTAAAGAGTTACAGTATTAACTGTAACTACCAGTTAATTTTTCCACCCAAATTAATTGGGCAAAAGAAAATCACTAAAGATTTACAATGCACTCAAATGTTCTTACTAGACGGGGGAAATAATTTCTTGTTGGTTTATTTTCCTTGTTTGAGCAAACAGGGTGAGATAACTACTGTAGCTGGGTGAACTACAGACAAAGTGGATGCCGCTGCCTCACTCAGTTGGGAGCCATCCTTGTGTGTTTTGAAGCACTACTCCTTAAAGTTCAGGAGAGATTTTTATCGTAACTTGGCGATTGTATCCCACATCTTAAAGACGTATGTTTGTGACCATTATCATCATGTGGGGTTTTTTAATACATATTAAGTCAGTGTGTCAACCTGAAAGACATCCACTCATACTAGCTGCCCAGCAGAGAATGTCAAGAACGACATCTCCAGAACTGAGCTAATGCTGCAGTCCAGACATTGGTCAATGCCTGTCTTTTCTTCCCTTCTCACTGCTCCTGTGTACTCATGGCACATGTCTGAAATGCTCCCACAGGAAGGAGAGTTGGGTTAGTGTCGTATGCTACTTCAAGGTTTAAGACTGAATTGAGAGATTTCTCTCCTGTGGATACAAAAGGGAAAAGTGGCTTTTTCATTAGAGAGCAGATGTACCCAGCTGCTGACCATTAGTGATACACTTTACCATGGTAAACTTCTGTCCCAGAAGAATATGAAGGGAATATTTGGGTGCAGTGTCTGAGGAACGCTGGCTTCATTTCTCCATCAAAATTACTGTTTATTTTTCTTATCCTCACAAAACAGAGACATAATACAAAATTCACAGCCTTGTTAAGTAGAAAACCTAACAGAATTAGCTGTCTTATAGTACTGTTACATGTTCACTAATTTTTGCAAGTATGCAATTGATTGCTGTTTTAACAAATGTATCATGATTTGCAGAGTTATGAATGAGAATGATACATGACTTCATACAACTTTGTTAGTAATTAGGGTGTGGAATCACCTTCACTGACAATTTTCCTGTGTGTTTCTGTGTCTCTATCCAATTTTGTGAAAACCATTTTGTAGGTGTCGACTTGGTTTCTCATGCATACTCTATCTTCTGTCCACCATGAGGTGTTGGTAGAGCATAAAAGCTTTAGCCTAGTTGTAGCCTTCTGGCATTATGGGGAATATAGGTGGTATTAGTAACCTGGCACGGTCTTTGTGGAGAATTTTGGTACATCTCTGCCAGGTGTCTGTATACTCTTTATTTATTTCTCCTGTCTTTTTGTTGTACTGCCTTTTTGTAAAGCTTCCTAATATTAATGAAACAGAGCAGCCCATCATACAGTTTCAGTGATAACATTTTCAAAGAACAAGTCATTCTGTTATGAACATGTTGGGCAGTTGGAGAGTTTCCAGAGAAGAGAAGTTTATGCTGTAAAAATTCAGAGGAAGATATAAAATGCAGCTTTGCAGATTTGTTTTATTAATTTGTATTTTCTTTGAGTGCAGATCTGTATTTTGTTACATAGTTTTTTTTTATTCAGTTGTATTTTTAGCAACTTTGCATAAGTTTACATATTAGTTTAATTTTCTTTTTTTTTTTTTAACCTTAGGGATGACCCCTTTTCTTGCTTTGGAAAATGGGGTGTACCTGATAGAATTGCTAAACAATAAAGTGTACCTCTGTACACTGAATAAGAATGTTAATAACTTTGTAAACTCAAATAGCTTATTTTTAGTTTATGTTGGGTTTTTCCCCTCTGCCAAATACTTGGGACTTAGCAGATGCATAGTTTTAGCCTTGTAATCATACCAATGTATATCCAGCATTATAAATCCTTTTTTATACCCTGAATTTAAAACAGACGCTGGTCTTATTTCTTCTGCTAAAATCAGTTATATGTTATTAGAGATTTAAGTCATCTTTCACTTCCAGCCTTTTTCAGACTTTCTTAGGATGTTCCTATCTTCCTTGAGAACGTATTGAATTTTCATGCAGCAAAAGAAAAGAAATCGATTTCAGCTTTCCTTTTCTGCCTTTTGTTCCTCCTCTCTCTAGCAACGCTGAGTTTTATTTGCCAGACTAAAAGGCAAGCCGACATTATTATTAAGACTAAGTAGCAAAATGGTGCTGATTTTCCTTTCTTTCAGATCTCTATAAAAATGGTCTTCAGAGAGCTAATTTTGTACCATTCATTGCTGTGCTGAAGGTAAGGGGAGTCACTTGTTAAATGCTTTTCAATTTTTCCTGCTGTATTAATAAATTAGAGAATTGTACAGGATTGCTTTGATACTAGTTTCCAGATAAGAGGTATATGCCTTAACTGTTTGGAGCAAAAATAATTGAAGGTGAGGCAAAAAGGGACTCTTCCTGTCTAGAATTAACATGTCTGGAAAACTGGACATTTCTAATGTGACAAAAAGTTATCTATTTGACTGATGTAGCAGAATTTGTTCGTTTGAATAGGACTTTCTTACTAGTGTGTGTATGCCATCTGCGTAGTATTTCTCTAATAGTTATACCATGTTGTAGCTGGGGACATCTTATGTTTATTATGCTATAAAAACTTGGTGTTCCTTTGGAAAATGATGTTCGTTATGTGCTTTTGGGTCTTTCTTGTGTGTAAGTGGTTTTCTGAAGGGTATCTGTGAGGCTCCATGTAATGTTCAACAAGCAGCAGTTCTGAAGCAAGCTTCCTGGAGTCTGCATGTTGTGGTTGACGGGACGTAAACTATAACTGCTTCATTTAGATTAAAAGATGAAGCATCCTCTCTCGATCTGGATAATACAGTCAGTGCTTATTTTGCTATTAAAAAGAGCATATGCTGAACTCATGCCTCGAAGTTCTGGGTAAGTCACAGATATTTTTAATTCACAAGCTATGATTGTATTGTTACGTTATTGAGGGCTAGCATACAGCGTCTGTGTCCTGCTCCGCTTGGATTGACGTGACATGTACAACAGAAATAACAAATGCTTCCCTACTACCTCACAGTAGTATTGCCAGCATAAATACATAAATGTTAACTATATCAATATCTAAGATAAAAGAAAGGTGAGGAAATTTGGAATTGCTGATTAGACACGTTGGTTGGATATTTCTGTTAAGGTAGTCAGCAGTAAAGCAGTGGACAGTGTCCTGGGTTTTCAGCGGGGCATTTTGGAAACATAAGATTGCTTAGTTGCCTAAGCACCTTTGAAAATCCCACCTAATGTTGACATCTGAGCAATTACCAGGTTTCAAAATTAACATGCCGTTGACATGAATGTGGCACTCCTATAGATCTCAGAATGGCTGTGTATAAAGTCAGGGAGGTTACTGGTGAAAGTGGTTCTTACCTGGATGGCTTTAGAAAAGTAAGAAACATAAAAATAAATGAACAACCACTTCCACTTCAGATTCTTGAAAGGGGTTTATTCTGTAGCTGTCTGCATTGGATTCAGGACAGGTCCTGATCATAGAGTGTTTTCAAGAACAGTAGTAGTTTCATATGCATTTGCTTTTTGAAATGCAACATCCATGGCAATTCGTTCTCTTCTGTGTGTCTTTCTTTGTTTGACTCTTATTTTTCTTCCTGGATAAATGTAACACTCTTTAATTTCACTGATGATCAGACTTAAAGAACATTTATCATGTATGCTTATTTGTAGTTTCCTTTTTTTCTCTTTTTGGCTAGCTGAAGGAAAAAAAAGTGAAATGTAGTTTGTGCATACAGAACACCTCATCTGGATAATCTAAATTTTTAGAAGGGACCTTGTGGATAAACGCTGAGAAAAGACCTAAAGGTGGGTTGGGTTAGAGCTGCAACAGAGGATAGAGTAGTGCAAAAAAGAAGTAGTACACCCCAGACTAGAGATGGACAAACAACACCATAATGATGAATGAAGGGAGAAAAAAGTTTCACTCAACACTCTATTCACAAGGGCCTTTCTAAAATTTGGGATTATACATCACCATTTTTTCCCCTACATCTTTGTGTTTTAACAGTGCTCCAAATGTATCTGTCTTTAATGTCACTTGAATAAATGTTACCAATGTAACATGATTCTTTCCCAAAAACATAATGCCTGAAAGGTGGATCAGAGGAAGTTTATCAACAAATGCTTCGCTGACCGTAGTTGCAAAGTGGAAGGGTAATGGCAAAATTTAATAATAATTAAAAAATTTCTGAATCTGCATTTTTAATTCAACACATCAGAATTAGGCATTAAAAAAAAAACAGACTGGAAAGTATTTTAAAGTAAGATTTTAACAGGTGGCCTTTACATTACAAAGGCATGGATAGAACTAAGTTGATACCCTGGCTGTAGTTGTTTGAGAAATGCAGATTTAGGCCTTGCCAATGTATGTATAATCCGTGCTGTGGCATCCCTGTATCTTTTCTCATGGCAGTGGTGTTAATGATGGAATAGCTTCTGCATTAGCTGTGTATAGTTCCGTGTGTGACTTTAGGGTCTCTTTCCAAGGTTTTGCATGGAAATATAATGGAAAAATATTACACTGTATGCTTGCATATGTGATTTACTGTCTTCTGTACCTTCACCTCATTCCAACTGCCACGTGTGTCTGTGGTAGTGTCGATGTCACCCAACGTGTTCCCTGGCGGTGGCTTTGACAACTTGGACTAACTTCTGTCTTACTTTTCTCTGGACTCAGAGCCTCCTGTAGGGCTTTTTTTTGGGGTTTGCTGAATGAGGGTGAATGGGTGGGTGGGTTGGTTTGTTTGGGAAATTAACTTTTATGACCATAAATCTTAATGTAAGGCTTTATCACTAGAAGTAGTTCAAGTTCAACACAGGAGCTTCGAATTCCTTTAAATATTCTTGGAAAGATGGGATGAATGGAAACTAATGGCAGTACATTTCTGTGAATGGATGCTTCACTTGAAATAGATTTCAGGCTGTTTTCTTTCCTCAAATGATCCAAAGAAACGGTTTCTTTCCTACATCTAGAATTACCCGTGTTCATCCTTGATTTTGTTGTAATTTTTGTTTTCTTTAGGTTATATAATTCCAGTATCTGGTTTCGGGTTCCTGTTTCTCACAAAGAAAACTACAAAGCAATTTCTGTAGAATAAGCGAAAAGGTGAAACAGCACTCTAGGGAAGATCAAGTTACCTGGCAAAATTTGTCTGTATTGCCTTTCTAGGTTGTAGATTACTGGGGACAAGTGGTTGCTGAATGCCTGCAGTGGGAAGTACAATTGTTCAGTTCCAACTTTTAGGGGCCACATAAAATGTCCAGGTCTGTGTAGCTGGGCAGGCCAGTAAGACTATTGGCAACTCTTCTGCCCTGTGTGTGTGTCTCCTGCCCAATTCTGAACCTATCTCAGTTTTCTGATCTTTTGAAATATTTTGAGATGTAATTTTTCAGTGATTCTTTTAATCCTGTGAGTTAAAGTGGTAGTTTTCATAAATAGGGAAAAGCTCTCAATTGATCGGTTCATTGTTGTGGCTAAAATTCCTTGGGACACAATATTCTTTATGGAAGGGCTTTGTTTCTGCAACAGATGAGAGTGCTTCTTCAGTCCATGAAATTGTATAAAGATAGAGCTTTAAAGAGATAAGAAGTATTAGGAAGGAAAATCTTTTAATTCTATAATTGCAATTAGATTCAGTCACTTCTGATTGAGCTTTTAATCTTGTAGCATCTCTTACCGAGTGCATTAAAGTGCATGGAACTCCTTGGTAATTTTTTTTTTTTTTTAACAAAGGCAGTTCTTGAAAAGAAAAACATTCATTGCTTACAGTTACTTTGTTCAAATGATTACAGCAGAAATACTCCAAAAGTTGTTAACCTAAACCAATAACAAATACAAAAAATTTCTAAACATTTTAAAACTGGTTTACAAATAAAGCTGTGTATCTGTAACAACTTGATATAAGATCTGAAGTGAGGGTCTTCCAAAAAAAAAAAAAAAAAGCAAGCATGCTTTAATTTACTGGTTTGGCAGTAATTTTGGCAACATTTTAATTTTTCAGATGTTTAAGGAAGACATTTACATCAAGCCTTAAGTGTTCTGGAATCCTAATTCTAATGCAGTGACTAATTCAATGATTCAATCTTTGGACAATCAGGAAGGAAAGTTTCTCAAATAGTTTGTTTTGTAGAGTCTATAACTTTTAAATGAGCAGTTCTTGAGCTTCCAAAGGTTTCCTGGAACTGTAGTGTGAAGTTTTAAAATGTCAAGCTGAGTTGAAATACCAAATATGTAACTTCTGCATTTTGTCAAGTTTTCTTCATGCAGTAGACCTGCACTGCACTAAATTCTAACTGAAAGTCAGGAAGTTTTAGGGCCTTTCATAGCCTGAGTATACCTTTAAAAGGTACAGTTTTAATATAAAATGTTTGGCTTTGGCTTACCTGAATTGTTTGCTTTAGTTAAAGAATCAACCAGAAACCTGTTAGCAGTAGGACATGAAATTACAGTAAACTTCCTATAGCAAACTCTTTTTTTTTTTTTTTTTTTTTTTTCTTCTGCTATTAGGGACTAAATCATTATTTATTTTAAAAATATTTGGTTAAAATTACCTTTAACAGTAAGCATTGTACACTCCTTTCAAATAGAAAGCAACATATTTTTATACATTGTATTGTTCACTGTCTTTCTCGAAATTGGTTAATAAATAATTATTTACATTGTTGTCTACTCCGGTTGGTTTTTATTAAAATATACCCTTTTATTCAAAGCAAGAAGTGGAGGAATTTAAAAGTATTTTTGCTTTTTGGTAACTTGGGTTTAAATATGTGAAAAATATTTGTTTAAAACGTTTCAAGCTGTCCCTAAGGAAATTGTGGGAGTTAGTTTTGTACAAAGGCATTTGGTAGATGTAAAATGTCTTTGATGGTGCATTCAGCTTTTGTCCAACCACCTGTGTGAGAAATGCAGGGATTTGTTGATTGGCGGATCTGCCTCTTTCCACCCCCCCCAAAAAAAAGTCATCTCCTTGATGAAATTGATTTGTCAGTTTGTTCCAGTCTAATGGTGTGATAGCCCAGCAGCTTTCAGTATGTTGAATAGTTAAAACCTGCTTTTGAGGTCAGTGTCAGCCACTCTGACCCCTGTGAACTGTCACCTGAGTCAGAATTGCAGGGATTAGGCCTTTGATATTGTGATGGCTTCGCCTATCAATTGACTTTTTCATTACTGAAGATGTTGGGCCTTTTGTTTCCCTTCTTAGTACGTAACCAAGCAAACTCCTAAGTAGAAGGAGCATTTGTTCTTGTTCTCTCTCTCTGCAAGTAATAGAAGTACTCATCTTTTGTGAAGCATACCTAATTAAACACGGAAAAAATTACAAATAGAAAATATAGCATGATGGAGATTATTTTTGTACTGAGCATCAATATAATTTCAGGGTAATTTTAGTTTGACAGATTTGTAAGACTGTTAACTAACAACATGTTGTATTTGGAAAGCAAGGTGTCAGATTAGAAGTTACCAGCCCTTTCTGCACGCAGCCTTCTAAGCCTCTGTGTGTGTGTGTGTGCGTGTGTGTTAAATTTAAACAGGATTATTTGAATTCTGTAGTTCAGAGCACTTAACTGTTACAATATTTTATAATGTACCTATTGCTTTAGTGCGTTCCCTAGCTATTAAGCTGTTCAGCTTGTTTACCATCTGTGTCTGTCTTTTACATGCTTGCTCCTGGACAGTTTGTTTAGATGCAGATCAAAACTTTATCTGAGGATAAAATAGTTGCAACTGTAGCTCAGCGTCGGGCTCCCTGCCTTCTCACTTCCTTTAATCGTTAGGGTTTTCCAAGTTCTTGCTTGGTTTGTTTACTCCTTGATTAAAATGAGTAAATCAAAGCATATCATAGATATGGAATAGTTGATTCCTGCTGTCTCAGGGTAAATTAGTCTAATTACACGTGGCAGTTTTATTTGCTTGTGATGTAATGTGAAATGAGGTCCTGCCTCCCTCCAAAAAGCCCGAGCCAATTAATAAAGCTTTTAAGCTCTTTGTCACAGGCCACCGTGGAGGTCTGCAGAGAAGAACTTTAATCCAATAAACATTTCATTTAGATCATGAAAAGAAAGCATGAGGAGAAGCTCCTACAAGAGAGGGTGTTACCAGCAGTTCTAGCCATGAAGAGATGTGAGGAATTTGCCAAATTAACCAAGAGGCCTTCATATTTAACACATAAATGTGTCAAAACTAATAATAGAATAATTTAATTTGAGTCGAACCTTATATTGTTAAAATTCTAAGAAGCCACAACTGTTTTCTTCAAAGACTTTACTGTTGAGCTGGATGGACAGGGCAAGGGGAGGTTGTGAGAAACCCAGATAGCAAATAGCACTGGCCGAAGCTGGTGGAAAAAAAAAAAAAAGGAATAGATAATTAGGTGTAATTAGCGTGTATGAATTGTTGTCTCCCTGCCCTTGGCTTGAATAAATTTCAGAGAAAAAAAACCCTAGTGGTGAAAACGCTTTGATGTAAGAAGAGTCATTGTGGTTTGGCAGCATAAAGGCAGTGTTTTATACTTCTTACATAATGGTTGTGATACAGAAAGAGTGAATGGCCCCTGCACCCCCCAGCCTGCTTTACAGCAAGGACTTTTGGATTCCCTAGAAACAAAATGCATCAGAAGTTTTCAGTTGTTGGTAATGAGGTAGTGGACCTCATCAGAGCTAAGCGTAAGCCATCTTTAGCCTTTGTTTAGATCTTATATCGCTTTTTTTTTTTATTATTCTGGGAAATCCAGTTTCGTAAATCAGTACTACTTTTTTTCTTTTTGTTTTTTCCTTGCCTGCCAACAGTTCTGGCAGGAGCAAAGGCTAATAATGGGAAAAGAAATACAAATCAAATGTTAAAAAGAAAACCAAGAGCAAAAAAGAAATCTAGACAAATAGTTTAATCCAGAGTATAATTCCAATGAAGTACATGTATTAGGGGCAAATTTGACCCTTAGCTTACAAAACATCATGTTATAAATTTGGAGTGAACTCTTGGCCTTTGTTTTTCACAGAACACCACAGCTTGTTTACCTAGCAGATTGAAAGTTTCAGTCATTATTGGTTCTTCAGCAAAACTGAATGTTTATACAGTGGTTTGTGGGTTGGGTTTGGGTTGGGCTTTTTTTTTTCTTTGTATTTATACTTAGTCTGTGAGGAAGATTTTTTTTTATTTATTTTTTTTTTCTTCCCCCTAAGGGCTGTGAAATGGGGAGAGCTGTTCAGTTTAGTTCTTACTGCATGGCAGTTTACTCTGCTATTCTTCTGCTCCCTGGCTGGAAAAAGGAGAGGCTACGTGTCTCCTACCCAGCACAGCCACATCTGTACCTCCTGAATTCTTTCACTTTTGTCTGAATATCTGAAATACTATTCACAAAACAGTACATTTTAAGAGTCTCTGTATTTATTCATGCACCATTATTTTACAAGTTAATTGTCTATTTTTCCTCTTCCTAGGGGGTAGCTGATTTGTAGCTAGACATTAAAATAAGTTATTGAAAAGTTGTACAATGCATCGTATGTTCCTTGTGGTAGCAAGAATAGTGGGGTTTTTTAGTTGTTAAAGTTTCGACGGCTGTAATGTAAACTTGTGCAACTTCCATTGAATTAATTTTGCCTCTAAATATATCTCTGCTGAACTCTTCAGTTTAAAATTTAAATGTTCTTGTCACAAGTGTAAGAGAAAGATTAATTTAAAAAATCATATTTGGCAGTATTTCACTTCCCAGATCTTCATGCTGTAGGTCCATTTAAAAATAATTCACAAATAAAAAGCTTGTCATTCAAAATTGGCCTGAGCATGACTAGTTTCATTGATACTGTACAATGTTCTCAGATAACATTTTGA